>NC_137443.1:25247500-25985000 GCF_964374335.1 Astatotilapia calliptera | reverse complement strand
AACCCAAGAAAGAGGAGGGAGACGAGGAACCATCATGGAAAGACAGGCCCCTGCACGGTATGTACCACCGGCAGATAGAGGAGGTGGCTGATATCCAGAAATCCTACCAGTGGCTGGACAAAGCTGGACTGAAAGACAGCACAGAGGCACTAATCATGGCAGCACAAGAACAAGCTCTGAGTACAAGATCTATAGAGGCTGGGGTCTATCACACCAGGCAAGACCCCAGGTGCAGGCTGTGTAAAGATGCCCCAGAGACAATCCAGCACATAACAGCAGGGTGCAAGATGCTAGCAGGCAAGGCATACATGGAACGCCATAACCATATATATATATATATATATATATATATATATATATATATATATATATATATATATATATATATATATATATACGTATATGTGTGTATATATATATATATGTATATATATATATATATGTATATATATATATATATATATATATATATATATATATATATACACATACGTATACATACATATATATGTATGTGTATATATGTATATATAGATAGATAGATAGATAGATAGATAGATAGATAGATAGATAGATAGATAGATAGATAGATAGATAGATAGATATATTCGCTGTCAAAATAAAAGACCCGCAACAGATAAGAAGTTGCAACGTGCGTTTGCATACATATAAAAGACACTGGTTTTGTCTGCTAGAGTGGGATTTTCACGGCATATTCTGCACCACATCTCTGTGCGTTCATCATTTGTTTGAAGCCAGCTCACGTTCTGCAACCACTTTTCCGAGAATATGTGCTTCTTTTGTGGTTCGGACTCCTTCTGACATTTCTTTGGAGGTGGAGGAACACCAAAGTAATTGCTTAAAGGAGCTTGCTTCTTCGACATCTTTAAGAGTTCTAAACAAATGTCTGTCCTCCTCCAGAAAATTTTATGTACGCAAACGCACGTTTGCATCTTCTTATCTGGTGCACGTCTTTTATTTTGACAGCAAATGCGCACCTGCGGACCACTTATGTGCACCCCTGCATATATACATATACATATATATATATATTAGTGCTGTCAGCGTTAATCTCATTAAAATGAGATTAACGCCATAACCGCATTAACACGGCAAATCTCTGTCAACGAGTTAGAGCGGTTAGCACGTTAGTGCACTTAGCTCGTTAGTGCGGTTAGCTTGTTAACGCGTTGACGCATTGATATATATTCCCTGCTCCCTGCTGACAAATAAGCTACTTTGGCTACAATAATCCTGTAGCCACAGACTGTAGATGAGGCTTGTGTGGTGTCTGGTGATCGACTGGGTTTTGCTCATTTCAGTTGATTCCCTGAGACAAATGACTTCACAGTCATTTTACAGAGCTGTGGTTTCTTTGCATTTTTCCAGTGTCTCTTTTTGTCTCTGTTTTTACTTCTTGTCTTGTTTTGGTAGTTGGCTTTCTGTGGCACCTTTTGTTGTATTACTTCCTGTCTTTGTCTTTTCCCCCTCCTTAGAAGCTCTATGCATTTTTATAATCCCTGTTTGTCACCAAGCACTCCCCATACTTCCCAACACATTTTGATTCCTGATTTGAATCTTTTTGTTGTTGACTTTAGCTTCTGCGATTGTGTGGCAAACACTTTTTGGAGAGATCTTACGTTTTTAAATCTCCTATCAGTGTAGTGATGTTATGCAAGCGTACAATGCAGTTATTTAAAAGAATTCCATGTTAAACATCAAATGGGTACATGAAATGTGGCATTAAAAATGAAGGAAAAATAATCTATTCTCTATTAAGCCTATGTAACCAAAATATCAAAAACAAATGGAAGAACTTATTTTCTCTTCTTCTTTAAAATAAAATACTGGTGAAATATCTTTGGTGATGGGAACTGATGATGAGATATAGCAGACAACGTCAAATTGGACTCCTGGGAATGTGGCTAATCAGCATTTTTTCACTGCTGAATGACTGAAATCAGCCATGTCAGAAGTTCTTGTACAGTTTTTATTAGCATTACCTATAGCTGTCAACAACTGCCCTCATAGAGTTGCTAAATACCCCAACCTAAATGCCTATGGTTGTGCCGGGACGCTTCCCTGTGGGAATCTAAACCCATTAAGCAGGTAAATATTTCCTAGCTCGATAAACACAGTCAAAATAAAATCATGTCTGTACATAACTCCTCAGACTGATCCTGTAAATGCTGCTGTAGGCCTGCGAGAAAAAAGGATTCAGTATTCAAATTCATGACTTGCGAGAAGGCGTGAAATCGATTGGTGCTGTTATGTTTTCCCATAAATCATGTTAAATGCTGTGCAAAGCGTGCTGTGGGAGCAGTAAAACATTTGGCATGGTACCGGGGGGAAAACTTCCTGAGATGGGGGAGAAAGCAAAGAAGCATGGGATTAAAAATGAGTCTGTTATTGAAGTATGCATGTTGACACACCCACAGTGCTCGATGGGAACTTACTAAAAGAAGCCAATATGCTACCCACAGGTAAACAGTAATCATCTTTGAGCTGAGCTTTAAGCTTCATCCTGCATTTCATCATGCTATCATATAAAAAAAACAAAAACGGAGCATTGTAATGCAACTTTTCGTAATGTGGTTTAGCATGTTGTTATTTGTGCTCTGTGGATTTATACAATGAAGCTTTGTATGGTGAAAATCACACAGAATCAAATGGTCACTGTAAATTTTCCATGAACAGTCTCCAGACTGTTAACTTAGAGATCCTTTTGTTGTTATTTAGAGTCCAGCCATTATCTTATTGTTGTTTGTGCATTTGTTAGTACAGTTGCTTATATAATCTTGTGCTATGTATGAGCAGGTTTGGGCGTGAATTTTGCTGTTAATGTTTGCTTCTTCACCAAAGGTGGTATTTAAATTAAAATCAATGTCATGCTGTATCGTATCTTAACTTATTGTATTGTAAAATATCGTATGATATCACTGTATCATCCAGTATTGTGTCATTATCCTGTTTTCTCTTACCGTGTCAAGATGACTTACCCTTTTATAGCTTATCGTATTTTACGATATCATATCTCACATATCGTACAATATTCTGTCATAATGTATCATGACGTAGCTTGACATATGCGTTATCCACTTGTAGTGACTTTCACATATAAACTCTTTTTGATGTCATTTTTATAGTTTTTTTTAATTAATTACTTTTGTCCCAATTAAATAATACCATATCAGAGCTTGGAAGCACCCCAGCATTTTGTACATTCCAGTGTTAAGTCCATGCAGTACCATTAATTACAACATTTAAAGAAGAAACTGATTTCTATCTTTTACCAAGCTAAAGATGTAGCCGTCTCTGCAGGGTATGTTTCTTTGGCTTTTTGGTGTATTTTAATATTTGTACCAAGCGTTCCATACCTCAGATTATTATGTGTACCAGATCGTTTGTGTGGTCAAGAATGTGTCTTTTGATATAAACTCTGAAATGTAATGCTGCCTCTCTCTCTCAGGAAACTCACGCACTGACGCTGATGTGCCCAGTTTAGCCCACACTGGTACATTTCCTTTCCGTGTGCTTCAGTGTGTTTAACCAACCCATCTGGTTTGCTTTTCCTCCGGCATGTTCCTGTCTTTGTACCAGGCAAATATCAGATTATCTGGCTCTGGTGGTATTTTTATGGCTCCAAGCAAACTGAAGTCTTTCCCTTGGAAGATCCCAGTAGTTGGGAAAATGTTCCTGATATTCTCCGTGCTTGTTTTATTTAACCACATATTTGACTTTAAAGCAACTTAAACCAAACAGAGCATATCAAAACTGAATTATTTAACTTTGTGTCAAAAATTCAATAAAAGATCATCGAGTCGTTCGAATTCTGGCTTGAGTGCTCAAATCTGGTACTTTTGTTGCTTTTTCTGGCCATAGAGCATCACTAATATACCTGTACGTGTTACAGTGAGTTGATAAATTAGGGAGCTGTGTGTCTCCAATGACTATAATCAGAGATATTCACTCTCTATGACATCATTAAGATCCAAGAGTAGAAAAAACCCACCTCTTAAGGACTTCTTGTACTTAAACTGACTTTATTATTCAAAACTTTTCCCATGTTTAATCCACATTGGAGTTGCATTTTTTCCACAGCCTCTAGTTTTGTGCCTTTAATCATTTAGAAGACTTTGCTGAAGGCCCCATTTCAGAGCAAAGTTTGAGCTTGTCAAACATAATCATTGCAGGGAAGAGTTTCTTTCCTAAAAAAGCTCTGTGTGATTTTTTTTTTCAGGCAGTTATAATCCGAGGGTTTTTATCCAGTATCTCTAAATTATACACGAAATGCCTTTATGATTGTTTTGTTGGAGAAGAGGCTGCAACGCAACTCCTCTTGTGCTCTTAGAAAACCAGATCGATCCAAGCCTCTCCGGCAGCTCCCAGGGCCTCCGTCAACCACTTCACATGAGCTCTGTCGTCCAAAATGGCTGCCTCCCCGCTGTGTTTGGTCCATGGGGGGAAACGCCGAGGCCAACGGGTAATTTTGTGGCTCCGTCTGTTATCCTCATTCAGCCTGGACTTTTAACAAGGACGGGGGCTGAGCAAGCCTCCAGGAATTGAATTTCAAAACCCAGCGCTTGGGCTGGGACAGAAGCATTGCCAGTACTCTAAACCAGCAGTCTGCACAGAGTGAAGGCCGCCACTATTATTTTCTGGATTAATCGACTCATTTTTCATCTTTAAATCTGTTTCCCCTCCCCCTAAAACCAAAACAATTTCAATTTGCTATATAAAACTTGAAGAATAACAACAAATCAAGAAGCTGAACCTGTGAGATATTAGTAATTTTTGATGTTTAGAGTAGACATGTTGGAGCTAAGGATGTTTTTATAGTTTCAAGATTTAGTATTTTGGAGTTTTAAATGCTTGATTCTGTCAAATCACTGTGCTTTTTTAGTGTTGCTCTATATAAAAGCAAATTTGCACAGACCTTTTATGCCCTGTGAGAAAAAAAAAAACACAAGAGCATCCTAAAAAAACTTTACAACGAGCTCTACAAGACAAGGAAAAGCAAAATACTGTGACGGTAAAAGACCAAGGCCGAAGAAAAGAAAAAATATCCAGAAGTGTAAAATGCATCTCTCAATATCAGTGCGAGACAAACAGTAAAAACCAACAAACCAACCGAGTGTAGTAAAAACACTCCAGACTCCTTCAGTCCTTCTTTCGCCCTTTAAGACCGGCTTCCATCTTCGAAAACCACCTGCTTCCTCCCTGAGGGGCTGTGCTAAGCTGCTTTGGGGCAGTTATTTTTTTCTCTTGTTTTTCTTTTGGATAATAGCTGATCGATAAGTGCCAGAAAGGGAAGAGGAAGAGAAGGGAGAGCAGAGTTACGGTGTTGTAAGATGACAGGAAGCAGGAGGCAGCTCCACCCTGATGGAAAGAGACAGTGATGTTCCGCTTTTGGTGTTTTTCTCACTTCATATTTCATCAGAGATTCTTGAGAAATTTGACAGTTTTGTAATAAGACAGCCAGCTGTTTCAAGATGAGGTCAGAGTCATGTTTGCATCACTTTTTATTTGTTTAGCACGTCTCAAACTGCATTCGGTTTGGCCCTGTGGGGTCTTCTGTGTTAAAACAAAATCAAAAGTGGAAAATAAATCCAACAACAAAGAAAAATAGTCTTTTTTTTTTACCCCCCCCCCCCCCAAGCAATCCTCGTTGGTGTTTTAAATGTCATACACGTTTTAAAGCTTCAGCAAATTAACTGTTCATCTTCATCACCTGCAGCCACCATGAAGATGGGCCAGAACAACAACTCCAGCTACTCCAGCGAGCGGAGCATCATGTTTGGAGGAAACAGCGCGAGCTCGGCGCTGCAGCCATCCTCCGCAACCTCCACTGCCCCCTCCTCCTTCACGACTTCCACAGTGACCTCCATCGATGGGGTGAACTTCTCTGAGGGAGACCTGCTGCTTCAGGTAACGCCTTTCACATGCTTGTGGCTTATTTCAGACATTCTGATAGAACGAAGATGGTAAAGCTTGTTTTCGATCTCCAGGCGTTGAGCGGCTTCGTGTTGGTGGTGACAGCTGAAGGCTACGTCTTCTACACGTCCCCCACCATTCAGGACTTCCTCGGCTTCCATCAGGTATAAGAGAAACATTATGACCAGTACTTCAGATCCTTGCACCACGTAAAAAGTGGGATAAAAATGTCAAAAATGTTCATTGTTATAGTAATATTTGAATTTTTTTTTGCATGTGAAAAGTGGTAGGATCTATCATGAAGAATTCAAATTATTTCCACCTAGCAGCATTGGAAGAAAAAAGCTTTGAAACAGTCTGAAAAGTGGCAGCAAACCAACAAAACGACCGTTTGGACTAATCTAGCTTGAAATTTTACCTTCCATGACCCATCATCCAAGAATTCAGGTGGAAAAAACACATGATGAACAGATGGTCAGTAACAGTTTAGTAACATAAAACTGTTTATACACAGAGCTCCTCATCAGGAAGTCAAGAATAGAAATCATAGCAGAAGAAAATAGATACCAAGTAAGAACTCCTTTAACCCTCTCAACCCTATCCCTACCCAACGCTGTATGTTGTTGCTGTTCCCTCATTGCCAAAATTTAACAACAACAAACACAAATTTCATGTTCCGATTGCCTAAGATTAGGTTTGGTATCAACCTCAAAGGTTTAATAAACATCTTTAAAAACTCATGCACACAATAATGATAAGAATTTTTAATAAGATGGAATTCTTGCAGTAGATTTTTCACTAGATCTCTCACAATGGCGTCTAATCTGTTTTTTTATTTGAGTAATAACCTGAAATTTTATGTTTTGGATAAACTTCCAGCAACCTTTTTGTCATTTATGGTCCAGTTTCTGATCATCTCGTCAGGCAACACTCAAAATCACAGAACAAAGGAAAAATCAAATATGTTTAATAATTAATCCCCAGCGAAGAAACCATCAACAACAACCAAGTTGCAGCTGGAGAAGCTGTGTAGTCTTGCTTGCTTGAGGCTGGTGGCTGATAAAGGGGAGATCATAGGTACTGTTGTATGACAAACCAAGAAATAAACACGGGCTTTGTTTATTCAAAGAATCGAAGCTAAAATGTGTGTAACTTCAACCAGGAGAGTAAGAAAGGAGCTAACAGGAAGTGGTAGTCTCTCCTATGCCAACCCTAGGCATGCCTCTGTGCACACTTGAGGTGTAGGCAGTTAGCATGCACAGCCCAAAGATTCTTAAATCAATACCACAAAGCCAGTAATGATTGCCAAGAGTATAACGCTGATGTGCCAAGCTAAAATCAAACTGTAGCCCAGGGGTGTCTCGCTCATTTTAGCAGCCTGGGGCACATACGCTCCAATTTGGTCTCAGCTGGCCTCAACCTGTGTAACCCTTCACTGTGCAGGTTTGATTTATTTTTACAAGACAAACATGGAAAAAAAATCAAGCTTTAGAATAAAAAGCTGCACTTTTAAAACTTTAAAGAGACTTTATTTTGAGTTTATTTTGAAATTAAATCTTATTCTAGCAAGAAGAACAAATACATTTGTATTAATGTCTTGATGAATTGATTCTCATCGAGGTAATGAAATCCCAGAAAGGGATATTTGAATTAAATAACAAGTGATATCGAGATGCTCAGGATTGTCCAGTTGTTCTAGTCGTCTCTGTTGAAAGTGTAACTTTTAAACGTTGCCACCTATGTGTTGTTTGCTCGTCCAGCAACAGTTAGTTTAGTGATTACTTAATGGGTCGTTACCTATACAGTGCTCAAGATCAAGGACCTATTTGTCATTTTACAGGCACATTTCCCTTTTCACAAGAATTACCGTTCCTTCCAAAGTATTTCAGTGAAATGAGATCAAATCATCCTTAATATGACAGTTTGCAAGTCTCCTTGGGATTCTCATTGTACTTAAACTGGTCCACCCGAGACCCAAGGAAAAACAGTATCTTTCAATGGGCTGGGGCTCAGGAGGATATAGCCAACCAGTAACCTGTGAACTGCGACTGATTCTGATTCTGAAATTGAAGGTTTTTTTAAACGACCTAAAGGCCTGACAGTGAGGCTATGCCTTTGCACATAACTTGTCTTTGTATTTTAGAGTAAGGATGTACTAAATCCGAAGGCGGGCCGTGTTTTTCCTTTTATGGAGCAACAATGGTCAGTTTCCAGAAATTATCAAATCAGCTGGTAAAAAGAGAAGCCTGCATGCAGAAATAAGTTTTTACTGCACAAGAACCTGTTTCCACTTCAGTGACCTCCTGAACTCTGATGTTCCTCTTAAAAACCTCCTTTAACAGTACACCGCCGCATTTTTTCAGCCTTTCATCTAACAAGCAGTGGGTTTCAGTTCACATTTGTTGTCCATGAAAGTCAGGTCACACAGATTTCAATCTATTGCCTTCTTTTTTTCCTCACAAACACGGACTGCTTGTAAATCTTTTGACTTTTAATAGCTGATCAAAAACACAAAAAAATCTAACAAGGAGTATTTGACTTAGAATTCAAAATCAATCAGGGACTCACATTTAGAGATGTTGAAATGTTTCACTTCTACATGACCAATTGATGTAACAGGATCAAAAATAGTATTTTTCCAATTTTCAAAGTAAATCAAACAATTTTGCATTTTGTTCACAGTCACTTGTGATGCTTTGACTTGAATAAATACCTGCAGCCCCACATGGCATGCATGGATTGGTCCAATTCAGTATCAGGACCAGCCAGGGTCTGGCTGTGAATCATGTTTTCTGCTGTTCTTCTACACGTCCTGCAGTTCAGTCGTTGACACAGATCTTAGGCGTAGCGTATACGTTGGACTCGGTTAAATCCTTTTGAATCCATTCAAAGATTACAGCTACTTCAACCTCCATGATCCCACACAGCCTTGACCAGTTTATAATAGATGACTCCACCTTCATAAGTCGGTCTCAAGTCAGTCTTTTTCTCATTTTGACATTTAGGTTGTTTTTGTACTTTGCTTGTTCAGCGAGTGAAATTCAGTTGCGTTAACATCAGCAGCAGCCAGTAAAGACATATTACTGGTGGGTACACCACACTTCTTTAAATAAAGCAGGAGAAATCATGCACTCCACCTAAGATTTGGCCATAAAATCCAGTGACAAGGCTTCAGTGAGTCTTTTTCTCAGCTATAGGTTCCGATTAAATAAAAACATTTACCATTATACGTTTTTTGTCTTTGCTCATATAGATAGTGCGTTTCAATCACACAAACGCTTAATCTAAATTGGGATTTTGGAGAAACCCACAGCTGGTTGTGATTCAGATTCTTTCCTTTGACTTTAATAAATACCTGCAGCTCAATCAAGGTCTCCAGGTTGTAATGTTTTGTGCTCCTTTTCTGCACACCCTACAGGTCAGCTGATATATATGGATTTCATGAGTCTAAAGTGGACTTTTTTTGTAATGAAGCAGCTTTTGTCTGACTAAACCCTGTACTCCACCTAAGCTCTCAGATTTAGAACGGCTCAGGACGGTCAGGCAGGGTATAGTTAGTTAATGTGTGTAAACTGGCCCTATGGTTACCAAGCCTTAGAAACAAGCCACGACTCAGCAGTAGGGACATGACATTGTTGTAGTTAGACAAACAGCACTACAGGTTTTTACCCGACTTGTTACAGTACATCCTAAAAGTTACATCAGAAGCATTAACATTTAAAATGTGACTTTTGAAAAATAAAAAAGCTGCTTCATCACTTCATAAGAAAGATTTATTTTTTAAAGTTTCGGTATTTCGAATGACTAAGTAGTGGAGTTGTGTGGGACTCATGTGTCTGCGTTTGTTTCTGTGAGTATGTGTGCGTGCATGACAAATGCTTTGTGAGCGGTGAACTCTTGACTTATAAACAAATCCGTTTGAACCGGGGTTAAAGATGTAGTCTGTAGTCTGGGAAGAAAAAGCACAAGCAAAAGAAAAAAAAAAACCCTAAAAAAATGTTGCCCGGAGAGAGTGCACGTGGTAAACAGCCCTCACACACACACACACACACATTTGAACACTCGTTCACATGCATAACATGGTCTGAAGTGGGGCTGCAGATCAGGGCAGGAAACGTTTTGTTTTGGAGGCTGCAGTGACTTTTAACGCCACAACTCACCAGCTGCTTCAACTGTTTATGACTTTATAAAGTGTATTTATAGAGCAGCTCTGAGCACAGTCATGGAGGAGACAAAAGAGGAAACAGACGTGAAGAAAACGTGGAGATTACTGTAAAAATCAAGGGCCTGAGTATTTCTCTAGAAAAAGCCACAAATCCTCACTTTAGGACTGCTTTGTGTGCAGCGAATCCTCATGAGAAGTTCGAGGCCATTTTTCAGCGTCGCTCACAAAGGAGGGTTTTGTGTTGAGCTTTGTTTGCTGAGGTGTGGCTCTCTCAGCACCTTGCTCCTTTAGCAACAACAACAGCGCCTCTGTTTCCAGCCCCGTCCATCAGCTCTGACTGCTGGGAGCATTATTCGCTCCATGTGTGTTTACACCTGCATCATCGCTCTTGAACGCACCTCGGCAGGACAAACACTGGAAAGGTGGGAAGGCGTAGGACCGAGTCTGTGGAACCATTATTTAATATTTGTCGTTCTCAGAAAGAAAGTGACGTCCTTTACACCTTTTGTTAGTGCAGTTTGTGAGCCTGATGCTCACGAAAACCAGGATGGAGGTCAACATTGTTTACGTTTACTCAAAAAGCTTTAAAATAAAGGCAAGCCCACCTCTGCTTTCTGTCTCACAGTAGCCACAATGGTAATGTAATAAGTCACACTGTACAAAAAGTACAGCATTTGTTTAGTTATGGGAATAAAATGTCAATATCACTATATATAAATTCAAATTAGGTGTATGCATTTAATTTAAAAAGGTTTTAACAAGTTTCAAACTAGCTTTGGGTGTATTTAGTCAGATAAACATGCAAACACATTTACACAGAAGAAGGGTCTAAATTTCCTCCACACTACTGGACTACTTTTACGATCTTTTCATAAGTTAATTTTAATGTTATTGTGGTTTTGCATCGCTTGTTATTTCACACCTTTATTTAAGACATGTGAGGGTCATTTTCCTGTGTTGTATTAACAAAACGGGGTTGGGGACCTTTTTTTTTTTAGGTAACTTTAACTTATGATAACTTCATTCTATGGGAGAAATATTTTCAGTCAAATGTAAATATGTACTGTGCAAAAATATTGCACCACCCTTCATTTCTTTCTGTTTTGCTTCCAAGGAGCCAGACTGTTTTTTAAGGTGGCCTTGAGCAATAGTTTCTTCAGACTTCCTGAAAGCAGAAGTCAGAACAAAAGGCAAAAAACATCCAAATGAAATTCCATCAAGAAGCCTGGAGAACTATTCCTGAAGACTTAAAGAAATTAAGAGTTTTTGATTACCTTTCTGGTGTTTTTTTCCATGGTGATTTTCCCTGCGTTGCATTTGCAATTTAACATATCATAATATTATAGTTTTTGGGTTTTTGTTTTTACAATTTTTTGTTTGTTGTTTAATGAGAGAACAGAAAAACATAAAAATGAACATAAATTCATGCAAAAGAGATAAACAGTTAAAAGACACAAACCAACTACAAAACCAACCAAAGAAGAAGAAAAGAGACTGCAAAGAGATAAAAAAGTAGTAAAACTGTTCTCACAGTGATGTGAAATCATAAAGGAAATGGGTGAAACTAGTAAAGAAGACACAAAGCAACTACAAAAATATCATGAAGCGATGTAAAGTGAGTGGAAAAAATAAACAAAACAAACAAAGTGAAAAAATCAAAGACATAAAAGCACTGTAGGAAAACTAGATGGAACAAGCAAAGGAGAAATAGGACATTGAACCAAGAAGAAAGATGATGGGTTGTAAGTGCAATTGATAAAATGAAGAAATAAGCTTAACTGAAAATATTTTAAAAGGTTAAAAAAGACAAAGCACTAGACGTGAAGAGCAACCGCTTGTGTCAGAGGAAAGTTTTGAGGTTGATTCGTGTCGTTAAAAATATGTTTCTGCTTCCTGCTTCCAGTCGGACGTCGTCCATCAGAGCGTGTTTGAGCTGATCCACACAGACGACCGAGCTTTCTTCAGACAGCAGCTCCACTTCTCTTTCAACCCAAACACAGAGGGCGCCGACGGCCCCAGTAAGTCTGCCCACACTGCACAGTGATCACACCTGTCCAGGTGACCTGCAGAGGAGGAGCCAGAAACATGGTCACGTCTCTTTGCTGCTGCAGTCTACATTTTCCAGTGTGATTTTGTGTATCTGCGGTGCTCGTTTTAATTCTTTTGCATCGTATTGCTTCATGTAATAATCTAAAGATGAATGTTTCCTCATCGCTCCAGGTGACCAGAGCAACCCTGAGATCAGCAGAAACATAGTGAGCTACGACCCGCATGCCGTCCCTCCAGAGAACTCGTCCTTCCTGGAGAGGAACTTCTGCTGCCGCCTGCGCTGCCTACTCGACAACTCGTCTGGCTTCCTGGTAAACACACACACCAACACGCCTCACTGCACCGGGATCCACAAGATGTTCCTGGCCTAAAGGGAGGTCTTTATTCTTAAAACTGTGTGCTTGTCTTTAGGCTTTGAACTTCCACGGCCGCCTCAAGTTTCTCCACAATCAGAACCACGTGTCGGAGGATGGGTCACTGGTTCCTCCGCAGCTTGCTCTGTTTGCCATCGCAACGCCGATGCAGCAGCCGTCCATCCTGGAGATCCGCACCAAGACTCTCATGTTCCAGACCAAACACAAGATGGACTTCACACCCATAGGCGTCGACGCAAGGTAAGGCACAGAGAGCTGTTTGAATCTCTCACTGAACGTCTGAATGAAGCTGTGGCGCTCAAGTGAAGTCTGGCGTGTGTTTCGTCCACAGAGCGAAGCTGGTTCTGGGCTACTCCGAGATAGAGATCAGTAGGAAAGGCTCGGGCTACAACTTTATCCATGCTGCCGACATGTTGTACTGCGCAGAAAACCATGTCAGAAGTAAGTCGGAAGCTCTGCTCGGTTTACAAAAGGCGAAAAATGCCAAAATAGGCACGGCCGGTTTTAAATTCTGTGTGCATCACTTGGGTTCCATAACTCAAGAAATCTGTTGCTATCTGCCAGCTGCTGTGCAGCAAAATCTAAAAATGACACGTCTTCTTGCAGTGATGAAAACCGGAGAGAGTGGCATAACCATCTTCAGGCTGCTGACCAAGGCCGGCCGGTGGGTCTGGGTCCAGGCTAACGCCCGGCTCATCATAAAAAACGGGAAACCCGAGTTCATCGTGGCCCAGCAGAGAGCTTTGACGTAAGTCTGCAGACTTGTTTCCTCCAGCAGGAACATGACGAAGAAAAGCCGCAGTCAGATGTTTATCTGCTGCTGCTCAATCAGTTTGCTTTGCTTTCTCCTTTTCTTTTCTTTTAGTTCACTTTTATTTTTTGGTTCAACTCTTCCTGTTGGTTCCTTTCCCTTGTTCCTTGTTTCCTTTCCTCTCTGCGTTTTTTCACTTCTCGTTTCATCCCCTCATCGTATACTTTATGCTTTCGCTACTTGGTTCCTTTATTGTTTCCTCCCTTTCCTCTGTTTCTGACCTTTTCTCTTTATTTCTTCCCTTTTTCTTGTGTCCTTAATCTTTCCTCCCCTTGTTTTCTTCATCATTTCTTCTCCTCTTCTTGTTCCCTTAGTTATTTGCTCTCTTGTCCTCGTTTCCAACTTTGTTTCCTCTCCTCTTGTTACTTTCCTAATTTCTCCCACTCCTCTCCTCGTTTCCTTTGTTTTTTCCTATATTTTCTTGTTTGTTCTCCTTGTTTACTGTCTTTGCTTCCCTTGCTTCCTGTCATTTAATCTTTTTTCTAGTGTTTGATTTTCTCTTGTTTCATCTCCTTGTTGCGTACTTCATTTTCTCTCCTCTTCTTAACTCTTAAACTGTTTCCACTCCTTTCCTCATTTCCTTTGTTTTTTCTCCCATTTGCTTGTTACTTATCTTTGTTTACATATTTTTTCCTCTCCTTGTTTACTTTGTTTTCTCTTCTCCATTCTTGTATCTACTGTTTGTTTTTTTTCTTGTTTCATCTTGTGGTTTCTTTCATTGTTTCCTTCCCTCTCTAGGTTTTTCCTCTTATTTCCTGTCATTATGTCTTTTTGACTCCTGCTTCCTGTTTTGTTTCTTTTCCTCTTCCTATTTCCTTCACTGCTTCCACTCCTCTCTTCATTCCCTTTCTTTGCTTTTTTTCCTCACATTTCCTTGTTTCTCATCTTTGTTTACATTGTTTGTTTCCTCTCAATATTTCCTGTCCTTCTTTCCTTGCTACCCCTACTCCTCTCTGGTCTCAACTGTTTTTTTTTCTCTTGTTTCATCTTGTGGTTTCTTTCATTATTTCCTTTGCTCTTTTTGTTTCCTTTTTTATTTATTTTCCTGTACTTGTTACTTTCATTATTTCCTCTCCTTTGTTTCCTCCCCTCTCATCTGATCTCATTTCCCTGTGTCCTTGGTATGTCATTTCTTCTCTTATTTCCTCTCTATGTATTCCCTTTGTTATCTCTCCTCCTTTCCTTAAATTTTCCTCTCCTCTCCTCAGTTTCTCTTCTTCCCTGAGTCCTTCATGTTTCCTCTCCTTATTTCCTGTGCTGTTTCCTCACTCTCATAAAGACAGAGGTGTTTGGCTCAGTAAATGGAAAGCTTGTTTTGGACCCAGTGGAAAACTCACTCATGTGTTCACCTGCAGAAATGAAGAAGGAGAAGAGCAGCTTCGCCTCAGACGTCTGCAGGTGCCATTTAACTATGCCACCGGAGAGGCGCTGCTGTATGATGTCACCCCCAACATTGAGCCCCGTGACCCGTGCTCCGCCCCCAAGCAGGGGAAGTTTGACAGTGACGCCATCAGTCGCGACTCCTTGCTGGGCTGCATGCTGAATCAGGACCATACGCTCTATTGCGATCAGAACAGCGCGAACACCCTCAGCAACCTCAACGACATGGTCTTCAAGGATACCAACGCCACACTCAACGTTCCCGGAGACACGGAGCCCAGCCCGGCAGTGGGAAACGTAGTGAAAGCAGAAACCACGGTTCAGGAAATCATGGAGTCCCTGCAGCAGATCTTTGGGGACGGTGAGCTCATCGAAAGCCTGCACGTTGAGCCTGATGAGCTCAAGAGCTGGGAGAGCACGCTGTTGCAGATGAGCTGCCACGGTGGGTTCGGCGACGACCTCAGCGACATTCTCAACAATGACATCCTGTCTTACGTGGAGGAGCAGCTGCAGAAGGATGTCGGACTCAACCTGCCGCAACAGATTGACGGCATCCCAGCCTGCCTCTCTGGTTTGGACCCACTTCAAAACCAGGATCCAGATCAAGGCGGGGAGCTGGACTTTGACTGGGCTCTCGAGACACAGACCCAGCTGATACCCAACGGAGTGCAGATGACAGCGGCCCAGGAGACGATGAAACTGAGCCACATGGACTTTCCTCAGCCTAATTCTTCTGGTCCCAATGGACTGACCTTTAACAACGTCCTGCCAAACAGCTTTCCTCAAACGCAAAGTCAGCTAAAGGCCAGCAGCATGGACAACAACCTCGGAGCCTTCCCGCTCAGGCAGCCTTCAACCAACCCAGTGCTTCTTCAAATGATCCCAGCCAACCAAACATTTGGCCTCCAGGACCAAAACAAGGAAGGACAGTTAAATAATGTCTTTACCTTCCAGGGCACCAAGTGCAGCAAATCAGTGACACACCAAGCAGACAGCTGTGGAGAAACATTTGCCTCCAATATTTCAAACAAGGCTGTTTTCTCTTCATCACTCAGCTGCATGCAGAGCCACTTTCCTGTACAGACCCCAAACGGCAACAGTCAGAGGCAGGCGTGGCCTCAGCAGCAGCAGCTGATCACGGGTCAGCAGATGGGCTCTTTCCAGAGGAACCCCACAGACATCGGCTCTCTCAACAAGTTCATGACTCCAGAGACTTCTAATCCACTTCCTGTTCAGCAGCTCTTGGAGCGGTCGCCGGCTTCTACAAGCTGTATGTACAGAAATGCCGCCCCAGGACTGCCTGTGAACGGCGTGCACCACAGTCAGCCGAGGTTGAACCCGGCCCCCAGTCAGATTCCCTCCAATCCCTCCTGCTTTTACCAGGTCGGAGGAAGAGCCATATCAGGAATGGCTTCGATCCCAAATTTGGATGAGGCCTCACTGTCCTGCCAGATGCCCACTGGTCTGAAACCGAACGGCCTGCTGGGGCAGCAGAAGCAATATCTGAACTTCAGTGAGCAGACGCAGGTAAAGAGCCAGTTCAGCAACATTAATCTTTGTAGAGATGTGAAGTTGAATGGTTTGAGGTTTTAATACAGACACTGATGCCGATATTTGGTTATTAATCTGGCAGTATCTTTTTTGTCTTTTAGACACACGAAACACAAACAGACTTCCCTAACATTTGTTGTGGGGCATTATTTCTGAGTCCTTACTAAGATAATAATTCAGTTTAAATCCAATTTAATTCAATTTTATTTATATAGCACCAAATCACATCAACACCATCACTCAGTTGAAGGGTGTTTCTCCCGTCTCTTCTTTAGTCTCTTCTTTGGAACTTTGACAGCTAGTTTCTGGTTTATCTCTGCGTTTTCAGGGTTATGAAGGGGGTTGAGTTCCAGTTAACATGTGCCACCTACTAATCAGTCAACAGATGTGCAGTTCATAGTTGTTTACTGGTGGATCTCATGGCGCGTCCACACCAAGTTCTACCTCATGATACTCGTGTACATGAAGACCTGTAAATATTCACCCCTGGCAACCGACTGATAAGGACATTATAGATCGTATTTTTGCAGTTTACCGTGAAGTCATATCAGTCAGCTCACTTTGCTCCAAATAAAACTTGAAGCATTTAGCTCCAGGAGCCCTCACACAGTGTCAGTGAGCTTAGGCTTCAGGTCTGATTGCCGGTGGTCTCGGGCGAATGTCAGCTGATGGATTTTTGTGAGTCAGAAGTTGAATTATTTTAACTCACGTGAATGTGGTTTCGCCGCTGTTCACATCACCTGGTGTTAGTTTGTGTCAGTTTGTCTTTATCACAAACTCATTGTATGTAATTGCAGCACGAGATGACCTTTCAAACTGTTTTTTAACAACTTAGCCAGTCCCCGCTGTCACAGGGCGGGAGGTGAGGGGCACCAGCTCAGAAAGACACACACAGCTGTTCACACTCATGTTCACACTTACGACCAATTTAAAGTCATCACTTAACTCAGCAAGCACGTCTTTGTGGTGTGTTTCTCAACACAGGGGCAACTACAGTAACACTTTCTGGTAAAACACTGCCCCCTCGTGGGGAAAGCTTTGCAGCCTCTAATTACAATGTCCTATATACTTTTCTCCTTTAGAATCTATAACTGTTGTCTTATGTGATGTATTTTTATACACATGACTTTGGTGTATCTGCTATAGCTTATAATTGCTCACAGAGGGGTCGATCAGATGTGTTCTTGACACAGCTAGAAATTTAATGTCAGTGTTTTTCATCCGCATACAGTGGCACTCCAAGTCCTTTCATGTCTGGGTGATTTTGGTCTAGAAACAGTTGTTTTTTTATGTTTAAAAAACTAAATTCAGCTGAATTTTAAACATGAAAGTCCACTATTAGTCGAACTGTCGGATCAGTTAGTGTTGGTAGGTTGTATTTGCATCCTTTCTGTGGTGTCTGAAGAAATTAGTCCTTCTAACTTGTCGTTTGTCGTCACACAGATGAACAACCGTCCAGTTGTCGGGAACGGAGTTTTCCCCTTCCCTTCCCTGCCCAATGGGAACATGTGCTACTCAGAGAATAAATAGGAATCAGTCGCTGTGACTTCTGGACGGCAGAGGATCTCAACTTGAACTGAAAGGAAAAGACTGAAGAATAAGAAAGTGCCAGAAAATGGACGAGAAGACAATCAAAGACACCCCTCCCTCCCTCCCTCCCTCTTTTTATTTGTTTTCTTTTCTTTCTCTTATGACGAAACAGTGATGAAAGCTGTTAGAGTTCATGTTTGGTTCAGGGTGGCTCAACAGGACGAAAAATCAGGATAAAAGCTTGGATTCCTCTTTCGGATGTGGTTGGATTGTACCAATGCAAAACGACTGCTTGGCGAGAATATTTGGATGTATGGGAACCAAAATGAGTCCAGTCTGACTGAGTTGATCCCTCTGATGGAAACAAGTTAAAGGGCGCTGCTTTTTATCAGAGGTAGGTGAAGCTGACATGACCAACTAATCAAACCTCAGCCACCAAAACCCAGTTAACCAACTCAAATTGTTTTAATATATTTGAAATGAGTTTTTAAACCAAAAAAATGCCCCAAATTTTGAAAACAGGTTTTCCAACAGCTGGCAGAAACTCAGCAAAAAAAGGAAGAAGGCTCCACCTGGTGGTGCTATCCAGCAATTGCACCTTAAAAACCAATTAATTAAGAGGAAGATCACTATATTAGTATGGTCATGTATATATTCCGCCACAGATGAGGACTGGCTGGTTGGGTTAGCTTCCCCCTGTTGTAATAAAAAGCAGATGATTTCCCTTCTCCTTTATTTTTTATTCTTTTTAAAAATCCCCTTACTGTGTGGATGGGACGTTTCTGGGTGGGACAGATGGACCTGGAAGTTAAAGGAAACATCACTGAGGCAACTGCCTGTCAATCCTCTGCCGTCTGCAATGTACACAATTTCAACACCTTTGCTAATTTGAACGCTCAGAAGGATAGCATATACCAACTTTTTTTTTAAACATTGCTGTTTTATGTCCCTTTGAACAGGCATCCTGATTCAGTTCATTTCAAGTCTTTACTGTCCCAGTGAGGGAGATTTGCTTTGCAGACAGGGTAGAAAATTATTGTAGTTTAAAACGAAAAGAAATGCACAAATAGACATCGGCATCATCCTACTAACAGACCATACGTAAGATTTAATTCAGTGAAAACAGCTGCTTGTTGATATATTTTAAGAGCTTTGTCACTGAGCCAGTTTTCTTTCCTTCCTTTTCCTTTTGTGTTGTTGCTTTATTTTTATTGTACCAGGAAAAAAATTGCAGATCGTGCCTTAAACTGACAGGAACTTTAAAGGGACAGTCAGTAGAGATTAATTAGAAGACCAAAGTTGCCCTTGCCTTAACTAAGTCACGCAGGCCCAAATAACCTCCAGCCACTAGGGAGAAGCATGCATTCTCCAAACAAGCGGTGCTCGAGGTTGCAATCAATCACAAAAAACTTCTTTGTGGTTGTTTAGATCGTTACCAGATTGCTGCAGTCACCTATTGTTTCCATGAATGACAACTTTTTTTTACAGTTTCACTACCACTAAAATACTTTGCAGACAAGTGAGCATCAAATGCTTCAATCTGCTAGCAACCAACGCACTTGCAAGGAGATCTTCGGCACAAATGATTCACCCAGCAACTGCAAGCAACCATTGTTTGCCTGTGTGACTGAAGCTTTAGCCATTATTTGAGATTTTTTTTTTGCACTACTCCTTTAAATTGTTTGACTTGCCAAAGCACAGTGAGAAGTCCGAGACTTACTATTGCTAGACAGAAAACTGAGAACAATTTAGACAACTTTAGTACTTAGTTGTTGTTTTTTAATTATGTCATTTAAAGGTTATATCGAAATGTTTTAATGATAAAATCAAACAAATTAAAATAAAACTTAAACTGAGTCAAAGTTCAGATTTTTTAAAAAACTTTTATTGTTATCTTTTTGTAAATCCAAACAACTAAATCTTAAAAAAAAAACTGAAGCTGAGGATTTTTTACAAAACCAGATTTCTTGTTACCCACAACAAACCTCCATCCTTTGTGTCTTTTCTTCTTCTTTTACTCATTTCTTGCTATCGGAGTAACATTGAAACACAGAAGTAAAACACTCAGAGGCAGCTATTGTATATTTTAAATGAGAGAAAAATGGAAAAAAAAAAAAGAATTCACACTTTATAGTGTCTTTTAAATTGACCTCTTTTTGACTGTCTGTTTAAAACAGTTTAGGAAACAAAGCAACCTGTTCTGAGCTGTGAATTTTTGTTCACATGACTAAATCAGTGGCATCAAGGTTAGAAACTAGTGCTGTCAGGGTTAATCTCATTAAAATGGCGTTAACACCATAACCGCATTATCGCGGCAAATCTCCGTTAGCGAGTTAACGCGGATCGCCCCGCATTAGAGCGTTAACACATTAGCGCCGTCCAGCCCCACGCACTACAATACATGTGTGGAACCCCACAAAACAACAGTTGGTCAGAGAATAAGTGAATAACTACACATAATAATGTTAGGAAAATCTCTTGACGTTTCATGTGTCTGAAAGAAAAAAATCTGCCAGTATATCACAATATTGGATTTTTAGATGACCAATATCGGTATTGGTATCGTTCTTCAAAACCCTATATCACTCAGGCGCTAGTTATCTGAAAGTGTTTTTTAGTTTTTTACAGCTTGCTCTAAAGCACCAGAATTTGACCTCATGCAGCTCCAAGTTTATGCCTGTGTAAACGTCGTTGTGAACCTTTGCAGCAGTTTCACCAAAAGCCATGAAAGCAAAACTAAATATCAGCACTCACGGGTGGAGATGGAGATTCAGTACAGAAATAGTTCTTCACAGCACTTCTGCTTCTCCTCCTCTTCTTTTAATCAGAGCTTTTCTTCATAAAGTATTCTCTAAGTGGAAATATAAATATCTCCTGTTGCTTTATCTACATTATACTGACTTTGTACTTTTACTCTACTTTCATTTTCAATCCGTCGGAGGCCAAGACTCCAAATGCAGTATCTTTGTGTAACTGTATATAAATATATATATTTGTCCTTTTATGCTTTTTTTTCTCCAAAGTATGTATTGTCATATATTGTGTATTTTAATATTGTATTGCCTTAACATGACCCACACTTATCATTTTTTTGTACATTTTCTGCACATTGCATATGTATGTAACCTCCTGTTATGATGTTTTTTTATTATATCTTGTGGCTTTGCCGTCAATATTTGGCTTTAATTGTGTATGAGTGTTTGACTCTTTACATGCTCACCATATAAATTAAATGTGATCTGATCACACAATTGCTATATTTTATTTTATTTTTTTGTGAAAACAAAGTTTTTCTAAACCTCCTTTAGGAAAATTTGGGATTAAAAATAAAACAGTGGATTGAAATTCATAAATACATATTAACTAATAATTAATAACGAATAAAGTGATTAATAATACAATATAATATAATATTACTGGTTTGGATTGTTGTGATGGTTTCCACAGTGGCCACTAGATGACAGTGTAACTATTTTGGTAAGTTTGACTTTTTCCTTGAAGTTAAACTTTAAGTTGATGATTTCTGCAAATAGGGCTAGAAAATATATTTATAAAAAAAATAAATACATACGTAGTTGTATGCTTCATGGACAGATAGATGTTTTGACTGTGATATAAAATTAAAATTGTGACAACAAATGTATTTAAAATTGCTCAAAAAGCTAAAGCTTTTCCAGTATATATGCTAACATGAGGCAATCGACCTTTAATGCAGCAATAGTACAAAATAAGTTGCTGGTAAATACATTTTTTTTAAACTTGACATCTTAGAAGCCTAATTTAAGAGTGAATCCTTCTAAAATTGAAGACATTTTTCTGATTTTGAAACATTTAAGATTGCCCTTGAAACACAATTAAAGAACTCATATAGAGTTCACTGTACAAATCCTTAAGCAAAATAAATTGCAGCTTGCAAGCTTTAAAAAAGTGCTGGTTGGAATTCCGATTAAAACACTGCTATTTTAAATTCAACTGATCGTTATTGTTTTTCTTACAAACAAACAAAACCTTTACTGCAATTTTTAAACATACAAAAAATGTATAAAAATGTATTTAAACAATGTATAATAATAATAATAATAATAATAATAATAATAATAATAATAATCCAGAAAAACTTTGTGGTTCATACTTTGTTATATTTTGTAAAACAAAAAAACATAAACAAGGAAATGAATTTTAACATCAGAAAACAACAACATGTACATTTATGATGTTGAAAAACGTTGTTTTTTACATTTTAAATGAAAACTCGGCGACGTTTTTTTTTTTCTTCTCTTACGTCACCTCTGACCCGAAGCGCGCTCTCGGCTTCAAATCAGTGCCCAGAAAGGTGCCCGGGAAGCGCGCGCCGGTCAGAGAGCAGAGTAGAGAGAGACAGCAAACAGGGAGGAGCGCTTTGAGGACGACAACTGAAATTTATCGACGATTCTTACAGTTTTTTGATGTGTCAGGATGTGAAGCTCAAACTGTTTGTTTTTAATGCTGGATTTGAGCCGCCGGCGGGGCGCCATGGACGGGATAAACCGGTGACGGTACCGTTACTACTTTGACATTCCTCACCGGGAGCCTCGGTGCCTCAGCTTCACTGTGAGTTTATCTATGGCGTCTGTTTCAGCCCTTTGAATTAGCGCTGTAGTTGTCGTTATCACGGCTCTGGCTAACGGTGACGGCCCGGGATGTTGCACATCAGTCGGTGAGAACAGGTGTTGGTGATCCGCGGTTTCTGGACCAGTTTGATGGATTTCCTCCAGCTTCACTGTGAATAAATCAGCGAGATGTATGCCGCGCGGAAAAGAAGAAAACCGGCCCAGAAAGGGTACGTTATATTTGTTATCGTGAACGCCATGTAAGTAGTAATGAAATGGGTCTGTTGTAAGCTTTATTTTTATACACAAATATTATATCATTATTTAAATATGAAATATATATTATATTGGTCGTATTTATTGTAATGTTATGAAGACAGGCACAAAAAAAATCTTTTTTAAATGTTTATTTAAAACACTACAAATTTATAGTGTCACTGGCATGTTACAGATCGATGGATACAAATAAAAAGGCAACAATTGTTTAGTAGTAACCAATATTAGCTTTTGATACTGACAGCAATGTTCCATGTTATTTTTGTTATCATTATTATTATTATTATTATTATTATTATTGTTATTATTTGTAGTAGTAGTAGTAAAAGTGCACTTTTACTAGTGGTGGTCTGTTAATTGCTGTAATAAAAAATGTATTTCTTAGATTATGAGATGACCAGAAAGACTTCCCTTTTTCCTGTATTTGGGAAACTCTTTTTTTGCTACAGCAGTTACTATATTAATATTATTGCTAACAGGGGATGGATAATAATAATAATAATAATAATAATAATAATAATGTTATTATTTTTATTATTATTAAATAACAATTATAATGGATGGATGAATTACTATGCTGATGCCCAAATAGAGGTGTGGTAATACCCCCGTGTCTTGCCCTAAGATAGCTGGGACAGACTCTCATAGGACACCAGTGCCCGGCTCCCTCGACCCTGAATTACAGAAGCAAAAGAAAATAATATCTGACATATGCCTCTCATCCGGACAGATGTATTGTATTTCACATGTGGCTTTGAGCCCCACACCAAAACAAAATCAGTGAAAAATGCAGTGAGTGCCATCTGTAGAATTCACAGATGTCCTTAAGTGCACAACTATATAGGATTTTGGATTTTTAAGACTGATACCAATACCGATATTTGGCCGTTTAAAATTCTGATATGAAAGTTGATATTTTTTTGTCTTTCAAAATCAAAACACAAATAGATTTCTCTTAGTATTTGCTACATGTAGGAATTTATGACTCCTTACTATGATAATGTTAGATGTTAGTTGTTGCAAACAGGGAAGTTGCAGAGCACCCTCTGGTGGACAAACTATGCAACGAAATTCTCGAATCTCTTCTTCGCTTTTTTACTTTTCAGTTATCAGCCGTTATAAATGTTGATACCAATATAGTGGCAAACAACTAATATATATATGATTTTATTTATATATTGGCAATCAGAATTATGATCTGAATGCATTGTTGTGCCAAACACATTTTGCTTTTCCAACGTCAGCTCTATAATTTATCTTGTTCAGGGTTTGTCGGTTCATTGCTTCATTTCTCTTCATGTTATTTAAAGTTGTTACATTATATGTGGTATACAGGGACTAGGGTAAGATGTAATAAAAGGACAGAACAAAATAGAAATGTGTAATGTGTCACCAACTGCCGCACCTGTAAGAAAAACAAACATACAACACCTGTAACTCAAACATTTGAAAATGCACAGGTATATAAATCAGCAATCTTCTTGTGGGATGTGTGTCTGTGTGTGTGAGAGCGAAAGAGAGAGAGTGTAGAGTGTGTGTGTGTGTGTGTGTGTCTATGTTACGAAATGTAAAATGAAAAAGAGCGTGGGAAGCCTCAATAATGCTCCCATAAGCCAGAGAGAGACAGAGATGGATCCAGGAAAACTGTAAAAATGTCTTGATTTCCAGAGTCAAACCGCCCCCCATCGAAGGCGCCAAATCCAACCCATCCAAACGCCACCGTGACCGCCTGAACTCGGAGTTGGACCAGCTCGCCAGCCTCTTGCCCTTCCCCGAAGATGTTATATCGAGCCTGGACAAGCTGTCCATCCTGAGGCTCAGCGTCAGCTACCTGCGCACCAAGAGCTTCTTCTCAGGTAGGAAACACTGCACACCTTTAGGAACACTGAGCTTTACTTTTACCCGTTGACCAAGGGCTGTCTTTAAGTTACCTTTGCTCAAGGTGGACTAAACGGCGGAACATGAACACTGTAAAAGCAAGGGGTGTGCATGATTTATAAGTCCAGAAAGTCAGCTGTGGGATTTCTTTGTGGTCCAAGACATCATCTAGTTTAGGCCTAAGTCCTGTTTCCTTCACAACCACCTCTTTTTCCAATTTTATTTGTTCATTTATTTATCGTTTCTATTATATTTTAAGTTCAAGGAAGTCCAAAACCATACTTTTTAAAGAATTCAATCACTGTGTGGTGTTTGTCAGGTTATTGAATAATCATGTTGAATACATGTGCTTACACTTATTATGGTTTTTGCCATAAAAGAGCATCTCTGCTGTAGCTGCCAGTAGCTCCTCACAGGAAGTTGACTGCATCTTTGCAGGGTGAAGTGATCTCGACTTAAAAAAGTACAAAAGATGCATCTTGAACTTGAGATAGATGCAGAAAGAAAGAGAAGGTGGCAAGTGTCAGCTTTGCCCTTTTCCTTCCTCGCCTCCTGAAGTAGCTTTTCACACCTCACAAAGAACCTGCAGACACTGAGGCAGAAAGCATGCAGACAGAGATGGAGCCGAGAGGGTTTTAAGTACACAGAAAGGAGGTCAGAGAGGCGGTCTGCGGGCCAGCAGATGGGAGAGTCAGGAAGGTTTTTACTGTTGTAAGGCAAAGAAATGATTCATCAGATGGAAGATCAGTCACTTTAACACAGCTGTTTGTGATGGAGCTGAACCAGATTTTATATAAGTGAGGCTCTGATGCAAGGTAGCTGGGACTAAGTTGGGTGATTACAGTTCCTCAGTTGCATTTTAGGAATTGAAACCTTCAGTGTGTTGTAGTAAGACTAATGTCTAGGTCACAGGTAGGAGGACAGAGGAGATGAGGGTTTTTTTTTGGGGGGGGGGGGTTCCCATGTAGTTTCCATGTTTTGAGTGCAGACTTTGCTGCTTGCCTTTCTGTCCTCTTTGGGACTCTGTCATTGGTTAAATAAAATCCTGCTTCCTCCATTACAACCCACACCTTGCTAAACAGTGCAGACTAGATCTGACCAGATGCAATATATACACTCACCAGACACTTTTTTCAGTCCACCTGTTCAGCTACTCGTTAATCAGCCAATCACATGGCAGCAACTTAGTGGATTTAGCAACGTGATCAAGACCACCTGCTGAAGTTCAAACCGAATATCAGAATAATAAAGAAAGGTGATTTAAGCAAATTTTAACATGCTGTTGTTGTTGTTGGTCTGAGTATTTCACAAACTGCTGATGTAGTGGAATTTTCCCACACAACCATCTCTAGAGTGTACAGCGAATGGTGTGAAAAAGAGCCACAGTTCTCTGGTTGAAAATGCCTCGGTGATGTCAGAGGTCAAAGGAGAATGGTCAGACTGCTGTGAGCTGATAGGAAGGAAACTTAATCAACACTTGTCAAAACCAAGGTATACAGAAGAGCATCTCAACAGTAGCAGAAGACCGCATCGGTTGCCACTCGTGTCAGCTAAGAACAGGAAACTGAGGCTACAGTTCACACAGGTTCACCAAAACTGAACAAAACACACGTTGGGTCCCTTAGTACTAACTGACGTCATTTAAACACCACAGCCTACCTGAGTATTGTACCACAGTGTACCATCTTCTGATGGCTACTTCCAGCAAGATAACACACCATGTCACAAAGCTCAGATCATCTCAAACTGGTTTCTTTAACATGACAATGAGTTCACTGTACTCAAATGGGCTCCACAGTCACCAGATCTGAGTCCAGATAGCACCTTTGTGATGTGAAGCCAACAAATCTGCAACAACTGTGTGATGCTATCATGTCTATATAGACCAGACTGAGGAATGTTTCCAGCACCTTGTTGAAGTGATTTTCAAAAATGTAATTTGGCTTCTCTGGCAGCTTAAAACAATACAGCTAAGTTCTAACTTTTAGCTATTACCTTTAAAATTGTGACTTAAAAGCATCACTTTTGCCGTTTTAACCTCCCAGGACCTGGCATCCACATATGTGGCCATCACATTTTGGATTGACTAGATCAAAATACTAAATTTTGCTCCACAAGGGTCTGATATCCATTTACGAGGACATTATACAGCCTCTGTTTTATCAAAATTTAAAACAAATGTACAAATCGGGTTAAAAAAAATCTGGTGATTCCTTGTTTTTACATTCATCGGGTCCCAATATGCCCAAATATCAAAGAGAAATTTAAAATGCATGCCATGGAAGAGTTCAGGTCTTAGGAGGTTAAAGCTGTGCAGGAACTCTGTAGCAAGGACACAGAAACATATCCTGTTCTTGTTTAAGGAGTTTATATTTGGGTCCTCACAGAGAGTAACTTAGGAGCTGCCTGCAGTTAATAATTCAACCACGTTGAGCCTGAAGAGTTTATACAACAGAGCGAGGCTCAATGCTTGATTATGAAGGCAATGGTGTTTGTAAGGGTGTCAGTGATCGTGGTTGGTGGTGCTCTTTTTAACTTCAGTGGATATTATACATGGTTATGCTCAGGATATGTCAGCCCATTTCTACTGGAAATGCCTTTTGGTTAAACCTTCAGCAAGGAATTTGCATTTGCACTGTTACATTTTTATATCACTGTAATGCACATAAAAAAACCAGCTGCTTGTTTAAGTGAAAATAAATGGATGGGTTTTTTTTGCGCTAGTAATGTTGTGGAGTTGTATTTTGTCTCGCATCAATTATATCGTCAGTTATATCGTTATCGCAAATTTTCAAATATATATCGTGATAAATATTTTTGGCCATATCGCTCTGCTCTAGAAGTAACTATATAATTAATTGCCCAACATTGGTCATTATATACTGTATTTTGCAGACAGAGAGCTACAGACTCTCTCCCAGACCACAGACTCATACTCATAATACAAGTCAGAGCTTTATTTTTTTTTAAAAAGAAAGTTGCGTTTTAAAAATTGGAGTTCATGTTATTTTTACTTCCAATAGTGTTAACATACTACACAAGTCATGAACAAGATTTTTTAAAATTTTAATTGTAAGTGGGCTAAAGCACTTAATTAAAAGTAGTCTAACATAAATGTAAATGCTGTAATTTGATTATTTTAATAAACCATGTAACTTGGATGGATTCGATGCTGGCGTGTCCTCACACGTCTAAAGGACCGCTCAGGGAGTTTGTGTGTTTGCTCAGACACATGAAAACTTAGAGGGAACATTGGTGGTGACCCTTGCGTCTGTGATTCAGACTCTGTTTAAGAAGTGCAAAAGTGCAGAAGGATCAGCTTTGTCGAGGAGTTAGCGGGCTTACGGGCATAGCAGATGGATTTTACTCTGTGTGTGTGTGCGTGCGCGCGTGGGTGTGTGTGTGTGTGTGAGGCAGCGCTGAATGTTTTCACAGATTATCCATTAAAAGCAGATTGTACATCTGTCCAAAAACAACAAACAGCCCTCAGAAATCTGCTCAGCCTGAAAAATCCTCCAGCGTCAGTCAGTGTGAGGGAGAACGCGACTTTGCCAGTTTATGCAAGATTATTTTGTGTGTTCATATAAACTGATATAAACTTAATCTAAGTAATGAGACTAACCAAAAAGGATTTACATATGGCCATCAGAGTACACAGACGTAGCTCCTAAAAATAATAACCTTTATTGCTTTATGCTTTATTTTCTGATTTAATTTCATTATTCATTCAACATATTGAGGATGCATTAAATCGTGTGTTGAACCATTAATAGTGGCTTTTTGTTTTCTCACAAATCTGTGTGTTGTAGACTTATTTTGGTTTTTAAAACCTGCATTTTTGTCCATTTTAGAGATATTTAGAGCAACATTTTAAAAGAGTAACGGCCACAAATGATAAATATAAAGCCACAAAGTGCTTGGATATCCTGGATAATTCTCTTTTCTCACACTTAGAATGAGCCAAATTTACAAAATAATCTTTGAGTTTTTTAGAGCATGACCCAAAATAGAGCGACTGACTGTAAAACAAGGAGTCTGTGTCCATAATTACTTTTAACTGTGAAGGAACCACTCGTCCCAAACTGCGCTGCAAATCTCAGATAACACAGGGAATGACTTGCAGCCTTCTTTAATTTCATCCTTTTTCATTATCACAGTGTTGCATAACAATAGTTTGATGATATGTTGTAGTTTGTGAGTTGTGTGTGTGTGTGTGTGTAGTTATTAGGGACGTGCATTATGACAAAAAAGACACAAAAGTGCTGTTTCAGCGTTTCATACATTCACACATTTCATCGTGGTCTTGCAAAACACACTGTTCACAGCAGGAGTATTCAATTAAAATTTAGGGAGGTCTAGTAAGAGAACATTTCCTCAAACAAAGCTCCAGAATGACGTAAATTTTACCTGCATTATGATTCAGTGCATATATATATTTTGAAGTAGCAGTTGTAAGTTGTAAATATAACAAATACAGATACAATTCAACAGTATTTCAGCCATTTTTGTTTATTACTAACTTTCACAGTGATCTGGGGGATATTCTGAATATAAAATAATAATAAAATTTTCTTTTCTTGTTTCAAGTAAAATGCATTTTTATTCACAGATGAGAACCCCCCCCCCCCCCCCCCCCAGCCCTGACTGAAACATTACTTTCACCATTAGATGGATTTACTTTGGTAACCTGAAAAGGACTCTGTCTGTGACCTCTGACCTCTGTGCTGGAGTTCTGGATCTGTCTGGGTTACTTACTTCCTTCTCTCTTCGTTTCTTTTGCTCCGTGTTCTGGGACAAAGCTTATGGCCCCCAACCCTGACCTCACAGCCCATTGTTCATTCAGTGGGCTGGTTTCAGTTTCTGTGCAAATGTACTGTTTATAAGGTTGGGGAATCCTGCAGTCGGCTGAGACTGAAGAAGTCACTTGGATGAGTGACGAAACGTTTCTCCCACTGAAAACGTTATGTCCAGATGAACAGAATCAACCTTTTGGGATTTACTTACCTGGATCATTGAGTATGCATCAAAACATTGGTTTGTAGTGTTAGCTAGTTATCAGATAAGTATGAGTTTGGATGATTTAGCTCACCTGATCCACTCTACACAGTGTATTGCTATGCCACTGTCTCCTGGGGAACTTACTGAGTTATTAACTCTTCCACTCAAATCCTCTGTAGAGCTAAAAATGCACAACAGAAGCTTCAAAAACAGCCTGCAGAAGCATCTCCATACAAGTGCGTGAACCCTGAGTGACCCCCCTATCCTCATGCTGTAGCACAGCACAAACGTATTGTAGGTCAGCTCCCCGTGCCTGTGGTCATGAGATGACCCTAACACCTGGGTTTCAGCCACACAATAATGTACGTCTAAGCAAACTGAGCACTACAGTTAACAGAGATGAGATGAAAGCCCCAGAGAATGAAAACACAGCGGGATAATCCACTCATGGATGCTTTACAGAGCCTTTGAAGAGGAAAGGGGGCAGCTGATTGAACAAAGCAGAATCTGCAGTGCTGTGATGTCACAAATTCACTCCTAGGGATGCATCAAGAAATTATCAACTGATTCCGATATGTGACATAAACAGTTTGGGTCACAGTCAATGTTCCTGACATTTTTCCAATTACCTTAGGTTTCATTCATATAACACCAGTTCACAACAGGAGATCCTGCAAATTTTTGCAGATTGGTGAACCCTGCTCAACCTCTGAGAAACCCTGCCTCTGTAAGATGTTTCTTTTATACCCAGTCACGTTACTGCCCTGTTGATAGTTAGCTTAATTAGTTCCAAAATGTGCCTCCAGCTGTTTCTTTTTATGCCGCTTTCTTTGCCCGTCCTTTGTTGCCCATGTTCCAACTTCTTTGAGATGTATTGCTACTACAGAATTAAAAAAGGGCCAACATCATTCTTAGAATAGTCCATTTTTGGAGGTTTAACCATTAGATTTGTTACATTTGAGGGTAGGGCTGTTCGATATAACGATATATATCGGATGAGAATTGTTATGGCCCTAGCCTCTCTCTCTCTCTCCTGAGGGTGCCTGTGTGGGCGTGTCCCACTACCTCCCCTGCCTGAGATGCCACCTTTCCCTCCTGTACAGCTGACTCCCATCAGCAATTAAGGGTATTTAAGCCCAGAGCAGGGTGAGCTCTGGGCCAGAGTGCCAGTAGAGTGGTTTCCAGCTAGTGAGCTGAGTGTCTTGTGGTGTTTCCAGCTAGTGAGCTGTGCTTTCCTTTTGACTTTTTGGTTTTATTTGACCAACGCCTGAGCTTTGTTTGTGTTTTGTTGGTGTTTTATGGTGATAACGGCTTGTCCGTCTCTTTTAGTTGAATTACTTCAATAAAACTGTTTTATTTAACTGTTTCGCCTCCTTGACTCCTTTTTCTGACCCGGTCACTTTTGTTACTTCCCCCTCACCGCCTAGACCCCCCCCCCCCCTCAGGGGAACGTAACAAGTGGGGGCTCATCCGGGATCGTTGAAAAGGGAGTTCTGTGTTGGATTTGGTTTTTTTGATTATCTCACTTTGTCACCTTTTAGAGATTCACAACTTCCCAGTTTAGGTAGGTGAGTGTCCAGCTGAGCTTTTTAAGTTCCTCCTTCGGGCACTCTTTTGTTGTTTTGCCTTTTTTATTTTCGGAGTAATCCTGGGCGGGGATTAGTTCCCTGTTGGGGGTAGGCAATTCAGGGCCCCGGTCGCTTAAGTTCTGCCTTTCAAGTCGCCTCGAGCCCAGCACGCTCCAGAAGATAGGTAGGTAAAGTTTGTTGTGCTTAGGAACTGGGTAAGTTGTGTTTGTTTAGTGTATACTGCAAGAGGTAAGTTGGTCAGTTAAAGTAAGTTGTGTAGTTTTCCATTAATCGGTTAATTATTGGGTAGTCTGCGTGAGTTGGCAGACGGGTGTGGCAGTGTCCTAATTAGGTGGTGTTTTTCTAACCCTTCACCATCCCCAAAATGGTTGACACAGCTGCTAGTGTACAGGTGTCTAGAGGCTCGTTTGTGAGCAATAACATTCACCTGGTTCCAGACTTCTGTGAATCCAGTGTTCACAGCTTTTTCAGTGTGTTCGAACGCCTGGCAACTGCACTGCAGTGGCCTCAAGATGTGTGGGGGGTGATGTTGCTGTGTCGGTTGACAGGTAAGGCCCAAGAAGCGTGTTCTGGTCTGTCTAGGCAGGACGGCCTGGTTTATGGAAAGATCAAAAGTGCCGTCCTCCAAGCCTATGAACTGGTACCTGAGGCCTATAGGCAGCATTTTCGAGGGTTGGAGTTGGCGCAGGAACAGTCCTATCTTGACTTCGCCAGGGAGAAGGCGAGGCTCTTTGATAGGTGGTGTGCGGCAAGCCAGGTTAATGATGTGGGGTCCATACGTGAGCTTATGCTGGTGGAGGATTTTAAAAACTCTGTTCCTAAGTCTGTGGCCCTTTATTTAAGTGAACAGAGGGCTACAACTCTACAGCAAGCCGCCACCCTGGCAGATGAGTTTACGCTGACTCATACAGCAAGTGCGGTAGGACAGGATATCCCTCTGCACTATAGCGCAGCCTGGACAGGTAAGAGTGGGCCAGCTAAGAAGGAAAACGCAGTTATGGTGTTAAGACCTAGGCCCAAACTGTGTTTTTTCTGTCACAAGCCTGGCCATGTGGTTGCCAATTGTGTCAGACTGGCACTCAAACAGAAAGCCCACTCAACACGAGAGGGGCCTGTTTTGAGTAAAGTCAGTCGTGGCTCTCAAACTGACAAGCCTGCCAGGGCTACTGATAGGCTAAACCTGGAGCACAGTTGCTCGGTAGCACCCCGTAATCAGTGTATGAGGCAAACTAACCCTGAGCTGCCGCTGGTTGACCCTTTCTCTGGTTCATGTTCAAAACCACCCTTCAGACCTGCACCCCTTGCTAACAATCATGTTTGTGTTTCAGTGAAGCCTGCTAGCTGCCTTCTGGGTTCTCCACATGCGATGGTTCGAAGCCCCGGCCATCCCATGGGACACTGTTTCGAGGGTCTGGGGCCACTCTTTGGTAATGTGGTGAACCCACTGAGATGGGATTGGCAGCTCCCGCAGGCAATGCCTAACCGTTGCTACGTGATTTGGTAGGTGGAAAGCCTGCATTTCGTCCTGACACGGCTATGGACTCACTTTTGGTTATTGTGATTTGACAAACCATGGGCTTGCATTTATGGGAGGGGGTGTTACGGCCCTAGCCTCTCTCTCTCTCCTGAGGGTGCCTGTGTGGGCGTGTCCCACTACCTCCCCTGCCTGAGATGCCACCTTTCCCTCCTGTACAGCTGACTCCCATAAGCAATTAAGGGTATTTAAGCCCAGAGCAGGGTGAACTCTGGGCCAGAGTGCCAGTAGAGTGGTTTCCAGCTAGTGAGCTGAGTGTCTTGTGGTGTTTCCAGCTAGTGAGCTGCGCTTTCCTTTTGACTTTTTGCTTTATTTGACCAACGCCTGAGCTTTGTTTGTGTTTTGTTGGTGTTTTATGGTGATAACGGCTTGTCCGTCTCTTTTAGTTGAATTACTTCAATAAAACTGTTTTATTTAACTGTTTCGCCTCCTTGACTCCTTTTTCTGACCCGGTCACTTTTGTTACTTCCCCCTCACCGCCTAGACCCCCCCCAGGGGAACGTAACACAATATAAAAACGTCTATCGTTTCATTTTACGCTATCGTTTGTTTCGTGGTGTCGCAAAATAAACTGTTTACGGCAATATTTTTTCATCATTTTGACGGTCACTGTTGTTGCTATATTAATGTCTTAAAGTTCTCTCTTTCTCTTATATTTTATATAACCACACTACAGACGGACAAGCGCCTGTTTTTATGCGTTGTCGTTAGCAACAACGACGGTAAAACCATCGCGTGTCCGCTTGTTTATTTTCCACCTTTCCACCAATAAAGCTTAAGATCCTGCTGAGACTTTTCAAAATAAACTGAATCACGTGAAAGAGTATGCAGAGTATTTACGGATGAGAAGCAAAAAGAGCCGTCAGGTGCTAAAAAATAAACCGTAGACTCAAACGTTAGAACAGGCTTTTCCCCGCAGCACGCCGTGTAATAAATACTCACAAAGAAAACGGCGGCCGTTACAACTTATGTCTAAAAATGTATAGTTTCATGCATCAGTTAAAACACTCGACTCCAGGTACACGACGCCCAGCTGGAAACACTCCACGTAAGTCGAGCTGCCCGAGATTCACAGAATTTACAGAAAATGTTACATTTTTGTGATTTATATCGTTATCGGATGATAGATGTCTTATATCGGGATATGAGATTTTGGTCATATCGCACAGCCCTATTTGAGGGTTATAAAGTATGAAGATAATTCTTAATAGTTTTACACCAAAGGGGGAAAGCTGTTGTGTGAAGCTTTTCCCCTTTGGGTTCGGTTAGATCCAGACTTAAAGGCTTAAAAACATATATATACATTCACTGAATATACATAAGAGAAAACAGTGCCATCACTTAACTTTTCATCAGTGGATTTTACAACCTACTTTGTGCGCAGCTTATTGTGAAGTCTCCATTACACCGATACCAACCAAAAATCTGTAAGCCCATCACAAACACTGAGAACATTTCAAGTGAACTTTCAACTCTCCCTTCAACCTCTGTGATTATGTCTTTGTGCATCAGATTTCATTCCGCCTCATGAAGCAGCAAATGAAGGAGAAGAAAATGTCACATCAGACTTCGATGCTGCGTTCATGACATCTGGCAAAACTCGTGAACTTGAAAGACGCTTGTCAGCAAATTTACTATCAAAGAAGAAAATACAGCTGCTGCACTACACAGCTGTTTCATGTTGATATGATTTTATTCATATTTATTCTCATCAAATTGTTCCACATTCACATCCATGCAGAGCTGTCCTTAAAGTAGGAGTATTTCCTTTGATTTTTACCTGCATTTTCTTAGGACACGAAACTGATGCAGGAGTCCTGCAGGTCATTAAAACAGGTGAAATTGAAATCAAGGACTTCAAGCAACCTTTTCAGGTTGTTTATTTATACCACATGTGATGGACCGAGTTGAAAAACAGGAGGAGCCCAGGAGTTATTAGAAAAATATAGTTTCCATTTATTTAACCCCCAAAAATTATATTTACAAGACTAATAAATGTTGAGCTTATAAAAGAGGTCAAAGAAACAAAACTGAACTCAGGCACAGACTGCAACCTTAACAAACCAAATGACTGCCCAAACATACATAATTGACCTAAAACATGAAATGACATACAAGGGTATATATAATGGCTGATCAGACCATTGTGACACATGAGGGGTAACAAACAAACACAATCATAAATCACAAACGATGCAGTACAATCTGGTTTGTTAATAAACTAACCACTAAAGAAGAAAATCAAAAAACCCCATTAAACCCTAAACTCAAATATTTAATTAAATACAAATACTTTGTTTTTAAAGTAAAGAAAACACACATTCCCCCTTCAGCAGGAAGTGGTGGTGTGGTCCAATTATCTTCCTTTGTATTTAATGGTTTCAAACCCTGGCTACCATCTTTTGTCCAGCAACTCCCAGGGATGATGCCAGGTAAGAAATAAAAAGACAAAGGTTAGTCAGAAAGCAAAGAAATGAAGTAGTATGAATACATAAGTAAACTAAATGTGCGCGCTTACAAATAGAACAAATGTATCCAAACCAATCAATGAAGTTATTGGCAACTAAAATGTATTACTATGTTCAAATGAAGAATGAAAATACAAAAGTTACCGACTTTAGAGTGTGGCCACGGGTTTGGCCATCACATGTGTGAACAGATTCACACCCCAATTGTGCAAGCTTCACACCAGGGGTGTCAAACTCAATTGCACAGGGGGCCAAAACTCAAGGCACACTTTAGTTCGCGGGCCAAACAAGATAAACATTTATTGAACAAACTAAAACAATGTTTTTTAAACATAAATATGAATTAAAAACAGACAGGAATATTAGCCCAGATTAAATAAACTTAAAAAAAATTAACTTTAACTTTAAATATTTTGCTCTTCATAAAAATATATCCTGTCAAAATTATGCAAGTTAGAAATATGAACATGCTGCCAAAAACCCCAGAAAAAATAAATGAAAGCATACACAAGGTTGGAGCCGCATGTAGACGGAGCTGGGGCATTGCTTCAGGAATGGAACTAATAAACTGTGCGGGCCATTTAGTGTCGTACTTTTCCTCGAGTGTATCATTACACTGCAGCTCCATCTGAATCTGCACAGGTGCAGTTCAGCAAAGTGCGCCGACTTGGTTCAACATTACTTGGCAACAGGGAAAGTGAGGCAAGTTGGACTGGTGCATTTGTGACAGCTTCACTTGAAATGCCTTCACCGCATCATACATGCCATGTCCATGAACTGACAGGTTTCCTTGCTGAGCTCAAAAACTCTATTGAGAATTTTTATCCCAACTCAGCTAACGGACCTCTGTATGATGAGGAATGTCGGCAAACTCTGAATCTATTTCCCACATAAAAGACTGAAATTGACGGTGATTTAAACTTTTAGCTCAGATAAAATGTACGGTTTGCGTTACGGTGATCATTACATGCTCCATTTTTAGGATTTTACCACACAGCCTATCCTGGTGCGTGATGCAGTGATATGCTGTTAACTCACCGGTTCAGTTCTCCTCCTGCATCTTTACTCGCATCCTGCTGACTAGTCCGCTTTTTTCACTGCACAACACCGGTGCTCCATCTGTTGTCAGTCCAACAAGTTTGTCCCAGGGCAATTTCACGTTGGTTATACTTTGACATACGTTTTAAAAAATATCTTTTCCTGTCGTTGTCCCGTGCATCGATTTGATGTCCAATATTTCCACTCCACGAATGAAGTGCGTTTTGTCTGGACACAAGACGTCGCACACCTTCATCATGCAGCTCTTCATAGTGGTACCGGGCTGATTTGGCTGTCTCCTCTGCTACAATAAAACTTGCTTTCACAACAGCTTCACTTTGTGATTTTGCTCTGGTGAAAAAAAGTCTGCTGAAATGTTAGATTCTTCTTTAGCTCTTCTACCTTCTGTAGTTTCTGCTCTGCATTTAGGTTTTTCAGCTTATCCTGATGTTTTGTCTCGTAGTGTTGTCTTAAATTAAATTCCTTAATTACAGCAACATTAGCTCCATAAATAAGACACACGGATTTACCAGCAATATCTGTAAACATATATTCAGTCACCCACCTGTGCTGAAAGGCTCTGTTTACAGAATCAACTTTTCTCTTCGCCATTGTGAGGGGCTAGCTTCGCAATAACAGAAGTTTGACTTGATTAACGCGGGAATGTTCCCAAGTAGCCTAGCGTTTGGCAAGGAAGCTGCAGCGCTGCGTTATGGGATCTGTTGTTTGTGTGTTATTAGCGCCTCATATCGCCGGGCCATGCATAACAATAATAATAAATCTATATAAAATGATCTCGCGGGACAGATGTGAAAGGTACGCTGGGCCGGATGTGGCCCGCGGGCCTTTAAGTCTGTCTTTAAGTAGTCTTCAGGAATAGTTCTCCAGGCTTCTTGAAGGACATTCAAAGCTCTTCTTTGGATTTTTATGCCTTTTCTTCTTTTCTCTGCCAATCCATGACTGATAGGGTCCCACTTAGGGGTGGGCGGTATAAACGTTGTATAGTAAAAATGATATGAATTTGGCCAACGGTAGAGATTTTGACTATACCGCTCTACCGCGATAGCGCATTTTGATGATGTCATCAAGCTGCACCTGTTTTGGTCGAAAGTATCGCAGCGGCTGCAAGCAATATCCTCTGCAAATTATGCCGGGCGACAGTAATAGCGAAGAGACGAAGCACGTTTTGGAATATGAGAAAAGGCAATAACTAACCTCGTATTGTGGATGGATTACCTCAGTTCTTCTCCTGACTGAAGTTTGATCCATTTACAACATCCTGCCATGCAATTGCATTTGTCCCTGACCACCAGAAACCCTTGCGTTAACTTTTATCGAGTGGAAAAAGTTTGGCATTCATCCTCCAGCTTCACTGTGTTTATGTTATGCTAGCATAGCTGTGTCGCTAGCGATCATGTAGCACATCATCATATACCAGCTAGTCCAACTTCAGTAACCCTAAAAAAGTCACTGCTGTGTAGTTTTCTGTCTTCATTTATGTTGGAAACGATGGCAGAGCTGTACGTTTTAATTTTTCAGAAATCTCTCAGAACATGCTTTATCATGTTTAGGTGGAAACTAGCTAGCTAACTTTCTGCTAGCTTCTAACTCTGTTAAATTTAATAAATTCTGTTTTCATGGAAGCCTGGATTTTTATTAAAGATAAAAAAAAGAATTTAGACTGTTTTCCAGATGGTATTGCATGTTCGATCAAAATCTAACAGTACTTTTCTGAGATCTCCAGCAACAGTGACTGAAATCCAGCTTAAACCATGACAGAGCCTCCACCATGTTTTACAGATGGCTGTAGGCGCTCACTGTTGTACCTCTCTCCTGAACTTCTCTGTACATACTGATGAGAATACTAAGACCAGATCCATCACTCCATCAGACCTGTTTCCACTGATTTTCAGTCCAGTTCTTCTGTAATTTTTATACCTCAGCTTTTTCTCTCTGTTTCCCTTCCTTATGAATGGCCTCTTGACAGCCAGCCTTCCACTGAGACAATTTCTGATGAGGCTTCAGTGAACAGTAGATGATCAGCTGAAGGTCCAGATGGATCTCTTAGGTCCTGTGTCAGGTCTTTAATGGATTTGTTGCTGTTTCTTTAGGACATGACTTTCACATACTGTTTATCTGTTGCCGATAGGTCATGGTCACTGTTAAGTGGCTTAACACCAATGCTTAGTAACATTTTAATAATTTAAACTTTATAATAAAATAATAAAACTTGTTTATAAAATTTATAAAACTGGTGCTTCTGAATGTATGGAACAAGATCTGGTCTTTAGATTGCGACATTTGGGACGAGTGTAAAATTGATTTGGTTGCAGTTTTTAGAGAAGGCAGAGGTCCTTCATAAAAATTTAACACCCACACCCACAAACACATTGTAGTTTGCAGACAGTGCTCTCTGTTTTGCTTCTGTTGTCTCCAGGGAGGTGCTCTCCTCTGCACTCGTCTGAACCTTTGAAAAATTCATTTCCATCGCTCGCTCTGTGAACGTGGGCCTGCAGGAGGATGAGATTAGATGGGGTCACCATTTGCGTCGTCATCCCTCTGTTGTCAGCTGGTCATCTTAGCTGCAGGTCGACCTCACAGTTGTTGTGTTTGCTTGTTGTTGAGTGCTGGACCTGGAAGCATGATTGCAACTTTGCCTGGATTAAAGTCAGAAACAAATCCACTGACTCTCAGATATTCAGGCTCACATACAGCTTTGTGAACTGATGCCGAAGCTCTGTGCAAGTCTTCTAACAAAGTTTTTCTGGATCAGGTGAAGGAGCTGATGTTCTGATGTCAATAGTAGACTGGTTTATAGCTTACTTTGACAGAAAGCTTTAAAAGTACTGTGTATTTGTCTGTCAGAGCTTAGACCTCCAAGCACATGATTGCTATCATTGAATAAGCGTCCAAGAAGATGGTTGTATGTCCAAAAACCAGCTGTTAAGTCATCATAAATGGTAGAAATAAATTTAGTCATTTATCAATACACTTTAACGTGACAGGTCTTTACAACTGAAAACTATAGGCTGTATGTAAAAGATGGACATGGCCACTGTGATGTCACCCATGGGATTCTTGAATTTTTAAGTTTCAGTGTTACCATTTTATGTCCTGGTTATTTTCTGCCTATAAAAATATCAGGGTTTTTTACTGAACTTTATCGATATTTTGTAAATATCCATAGAAATTAAAACACATGGAAAAACATCCATAAAACATAATGTGGAAAAATCCTTCATTTTCAAACAGTACTTGTTGTACTTTCGGTACTTTTAAAGATGAAAATAAAAGATTAAAACTAAATACAAATAAAAAGTAATTAGCTTGGTAAGCAGCTAAACCAAAACCAGTACCAGTGTGTGGAATTTGGTACTGTTTCCGGTGCTTTGCTTCATTTGAAATAGTAAATTCAAAGTTTTCTCAAACAAAATAAGTCCATACTTCTCTGTGTTTTATTATTTATTTACAACATTTTGCTGTCAGACGATGTAAATGATGTAAGCATCAGTCTCCTGGTGTTTGTGTACTAAAATATTAAATAGTAAAAGTTATAAGAACTAGTCCATTTACCATTTACCTGCTAACATTTCAGACATATTGTCCGACATAACATGTTTGTTTAACATAAATAGCATGCTGATAAGAAATGTCAGCGTAACCATCATAAAACTTATAGAACTGCTTATCCAGCTACCTTACTAGTACCTATAAGTGATTTTCTACTTTATTTTGAGATTTGTTCGTACAAGACTCATTCACACAGACATTCTTTGAAGGGCCTAGTGTTGCCTGCATCGAGTTTTTGTTCAGGTTTGAGTCATCACATGGTCTCACTTTTTCTTCTTCTAACCCAGATGTGCTTGGGTGCCAAAATTGAATTTAGTGCAAATCGGTACTCAGTATTTTAGTTGGTACCGTAAAAGGTACAGAGTACTGCTTTCAACCCTACCGATACCTGATATTATTATAATAAAATACTACAATTTCACACAGTAAAATGCAACATTCTTGGGTGTTTTTCTAGTTTAATAAACATTTTGCCACAGCAAGCCAAATTATTCATCAGATGAGTCAATGATTCGAGCGTTTATTGAACCTTCTGACGAGTTAAACAAAAAACATTAAATCTTAGCTTTCATCATATTTGCTACATAACTTATCTCTACAATTTTGGGGGAGTATTTATTGTTTAACAATGTATTGTGCAATTTATTTAGGTTTTGGGGGGGCATCACACTGACTATAAAGAAATCTTAAAATCTGTATGTATCAGTTATGACACACTAAGCACTAAAGGGATATACTCTTGACATGCCTGGTAGTATGAAACACTCTAATACAATGAGAAGAGTGGGGTAAAGCGGCTACAAAATGTTTTAGAGCCAATATTTAGCAGCACAAGTTGAACTAACTTGCTAACTGACTGAAAGGCATTGGAGCAGTAAAGTGAGTGTAGATGCTACTGTATAAACAGCAGAAACAAGCATTTACTCACTTATGACCCTTGTCTTTTGTAGTCTTGTTTGGAAACTGAGGTGCAGGTAGAGCCAAGTGGACATTGGAGGAACATGGGAGGTTGCTAGACCTTGCTGGAAACTGAATATATTTTGGGTTTTCGACAAAATAAGACATCCAAGGGCCTCTTCATGAACTCCCTCAGTTACTGATGTGTTACTATGATAATATCGCATTCCTGTTTACTGTAACGTTTCTGTGCACATACTGCAGTGTCTATTCGAGTGAGGACCTCTTGAGGAAACCTCTGTGAATTTTCATCAACATCTGTTTGCAAACACGTCACCTCTCCTCTTCCTCATGGTTGCCTCGGGGTGTTTTTTGTCCAATGGCTCCAAGTCATGACGTCAGGGTCCAAAAACCCCCTTCCACCCTGTCTCGCTCTTAATAATTGATGGTCGACAGTAGAGCTGGGCGATAGAACGATAACGATATGTATCGCGATATAAATTTTACTCGATAGAGAAATTAAGCTATCGCGATAGACCTCGCCGCTCTTGTCCTCTTAAAAAAAAAAAAGGTCAGCCAATCCAAATTAAGTAGCGCAGAGCCGAACCAATCACAGCCGCAGCGTCACGTCGCGTGACTTGTTACGTACAGCACAAGTGCCAAGCCGCACGTGTGTTTGTTTGGGAAGCAGCCAGCGGGTAATGGAGCCAGCGCGTAATGGAGGAAATGAGTGTGCCGACTAGAAAAATCAACCGAGTGTGACCGAAGGTTACCGAAGAGAAAACAGATGATGGTTCCAGTGCCGGAGAGATTGTCGAACGGAAGAGCCATAGAAGTTCCGTAGTGTGAAGGTATTTCGGCTATTTCAAGTCTGACAAAAAACAGAGTAGCGTGCACTGTAAATTGTGCCGAAAGCAAGTCTGGAAATACAATAAGCTGGTGCATGCGCTACGTCCACACGTACCCGGGTATTTTTGAAAACTCAGATTTTTCTATGCGTTTGCACCTTTCGTCCACACGTAAACGGCGTTTTTGGTCACTGAAAACGAAGATTTTTGAAAACTCCGTTTTTGCATTTACGTGTGGACTAGAAAAACGGAGAAAACGCAGCGTCAAAGGTGTGCGCATTTTTTGACGTCACACTGCGCCACGTTATTGTTTCGGTGAAATGAATTTCTACAATACTGTTACTGTTAATTCTACTCTCTGCAGTGTTTAAATGCTTACATATACACACAGTTGCTGTCCGTCCACACATACGACTCGGTTCTGCTTCTATGCCCCAGCTTTGTTTACTTTTTCCCACCGAGGCTTCTAGACTTCTGATTGGCCAACATTTCTGCACGGTTAGGAATCTAGCGCCACCTGCTGCTTTGGCATGTTCATAGCAGCGTTTTCCTTCATTTCTGCCTTTATGTGTGGATGGGATTATTTTTTAAAACGAAAACGGAAAATCTCAGTTTTCAAAAATACCCGTGTACGTAGCCTCAGTCTCTGAATGGAAGCGCTAATTCGTCATTTGGCTTTTGTCAGACTAAAGTAACTGTTAAAACTGTTTGAAAAGATAAGCTATACAACAAGGAGAGATTGAGAATTTCCTTTTAGTTCTCAGTTTATTTGATATTGACAAAAGTTAGTCAGTTTTGTCTGTTCTTCTGTAAAACAAACTAAGATTTATTTTTAGAATTAATATTTTGTTTCTAAGTGGAATTGACAATTTAGTCTGTTTCATTTGTTCTATTTTGAAACTTAAACGCTTTAGCGGCTGCCTTTTGTGTAGTTTGCAATATTTGCCTTTATTTATCTGAAAAAGTCTCATGTTCCTTAAGTACATCTACCCTGTTGAACTTATTATGAGAAATAAATATTTAAATCAAAACAAGCTGCTGATTATTTCACATTTTACTTGTGAGCAACGGCACATTTAAATCTTACAAATATAGTTATTTGGCTTATATCGTGATAGATATCGTTATCGCCTGAAATGAAAAAAAACATATCGTGATATGAAAAAATCTCATATCGCCCAGCTCTAGTCGACAGGCTTTATTTTGTGTCTGAGTCATCAGCAGACAAAGGTTTGGCTGCAGCTCACTAAGGAGTCACTGTTTGAATTAAAGGCCCAAAGCACAATGTTGTCATGCTAATTTAATCCAAGCAACTCTTTGCTGACAATACTAGAAGTATGTTAAAGGTTTAAAGTGGCTCCTATCCCTGTGAAGTGATTCTGGAAATATAACTCAGATAATAACCAGGAGGACCTCATTCAGCAGAGACTGCTGTTGTTTCCATCCAAAATCATAACTTTCTAATGGCTCTATGCCGAGGTTTGTGTTTGGTCATCATGCTGTGCATTACCACCGAGGGCTGGTCAACATAGCCACTCCATTCGTGATATTAAAGAGGTACGATGGAGCGTTATTAAATCCCGCGGGGCGGGGTGTTACTACCAAGGGTGCCACAACCAGTTATTAGGTTTTTCACCCAGGACCAGGTAAATTAGGATATCCTTTCCCCGAATAAATGAAATCATCATTTAAAAATTGCATTTGTATTCAGTCAGGTTATTTTTTGTCTAATATTAAAAATTTGTTGCAAAAACTAAGAAATCAGCCATCATTGCTTTGGTTTATTCTCTAGCTAAAATTAGGCAACATTCACATACCTCATATGTGTTTTTCACAACAGCAGTCCTGCCTCCTCCACCCTCTATAATGGCAGTTCCTTCATGTAAAGTTCACACACTATTTGCAGTTCTGAGAATGTCTTTGAAGCAGACATTTTCCTGCTCTGTGCTGCATCTGAGGAACTACAACTGTGTTATGACACACTAAGCACTATCCCAGCCTGATTCTCCAAAAATGATCCAAAGTTCATGTGTAAAAACAGTGTTGCTCTCTCCCTCTTCACACCTTCATTTAAGGTGTTACTCCCTCTATGCTGTGTCCTGAAATCCCCCTCTGTCACTCTCTGTCTCTTTCTGTAAAGCTGTTATTCCCACTGGCCTTCCTGTCAAAATATCTTAAAACAAAGCTTCTGAAAACCCTCCGGCTTCTTCACTACGGGATGCAGCTGCAAAGGATAAATTCAAACGCAAAACATTTTTTTCCATTTTTGTTCCTGAATTACTCGGAGCTGGTTTACCCGGACCTTTGCTGGTCATCACTAACTTGTCCCCTTTGGTTCTGCAGTGGCATTGAAGAACCGGCTATCCAGTGGCACGAACAGGAGCAGTGATCACAACAATGCCAGCAAGACGACGGGAGCTACAGAGATCCAGATACCCGAGGGGGAGCTGCTTCTTCAGGTGGGTGAGAGCCAGACATGTTTTACCTGCTGACATCCATCTATTTTATTGCACTTTGCTCCAATAAAGCCCAGTTCAGGTTGTGGTATTTTCTTGAGAACGTGAAGACAATAACTCCCAATTTTACCAGTCTTGTAATGTTATAGAATTCTTCCAAAAAAAAATCCAGAAGCCTGGATTGTTGGGTTTTTCTCTGTATGTATCATTGTAGGGTCTACAATATAAAGTGCCTTGAGGCGACTGTTGTTGTGATTTGGCGCTATATAAATAAAATTGAATTGAATTGAAACCTGCACTCAGACTTCAGGTTTAAGCCTGAGTTCTCAGGCACACTTCTGAAGCTGCAGACCTAACCTGCTCTAGAGAAGATTATTTTAAAGATAAGATATCAAAATAGACAAAATAGCGTCACCATTCCCGGAAAACGCCTCAGACTTGGGTGCTCAGATGGCCTGAAGTTTTTAGAGATCATGTGAAGTTTATGTCTTTACAACATAGATTCTCCTTCATCGCGCAATTAAAAGCAAAACCAGTGTTATGGCCAACCTATCAGATGGAAAACAGCTGTTCCAAACTTTAGGAGCTACTGCCTAAAAGTTGGTCTGTGGATATGAAATTTAAAGGTGTAGAACAGCTAAATAGCCCCAGTCACATGGAGTAAGTTCTCAGCAAATCAGCTACTTAAGCAGCTACTTAAGCAGGAGCCATGCAGAGTTCACAATGAATTCAAAATTTCAGTGGAATCAAATAAAAGGAAGAAAGAAAAGCATGATTGATGATAAGGGAACTTTTAAGGGTCACTTTTAAGTTGAGCCAAACCCTCTTGTGGTAAAATTTACACCTAAATTTATTCATAACCTTATCGATTCAGTACCAATACCATCGTTGGTATTGATATTTGGATCAATCCGGCCAACCTCTAAAACCATCTAATAACTGTAGAAGAAACAGATGTGTTTCTCAACATGGTTTTTAAAGCTCGACTAGTCTTTTTCACCGGTGTCACTGCTAACTGTGTGCCTCTGAGGCTCTCAGTTTGTGGCTTTTTTCGCTGCATCATGCAGAGAGTGTCCACACTTAGTGGTTTATAAGGTCAGTGGAAACCTTGTGATGGAGGAGAGGCTGCTCTGCACAGCAGGACGCGGAGACAAATGGCTTGTTTTCCTTGACTTACAGCGGTGACATCTCCCCTTTGAATGTGCACTCGAGAGTTTCACTTTGCCACAGTGAGCTGTTGTTTAACCGAACATGACTTCCATCTCACACTTTTGCTGTTATTACTCCCTACACTTGGTAAAGTTATTTAAAAAATATATGTATATAAAAAATAGGGGGCTCAGGATACTTAAGGTGAACACAGACACTGAAAATTAATAATACTGCTCCATAACATCAACTTACCTCAGTGTTTCGGGAAAATTCGTAAATATTTCCAGGTCCAAAGGTTCCTTCACTTCCCAAAAGTAAACAAACACTCAGACACCACTAATAGCTAAAAATGGTCCAGGTATTTTTACCTCCAATAAAATGGTCAGTGTTAAAGTTTGACCAGAAGATTAACATCCAGACATCAATGAAAGAGAAGACGTACGAGATAGAACTTAGCACTAAAACAAAACACAGCATTTCTATAATGTTGGGTGTAAACAAAGACAGAAAACTAAATAACAGCGACTTTTGGAAAGTTAGTGAAGTTGGGCTAGTTTATATATAGTAGTGTGCTAGCTAGTGGCTAGCTACAGTGCTATGGTTAGGCTAACACAAGCACATTACCACAGGAAAGATGGAGGATGAGGGTTAAATTATTCTCAATAAAGGCTTTTGTTGAATGGCAGAATGGGCAGAGACAAATGCCCATTGCCACTATTGGGCGGGAAGATGCCGAAAACAAACCGACCCGGTTAAATAAACACTGACTCACTGCACTGTCTTCTGGTCAAATTTGGTATTGCATGACAGCACAGTCCAGGCCTAGTGTGACTTGAACAGGATATCTTGTAAACACAACAAAGGATATAAAGTCATAGAAGTTGTTTCTTTACAATCTCTTTATAGATTTAGTTCATTTTGGGAAGTTTTACACTATTTTAAATAATTAATGATAAAATTAAAATACAGGAAAACATGTCTGGATGCTTTCAGTCATCCAGATCCTGGTGGTCTAAAGTGCTGGAGTCGAAGGCACCTGGACTTCGTTAAGTTTTAAAGATGTTTCTTTTTAGTTCACGTGACATGTGCGCCTTGCATTGTAGGTACGAGCGGCAGCAAAATCAAAACACTGCATCAAGCGCTAGCATTTCCAGCACCGGTAACCATTCATTGTGCTGTTTTAATCCCTACTTGCATTTTATTTGCCCCCAAAACAATCGTGGCTCAAGAGTTGGAAGTTCGCCTTGTAATCAGAAGGTTGCCGGTTGCTCGGTCGTTGTGTCCTTGGGCAAGACACTTCACCCGTTGCCTACTGGTGGTGGTCAGAGGGCCCGGTGGCACCAGTGTCCGGCAGCCTTGCCTCTGTCAGTGCGCCCCAGGGTGGCTGTGGCTACAATGTAGCTTGCCATCACCAGTGTGTGAATGTGTGTGTGAATGGGTGGATGACTGGATATGTAAAGCGCTTTGGGGTCCTTAGGGACTAGTAAAGCGCTATATAAATACAGGCCATTTACCATTTACCAAAACAGTTATGTACAAAACGAAGGAGAACACGGCAGGTCTGTACAAAGACAGACTTGACGAAAGGCAAAAAAAAGGTACGAGGAAAAAAATCAAAGGAGTGAAAAGGTTAGACCCATGCGAGCAGTGGCGTCAGCCACACATTAAAATCCACTAAAATCGGAGCGGAGCAAAGAAAACCCGGCGGCGTCCCCAGACGTCCTGTCTGTCTCTTCGCTCCGGAGTACTGGAAGAGAGAGGGGGCAGTAACAGTCATTGTTCTTTCCAGTGAAAGAGATTTGTTGTAGCACGGTGTGGCTCGGGACTTACCCCGCAATCCAGGCCATCCATCGCCTCTTCGGGACTTCAGAAACATGACTTGAACATATTTCTTCCACGAAGGAATCCGACAAAAAACGATCTCTTTACCCGTCGGCTTCCCATGGCTATCATGCAGCCGGCTATGGCAGTTAATAATACAACAGCTTCTTGCCATTCTTTGTGTCTGTTTATCTCTGTGTGACTGTTGTCTTGTAATAGCCCGTGCACGCTAGCCTCTTTTACCTACAATCCTTTGTGGTTGTATCCCGGAAATAAGGTCACATTTTCGAACTCAATTCCCTATCCCAAGGACTGTCGCCTTGACGGGGGCCCAGACACTCTAGGACATGTCAGGGGATGTTTGTGAGTTGTTGCCCCACCCTGTAATCCCATGAATCATTAAGGTTACTGAGATTGAGGTGTGAATGTTAGTTAAATGGTCTTTTTTGGACTCTCAGGACTGTGTTACAGGTGGCTGATAGCTGGCTGATAGTTGTGGACTATAACCTGTGGTCATTCCAGATGACTTCCTGTACTCTTTCCTCAAACCATCCACTTTCTTGTTCCAAAAAGCGTTATTCCGAGTGTTTGTCATAGTGACAATCCTGCTTTATGATCGCAAAGACTAAACTGTTGTTAGACACTTGTTAGTCCATCATGCCTGTCTTTTTGAATGCAAAAACAATTGATAAGATTATTGCAGAGAAGAGATTAAATGCACATTTAGCTGTTTTTCCTAATCCAAAGACATTTGATTGACTTCTCATTTATTGCATGCCAATCTTGACCATCCGGGACGGTGTCGCCTTATAAACCTATGAACTGTATTACAGTACCTTTATGTGGCTCCATAGAGTTGTGGTTAACATATTCACCTAAAAATATAATCAGTTTTAGAGCAGGAGGAGACACAAATTACTGTGAAAGCTGTGTAATTCCATCTGTTGTGGCGATTCTTTGCAAATAAGCAACTGAAAGGTGTTTAATGGTAAATACAGTAGTAGTAGGTGTAGGGGTGGGCGGTATAAATGGTATACGGTAGAAACGATATGAATTTGGCCAACGGTAGAGATTTTGACTATACCGCATGTTGATGATGTCATCAAGCTGTGCCTGTTTTGGTCTAAAGCATTGCAGCGGCTGCAAGCAATATCATCTGGAAATTATGCCGGGCAACAGTAATAGCAAAGAGATGAAGTACGTTTTGAAATATGAGGAAAGCCAAAAACTGAGCTTCTTCCACTTCCATACCATTGATTCATTAATATCAAATTCTCTCGCAGCTGCTCTATTCCCTTGTTGTTGCAGTTATTAATGACTAACCTCGTATTGTGGATGGATTATCTCAGTTGTTCTCCTGACTGAAGTTTGATCCATTTACAGCATCCTGCCATGCGATTTGTCCCTAACCATCAGGAACCCTTGCGTTAACTTTTATCGAGTGGAAAAAAGTTTGGCATTCATCCTCCAGCTTCACTGCGTTAATGTTATGCTAACATAGCTGTGTCGCTAGCGATCACATAGCACATCATTATATACCAGCTAGTCCAACTTCAGCAACTCTATAAAAGTCACTGCTGTGTAGTTTTCTGTCTTCATTTATGTTGGAAGCGATGGCAGAGCTGTATGTTTAAATTTTTCAGAAATCTCTCAGTCAGAACATGCTTTATGATGTTTGGGTGGAAACTAGCAAGCTAACTTCCTGCTAGCTTCTAAATTCTGTTTTCACGGAAGCCTGATGTTAAACTTGATTGTTACACCTGATAAAGCAGGACGCTGATCATTTTATTAAAGATGAAAGTATTTAGACAGTTTTTAACTCTCAGTGATGGCGCAGTGTTCGTTTGACTTTGGGAGTGTTGTGGACAGAGTTTTGGACCCAGATTACTCTGCGAGGCTCCTGACTACAGTAGCCATAATGCTCCGACAATCTATCAAGCGGTGTGGCTTCGTACCTTACGAAAGTCGTACTTAAACATTTTTTGACAGATTTTTGAGCACTGTGTACCACATAAAATCAGTTTGAGGTCAGTAAGCACAACCAGAATTCATACATAAGGCGCACCAGATTATAGGATTTGAAGTGCGCCTTATAGTGCAGAAGATACGGTATACAGAAGAAAAGAATATATCGCGATATATATCGTTACCCAGGGCTCTAGACGTACTTTTTGCCATGGGCGTACCGGTACGTCTAACTTTAAAAAGTTAGGCGTACCGGCACAAAAGTTAGGTGCACACAAATTTTATAATAATTTATATAATATAATGTGTTTTTCTGGATACACTGTGCTTTTTCAGCATTCAAAGATTGATGACACCGTGTCAGAGCACTGGCTATGAATTTCAGAAGGATCAGGCCTTAACTTAACAGAAAAGTTAGCAATAGTTCTTTTCCTATTACAGCTACATCCACTTCTGTCGTGCCTAGGCTGCTCACTAGGGCTGGGTATCATCACTGATTTCTATAATCCATTCGATTCCGGTTTTCAAAGTCCCGATTCAATTCAACTTAGCCTCAGACAGTCAGAAATATTATAATTCTGATCATTTATCAATACTGACTTCATCAGAATTGTGAACATCACAGCAGATGCCTTTGAGTGAAAGTAACTGAGAATAAAACAGAAAAACATGAAGGAGATTTTCCTGGTCTGGCTTTTTATAGCAGATAACCTTAAAAATATTCTACAATGTTCTGCATATAAAGTTTAAATTTCTTCAGTATTGAACAACAGAAAAAATAGGCTTTCTTGTCCGAGGTCATTTAAGTGAAAAAAAGAAAAAGACAGCAGCCACAGCGCTGTAAACAACGGTAGACTGGTGGGTAATAAGCGAATGAATAATACAGAAAACAGAGATTGGAGACGGGAAACTGTTCTTGAAGTACAGAGAGAGATAGAGAGAGAGCTGTACATGAAGTGTGATTTTAATAGTCGTGGAAGCAAAACAGCAAAATTCATGACGACATTGATCAAATGTGAAGCGCAGTTTGCTGCTTCTTTTGCTGCTGGCTCGGTGAATTTTGGTTGGAGAGAGACAAAACCTGCAGCTCAGAATCAGCGCAAAAAGACGTAATCACAGCGCGGACCGGACGCATCAGAACCGCTAAGCTCCGACAGCGTGTCCGTCTACGGGCCGTCGGGTGAGAAAGCCGAGAAAGACAAAGTTGATTCTGATGCGTCGGTCCGTTCTGTGTTTACGTCTTTGTGTGGAATCCGTGTACCTGCTCTCATTTGCTGTTTGGTTGTTGTTGAAATGGTTTTGTGAGCTTTAATCTGAGAATCTGGCGTTTCTGGCAAAACACAGTTATATTTAAAAGTCGATTCAGGATTTAATTAATTGATATCGCTTTATTCAAGCTACTCACCTCCCACTTCCACCTGCACTTTCAACTGGACCACGGCCAATCAGAGAGGTCCCGCCCCTGACTATCTCTGATTGGTTTAGTCCACGACAGGGGCATAATGTGTGTCTGTTGTTGACCACAGAGAAGGTTGCAGATTTTTTTTTTTTTTTTTTTTGCTACCCGAACATTTGGTCGCACAGGTGCAACCAAATTTTTTTTTTTAGTTGCACCACTGAAAAATGTGGTCGCATTTGCGACCAAATTGGTCGCACTCTAGAGCCCTGTTACCGCACATGCTTCAAATTTAACCGCGATATGGAATTTAGGCCATATCGGCCAGCCCTTGGTAGGTGGCATCATGGCTCTTCTTTCCATTTTGTTTGTTTCATTTTCCAGTCGATTAAAGGATGATGTGAAACATAAACCTTCTTCTGCTAGCAAGTTCGGCAATGTAGTCCACACATTATATAACAGGACATACCTGAAATGTACCTCTTCAGTGTCAGCAAAACTTTTGATTCAGCAAAACAGCCGAAACTAGACCTCAAGAAAAGACAATGTTTGGAGGTCATTCTGGTAGATGGCTGACATTTTTATTCAGTGTCTTTGGTACTGGTATATAGCCCATAGAGGGCGCTCAGAATAAAAGTCTGAATTGACCAGTTATAAAATGCAGATAATTTTAGAGACAGACTTTAACACAGAGTTCACCGACCTCAATCTGTTTATTGATAAATGCATTGATCCCAAGGGCTCGGTGAGCAGCAGGAATGAAGAGGAAGGCTGAACCCTCCTGCCTTCAACTGCTCTCTTTTACAGACAGCAGTCCATGAATTATACAGATCCGGTGAGGGCATCTATTATTGAAGTGAAGACGAACAAAGTGTGTTGGTGGAAATAAACTAAAAGCATTTAAAGTATTCTTGGATGTTTCACAGTATAGCCCTGAATCTAACACACACACAGCCCAGTGCTGATTGTGTGTGCGGGAGCAGAGATAAAGAGGACTGACAGCCGACTCAGAGCACTCTGCACAGAACAGGAAGAGGAGAGGGTCGGATTAGACAAGGCGAAGCTTTAAATTCGTCTTTGAGGCTGGAGTAGACACACACACACACACACACAGTTCTCCTGTGTTTTGTTGGCACTGCTTGCTGCCACTGGGTTGTCGTCTTTCAGGGAACGCACAAACATTTATAACACGAACACACATGCAAACACACTCTGTCTCAGTCTCTGGAGACAGAGCCCGACCTGCAGACAGAAGAAGCTACTGTAAATATTTATACACAGAACATGTGTGCCACTCCACTGTGTACTGTGCGTGTGTGTGTGTTTGCACATTTTGCACAGATACAGATTTTATTCTGTTTAATATTTTAACATCTGTTTTTTTAACAGGTGTATTCTCCTCATTTCTCCTCATTCACAGCTCAAAATAATCCTTATTATTCGGAGCCTTTCAGTTCCTCTTCTGAAGTGAGCTTTTTTAGCTCCTCCCCTTTAAGCAAGTTTTCTTCTGATTGGCTGTCCCTCACAAACAGGCCCATTTGAACAGCAGGTGCATGGGACTTCTGTACCTGAGATGACGATATTAGGGATATCATATTAGGGACATGATCAAAAGTGGGTCAACGACCTTCTTGACTCCCACCAGGCCTCAGATACCTGATTAAAGAAGTCCAGTCACTTTTCTTTCCAAGCTCCTTAGATCACCATGACCTGGATGACTGAGAACCTCCACAGCCAGTAAGGAAATCTGCTCCCTATGACATCATAAAGAACCAAGATTAGAAAAACTAGGGGAGACTACGGCTGCTCAATTAATCGAATTTTAATCACGATTACGATCTGGGCTTTCAACGATCATTAAAAATGACTGAGCCGATTATTAGCCCCTCCTTCATTTATCCGCGACACATTAAAGGCCGGTCCGTGAAAATATTGTTGGGCATAAACCGGTCCGTGGCGCAAAAAAGGTTGGAGACCGCTGATTAAGAGGACCCAAGGGAAGCTCGGAAAGCTAAGCAGAAGTTATTTGGAGAGGAGAGTGACTGCTGTTGGTTGAAAAGAGAGGTAAAAAAAAAAAAAACTTCAGTGGTGTTGCACACTATTTTATATTATTTTTTAAAGTCATTGTTAACCCTTTAAAGCCGGTCAGAGCAGCACGCTCCGTTTTGTGTAACTATTTTTAAATCCCTGTAGAACCTGAACCGCGTAAGCTAGCGCAATAATTTGTTTGCATATGAAACCGGAGGAGTTGTACTTACAACTTATGCCATCAGCTTGTCCTCGGTCACGGTTTCCTTCCACATAAAGCTTTGCAAAAACTGCATAAAAAGCGCTTGCAGGAACAAAAACATAATATTCCAGAAACACGCTTTGCCGATCCGATCAGCTGTTCGTAACACTTCCCACATTGAAAAAGTCGTCAGCCCGAACTATCACATGTCCGCCATTTCCTGGCCGAAACCGGAAGTGATGTCATTTTTGCGGAAATGTAGTTTTCTACTTGTAGGCCTTAAAAACCTATACTGGTCATGTTTGACTTTTCTGAATAGTTTCTGGGATGCTTAGAACTCAAATTGCACAGCTGGAAATAGTTTATTTTGATGCACCTGCTGTTTTCTTTGCAAATTTGCATCATAGGATTGTTTTTTTGTTTTTCCTGCAGTGTATATAAAAATTGGTGTATCTCCAAAATAAAACTATGAAGACACTCAAAATAAATTTCCTGTTGTTGTAAACTATTTTTTGCAACTTTTTGGTATTTAAAGTTTTGAGGGATAAACCTCTTAAATTTCTCCAAGTAGAAATATATGTAAAAAAACAAAAACGATTTTCAATTTTCTTGTAGTTTATTGCACTTTTTTGCAATTAATGTAGTTACTATGGCCTTAATGCATACATATTATTAAAATATGGGCTATAACAGTTATATAGCAACTTGAAATGCTCCCACAAATGGCACTACAGCATGTAAAAATATAATATAAGCTCTGGCTTTAAAGGGTTAAATAAATATCGTCAAATAATCGAGATCTCAATTTCAGTGAAAATAATCGTGATTATCATTTTTGCCATAATCGAGCAGCCCTAGGGAAGACTGAGGGTTTAGAGCATTCTGAATCCCGAGTTTTTGTCTTAGGGGGATTATTTGTGCATATACTGACCTCATCATTTGAATTCTGAGCAGCTCTGGAACATGTGATACATGACAGAAAATAAGTAAAAACTGTACATCCATATGATAAAAGTGAATAGTTAAAACTACACTTACTGGTTTCCCACACTTAAGCTGGACTCAAGTTTGTAATCCAATTATGTTTGGCAGCTGCTGTACTATTATTATTATTATTATTATTATTATTATTATTATTATTTATTACTCGTGGGAAATATCTTTGCTCTTAGTTTGAAAGGGGAATTTTTACACATTCCTGGTAAAAATTGCAGCCGTCCCTCTTTATCTGTCGCTAATATACCTGCAGCTGATCGTTGTGAGTCTAAACTGTAGACCAGTGCATTTATTTTAAACCTGTAGTTAGCAATACATTCACAGTTTGTATAATACAATGTAATGTATTCTACAAATGTAGAATACATTTTTTAAAAGGATTAGGGCACTCGGTAGTTGTAAAAATGACAAGGGGGCAGTATAATTAAAAGGACAGTCTTTAAAGCAAAAATAATGATCAACTGTGAGCTGATTACAGGGAAGCAGAACTGACAGTTGGGTGGATGAAGGTTTTATTAGAAGAAATCAGAGTTTGGGTTGCTGGCAGCCCCCTCCTCAAGTGAGACCCCCCACTTCCCACTTGCCTCCACAGTGTGAATTATTCAGCAGCTGAGAGACCCTGTCTCGTTCCGGGCCTGATGCTAATGCATTTTTGACATCTTGCAATGGATTTTCAAAGAGGTTTCAAAAGCAAACATTGAGTTTTGGCCCAGCAGCAGTGATCCAAGTCTTAGAAACCCGGGGACGTCTGCTGCATGCGTGTCCGTTCATATAAAGACTTTGCGTCTACGGAGGTCGCAAGCATCTTGGTCCTCATCGGAGAGGTGCGGGCGGATGCTGGCAGCATGCCGCTGTGACTCTCGGCAGCGTCGGGACACCGTGTCATCACCTCCTCACGGTGCCCTGGGGCTCTGAGGAGGGAGAGGAGGAGCAATGATGGAGGTGTTAGTCATTCAGTAGTGACCTCCTTCTCCTCCAACCTCCTCCTCCGCCACATGACTTCTCTTTGAACTGACATCCTCTCCTCTCCAGCCTCTCTCTAGGCCCCGGGGAGAAGTCTCATCCCTGCTTGTTTCCTCTCTGCTCGCTCTTGTTTTGCAGCCTTTACTCTTCTTGGTCCTCTATGAACTAATCAGAGCTGGAGTTTGAGATTCAGAAGTCTTAATTTGCTCTGTCTTTTACCTCCAGCTAAATGACATTGTAAATGTAATTTATGAAATTTCTAGAAAGCAGCTTTTCTGCTGAGATTATTCCATATAATTACAGAACAAAAGGGAGGTCGTTCTTAGTCTCAGAGTGCAAAATGAAGCAGTTTTGTAAAAGCTATTGGAGTGTCTCAGTTCCACACACGGTGTCCTTGGGCGATGGTGGGTTAGGCCATGAGCGAGACGAGTGTGGGACTCTCAGGTAATCTTTTTTACACTAAGGGTAGCACATGTGAAGGCGAAAGATTTAAATAAGCTGCAGTGTCTGTACCTAAAACTGCCTTTCTTCTAGTGGCCACTAGAGGCTGCCTACAAAAGTGACTCTGTCGCATTTAAAATGTCCAACTTTGAACTCTGTAGATAGACTGCACTACATGGTAGCTGTATGGAGTCCGGGTGGTGGGGTTGTTGTTTGTAACTCATTCATATATTTAGTTATACTGTTGAACACTGTTGGCTGAGATCATGTTGGAATATCAGATGCTGGATGAAAGTTGTTTTTTACAATATTTTTCGGTGGCTTCATAAGAATGTCAGCATCTTGAGTATGTTAAACTTATCCAAAACTTACCTCGCTGACCCATTCCTGTTTTATCAGGTCACATCACAAACGTGATCACCATCAGTGAGATGATACAATCGTCAGGTTTTCTCTCCACAGGCCCTTAACGGCTTCGTTCTGGTGGTCACGGCTGAGGGGATCATCTTCTTCTGCTCTCACACCATCCAGGATTACCTCGGCTTCCATCAGGTAACGAATTCCTACAACTGATGATTAAACCGAGGTCAGACTTTGGATTACATGATGTTGTTATGGTTACAGCAAGAAGACAGAGTGTTGTGTCTCCTTGTTTCTAGCTAATGGTATCAGTCTCTTAAGAATGTGATGGCAAAGTAAAAAAAAGTATACCTCAAGAGGTTTCTATGTCTTTATTTTGCTTTTTATGTGGACGCTGGGTTTATCAGCATTGTATACAAAGATACTACAGAACCTTATAAAACACATCCTCAAATTCAAAAAAATGAATTTTATTTATCAAAGCACAGATTTGAAGAATGAACCATTTGGAGCTTCGACTCAGATAAAGGTACACAGCAAAGCAGAATCCCTGCAAGAAGTAGGACAGGCCCTGGAGTGAAGATGCTGGAGTTTGGTGGAAATTTGGATGAGGATCTGAGTGACCCATGTTGTCCACTCGTTTGGTCATTCCTGCTCTTTTTGCCTTTGGTTATTTTCTTGAGATGAAGTAGATTGCGAGAGCAGCAAGAGGATTGAAGGAAGCGCACATATGTAACGGGAGGTTTAATCCAATTGGCTTCACGACGAGGCGACACTGCGTCCAGTCTAATCTCATTCTGGACAACGCGATTATCAAATTACCCAAAGTCTTTCTATCTGCGTCTAAATCTGGCCTGCAGGTTTAGATATTCACACAGTGTATGTGAGCATACTGTAAACAAACACACACGGATCGGGGTGTGAACGTGACCTTTCACCCCTCACTTCCCCATCCACCTGAGGCCCGTCACTTTGCGTTTACCAAACAAGCTCAAATCCGGGGTGAAGCTGCCGTTCCTGCTCACGTGCAGTGTTTGGAAACAAGCCAACGTAGGGTGACACCCAGGAGACCCCAATCGCACGATTAAGCAACACAGCTGAGGGACACGAGGAGGATTTGTTTTCCTACATAACATGCACAACACAATGTGACAGGACAACCATTGGGCTTAATAAAACCAGCGACACAAGTTATGAAGGAGTGCAGACAATTGAGGTTTAATTAGCAGAGAGAATGAAATATCTCGCTCCAGGGCCTGCCAAAGTTAACCCCCATGTGCTCAGGAGCAGTCTTAGGTTCAGGTTACTTTATTTGTACTTATAAGTAGATTTGGTTCACAGACGGTGAGTCATCAACAGATAAGCATGATCCAACATAATAGAGAAGTAAATCCATACCCCATCCTGTGAGATATAAAACCACAAAGCTACAGGACTGTACTCCCACGTCCTGAAGGAAGAAATCGAAGCTCACTTCACAGAGGGTGTTAGACAAGTTTCTGCTCTTATAAAATAAAAGCAAAATAAAAAGAGGATCCTCTGACTTATCAGATAGAATCAGTCCTGGGGTTTTTATCATGTGTTTGTGAAGTTTTGTTTTGTTTTTTTGTTTTTTAAATTTTGGTTTCTAATTTTGTTCTGGTGCTGTTAATATTCTTGTGCCTGATCTCCTCACTGTTTGTTTCTACTTTCTTTTTATCAGTTTAATCCCTGGTACTGGTTCCCTATTTTGTCTCTAGTTTAAATCACTTTAGGTTGATTAGCTCTTGTTTAGTTGTGTCAAATTGTATATCCGATCTTATCTGGATGTATAGTTATTTGCTATTTTATTTTGGTAGTCTCTCGACTCATGTGCCCTGTATTGAGTTTAACTTCCTTTGTTTCATTCCCGACCGGTTTTCCCCGGGCTTCGTTCCCCTGTGTGTTTATTGTCTGAGTCTCCACTTGACCTTTGTTCTTGTTCTTCCTGGTTTCAGCCCTGCAGAGGTTTTGGTCTTTTTTTGTTGTTCCTGTGAACAATCAGCATTAAAGCTGGATTTTGAGTTTTTGTCTGCTGAGTCCATCTCTTACCTCCCATGCAGCCATACCCTGACACATGATGCGTGAAAGGCCGGAAGCAGAAAGTCTGGCTTATCAGAGAAAGTCGATAAACACCACCATGATACCCGTTAACTCCAACTGACAGGCTAACGCAAAGAAATACAATAACAGTCATCTTCATATCCTCTCAGGTTATTCCAGAAAGATCAGTTCCTCCCACCTGACTCCTTCTGAATTATCACTTGCTTTGTTTTTTATAACTTCACTCATTTTTAATGATGCTATGCAGAATTTTATCCTCATACTCTAAATATTTTTGCACGCAGGCATGTTATTCCTCGTGACTTCCAAAGACAAAATTTAGTTTCTGTAGCTAACTATCATGGGAAGTGTCATAATTACACTCTAGCTGGGAAATCTTTGGGTCAAAGTAATTATATTTTGAATGTGAATGTAGTTCATTGCTATAAACTAGAGAAACAACGTTGGTTTTTCTCTGGTTTTATTATTTCTTTTAGCCGCTTTCTCACATATTTGTATACAGGATAAATAATAAGAGTGAAGGTAACATCCATTCATCAGCTGCAGTATTGGCTGTATGATATGAACTCCTTCTCTTGGTTTGATGTTTGAAACACATTTCATGTCACACTTCAACCTGTCAACATTCCTCTCTGTGACCCCGCGCTGACCCCTCCCACAGTGGGAGGAGGGTGGAGTGTTGTTTCACTGGGGTCCAAAGCCAGGTCGTGGCAGGTCTGGACAGCAGATATGGGAGTCGCAGCAGGTCTCTGGCTCAGATTCAGCTCTTTGAAGCAAAGTCGCAGTGACACTTGATTTCTCTTGGCTCCACTTCAAGGCAAACGAAATCAAGCGCACCTCAGGGTACCTCCTGATAGTGCCTGCTCCACCAAAACATCCACCTTTACTCATGGGGTCTTTGGTCTGCATTACTGTATAAAATAAAAAAGTTAATTAGGCTTAAAATTTGACTTGTGTTCCACCTTGACTGACCTTTAAATTCTTCTTCTCTGTCCTTTTAGACTGATGTGATGCACCAGAGTGTGTTTGAGCTGATCCACACTGATGACCAGCAGGAATTCAAGAGGAACCTGCACTGGGCCCTCAACCCCCCTGTGAGCCTCGAACCCCCAACAGATCCTCCAGGTCTGCTTCACGGAGACAGTCTGGTTCACTAAACTAGAGTAGAGAGGGTAAAATAAAACCGAAGTCTAGGCCAGAGTAATGAGAGTGTTCTTGTTAGCAAGGCAGTAAACCTGATCCGGAAGGACTTCTCTGAGCAGCCGTCACAAGATAAGAGATAAGAGAAACTTTATTTATTAAGTTTTGAAATTCTTGTGTGACCCAAATTATAACAGCAGGGATTAAATAAACAACAACTTTTATTTATATAGCACACTTAAAGACCATGGGTACACCAAAGTGCTTCACAATAGTACAGCAGATTAAAACATCAATAATAAAAGACCATTAACAATGTCCCGAATATGCTAGCAGGTCAATAGCATTAATTACGCAAGAATAAAAGTTAAATAAGGTATAAATATCAAATCCTAACCAATAGAAACACATGGATATTAAGTGAAGGGATAAATACAATGGTAACTAAGTAAAATGAAGATAGTATTGGAGTGAGGTATAGGATACATGCATTAACTAACCGGAAAAGCAAGGTTAAATGAGTGAGTTTTTAGTCGTGATTTAAATGTTTGGATGAAGTCGGATGTGCAAATAGCAATGGGAAGGTTGTTCCACAAATTCGATGCAACCAAGGAAAATGCATGGTCACCTATGGTCTTACGGCGAGATTTAGGCTGTACGAAGAGTAATTGGGCTGATGATCTGAGGGCTCTCCCAGGTGTGTATGGTCTAAGGAGTTCAACCAGATAGCTAGGCGCAGTATTGTTTAGGATTTTAAAGGTAAGTAGCAATATTTTAAATTCAATACGGTATTTGATAGGGGGCCAGTGCAAATCAGCAATGACAGGGGTGATAGAGGCAAACCTTCTGGTTCCAGTCAAAAGGCGTGCCGCAGCATTTTAGACAAGCTGCAATCTATGGAGAAGGGCAGATTGGAGACCGAAGCAGAGGGAATTACAGTAGTCCAATCTAGAGGTCACAAAGGCATGAATAATCTTTTAAGATCCTTGTGCGGTATATAATGCTTAGCCTTAGAAATAAGACACAGTTGGTAAAAGCTAGATTTGACTACAGAGGACAGTTGTTTATTGAATTTGAAAGAGCTATCCATCAGAACACCTAGATTGCTAACAGTGTCAGAGAAGAAAGTGGCAAGGGATCCAGCTAGTTGGCCCCGGGGGGATATGACTGTCAAACACCACAATCTCCGTTTTCTTTTCGTTTAGGATAAGGGAGTTGCCCAAAAGCCATTCTTTGACTTCTCTCATGCACTCTAGGAAGCAGTGCAGTGACAGTGCGACATCATCAGTTAGCCGGAAGTAAATTTGTATATCATCAGCATAACAATGAAATGAGATGTTGTATTTTTCAAAGATAGAGCCTAGAGGTAGTATATACAGTGAGAACAATATGGGGCCCAACACAGAGCCTTGAGCACACCACAGCAGGAAGATGCAACAGAAGAAGAACAGGTACCCAGAGTCACAGAGAAGGACCTGTTTGAAAGGTACGATTTAAACCAGTTAAGGGCGTTACCTCTAATGCCCACTGTATGTTCTAGCTTCGTTGGTAGAATATTATGGTCCACCATGTCAAAGGCTGAGGACAAGTCCAATAAAACTAAGACCGCGGAGCGTCCTGAGCCGGCAATTAGTGAGAAGATCATTAAGGACTCTCAGCAGAGCTGTTTCAGTGCTATGACGTGGTTGAAAGACAAACAGAGTTTGGAAATTGGCCTATAATTCGCAGGGTCATTATGATCAAGACTCCTTTTTTTTTGAGGACAGGCTGCACTACAGCATGTTTAAAGGCTGATGGGACACAGCCCGAAAACAATGATGAATTCATTAAAGATAGAATACTAGGCCCAATTGCATTAAAACCATCCTTGCTAATGTGAGATGGGAGGATATCGTGTACAGAATTGGTATTTTTCAGTTGTTCAACTATAGACCCTGTGCACGAGAAAACTCTAACTTCCGGATTTAGGGTTGTATATTTCCGGTAGCTTTACTTTGCGGTCAATCGCTACTGCGAAGATGTACTCCAAAATAATGTCCAAAACACGAAAACAGAAAGATCGCGTTAAGTTACAAAGATAAGAAGGTGGGAACGCTCACCATTACTGTGTCATAAAAAAAATCAAATGATCAATTTTGATGCTTAAAGAGTTTAGATCGATCGGTTGTTTACATCACTCAACACAAGCAGAACTGCATTACAAACTGCAAAAGAAGACACATCGTTCGCATTAAGAAGCACATCTCTCTAAAGTGACAGTTCTTATGATTTAAAAAGGCAAATGTTCAGCATTCAAACTACAGGTGAACAATAGTCAAAGCCAGATGTTTCCCCTGTTATGTCGATATCAGCTAGTCAAGTACACACCTACACAGCATGTCAACAAACCGTGAAAAAAAGCCACAAAAAAAATAAATGAATGATTGCTGGTAGGGCTGCACGATTTTGCATAAAATGAGAATCATGATTTTTTGGCTTAGAATTGAGATCACGATTCTCTCACGATTCTCTTTTCCAGTATAAATATTTATTGCGCTTATTAACTGCACATCAACTTCGTAACAGTTGAGACTGAACATGAAAACAATAAATAAACATAAAAACAACAAATGTCTCACGTTTTGCCGTTGCCGCAAAATGTTGTACTGCTTGAAATTCCGTCTCCACCGTTGCTCGACACTGCGTGTATAGAGCAGGTAGTGCAACAATAGAAAAAGAGTTGCGGGACGGCACTGTGTAGCGTTTGTCTAGGGTGTTGATCATTTTCCTAAATCCCTCGTTTTGCTCAGTGTTGATGGGAGCCATATCTTTGGTCAGTTGATAAGTGATAGCCTCCGTAATTTCTTTGTGCCTGCGGGAGTTCGACGGGTATAGGGAAGCGCTGTATAAGGTTCCCGTTATTGATGTTTGGGTGGTTGACCGGGACCGATTTTCTCCTGTCACTTTCTCGTCATCCCTGACGTGCTCTCCGTTGTTTTTTCCCTGCTAATTTTAGCATCACATGGCACAGCTTCTGTATCACGTGGTATAAGGCCCCGCCCTTGTCATTTGTTGAGCAGGAAGAGTGAGCGCTTGTTTTCATGCAGATTACGTCCCGGATCAAAATGCGGTACAGTCGTCGTCGTCTTTTTTTTTTTTTTTTTTTTTTAAATCATTGTAATTTGGAAATGAGATCGCACATAAGTATGAATCGAGATTGCTGGTAAGGGTTTCTATACGTTAGTATTTACGAAGGTTATGTTGTCACTTACCTTCAAAATTACAGTGGTCCCTCGCAGGTTCACTTTCGCGGCCTCGCTTTTTTACAGTTTTTTTTGAGCAAGTTTTCATGCTTTGTTTTTTTGGGGGGGTTTTTTCTACACATCGCATTCTGTTCTGCGTCCTGATCGGCTGCAGACCATTGTCGATCTCCTCCGTGCCGTCTCTCCTGTACAGTACAGAATCGCTGCATCTATCGCTAGCAGTGTGACTCTAAAGTGCTGTACTGTATGTTTTTTCCCCAACAAACAACAATGTCGACGAAACGTCTTACACCGTCAAAGGCACCTGCGGTAGCACCCAAAAGGCAGAGGAAGCTAACCATCGCACAAAAAAATTGGACTTCTGATTCACTGATTCATTAATGATTCATTAATGTTGAAGTCTCTCACAGCTGCTCTATTCCCATGCTCTGGACCTGAAAACAGGGTTTGACCTTTGGTTTCATTCTATAATACTGGACTTATTTTTCTAAGGTTTGAACTTTGAGAGTGTTTAAACAAGAAAGAAAAGTGTGAAACTGTTCATGCCTGTATGAGAAAAGTGTATAAAGTGTGTAGTGAGGGGTTTTACAGCTTTAAAATATCTATAATAATTGTAAAAAATAAAGCTGGCTACTTCGCGGATTTCATCTATCGCGGGTTATTTTTAGAACATAACACCCGCGATAAACGAGGGGCCGCTGTTTACAAATACTGAGAAATATAGAACTTGAATCCTTTCTCTCTGTTGCTCTGAGGCATGGGGGAACAATATCGACAGGTGGATAAAAATCATCTACAGATATATTCCGTAAATGCCCAAGACATCTCGAGAAATGTAAATCGCAGCTTGATTCATCTATTTGGTTGACTTGTTTTGGAAAAAACGGCCGTAAACAAGGAGCGAGTATCACACTGGAAACGAAGCGCCCTACAGGAGTTTCCCCACCGGAAGTAGCATATGCTAAGGTGCACAGAGTCTATTTGCTTAAGGGTAGGGAGTGATGGCTCAAACTGATTAAAAGTTGATAAACATCCTGAGATGGAAACAGGGCTCACCACTGAAGAGTGTGGAGACTTAAGAGATGAAATTTTATCTGTGAAATAATTTAAGAATTGTGTGCAGAGAGCCGGGGAGGACACCCTCGGTATTTCAGGACAGGGACTGACCACTGAGTTAGGGCTGCTCGATTATGGCAAAAATGATAATCACGATTATTTTCACTGAAATTGAGATCACGATTATTTGACGATATTTATTTAACCCTTTAAGACCTACTATAGAACCAAGTCCACCAGAGCTTATATTATTTTTTTTACATGCTGTAGTGCCATTTGTGGGAGCATTTCAAGTTGCTATACATCAATACAACTGTTATAGCCCATATTTTAATAATATGTATGCATTAAGTCCATAGTAATTACATAAATTGCAAAAAAGTGCAATAAACTACAAAAAAATTAAAAATCGTTTTTGTTTTGTTTACATATATTTCTACTTGGAGAAATTTAAGAGGTTTATCCCTCAAAACTTTAAATACAATAAAGTTGCAAAAAATAGTTTCCCACCACAGGAAATTTATTTTGAGTGTCTTCATAGTTTTATTTTGGAGATACAGCAATTTTTATATACTGCAGGAAAAACAAAAAACAATCCTATGATGCAAATTTGCAAAGAAAACAGCATGTGCATCATTTCACTGTGGGAAGTGTTACGAACAGCTGATAGGAACGGCAAAGCGTGTTTCTGGAATATTATGTTTTTGTTCCTGCAAGCGCTTTTTATGCAATTTTTGCAAAGCTATATGTGGAACGAAACCGTGACCGAGGACAAGCTGATGGCATCAGATGTAAGTACAACTCCTCCGGTTTCATATGCAAAACAAATTATTGTGCTAGCTTACACGGTTCAGGTTCTACAGGGATTTAACAATAGTTACGCAAAACGGAGCGTGCTGCTCTGACCGGCTTTAAAGGGTTAACAATGACTTTAAAAAAATAATATAAAATAGTGTGCAACACCACTGAAGTTTTTTTTTTTCTTTAAACTCTCTTTTCAACCAACGGCAGTCACTCTCCAAATAACTTCTGCTTAGCTTTCCGAGCTTCCCTCAGGTCCTCTTAATCAGCGGTCTCCAACCTTTTTTGCGCCACGGACCGGTTTATGCCCGACATAAATTTGCCACAGTTTTAGGATTGATTGAAATAAAGCAGAATAGCTCAACACATAAAACACAATATGAAAAAAAAGGAAAGGTAAAGTGAAAGCCCAAACATCAACAAATGTATCCTTTACTAGAGCCAGCATAGGATTTTTAACACCAATACTGATATTTGGTGATTTTAAAATATAGGCCAATATTCTTTTCCCTAATATTTGTCACATGTAAGTTTTTTAATTATTTTGTTTATTATTTACTAAGATAATACGACTATATATGATGCATAAGATAGTTACAGGGTTTTTACCCATCGCTTTTAAATTTTTTAAATTTTTATTTATCAGCCGTTGTAAATGCTGATACTATCTGACATATCAGCTGACATATCAGCAAATAGCTAATATCGTCCGATGTATAAGTTGGGCTGTAATGTACACATCTTTCTTTTTTTCCCTCTGTCTAACAGAAACCAACATTAGCCTAACAAATTTCCAAACAAGTTGTGCCAACCCAACCAGGGTTCTTTGTGTATTTAGAAAGAATGCACAGTGATGAGATTGAATGCAAGAGGTGGGAACTCAGAAATTTCATCGACTGACCCTGTTGAATGCATTTGTAGGGAGGAGAATATTTAAATCAGACATGCAGACCGATTTACTGATGTTTATGACACACAGTTTACTAATTGTTTTATTTTTTGCACTTGCTAATGAAATTAACTGACTGCGCCTGTGTTTAGAAAACAGCGTAACTTTTGTTAATCACCCATAAAACTAACCACACCTATCAGCATTATTTGAGTATTGTGCTCACACGATATTTTTCTCAGTTTACTATATATGGCTCATAATATCAGGACTCTCACTTAACATTAAGTCAGATCAAATGAGGGATTTCTGATTGGGATATTTCAAATTAAAGACTCATAAAACAACTTACAACATAGTCCCTTTTTCTTAGTTTCGTTAATTAAAGTATGACAAAAGCTTGGCATTGAGCATAGATCATAGCTCATAATCAGGCCAAGTTAGTGGCAACAGAAACGCATAACACACTCCAAATGCGGCTTCTTCAGTTATATATCTATTGGCTTAACACTGGATTACAAATGGCTCCAATTACATTTGGTAATTGTGGTCCAATTAGAATTACAAATCTCCCGGCAAGCATAAATAACATATATATAGAAAGACTTTCGTGTAAATGTTATTACAGCTGTGGATGTACTGGCTAAGTATGGTGTTGTTATGAAGCACTGAAAGGCCGAAGATGGTTTATTTCTGTAAAAACTGTAGAGCTGAAAGATCAAATCCAGTCGAGAGAGAGAGGAGATGTGCTGGTTTCTGCTGAACCAAGGTCACGGAGAGGCCAGAAGAGGTGACCTTTGACTAAACCCTCTCGAGAGTTGGTCTAAATGTTATAGTGCATGCACACAAAAGAAAACACACAGGAGACTGCACATCAGCCACTAAACCACAACTCACAGTTGATTTCACAGCACACATCCATGGAGGTACATCAGTCTTAGTTGAACAGTCACTCAGTGTAGATTGATGGACTTGAAATCGCTTGGAAACGACAGTACACAGTGGTGGTGGGGTGATGATTTGGGCTTGCTGCACAGTTAAGAGCTGTGCATAAACAAAAGCCTGCAAAACTCAATGAACTCAAGTGCTGAATGGAGACTGGGCCATAATGGATCCACTGAGAGACTGATAAAGTCATACAGAAAAGATTATTTGATTATGTCCTGATAAAAACCTTAGAACAGACAGAGGGTGTACGTTCTTGTTACAGTGACTGTATATATATATATACCCACACGGTAAAAATATCATTTAAAAATATCGTTCTCAGATGGGAAATCGGTGTCGACCTCTTCCTGCCTGGTGAGCTACAATCCCGAACAGCTGCCCCCTGAAAACTCATCCTTCCTGGAGCGAAGTTTCGTCTGCCGCTTCCGCTGTTTGTTGGACAATTCCTTCGGCTTCCTGGTGAGACGCTTTTTGCGTTATTCTTTAGATTTTAACAATTTAACAAGGAAACAGATAAAAGTTAACATCTTCGATTTTATTTTCCCTCATTCCAGTGTTAGATGTTTATATTCAATGTGAACAAAAGTCTGTTTCAGATAACTGGAAAACACTCACTTTCAGGCATTTTTTTCTATTCATGGATAAGTGTGACCTCATAGAGTGCTCCACCCTCCTGCTGCAGAAAGGATTTTTAAATAAATATGTTAAAAATGTGTTTTGAGGCCTGTTACTTAAGGGTGTACATAAAAACAGTTTTTGTGCTTTAATTGTTAATTTCGTCATGCGAATGATGCAGATTTGTCTTTGCAGAGTTTTCCTTTTATTTTTTTCTATAACTGCAAGCAGACAGCCCACAGAGTCTTATTATGCAGTATTCTGCATCTTCACAGAAATAATTATGGACAGTTTTGGGGTTTTTTCTGCTGGTTCTTAAAAACAAGCTGTGAGGTTTACACCGAGCTGTGACTTTTGCACACCGCTACACCCTACTGTACTGCCGGCGGTATGGCGTGCCACCTCGGCGATCACCATCGGCGATCAGAAGCTACCATTTACTCCCATAATCCTCCTTAGGAGAACCTCGGGGTCGTGGGGAAAAAAAATGCCCTTAATCCTCGCCACCACCCACAGCAGGTGAGAGCAGCTCTGGGGGAAAACTTGCTCAGTCAGAATGGACGCTTCAGACAGGCCACTGCCGCTCCCACCAAGAAAAGCATAATGTGGTTGAGTGGTGGAGATTTTTAGGGCTTTTAAGTTAAAAGTTACAAAAATAATATTTTAATAAATAAATAAAAAATATAGATTGGAGCGGAGGTGAGGGCAGCTTCTTCTATTTGATTAAAAATGTATTATTGTTCTATGAAACACCTGAAGGCTTGCACATGCAGGAGAGAGTTAAAGGTGTTGGTTGTCTTGCTCCAAGGTACTTCAGCAGGACTTGTGGTGGGTTTTGAACCAGCTTCTCTCAGTCTTCCCTCTCACACGTGCATTTGCGTGAGCAGTAAGCCAGGTTTCTGCCGCGGTCTACCGGTTGCTATGGCTTTGTTTTCTGTAATCCCTCCTGCTATTCGGGGCTAGATTCCTGACATCACGGCCGCAGGCTCTGAAACCCACCAAGGTCAATTAACCAGAGCTAACAGAGGAGGAGGAGGAGGACAGGGAGGAGGGGTCTTCACATGAGATGCAGCAGGGTGAGAAAAGGACAGCAGACAGGAGAAAGTGTTTTTAGGTTTTTGTGAGGCTGTAAAAACCTCCCTGCGGGCTGCTGATCCAACCATTCTGCTCTGTTACAGCCTCCCTGAGGCTTCTGTGATATTTACTGAACTTCCATTATCAGAAACCTTTAGCTATGAAGGATGGAGGTGGATTCAGGTGACAACAAAACATGTTAACAACACGTTAAAGTTTACATCATCAACTTATTGCTGGGTGTTGCTTTAAAAACATCATCCTTTAGGGCTTGTTCCTAATATTTTGATATTAGGGATTAGCTCTAAGGTGCCCCCACCCACCTGCTGTTCAAACCTTCTGTTTGCTAGGCATAACCAATGAGAAGACACTAAAGAGCTAAATCCTCTCCATATCTCACCAACACATTTGACACTGACCACAGTTGCTGTTGTTATCTCTGCAAGCTGCTTTGCAACCCTTTTTCACTCCAGCTCCACCCCTTTATGTTGTTTTTATCGTATCTGTTATTCTTTTAAGTTAGGGAGTCTTTCTGCTGCTCTTTCCATTTCTCAATTGCAAAGTTGAGACAGTTTACAGTTGCATTGTGAACTGACAGATATTTGTCCCGATGGCTAACTGAGAAATGGGGGCAGGGCAGTATACGGATAGTGTGGAGATTGCATAAGGCCAATGGTTCCTCATGTTTTTGAGAAGAAAGTCAGCACGTACATTTCATGAATTCAACCATAATTTTGCGTGGGAACTAATTTTGGGAACATTCATTGCTCCTGGGTTTGATTGCTTCCCGTGTTTCCTCCCCAGCTCACAGAGCTCTCTAATCACCTGACACCCCTGTTTGTGGATACACGCCTGTCTTTCCTTTTCCTTTGTCTCTTACCCTATGTTGTTCCTCATGTTCCTAGTTTGTTTACCTTTCTGACATTGTGTTTCAGTGCCTTTTTAACCAGCCAATAAAGGATTATTTTGTGGTCTACCTCTGCAATAACCCCCGTTACACATGGATGGGCCTTTAAATAACTTCAGATCAAAAGTCCTGGCTGAAGTTTAATATTACAGAACATGTCACTTCTGTTTTCTACTGGTTAGTTTAAGAGTCCTGCTGTTCTGCTGAAAGAATGACAATAAGGAGTCTTATTTTCTCAACAAGACCTCTAAAAACTGTAACATTCACTTCAATACTGCTCAGAATCATGTTACTGTGTTTACAGTGTATCCTGAAGTGGTTTCTACTCTCTATATCACCCAGCAGTGTAAATAAGACTGATGTTGCTTGACAGGGAGAGAGGAAGCAGCACTTATGTGTCTGCTGAGAAGCTCGATCTGAGCAGGAACCACTCTGGGCTCTCTCATTTGTCTCACTGTCTTCACGGAGATGAAGTTAATGCCTCGGATTTAATGACTTAACACCGCGATTTTAACGCTGTCAAACCTTCTCAGGCGCTCAACATCCAGGGTCGGCTGAAGTTCCTTCACGGCCAGAGCCGGCAGCAGTGCGATAGCGACCGAACCACGCCGCCCCAGCTGGCGCTCTTTGCCATCGCCACGCCCCTCCAGCCTCCAGCCATCCTGGAAATCAGGACGCGGAACATGATCTTCAGGACCAAACACAAGCTGGACTTCACGCCCATGGCGTGCGATGCAAAGTATATCATAGCACTGGCAAACATGATTATTTATTCTGATTATTTAATAATTTTGTTTACACTTGTTTTGGGGTTTTTTTAGGGGTAAGATAGTTCTGGGATACACCGAGGCGGAGCTGAGAGTGCGAGGTTCAGGATACCAGTTCATCCACGCTGCTGACATGCTGTACTGCGCCGAAAATCACGTCCGTAGTAAGTCACAACTGTTCTACATTCTGTACGCTTCTCTGCAGCATTCAGCCTGAAAGGTTACTGGTGCAAATGACTGGAAGTACTGGAATTAAATATAGATAGAGGCCTGACTTAAAGTAAGCAAAAAACCACAACTACATTGGAAGGTGTAGGTCAAGACTGTAAAAATACACATGTCTGACTGAACAATGATACACAGGGGAGAGCAGAGCTCTGCAGCAGTGAGGACAGGGCTGACGATCTGAAAGGAGGGAAAAGATCAGGAAGTAAAACCAAAATAAATGCAAAACAGGAAATAATTAAAAGAAGAGTATCGGTGAAACATGGAAAGAAAACAAAGACATTACAGCGAAGAGATAGAAGGAGGCAAAAACTTGAACAAAAACTCAGTAAAAACACAAGAATCCAAAACTCAACTCAGCACAAAAACCCCGGGAACATAACACCAGCCTTCATGGCAACAAGAAAGTACAAAAACTAAACCAAAATGCAGAAACTATGTGAAAAGCTGACTACACCCCATGGTTCAGCAGCTTGTAGAACCACCTTTAGCAGCAATAAGTTGAAGTAATTGTTTCTGTATGACTTTATTAGTTCTCACAATTATGTGGAGGAATATTAGCCCACTCTTCTTTACAGTGTTACTTCAGTTCATTGAGGTTCATGTACAGCTCTTTTAAGGTCCCACCACAGCATTTCAGTTAGGTTGAGGTTTGGACCATTTCATCACCTTCATTCTTTTCTTTTTCGGTCCTTCTGTTGTAGATTTGCTGCTGTGCTTGCATGACCCAGTTTGGTCCAAGCTTTGGTCCAAGCTTTAGCTGTCAGACAGATGTCCTCAGACTTAGACTCTAGAATACTTTGCTACACAGAGAAGTTCATGCTCGACTCAGTGACTGCAAGCTGTCCAGGTCCTGTGGCTGCAAGGCAAGCCCGAATCAACACCCCACTGCTCTGACAGATGGTATGAGGTGTTTGTACTGATAAGCTGAGTTTGGTTTTGTCTGTTATGCTCAAACATCTTCACTGGGCTGGTATAATCTGTCCAAAGGAGATTGTTCCAGAAGTCTTGTGGTTTGTTCAGATGCAGCTTTGCAGACTTAAGCCGTGCTGCCGTGTTCTTTTTAGAAAGAAGAGGCTCTCCTGGGTAATAATGGAACCATCATGAACTTCAACATTTAACATGCTAACTGAGGCCTGTGGAGTCTGAGATGTAGCTCTTGGGTTTTTTGAAACATTGCACGGTCTGACTGTGGAGTGAATTTACTGGTACATCCACTGCTCAGAGAATTGTCACTATGTTAACACACCTGAATGCTCCAGACCAGCACACATCCCCAACTTCTTCTATAGAGGTGCACATATGTGAAGATTTGATTAGCAGTACCTGGCTAGCACTTAATTGTTATGGAGGGACTAAGGGTGCACTTAGTGAGGAGGCAGCTGATCTTTGATCTGTTATGTGTTATCACACAGAAGATATATATATAATGTTTAATGAATGTATACAAGAACGTGACAGATTAGAGAGTTTCTTTCTGGTACAAACTGGGTCTTTGGAGGAGGACTGAGTTCATTTCAAGATTAATTTTAAGATTAAGAAGTTCTGACCTTCCACTAAAGGAAGGTCAGAACTTCTTTTGTGGGCACTCAGGTCTTTTGTATGCAGGAAAATCCCTAGTTTTGTTTTTGTTTTTACAGATGTTGTAGGTCGGGTTGAGATTTGTCCTATGGTGAAATAGTTGCCCATATGTGACTCAGAGGACGAGAGTATTCTTGTGATTATTTTCCAACCTATAAATAACCTTTTAAATTGCTGCAGGTCAAGTTTGATGCACATCACATCTGGCCATTTCTGAGGAATCCGTTGTAGGCACACAGGAAACATATAGGACAGAAAATGTCCCATTAGAGTCAGTGCATAATCTCCTCTATGATCTATAATCTGTAATCTGAGTCAGAGTTTACTGACCTCACGTGTGGCTCATCATTACATGTCAAACACATATAGCTCACAAACAGGCGCTCATGGATGAGGAGCCAGAGTCAAGTGTCCTACTTACCTCGTGTACCGAATGACCCGGTTATGTGTAACCATGGCGCCGAGCAACGCCCGCACCACCACCACCAGGCACATCTCACACACGTACATACACATACATGCTGTGTGCATTTACTCATGCATACAGAATGGAAGATGTATGCATAGAAACGCAGAGATGCACATTCAGCATGCTCGGATGAACACAGATGGGAGGCGAGGTAAATCACTTCTATATCATAGACCCTGTGTAATAAAACCAGAACACAAAAATTCCCTCATAATGACAATAAGAGCAGATAAACTGTGTAGGATGATTTCACGTTTTTGGTGATTTGGAGGAAGAAAGCAGATGATTCATTTTGTTTACTTTTTTTTTAAACACAAACGTGTTTTAAACCAAGACTGCTAATCCGGTTCAGGATTTCTTAAAACATCTGTAGATCTGCGAAGTTCAGGGTTTCTGTTGGTATAGTACAAACTGATCTCCACTAAATCTGTGCGTCTTTTTATTTACCATGAACAAAAAATGACGTTACATTAGCTTATGTATCTTATTAGCCCTAAGTGAAGACAGATGATGTTGGCTCTGTTATTTGATATCACAAAGTAGAAATAGTATCATGTATTCTGTCTGTGTCTCCTTTCATGTGACACAAAAACTGACGTTTCTCTGAGGAGTAAAAAACAAGAGCTGATGCCTGACCGATACAGTGGTTTTAAGACCAAAACCAGTACAGATACCATCACCGATATTTGGTGATTTAAAACTATGATATATGAGTTGATATTTTTTTTCAGATGCACAAAACATAAACAGATTTCCCCAACTTTTTTATGTGCAGTTTTTTTATTTGCTTGTTTACACTCTGCCCGACTCTGCTCAGATCAGATGGTTGCTTGCAGCGTTCCAGTTGGAACGCTGACACTCATAATATACTTAAAGGCTGTTTCTCCTGTCTCTTCTTTACTTTTTTGTTTATCACACCTTCAAAATGTCAATACCAATATATCAGCCAGTGTCTTATATCGATATATCGGCGGGGCAGATTGTAATCATCCTAGGTCTGATTGTGGGTTTTTGAACATTTGAGCACTGATGAATTCTTTGTTTGGTGTTTTAGTTTTGTTTATTCATTTTTATGTTTTCTGGAGTGTTTGGGGGTTTTTTGGTTTCTATTATAATTTACTTGTAATTTTCGAGTGTGAATGTTAATTTTTGAGTGTTCCCTCTGTTTCCTGTCTTGTCATCTTTTGTGTGCAGTTCCCTAATCAGTTATAGCTCTGACTTCCTGTTTTATTTTGATAGCTTCTCATCTCTAGCATCTAGTGTTTAATTTTACTTCCTCCCCAGACACATTGTCTTTCATTAGCTTCACCTGTGTCTCATAATCCAGCTGTGTCCACTCCCCCTGATACTTTTTTTAAAAAACCAGAGCAATCAGATGTTCAGGGATCTATAAACCTAACAGCTGTATCTCTTTCCTATTGTCACATTTTACCTGTAAGTATTTGAGGACAACAAAGGGACAAAGAGGGGCATGTATTACTTTAGTTGAAGTTTCATAGATATCACCCTTGAATTTATCCAACCAGCACTGTGTGAGCAATACAGGGGATAATTATTTCTTTTTTCCCCAAGTAATATTTTTTTTATTTTTCTTTCTTTTCCACAGTGTATGTTTGAGTGGTGATCCTTTTCTCTGTACCCTCGGGAAAATGCCAGTGTTTACATCACATATATCCATGTTGGTATTTGTGCAGCAAGTCTGCTTTGAAGAAAATTTACAGTTCAATCTTAAATGTTACTTTACAGATCCATCCCTTTGTTATTTAATTAAAATAAATTATCCATCTCTCTCTTCTGTTTATTGACTTTCTGAAGCTTCTCTGTGTGGGTTCAAGCTAGGGCTGTGCGATATGACCAAAATCTCATATCCCGATATAAGAATTCTATCGTCCAATAACGATATAAATCACACAAATGTATCATTTTCTGTAAATTCTGTGAATCTCGGGCAGCTCGACTTGCGGGAAGTGTTTCGAGTCGAGTGTTTTAACCGATGCATGAAACGATACATTTTTAGACATAAGTTGTAAAGGCCGCCATTTTCTTTGTGAGTATTTATTACACGGCGTGCTGCGGGGAACAGCCTGTTCTAACGTTTGAGTCTAAGGTTTATTTTTTAGCACCTGGCGGCTCTTTTTTAATTCTCATGCGTAAATAATCTGCTCTTTCATGTGATTCAGTTTATTTTGAAAAGTCTCAACAGGATCTTGAGCTTTATTGTGAAAGGTTTATGTGGAACATAAACAAGCAGACACGCGATGCTGTTGCCGTCATTGTTGCTAACCACAAAGCATAAAAACAAGCGCTTGTCCATCTGTAGTGTGGTTATATAAAATATAAGAGAAAGAGAGAACTTTAAGAAATTAATATAGCCACTACAGTGACCGTCAAAACGGCAAAAATATTGCCGTAAAGAGTTTATTTTGCGACACCACGAAACAAACGATAGCGTAAAATGAAATGATAGACGTTTTTATATCGTCATCCGATATATATCGTTATATCGAACAGCCCTAGTTCAAGCTTAAAAATATTTTTCAGAAACAGCAATTGTTTCAGAGCAAGTTTTTAAAAAAATAATTTAAAAAAACTCTTGTGCTGGTTTTGTAGTCTCGCCCTTGTTTTTGACATTAGAAAGCTCAGAAACACGAGCTGCACCTCGATTACACGAGCACAGGCCGTGGAAGATGAGGAACTCATGAAAATGAAGCTTTGGCGTCGCATCGCTGTGTGCAAACAGCACGTGTAACATGTACATGTAGCCAAAGCCAGCATCGGCAGCATGTCCTGCTAAGCTAAGGGAGCATTAGTCAGTGAGTGTGTGCAGACAGCAGAGGCTCTAACGTGTCCTCTGTCTTTCCAGTGATAAAGACGGGTGAGAGCGGCCTCACCGTCTTTAGGCTGCTCACCAAGGACAACAGGTGGAAGTGGGTCCAGGCCAACGCCCGGCTCATTTACAAGAACGGCAAGCCAGACTACATCATCGCCACTCAGAGGCCTTTGGCGTGAGTGTTTCTTGATTCCAGTGTGATTTTTTTTTTCTTCTTCTTCTTTATTTTATTTCTCCTCTCTAATGGATTCATTCACAGGGACGAAGAAGGAGGGGAACACCTGAGGAAGAGATCTATGCATCTCCCCTTCACCTTTGCCACCGGTGAGGCTTTGCTCTACCAAACTGGGTATCCGCTGCACGGCTTCTCCGACCCGCTCCAGGGCAAAGCCAGAGGCAGCAAGTCCAAGAAAAGCAAAGGAGAGAAGGGCTCTTCAGATGAGCTGGACCCAAAGTCCCTACTGGGGGCGCTGATGAGTCAGGATGAGTCCGTATACGTATGCCAGCCAGATACGGAGCCTAAAGTGTCCTACCACAGCACTCTTTTCAGTGAGCAGCAGAGCAGGGCTGATGGTCTGGGTGCTTTGTTCAGTGGTGACAGCTGGTATGTCGTCTCTAGCGAGGAGTCGCCAGGGGAACGCAACGGCAAAACCTCCAGTTTTGACCCCCTTCTGACCACATTGGACTCTCTGTCTCTCGATGGAGAGGAAACATGCTCCAACAGCGAACTGTTCAGCGCCCTAGAGAATCTGGGCCTAAATGCCGAGGACCTGGAGCGGCTGCTGCTGGACGAGAGGATGATGCATGTGGAACTGGACCCAGATCACATCCCAACTCTCAGTGACCTTCTCACCAACAACGAAATCCTCTCCTACATTCACGACTCTCTGGAGGGTGCGAGCGAGAGGCAGGAACAGGTGAACACAGGCAGATTTGGGTCCTCAAACCACCAGTCAAACTCAGATTCTGCCCAAAGTGTCTCCCAGCAGGTGTGCTTGACTGCTGGACCAGTGACGGGGGGACCTGACAGTCACTGGGTGGTACGGACGGGGAATCACCACAACCGTCATCACACCAACCATAACAAAGCCACGGAGCTGGACAGCAAACATGCGAACGCTCCACAGTGGCAGCTGCAACAGGAACAGCTCTCTGCCCCCCTCCAGTACCTGCAGGTAAGCAGTGAGAGCACTCTGTTGTCTGGCTTCCAGAATAATCTGCTCGGACCGACTTTAAACGGGTCCTGCATCCCAAATGGACTCTCAGCTTTTCCCCCAAGCGTGGTTGCTGGACACCAACATTACAGCATCAGTGGCACAGACGGCGCAGTGTTAAATGACTCTACGTTACAGGAGGTCTGTCAAAGTTTGGTGAGCACTGTGCAGCCCTACCAGCTGCTGGGACACCATAAGCATGAACAGACTGAGGAGCTGGAGCAGTTACTGGTCCTGACACAGCCACCGCACAGTGTACCATCCTTAGAGACCTATGGTGTGTTTGCTGCCACCCAAGACTCCACTCACAGCAAGGTGAGAGACTGTGGAAATATAGGTTCAACCTGAAACTGAATTAGCCAGAAGGTTAATCGCATGACCCAAATAGATCATAATCATAGATGTGTGTGTAGTATATGTGTGTGTGTGTGTGTGTGTGTGTGTGTGTATATATATATATATATATATATATATATATATATATATATATATACATATATACATCGTCTTATTAATCGTTAGCTTACTATGCAAACGTGACAAGTGAACTCTCCCGCAGCAAGCTTAAACATGTGAGAGGTTGATCGCGCAGAGAATCGCTGAGCTTATGTGAGTCCGTGTGTAAAAGCAGCAGGATATATATTTTAGTTCTGCTGAGCCAAATAAGACAGGTCAGGGTGAAGAAGTGACAGCCAAAGAAAAGCTTACCACAAAACGGAAAAGTTATTACAAATCAGACTATAAGGCAAAAAGAAAGTGCAGCTTTATGGTTTCATGGACAAAAGAATTTCTGTGGCTGCGATATGACGAGCTAAAAAACCAGGGCTGCACATAAGTGGTCCGCAGGTGCGCATTCGCTGTCAAAATAAAAAACACGCACAAGGGTTAGGGTTAAATTTAAAAACTGTACTTTTGAGTTAAAATATATATTTATAATTTTAATAAATGACAAATTAAAAAGGCATGAACATTTTTTTTGTATCGAAAAAATATCGAACCGTGACACCAAAGTATCGATCCGAACCGAACCGTGAATTTTGTGTATCGTTGCACCCCTAATAAATAAATAAATAAATAAATAAATATATATATATATATATATATATATATATATATATATATATATATATATATATATATATTTGAGAGAGAGAGAGAGATTTGCATGGCTCTCTGAGCCAGAAGTGGCCGTAGTGGACGAGACAACTATGTACTGAGTTATCAGCTAACACTAGCTAGCTTGGTTAGCATCCAAAATTAGAAAAAAAACAGACGGGATAAAAACGGATATCTGCTAGTTAATGCCAAGTAACAGACTAATAAACTACAAGGCTTACACTCAGCCTAACTGGAGCCTCGACATCTTGGATGGTCTGTTAGTACAATTAAGCCATATTTGTCAGATAATGAAAATACTGTGAAAGATAGCTAGTAGGTACCTTTCATTAGTTAACCTCAGATGTCCATAGTGGCTACTTCTCCTCAGACCTGTTTGCTGTGGGAGTTAGGTTTGTGACTACAGCCAGCTCACAAGGCCTGAAGATGCCCTCAAATATCATTGACCATCAACAAATCCAGGGCCGCAGAATCTAGAAACTCCAACCCTTTAGCCTTGTGCTGCTCTCTTTCACTGTCATGACCATGGATTTTTTTTTCCAAGCCAACGCACAAAGGCTGCGGGCTGGCATGGAGCTCAGAGTACACTGTGATGATGTGATCAGACATCCCATGTAAATAAGACAAGGGATAGATGGGTCAGAGCAGCACTGCCTAAGAAAACAGTCAATGGGAGTTGGGATAAGTGAAAGGTTAGAGTCAGGGCTAGTTTACTAGGAAGGTTATTTTTATTTGTGATGAATGTGTTTGAAGGGCTTGGTGTTAACGCTGGATTACAGTGTGTGCTTTTACTGCAGGCACTATTGAGACCTGAAGGATAAACCCTTTGTCTGTCTGACTTTGTACAGATCTTAATTTGTTGGTGGGATTTTGATGATTCCAACACAAACAGGAAACAAAGCTAGCTAAGGTTAGCCAGCTAGTTGTTCCAGATCAAACGTAAATTTATTTTCAGAACCAGTTTCTGGTCCTGGTTTCTGGTTCTGTTTCCTTCACACAGTCCCCATTTATAAAGTACCTTACAAACTCTAACATTACGGGTAACATGTGGATTTTCCTGTTTTAGTGCAACTAGCCAAGCAAACCGCTTACTGCTTAAGACACAGAGAGTGAAAGATCTTTCCCGAAAGTCTTTGGTTTTTAACGTAAAACTCATTGTTGCAGCCAGAGGAAGTACAAAAGTGTGTCTGCCAAGACTTAATTTTAGACTCTTTGTTTTCCACAAGGAGTTCGGTCACTAGTTAACCAACACTGACTCTGAAGACAGTCTTGTCTGAAAACATGAGCACATTTGCCATCAAAGTAAAGTTGTGTTGCTCTAATTGTGTTGCTTAAGGCACAATTAAGATGGTAAGACACAACTTTTACTGAAGGGTTGCAGTCAAAGTTTGGTAACCTGTTAGCAACCAAAGTAATCACAATTGACCTCTTTCTTGCTAGTGACTGTTAGAAACCACTAGCGAAAGGTGGTTACCAAGCAGTCTTTAGGCCTGTGTGAACGGGGCTTTAGCAATCAATTTCACAGGGACTGCCAGCAACCACGCGCAACAAGTTGAGGGATATATATTTTTCCAGTGCAACTGGTGGTTGCCAGATGGTTGCCAACGTGCCTCAAGGCCTGTGTGTCTGAGGCCTGAGCAACTGGCCATTTTTAAACTACTTTATCAACTAATGATATGAACTGGCTGTCACCAGATTCACTCAGAGTGGCCACGCTGGTCTCTCAGGTATTTTAGCTGATGCTACATGAGAGTTAGGGTTAATGAAAGTTTGAGTCTTACATCTTTCCATAGTTAAATCTTGAAATGTAAGTGTGTTGTTAAGAGCTTAGTAAGAGTTCACCACTTTCACCTATGGTGTTAAATAATGAATGCTACTCCACGAATGAAGGTAGGAACATGACACTTTACTGTCACGTGTTGCAGAGAAAAGCCTTAAACTGAGTTTCAAGACTGTTTTTACTGTTCACGAGTTAGATACCCAGCTAGTAGTTATAAAAGCCTGAATAAAATCCATTATTTTGAGGTGTTTTATTTGAGACGTTGGTATTTAAAACAGTGCAGGCATTCTGATGTTTGGATCCTGTTAGACTCACAACAGCCAATTCTAAACTCAACTCCCCATAACATCATTTAAATTGCCTAATGAGACCCAAAAATGTTCAGGAGAAACGAGAACTTGTCTTTAAAGTCCAACCAAACCCTTTTCCAGTAATAACTAAGCAGAGCAGAGAAAGGTCCTAAAAACACTGATCTATTGGAGTACAAGTTGGAGGTCTAGAGAAATTCCCATTGTAAAACATAATGAGGGAATGAGACCTCGCCAGTTGGCGCTGCCAGATTTAGGCTTGAAGGTTTATAACAAGTCTGCATTGTTAACTTGGCAATAAAAGCCCAACGTGAAGCTTGTGTGACAGAAAAAGGGCTCACGTAGCATGTTGCTCCAGTGCTAATGATTTTGTGACATACTGCATTGTTGAAATTTGCTCAGTAGTTGTCATAGTAGCTTTTTGCTGGTGTTTGGAGCCAAAAAACAAACTGAGACATGACAAAAGAGATGTGATGAAACAGGAGCACAGAGCAGCAAAGCGACGGCAGTGAGAAGGAGTACAATAATGAATAGAATAAGGTCGGGATGCCCCAGAGATGGACGACCCCAGCAGGCATCCATTCATCCCCTCCCCATTCAGCCTCTGCTGTTATTCTTCAGGGTCAGTGGCTGTCGCTGAAAGAAAAATACTGGCAGGCTGACCAGTCAAGCATGAGCGGCACTGACCTACAATTTGACTGTCATCATTACCTAATGCTGCGAATGCAGTGAGGAGGGGGGAGGGAGGGCGAGGCAGCCAGAGAGAGGCACAGCTCTGCTGTGAACAGATTACACGGTTTTACAGCACGTTTGGACCACTGAAGAAAAGAAATAATTAACATGAACAATAATGAATGAGGTTAAAGCCTTCTACAACTCATAAGAAAAGTGAGTAGAACACCACCAACACTTCTTTTCATTCATGTGAGTAAAGCAGACAACAAATTTGTTTTCATCAGAACGACTCATCCTTCCAGCACGGGTTTCTATATGTAGCTAGCTGTGTAATTCACTAAACTGCAGCACTTTCACACAGACATCTGCTATTGTCCATTTTTACTTACATTTCTTTTCAACTTAACCTTGAAAAGTGAATCGATATCTTTCCGTTATGGAGTTCTTTTCTTGGAGACAGTTTTTTCTTGGACACCTGCCAGTTCTAGAAATTACTTCATTTTTTTGGACATTTGACAGTTTTTCTAGTTTTGTTATTGGTTGTTTGGGGAGAGATACATTTTTTCTAAAACTGTGCCCTTTTTCTCAGAAATTAGTGTGTTTTTCTTACAGTGTGACCCTGTTGTGTTGTTTCTCAGCTGGAGAATGGCTGCCTCCTTGGAGCCGCAAGCACGGCGTACGTCAGGACGTGTCTGATGTCCAATGGGAACGCAGTGGCCACAGGCGACATCCCAGTCCCATGCCCAGATGAACTTCCTGCCCTTCAGGACTCCCAGAAATCTGGATTTTTCCTCTGAGAAGGTAGAACAGAAAAGAGAAGAGGAAAAACAGACTGTGTCTGCATTTGACAATCATGATTTTATAAGGATGCAAACTAAAAAGACTTCAGATCAGCTTCTCTTTAATAGCATTTGTTTCATCTCACCTGTGCTGCTCAGAAAACCTCAGATCTCCTCTGGTAGAGGAAGAGGACGAGCTCTCTCTGAAAGTGTCCACATCTGGTTCAAACATGTGGTCCTGACGATCTGACGGCAACTGGGTTTTTGCTGTCAAGCCAAAACTCATCACTTTGTGGCCGGTGTGTAAACAGTTAATCGAACAGAAAATAAGTGGAAGACGCAATTACACTCAATTACTGCACTTTTTTTATCTTTATTATCTCTCTTTGGTGCTCAAAATAAGAAACAAAAAGGCCGGTTTTAGTGGCACATAATGTGAAAACTGAACTATTCAAGTACTGCCGGCTATTTTTTTTAACTGTATGCACACCCAGCTGTTGGTTTAGGTTCAGCCTGAAATGATCTTCAAGCAGAGGTGTGGACTCGAGTCACATGACTTGGACTCGAGTCAGACTCGAGTCATTAATTTTATGACTTTAGACTTGACTTGAAAAAATGTTCTAAGACTTGTGACTTGACTTGGACTTTTACACCAATGACTTGGGACTTGAATTGGACTTGAACCGGTTTACTTGAAAAGACTTGATATTTTACCCCAAATATAAAATTTAACATGCATATTATATAGAGATTGAAAATGTGACGTCATTCACGGGTAGAACCGCAAAGGATTCTGGGAACTCGTGGCAAGCGGTACTAGCGCACGCAGGCTTTCAATTAAAATCAGTTATACAGCGATAAAAAGAAACACAAAAATGTCAAGAAGCCGTTGTATTATTAACTGCAATAGCCGGTCGCATGACAGCCACGGGAAGCCGACGGGTAAAGAGATCGGTTGTTATCGGATTACGTCGTTGAAGAGAAATTGTTTGAGCCATGTTTCCGAAGTAACAAAGAGGCGACGGATGGCCTGGATCGCAGCCATTCAAAGATCAAATATAACGTCCCAGAACACTCCAGCTCACAGGTTAGTCTGCTCCAAGCATTTACACGAAGGTCAGTGTTTTTTAGTACTTAATACGTCATTTTCATAACATAATTGGTGATATAGGTTACAAGCAAGTCTGGCGCTGAACAGAAATTGTCACGCTATGCTCCTTTGTTTATTGTGCATAAATAGTGAATTGTCCTGACACAATATTGCGTTTCGCTTCTGTTATTATGGTACATTGACAAAAACATATACTTTTATTCACAGGATAAAACAGGTTTTTTGTATCACTAATTGCCCAGTACGATTATGTATTTATGACGACGATTTGTGAGACTGGTAAACTTATGATACGTACGATGGTCTTTCGTTCTACACGGTGCATTTCAAGGTCCTGCACCCATCCGTCGGTAAACTGTACCTGGGCTTGTTGCAGTGACCGGAAGTTACTAAACTTCATGAGTGTATGCACTCACTCCAAGAACCGTATGATTATAAATATGCATATAAATATGCTAAGATGAGATAGCTGACTTCATCTAACTAGCAAATGTTGTCCAGGCTACGTTGGTGATGCAGTTTTTTTTAATGTGTATGATATTTTTGTCATGCGATTTTAAAGCTGGTCCTACAACCGCATCCAAGAATAACATGCAGCTTATCTCAGAACTGTCGGTGAAAATTATTCTTGGAGCTAGGTTTAATTGAGCTGCATTTTAAAGAGGTGCAATTTCACAATTTGTGTATATTTTCTAAGTTCACTATTTTGTCATGTGTTGAGAAAAACACAGATTTTAAAATTACATGGTCTAATATTTACATTTAGCATAACTGCAACATTTTTTTTTCATTTTTTTTTTTAAAGACTCGAAAGGACTTGAAATTCAAAGTTTCAGACTTGTGACTTGACTCGGACTTTTACACCAGTGACTTGAGACTCGACTCTGACTTGCCTGACATTACTTGAGACTTGACTTGAGACTTGAGGATAAAGACTTGAGACTTACTTGAGACTTGCAAAACAATGACTTGGTCCCACCTCTGTCTTCAAGTTTAAAAGACTTTAACTCTCAAACCACTGAGCTGTTTTTCCTGATTAAAATGACTTGGGGGGTTTATTAATTACACTCATTTCAGTTCATTTTTTTATGTTAAGAACTCTGTTATAATATGTCGGAGCTTCAGTTACACTAATTAGAGATGCTTTAGAAGCATAACAGCTAATTATACACACACGTTTATAGTTGTAATAATTTACTGTACCCATTAACCTAACTTCCATTAACTTGAGTGTGATAGAATCTATCCTGCTTGTTCCTATGAAAACCTTTTTGATCACCACTTCATATTCATGCAAATATCTTGAAAAATATAGAAATTAATACAAATATTCAAGTAATAAAATAAATACAGGCAAACACTTTGAGCATGAGCTTTGAGAAGTGATCGCTATGGTAGTTGAGAAGGACCAAAACTTACACGCTGAGCATTAATAAAAATAAAATATCACATATGCTGCATCAAGCAACAGCAATCAGTCAGCGAATCTTTATTTGTATAGCATCTTTCATGCAGCTCAGTGCAGTTTAATGTACTTGATTGATGAATGACGAGATGGTAATAAGACATTAGCTTGCAATGTTAGCCAATTTTAAAATAAAATAAAAAGGCAGCAGATGAAGTAAAACAGAAATTTTAAATGGTCTTTGGACATGATGAAAGTAAAACAGATGAAATAATAAATAAAGATATATAAAATAAGGTCAGATAAAATACAATAAAAAGCAAAAAATAAATAGAATAAAATGTTTATTAATGAAAAAGGTCTAAGGAGTAAGTAAAATTAAAATAATTTAATTCAGTAACAATCCTGAAGAACTTTTTATCAATGATTTGCAGATTGCATGTAATTGACAACTTAACCCCATTCAGTTGCAGACTGATTGCAGACTGTCTTATTGCAACAAAGTTGCTTTTAAGTCAGTGTATTTTGTGGAGAGACACTCTCATGACTGAATAATGGTTTTCAAAACAGAGAAGATCAGATCAAATCAGAGCATCAAATTCGAACATAGAACAAATCATGCTTTCCATTATCTTTGCCACACTAGTGAATAATTCCTGTCAAAACTATGAAACTTTGTAGGAAAATAGGCTGATGAATCCAGGAAACATTTTGTGGTGTTGGGTAACGTGAAGGTTAAAGTCTTTAAATCCTCTGAGAGCTAATTCACCACAACTGTGTTGACCAAAAAAAACCCAAAAAACAAATCTCCTGTAAAGCCTTGAGTCTGCAGCTCGACTTAAACTGCATTTTCTCAGCAAACTCAAACCAACAGCTGCCTTTAAAGTAGGAAACATTTTAGCTTAAAGCTCATGGTGTGGTGTGCTTAGAAAATTGGTCACAAGAAGTCATCTGAAACATTTAAAACCACTGGTGAAGACTTTAATCATATACAATCTGCAGTATATTTTAATGCAAACATTTTGAGCCATTCATTTATGGAAAACGCTGTGACGTCAGATCAGAGAAACAAACAGATTATTTAAACATCAGTGTTCGTTTTGTCACCTAGATGTAGATCAACTGTGGGGTTAGTAGTTTTTTTTTCCCTGGTGCTACATATTGGGAAAATAAGCATTTCTTTCCTATTGATGTTGTTTTAAATTAGATTTTTTTTTTGTGTTTTAAAATATGTTGAGAAAGGTTAAGAGGAACCCCGACTATTTCAGCTTATTGGCCTTAATGTCCTCTGCTGATCAAGCAAATCCTAAATGTTTCAGGTATATTTTGACCTACGAAAGCTGCCATTAGTTTACATGTGCAATGCATTCAGCTCAAAATTACACAAAGGATGAACTACTGTGATATCATTTACGGTGCTTTGGTCCAAATAAAGTTGATTCAATTTAATGGCACCAAATCTCAACAGCAGTTGCCTCAAGGTGCTTTATATTGTAAGGTAGAGACCCTACAATAATACACAGAAAACTCAACAGTCAGACGAGCCTCTATGAGCAAGCACTTGATGACAGTGGGAAGGAAAAACTCCCTTTTAGCAGGAAGAAATGTCCAGCAGAGTCGGGCTCAGCCATGATCAGTAAGGGGAGAGGGGTTTAGACACATGGACGTGATATAAGAAACGTAGAGGATTATTACAGTGGTCATCTTCATGTTGTACAGCTCGAGTACAGCCGACCAGAAAAAGTGTCTGTCTTGCTGTAGGGACCATTAGATGTCTCTACCCAGAGTGCACTGCAACTTTAAACAACATGGCAGCCTATTAGTGAAAGGACTTTTCCACTTTTCATAAAATGAAGGCACAAGATGACATCACAAGCTCTACACGATTTCATAATCTGGGTTCCTTTTAAGATTAGAGAGGACTAGCAGACGGTTTTTATCGGTTCACCCTAATGCTGCATTTTCGAAGTTTACACCAATGTCGTGCACCGGCTTGGGCGGTCTGATTTGTCGATCAGCGGTGCTGAAATCAAACATCAAAGAGCGTTTTTTGGTTTGTTTCCTGACCGGAGAGTGTGAAAATCTCCCGTTAATGCCTTTCAGCCTGTCAGACTCCCGACCGTTTATTCCTTCAAAGTGTGAATAACTAAAAAAAATATTTTATTCTCATATCTAAAGTGAGAACTTGTAGCTGGTTTAGCACTGACTGACTTCCACACTTTAAACCCTGGTGCACATTAATTAGCAGTACTAGAGCTCACCTGGCTGGGCTTTCTTCACGTGAAGCCCCTGTTGACCCTGCTGGTTGTGTAATGTTTGAAAATGTCTCGCTCACTGAGACTGCGATCCAGCTGTTCTGAAGGCAGTTTACGTCAAAGCTTACAGCCCACTGCGTTCATGTCATGTCAGATTAACTGGAACTGAAGAAGTTATTAAAGTGATAGTAATCAATATGTCTGCATGATCAGAGGGTTAAACTGGGGCTGTATGTGTTTTATGTTAAACAACACACAGTAATAAAAAAACAAAATGTTCTTGCATCACAAAAATATTGTTATTGGAAATTGTGACAGCCCTAGTTTAAATCCAGAAACTTCACAGACAGTAGCATTTTTTTTTTTACCGTTCCTCTCATCCCTGTTTGCAAAATTTGCAAAGCATGAATTTTGAAGTGTGATTTCAAATCATGAAGCAAAAGGAAAATGAAAACTAAAGCCAAAGTTTTTGTCTCACACGATATAAAGTGTCTGTGAAACCATCAGGATTTTTGGTTGGTGCCTCAGCGTTTTATCACAGGGCTGATATTAGCTGGTATCAGTATTTAAGACAACCTGTAAATGAAAATTAAATAAGAAACACCCTTCAACCATGCTATGAGTGTTAAGCTTGCACAGTTTGTCCACTAGAGGGCACTCTGCAACATTCTTGTTTGTAATTCAAGTTCGGAAGACCCTAAAACTGAATTTTTACATCTACAAAACTGATTTTGGCTGTTTGAAAAATGGCCTGAACTTAAAATAAGTCTATTTTAAGTTTAGGCCAATTAAAACATACTTTAAAAAAAGATTTTTGTGTGGTGGTAGGACAAAACACCCTTGGTGGGCACTCAATATGGACAATGCACAATACAAATATTGCAGCATAGCTAAAAACTTATTTTTATCTGTAACAGTGTAAGAATAAAAACCTCAATTCAGTTGTAAGAAATGTAATTGTGACATGCCAATTTCATGCTTCTGATACGAGGGTAAAATTAACTCATTCACTGCCATTGACGTCTATAGCCGTCAATGGCAGTGAATGAGTCAATGGGTTTAACTCATTCACTGCCAATGGCTGGCAGTGAATGAGTTAATACACAATTAATACAAGCTATGATTATGTTTTAGTACTCTGCATGTGAGTAGCTGTTGTATTATAATGTAAAGAAGTCACAAAAAACTCTTGGGTAGAGCCTAACACTCACTATTTGATGATGAAATTAACCCAAGTGGACTCTACAGGAATCACGAGCACCTAAAGTGTAGCGCCTGACTTAAACATTGCTTTCCCAGATTTGTAAAATTAAAATATAAATGTACTGAATCGGTGAAATGTTAAAAACAACAAGATAAATACAATCAATAAAAAAATTGTCCTGGAGTCACTCACCTGTTTCAGCTGCCCTAGTTTCCTTTCAGCTCAGTGTGAGAGTCTTTGCCGCTGTTAATCAGCACCTCTATAGTTTCTCCTTTCTTCACTCACTCACTGTGAGTGAACCTCCTCACCCACGCAGTGGAGTACAACGTTAACACGTTATGTTACTGTAAGTGTAATAAAAGCTTCCCCAGAAATGTTAAATCAAGCATAAAGTGGAGGAGGCAACAAGGAAAGCTTTCCTGTCGTGTTGACTCACGTCGACGAAAGTTTGTCATGAAATAAAAATGTGGAAAAGTTGTGGAAAAAATGAATCTTTGACCTCATAAACACAACGTACGAATGCAACTGAAATATATAAAATAAAAGGTTTATTTGCTTCATTGAGGAGTGTGCTTGGTATAAACTGAATGTATACTAATCACATAAATTTATTTTGAGTAGATTCCATTGAATTGAACATTTTACGTCGTATTATTTAACAAAATTACAGAACCTTTACTTAAAGTCAGCATTTTGCTGTTTGTTTTCTCCATGCAGTTTTAGCATTCTTTGTGCAGCTTTTTAAATCAAGATCAGTCTACATATTTAATTATGTATAATTATAAAACCTTTAGACATCAGTTGAACTGGTTTTGGCTTCACTTGAGGCTGTGGACTTCCTTTGGCTGCTCACTAACTAGCTGAAAGGCATTGTTGCACCTTAAGAGAGCCGTTTCAAGACACACTGACAGGTTTTGTCTCGTTGCGTATAATGTGGCAGGGCACAACATCATTATTTTAGCTTTGTGTTTTGACATATATTAGCTCAGCGGTGACATGACATGAACGGAGATATTAAGAGCAGCTGGAGGGCAGACGGGACAGCATTTAGCATTTAGCACTGACTCAGAAACCAAAAGAGGCGCTCTGTTGCTGAATGTCTCGTGTGAATCACGAAGCTTTGAACTCGCCACAGAAAGTTGCTTAGAAGCGATTTTTTGCTCACGTCAGCCGACGACAATCGAAACGCATTTATAGATTTTCCTCTGTTTTTGTTTTTTTCCTTTTCTTACTGACTTTTTCTTACGATCAGATTTTTCTTAAAGCAGATCATTTAAAATCAGTAGTCAGATCACACACTGACACGCTGTATGGAAGAAAAAAAAACTTTATGAGATCTCAAGGCTATTTACAACCTGAAAAACTAATTGTGTGTGTGTATAAGATGTGTTTATAATGGTGTTGTTCAATCACTGCTTTGTAATCACAGCTCTGACAAGCTCTTGCACTGAAAGTAGTTTTTAAGAAAAGCATTTTATGATTCCTTGTCATATGAATATTGTCCCTAAGAGTCTCAGTGTGTTTTATCTATATGTCATGTTTGAAGACACGTTAGCTCAAAGCAGTATGGTGCCATAACGATGAGCAAAGACCTGCTCTGCTCTCAGCATTTGGAGACTTTAAAATCACTCGTTTCACTTGCTAAAACCCACTTTGTCCACAGATTTAATCTTTCTTTTTTTAAAATCTGAGTTTAAATTAAACCAAACTCTCCCTGTGCTGTTTTTTAATGCACGCAGACTTTATTTTGTTGTTTGTTTGTTTTTTTTTTAAATCACTGGAAGTTGTAGTTGTGCGCTAACATGTGTTTAAAAAACAAAAAAATGCAGTCTGCCATGTGTTGAAATGTGCTCTTGGATCCTTGAAATAAAGGATTTTGTGTAATCACACTGTAGCGGGGCCTCCTTTGTCGTGTTGTTTATGCTGTTTGATTGGTTGTGCTAACTGCTGTCTTTTGCCCACCGGGTGTCAGTGTAGTCCCCAATTCTGATGTCCTCAGATTTTTACAAGACAGTGTACAAATAGCCACTCCAGATGCATGACATCATTAAAGGAAAGTCGGGTAAGAAGTAAAGAAGAGTTAAGGATTTAAAAAGCACCATAACGCCCACTAAGAGTCCATGTTATATCAGAATTAATAATCAGCTGCCGACATATCCCAGCGCAGCACTGCCACCATGTGTCAGGACTCAAAACATCCAAGATAGTCAAAATTATCTATGGAATATTTGAAGTGACTTTGAACGCAGCATGGTTTTTGATGCCAGACTGGCTGATGTGAATTTTCACAAGCTGCCAATCTACCAAAGAGCACCTCGGCAGCAGCAGAAGACCACACCAGGTGCAACTTCTGCCAACTTTGTATTGTAGCCTCAATGTTAATTGATGGTGGTATAACATTTTGTTACATAATGTTACACATGCTGATACTATGAGTTTATACTGGCCTTGTTGATTTTGCTGTTAATTCTTGATCAACATAACTATATTTATTTCTCCAGGAATACCTAAACCAGTGGCAACAGAAAGCACCAGAAGGGCAGAAAGTGGCATGTGTGAAACTTAGACACACTCCTTACAGTTGCATTAGAAACCTCTCAGAGTTTAAATGCTGAAGTGAAACACGGCACCAACAAGAGGTTGAGGAGGCTTTTAGCTGCACATGTCCTTACTCGCGCTTTTTACACCAACAGACGTGTGAACTCCTGCCCAAAAGAAAGCAAACAAACACACAATGATACCAGGGAGTGTAAAGTGACCAACAGCAAAGACTTACAGATATAGCTGGACTGGCCATCGGGCCTACCGGGCATATGCCTGGTGGGCCCGATGGTGATTTTTTGTTTTTGTGGGCCGATGATTTTTTTTTTTTTTGTAACGGTATAAACAATGAAAGGTGGTGGATTGGCCAGATGCTAGTCGATGTGTAAAAATAACTCAGTTGTTTGGTGGTGGCTGTGGCGGAGCTTCCACAGAGGCCAGCAGGTGGATGAGGGAAAGAGAGGCAGGAGGAGGAGAGACCTGAGGCGGCCGCAGGTCCGAGTGTCAGGTGAACTGAACTTCAGGTAAGAAGAAGGTAAGAAGACCTGCAGTCTATCTGGGTCAGATATAAACCAAGTTTAGGTGGAGTTTATTTTCGTTGTGCTCACTTTTTCGTACTGGGTAGTAGTTAGCATGACGGAGTTTCTATACAGCTGGGTGGGTGCTTTGATGTTATTGATAGTGAACTTTATTTTATTCATAAGGTTAGTTAGTAGAGTTGCCAATCGTCCCGTAAAAAACGGAATCGTCTGTATTCAGAGAAAATATTTCCCGTTTCGTATTGAGGTGAAAAGGAACACAGTTTGTCCCGGACTTCAGCTACAATGAAAAAAAGACACAAAGCTGGAGTTATTCTGTGTCTTTACGCTGTCAGCTGCCTCTTCTTCTCTCATTCTCTCCCCTCCCTCTCCTGTGGCTACTTCAATCATGAAACTGATCAATGATCAGCTGATCGGCTCTCTTGCTTGTTTATCGCCCACTTTGCGCCAGAAAGAGGAAACCAGCGGATGTCGCGCTAAACAACAGCAGCACGTTTAAGCTTGATCAGCTGTTGTTAGAATTTATTTAATATTAATTTCTAGTATCAGCTGATGTTTGCTGGAGCCACAGCTGTAAAAGCTGCTGGTCATGATATCGGTTTGGATTAGGGATGCACCAATACCACTTTTTTGGAAACGAGTACGAGTACTTGCATTTCAGTACTCGCCGATACCGAGTACTTAATAAAAACATGATTTAAATTTGCAGGTAACAGCTTTAGTCCTATAATTTAACAAAAAATAAACAAACAAGGGTATAGTTTGGAATTAAGAGCATTTATTTAAAATGAAAAGCATGTTGTATGCAACATATTACAGAATAAATAATTATAAAAAAAACAATTTTATTTTAAATTTGTTCGTCTGTTTCCCTGTTTAGAAGTCTCACTAGCACAGTCACAGCTGGGATGACATCAGAGGCTAGTGCGTCGTAGCTGCTCACTTTTTTAGTTCCTCAAAGGGGGCGAGGATGGCAACAGTTGTCTCCATAAGAGCCCATTGGTGAGCGGTGAGATAGTCAGGGAGTTCGTGCACTCGCTTTTGCTCAATGAGGGACTGGACCATGTAATACGTGCTGTTCCAGCGCGTCTGTACGTCCTGCTGCAGTCTCTTTATTGGCTGGTTGAGCTGTCCCTGAATGTCCTCGAGGCGGGAGTAGGCTAAGGCGGAATGTTTAAAATGCCCAACTATTTTCCGTCCCACTGCTATAGCATCAGCTATGCTCCTCTGTGCTAATAAGCGTGGGTAAACTCTTTGTACTCGTTGTTGTGTTGGGATTTTAGGTGCTTGATTAAATTGCTTGTGTTAAATGCGCTACCTTTAGAGCCTCCTCTGGACAATTTCGCTGAGCATAATTTGTAGTCCGCCTTTGTTTTCGCGTCTTCGTTCACTTTGAAATAGTTCCACACAGCTGATATGTCTCGCCTTGCTTTCTCCCCGCTCTGAGCTGCAGCCGGGGCCTGGGGGCGGGCACTCGGGGCCTGGGGGCGGGCACTCGGCGCTTGTGGTTAACCCCTTACATGCCGCTCAAACATAGACAGGGCTCAGACCGTGGTATCGGTCCTCGATATCGGGGGACTTTTAACGAGTACGAGTACTTTAGAAAATGTGGTATCGAGGCCGATATCGGTATCGGTGCATCCCTAGTTTGGATATGTGGTGAGAGGGAAACATGAAGATGAAACCAGGAGATCTCCTTACCGAATCTTCATAGCTGAACAGGTTTACCTTTTAGGTGACATGAATTAGTTGAAGGGAAGTTATGAACTGTTTCTGAGAGGCAAATAACACCAGGATCCTTTTCTAAGTAGCTCAAAGTTTTGCCAGGGGGGCAGGTAGGGCATTAACAGGGAGAGGGGGGGCACAAAGAAATACTTTTTTTTTCTTATTCTCTTTTAAAAATATCTGGCTTTTATTAAATAATTATGTGGATCTTACAACCAAAGTTTTTATCTGACGTAAAATGTATAGAAATCATACATATACCAACAAGACAGTGTACATCACTGTCACAACTAGAGATGGCACGATACCACTTTTTTATGTCCGATACCGATATCATAAATTTGGATATCGGCCGATACCGATATGAATCCAATACAATGTGTTTTTTAATCAATAAAACTTTTTTTTAATATCTTGCTGCTTTTTGTATAAGTTCATACTCAAGTTAAAAAAAACAAAAAAAAAACAAAACACTAAAGCTATTCTGTTATACCTGTATGCAAAAAATGCACTGGACCCAAAATATTTCATAGTTCAGCAAAACCCATCAATCTAACAAACTTAAACCTACTCCATCCTCCCTATTCTGGTATTTTAAAGAGTAAGCAACCTAACTAATAGGGCTCTAAAACTCCCAGCAAAAAAAAAAAAAAAAAAATAGGGAACCACCCCCACCCTCCACCTCGTGATGCTTAATCGACGTAATCAACTTTAATTTGATGCAGTGTGAAAAAAAATGCCCAGAAATAAATTATTTTTCAAGAATAATTAAATAGATTCAACATCTTTCTTCAACAGAACTGCAGACTGCACAGATTGTACCTTCCCAAAGGAAAAAGTACTATAGCTTACTAGGATATATTAGACTTAATAGTTACTATATACAGTAATGGACTTATATTCATTTTACATCAGATTAAAACTTTGGGTGTAAGATTCAGATAATTATTTATTAAAAGCTCGACATTTTAAATGAGAATAAGAAAGAAAAGTATGTCTTTGTGCCCCCTTTTCCCTGTTCATGCCCTATCGGCCCCCCTGGCTAAACTTTGCTAGATCCGCCCCTGCACAGTTACCAGCCGACAGCTACGTAGAAAAAGATCCTGGTGTAGAAAGTAATATTAAATAAATTCTAACAACAGCTTATCAAGCTTAAACGTGCTGCTGTTGTTCAGCCGCTGGTTTCCTCTTTCTGGTGCAAAGTGGGAGATAAACAAACAAGAGAGACGGACTCGCGACAGAAAAGCCGATCAGCTGATCACTGATCAGTTTCATGATTGAAGTAGCAGCAGGAGAGGGAGGGAGAGAGAAGAGGCATCCGCTCCATATATCGGTTGTTAAGCTTAACGCGGAAATGCTTTACAAACATTCAGAGATAAACTTACACACTTGCTTTACTTCTCTCTGGGATAACTTCCTCGGAGATGAAATGCTGGTTTGGTAGCGAGGCTACAAATACACGCAGCCGCTCTATCACGTGAGCACACTGCTCCGACGTGCTACGGTTATGAGCCGAGTTACGCCGTGTCGCAAGTTTTATGAGGTGCTTTTTTGATATTTAATGGATCGGATTACATTTTTTATTTCTCTCCGATATCGGATCCAGTAATTTTCGCCAGTATGGGACCGATACCGATGCGTAATATCGGATCGGTCCATTTCTAGTCACAACAGCATCTGTTCTCATTCAAAGCCTTTATGGCTTTTCCTATAATACCTGGTGGGCCAGTCTCTAGTCAAAATGCCCGGGCTGATTTTTTTGTCCCAGTCCAGCCCTGCTTACAGACTAAAATACTGAATATTTGTCTTAGCTTATTTGAGCTATTTGTCTTAGCTCTGCACCCACATCTCAATCACCACATTGGATAATTCACAGTGCAACCAGAAACTCTGGGATGTACCATGTTATGAATCAAGCCTGCCTTAGTTAGTATTGTGGACTGGGAGCAAAAAGAGGTCTGACAACTTTATGTTTGTTTTACTCATGCTTTGAGCTCTTTTTCATCATTAAGATTACTTCATTCAAAAAAATGCAAACAGAAGCCTGACTGTGAAGTTGAAACAAACTAACTAACTGAAAAATAAAGACATGACTAAAAGAAGGTAGCTAAAAGGAGGCTTCCTCATAAGGCTTCCTCTCCAAGTGCAGAACGCTGTCTGCTGCTGACTTTACATCTTTAATTCATGAGAGTTTTCCTTCTCCTGCAGCCTGCTGACAGTTAACTTTGCCTGCTTGTGACGTGATCAATCATCCAAGCAAGATGTTTTGTGTCCCACTTCAACCTCCTCAGACCGATGCCTCGCGCAGCCCGTTGCCACAGGCCACCCAGCGAGGCAGCGGGGAGAGCTCAAATATTACAGAACAGCCGCCCAGAGCAAATATGCTACTGGTGCTGTTTTTGTTCTTTTCCCACTGAGATAATTCACCACAGTGCAAACACTAGAAACCACATGAAAAACATCCAACCAAAAGAAAATGATAAAAGCGTCTCCAACAATGATGCCTGCTGCTGAGGCTTTGATTTCACACCAAAACTGAATGTTTTTTTATTATTACAGGTGATAATGACTGGATTAATTTCAACACAACTGTATTCATTTTTTTTGTTACACTTTATGTAAATTCTCAAAGTTACAGTGTGCAAAATTGTCACCACAGATTGTAGACTGCATTTAGTCTACTACTGTTTATGTAAAAATATTTTGTACGCACTATATTTTAAAACACATGAATATCAACACTTAGCAATAAGTACAGAAATAAGTTGCTATCTTTTATATACAATGTATAAGGGCATCGTTGATGATGGTGTTTTGGTGCGATGGGTAAAAAAACTGAAACATACTATTAGTCATGGCAGTTCTGCAAATCTCTGTGCCAGCCCACATCAGCCTTTCCTCACGCCATGTTTCAAATCTTGTACAGGGCATCCTATTACACTGCTTTAGCACACCTAAAGTTGCTACTCAATACATTTCATTGTGGAGCCTTGATAGGATGCCACTTGTCTGTGCAATAAGTCCATCGCAATCCGATGGATGAGTCTGTGTTTGGCGGTTGCCATGAGAACGGTACCTGTCTGACTGCGTTGTGCCAAGTGTAAATTTTGGTGGAGGGTGATAGTTTGATATATAGACATAAGATATATAGATATTTTGGAAAAACTCATGCTCATAAAGCAAGGTCTATAGTTCAGTGAGTTTGCTGTGGAAGAACTTGACTGGCCTGCACAGAGTCCTAACGTCAGCCCAACAGAGCACTTTTGGGATGAATTAGAGACTGCAAGCCAGGATTTCTCCTCCAACATCAGTGCCTTACCTCACAAATGCGATTCTGAATGAATGGTCAAAAATTCCCAGAAACACTCCTAAACCTTGTGGAAAGCCTTCTAGGAGGAATTGAAGCTGTTATGGTTGCAAAGGGTCAGTTGACAACATATTAAACTGTGGATTAAGAATGGTATTTCACTCGAGTTTATGGTGTGTTTGAAGGCAGATGAGTAAGTACTTTTGGCATTATAATGTAATTCAGGAAAAAAGCCTGTGCAAAATCAAGGGTTAAACCTCTCTGGAGTTCAAAGGAAAAAACACCCTTAACTGTCTTATGCAACAGACTTGGGTAGCCAAAGGTTGCTTAAGGTAACGATGAAGGCTGTGTTCATACTGACGTGTCCAGTATTTTATCCTCTCCGGTCTGTGAGTTGTTCCTGCTGCACAGAAGACAGATGAAATATTTAAGGAGCGTCTATAACCACTCAGGCCTGCTCAGAGGACACCGTGCTGTTCCTGTCTGCAGAGCCGTTGACCTGCTTTCAAACCACGCTCAAAAACTTTACATCAAACTGCTTTGTATTGTGCATTTGCTCACAAAACAGGCAGGTGTACATTTAAGTGAAAAATCTACAAAACAAACAACGAAAACCCCTTCTATAACTTTTCAGTTATAGAAGTGTTTCTATCGATGTTTTCCCTGATGCTGCGATTGATCGCTGGCAGATTGATTTTTGTCCTCCTGCTATTATTGGTCCTGCTGCTGTCCATATTCAGAGCTGCAGCAGGAAACACTGATCTCTCTCTCTCTGCATGCCCTGTCTCCACCCGTTGGGCTGTCAGAGTGTATTAGCTCTACCTCAACACACACACACACAATCCTGCATTGAGTTAAAATAAAAATGCCTGTGAGAGAATGATGGCTAATCAGGAGCAACTTTATGGGGTACAATCACAAAATGAAGATGTTCTAGACATAATAATCCACTAAAATCTTTACAGCTATTTTAGTCAAGCTGTAGCTCGACTAAAATAGCCGTCTGATTCCTGATAATTTAACGACACCGTATCCGAGCGTCCCTGAGTGACACATACATGTCTGGACAGCCAAGCAAAGCGAAGCGTGAGCTGTCATGAAGCTTCAAACAAAGGGCTAATGGCCAGTGTTCACCGTCAGAGAGGCTTTTAGGGAGGAGACCACCTATCATCAGTGTAACCCATATCTGGGGCTTTATTTGTAAAGAGGTTCTTAGCTTTGGCTACTTCTCATTTCTTTATATTTTTTTCCTAAGAGCCAGACTTTATGCTAATTTTTAAATAAGTCTGGAGCAATAGTTCTGCAGGCTTTCTGACGGTACAATGGAGGTCAGAACACAGGTACAGCCATCTGTGAAACACACTGGAGGCTCTGTCATGGTTTGGGGCTGCATTTCAGTTGGTGTTGGAGATCTTATCAAAACTGACTTGGGCTCTTCATTGACCTTCAGTAAACACTGAAGCAATTTGCAGCCTGAAATTGTCCAGGATGATAGTCCACACCTCCAAGTTTGAGGTATGACCGGTATGATGGCAGTAATGTGACCATCATACCGGTCTATGGTGCTAAAGAGAGAGTTTAGCTTGAAGGTTTTTCATTTGCCAGTTTACCTACATTCTAATGACATGTGGGTAATGAAGAAAAGACTGAAGTTGCAAATACAGAAATTAGTTTCCTTCGTAGGTGCTCAGAGCCACTAATCCTTTATGCCCAAAGGAGCCAGTTGAAGTGCTTTGGGCATCTGGTTATGAGAACCCACTGAAGAGATTATACATGTCATGAAATGGCTGTGGCAGGCAGGATGTAGGACCCAAAACACAGAACACTCAGAGGAGGCTGCTTTATTGCAGTGACAAAACTTAAACAAAAAAAATACTTGCAAAATCAAACCAAAAACTAAAATCTGGGAACTGAAAACAAAACACTGCGAAACCAGGAAACTAGGGATGGAGATCTCAGGGAGCACGGAAGGAGAAACACACACACAGCATGAGGGGACGACACGACACTGACAGAGACAAACACAGGGCTAAAATACACTGAGGGAAACGAGGAGATTAGACACATGAGGGGAGCACAGAGCAATCAACATGACGAGACCAGGGTAAAGAAAAACTCAAGACCCTCCAGTGGGAGCAGAAGATGGCTGGCACGGTTCTCCAGAACCCCCAGCAGGAACAGAAGACGGCTGGACGGGCTCCTCGGACCCTCCAACAGAAGCAGCTACAGGTTCAGCAGGTACAGAGGCCCCTGGCTGAACAGATAACTGAGCTGCGGGCAGAGCTGACAGCTGAAGGTTGTAGTGGACGTAGAGTAGGTGTTGGTTCTCCTGAGCCTCCGGACGGGCTCACTTGAGCCATCATCAAAGACAGACACGGGTGCAGATACCTTCTGGACCCCTGCCACTCCCACCCAAGGAGTAGGTACGGGTGCGGAGGTCTGCTGCATCCAGGCGGGCCTCACCTCAAGAGTTGGCACAGGTCTCGGTAGAGACTGGGCAGCTGCTGCCCCCACCCGAGGAGCTGATATGGGTGCAGGGACCAGCAGGGCCTCAGCTGACCTGGAAACTGGAGCAGGGATCAACTGGGCCCCAGCCCCCCTCTCCTTGGAAATAGAGACAGATGCAGTGAAATGCTGGGCCGCAGCTGTCCTGAGAACAGGAGCACAAGGAGTCAGAATGGCAGGCTCAGAGAAAACAGTCTTTGTGAGATTAATGCTCTGCTCTGAGTGGGCAGATAAAAAAAACAGTCCTTTGCAGGCTGGCTGAGTTTGCCTGAGCTCTCAGTGGAAACAAAAGGCTGAGCTGGCCGATGTCTTCACAGACATTTTCAACTCATCGCTGAGAAAGATGATCGTCCCAGTGTGCTTCAAGTCCACCACCATCATCCCGGTGCCAAAGAAATCCTCAGTATCCTGCCTGAATGTCTACCGTCCCGTCGCCCTGACCCCCATCATCATGAAGTTCTTCGAGAGACTTGTCATGTCACATTTGAAAAGCAACCTCCCCTGCTCTGGATCCAGTGCAGTTTGCATACCAGCTGAACAGGTCGACTGAAGATGCTATTTCCACTGCACTTCACCTCTCCCTCTCCCACCTAGACAAGAAAGACACCTATGTCAGAATGCTGTTCATAGACTTTAGCTCAGCATTCAAAACCATTATCCCCCAAAAACTGTTTGACAAACTCAGCAAGTTGGGACTGAGCACCTCTCTCTGCAACTGGATACTAGATTTCCTGTCAGAGAGGCCTCAGTCCATCCAAATCGGCGACAACATCTCCAGCACCATCAGGCTGAGCACAGGAGCTCCTCAGGGCCGTGTTCTCAGCCCACTGTTGTTCACCCTCCTGACACACGACTGCACCACCCTACACAGCTCTAACCACATCATCAAGTTCGCTGATGACACAACCGTGGTTGGATTCATCAGCAGCAATGACAAGTCAGCCTAAAGAGATGAGGTTCAGTAGCTGGCGTTCTGGTGCAGTAAAAACAACCTGTCACTGAATGTGGACAAAACCAAGGAGATCGTTGACTTCAGGAAGACTCGCTCCACCCACACACCACTCAGCATCCACGGATTCTTTCGCAGCATTCGGGCCCGATCCTCCAGACTGCGAGACAACTTTTTCCCACAAGCCATCAGACTCCTGAACTCACAACCAGCTCCCCCACTCCCCCCACAACACACACCCACACAAACCATTGACTGACTCTATTGCACTCCACATACTACTGCCTTTGTAAATACAGATGCTGCTCTATGGAAAATCCTACTCTCAGGAAACTGCTCATGTTGATCACTTTATTATCACATTGTAATCTGAAAAGCTGCTATGTTGGTCATTTTAAACCACGTCAAGGTCACTTTAAATCCCAATTGTAAATTGTAAATTTTACACTGTTATTAACTATTTTTACCTCAAGTGTATATTTACTCCCCTTACCTTAGTATTATAGTGTATATTTATTCTTACTCTTCCTATATTTATTGTTGTTCTTTTGCACTGAATGGAACTGGAGCCTCGTCGTCTCGTCTCTCTGTATACTGTACTGTATATAGCAGAGATGACAATAAAGTTTACTTTGACTTTGAGCTGCCACGGATGGTAGAGCGGGCTGCACTAGCTCTATAGCCTCCAAAGGTCCAGAGTCAGCTGAGGTCTCTCCAGGGCCTCTGGGGAAGCCCTGGAGAGAGAGTCAGTCTCTAGAAACGCTACCTTAGCAGCTACATGCACAGTTTCTGAATCTTCAGTCTCTGAGTTAGCCTTCAGTTTTTTTGTTGTTATAGTCCCCGGCTCAAATGGAGCATGAAAAAAGTCTTTATAATCGACAGAGGCAGAAAATGTGGTCTCGGAGAAAACAGTCTTACGATTTTAAACTCGACATAACCTGAGTTAGCTGTCATGGTGTTTGTAGACTCAGGGATGACTGACATAGAGTGTGTAAGTCCAGGCTTGGAAAGAGCAGAATGAACAAAGTCTGTTGTATTACTATGCCCAGGAGGAACACAAAAAACATTTCTTTAAGCATGAGTGGGAAATTAGCCTCAGAAAAAACAGCCTCAGAAATTGTAATTCCTGGCTTCGACTGAGGGAGATGAAATGAGTCTTTTACCTCCATAGTTCCTAAATAAATGGCCTCAGAATATACAGTCTCTATTTCACCAGGCTTGGATGGAGTAATACATAAGTCTTTGTGACTCACCGCATCTACTGATGACCGCCGGTGGCACGGAAGTTTCTTCCTCCTAGAAGAGGGAGCGGTAGCAGCAGGGAAAGCTGATGGCGATGTGGAACAGCTCTGACATGGCTTCCCCTGCTGTGGTGTGGAAAAGTTGGGTGGAGCGAAAATTATTCCCAATGCTTTGCAGAAAGCCTGTGCTGGCATGAGCTGACCGCCCACGGGTAGAGTGTGCTTAAAACAGTCACTTCCACTGACCACTGGAGCTCTCTCGGTGAGCGAAGGATGACGGCGGCGTGAACGCCGCTTTCTCTGGGAAAAAGGAGGAACCGACATTTCGGGTGGCGTTACGTCCGGTGGCTTGTGCTGGGAGTCCTCTGCCGGGTCGAACTGCGAATTTTCCGGTAGTCCGGGCAGGTGAGCGGTTGGAGTTGGGCAATGAAGGTGCAATGTATTGAGAAGAAAATCCTGTATTAGCAGGTGAAGAGAATTCAGTAGCCAGGGGTAACCAGAAACTAATCACTGTAGCCGGTTAGCTGCAGCGTGATGTTACTCCTCCTCAGGAAAATCCAGCCACTGGTTACCATATTTTTCGGAAAGGCACACCGGATTATAAGGCGCATTAGGCGAAACAAAATCAGATCAAACTTTACTCAACTCATTCTTCTAGCTTCCTCCACTTCCGTACCATTGATTCATTAATGACAGAATTTAGATGGTTTTTAACTCTCAGTGATGCCGCAGTGTTCGTTTGACTTTGGGACCTGAGCAGACGGAGTTTTGGACCCAGATTCCATTACGGCTCCTGACTATGGTAGCGGTAATGCTCCAGCTACGGCTTTGTAGCTTACCAAAGTCGTATTAAAACATTTTTTGAGTGCCGTGTACCACATAAAATTGGTTCGAGGTCAGTAAGCACAACCAGAATTCATACATAAGGCGCACTGAATTATAAGGCCTACTGACGATTTTTGAGAAAATTAAAAGGATTTTAAGTGCACCTTATAGTGCGGAAAATACAGTAGATAGCTGGTCCACAGAGTGAATGATATCCTGCCGGAGTTCTTCTGAGGGGGCGAGTGCTGCTGGATCCATTGTGTGGTCGCGTCGTTCTGTCATGAAACAGCTGTGGCAGGCAGGATGTAGGACCCAAAACACAGAACACTCAGACGGAGGAATGAACTCAAAGAGGCTGCTTTATTATAACATGGAGCACAGAGACAGGAGTGACATAAGACACGACTGACTGGGGAACAAGAATAGCAATAAAAATAATAATACAAAAATCAAAACACTGGGTCACTGATCCAGGACCGTGACAATCAGACCTGGGAATGCCTGAGGATCCCCCAGGAGGAGATAGAAAATGTTGCTGGAATACCTGCTTAGTCTGCTGGCACTGTGGCCCAACTTTGGATAAATGGTCAGACGGACTGTTTCAACACCTTCAAAATAATAGCAGCAATCACAAAGCCTTTTATTGAGAAAAGCAGGAAAAGGAGGTAGCCAGGAAGCGATTGCTCCAATCAGAATATAAATGTTTCCTCTTAAGGTACGGGGATAAACCGCAACCCTTTCCTCACAAGAACAGAGTTCTTCCTGTAGAGGTCAAACCATCAGCTGTCTAATGAACCAGCAGATGGACCACAGGGCTAATTTTCTCACAGCAGGACAGTCGGGCCACTGCTCACTCTGCTTCCTAAAAACCTGGTTCACTTAGAGTCCACATGTAGCGAGCTGAAAGGTCACCAACCCTCCAGAGCCCTGTGCTCCACTGTCCTGACCTTTACTGTGAGTGTCAGCGTTCAGCGTGCAGGTTTCAACCTCAGCGTGATGCTTGGGTCAAATCTCCACAGATGTCCTGTAGGGTCCGATATTTGACTGACAGCTGGCAGCTAGGACCCGCCAAATGGTAAATCTCCTCATTAATCACACACATTAATCACACACATTATAACAGCAATTTGGAGTTGCAAAATTTTAAGTTACAGACAACACTGAACACTGAACTCACCAAGCACCAAGCCCCCAGGTGATTTTCACCTGATGCTTATGTAAGTGCAAAATTTGCCTCATCAAGGTGATTTAAGCATGAAGCATGGGTCCAAAAGGCTTGTCTTCCCACAGTAAGGTTATATGTGGAGCAATGTTGGTGACAAAGAATGACAATAGGGACCAAAACATAAAAAGAAATATCTAAATTTCATTTCAGCATTGCACATCTGAAAACATCAAACCTGATGGGAAAACACTGCCCCCTAATGGTAAAAAATAGAGTTAAGTCCCACAGAGGGTAATTACAAAAAGATGTGTAGATGTGTTTTATAAACTTAACTGCAGTTTAGTGAAAAACTAATTACACCTTTAATGTTTCCTAAGGAATTAAAATTAATAATCAGCAAAGGTGAGAACCTGTATAAAAGAAGAAGTATTTGTATTATGCTGGTCTGGAGAATTCAGACCTGGAGATGTGGAGCATGCTCAGAAAAACTGACAGGAGAAAGCCTCTACTCCAGAGGCGGAGCCAGACATTTGAAACACCCGGGGCTTAGCCCTAAAGGGTAGTATGCATGTGGGATTTATTTTTTTTTGGGGGGGGAGAGAGAAATGACTGAAAGATTAATTGGCTCTGTTTTGAGTTTTGTTCAAAAAAGAATGACTTCATATAGGGAAAAATATATATCACATGTGCAGGACACCTTAAACTAGTTTTTTAATTAAGCAGCAAGGCAGAACAAGGTCGGGGCTGTATCAAGACACAGGGACTAAACCCCAATTCAACCAGACCCAGAACTGATCCAGAATTAAAACAGGACTACAACAGTTCAAAATCAGGACTACTGAGGACTTAACCAAGACAGAACCAGAATCAGAACTAGATGATAGTAGCACTAAAAATCATCATAGACCTGCACTACACTTATTTTTTAATTTTACCAAAGTACAGATTCAGAAAAGTTTATATAATTATTTAGCCTTGTTGTGCAAACAAGCCTGCATAACTTAATAAATATAGAATTTGAAAAATAACAAACCTAAAAAGAAACACTCGGTACGAGATACATGAGGACCTGTGATACGGTGATACTTTGGGTAAACAACCATTTGACTAACATGTGAGTCTCACCTGCTCTTGTTCATCTCTGTTCTGTTCCTCTCTCTCCCTCTTTGTGCTGACAATCATCAAATATACAGTTGAAACCAGATATTTACAAACTCTTCAGATCAAAACACAAACACTTTTTTAATTGTAACATCAAATCAGACTAAATGTTTATTTCTTTAGATTGATAAATATAAAAAACATATTTTTTAACTTTAAGAGTAAAGAGAGAAACTATCTGTGTTTCTTAATTGCAAATGGCACCAAATTGTATTCAAACTTGAGCCACACTTATGGAGCTCCACAGTTCTGTTCCTGGTGTTTTGGTTGACATCTCTTGATGTTCCCATTTCACAGAAACAGGCTCTGTGTTTTGACTTATATGCATCCACAGCTGTGCCACCAGTTTACTCACATGGACTCTACGAACCTATCAGAAGCTTCTTCAGCTCAGAATGGAATCGTCTGGAGTTTCTTATTAATTAACAATAAACTTAGTGTACATGTACTCCTAAATTTGATGAAAGTGATAAAAAATAGACAGCTCTGTCTCTCTTTATTCTGACATTTAACTAATTCAAAATATATTTCAATATTTATCCAAAACAAAACAAGTTTACTCTAAATTGATGTTGTACAGCAAAGAAATGTTCTTGTGTTTTCCATAAAGTGTAAATATCTGGTTTCAACTGTGAATATGCTGCTGTGTATTGAAGTTCCTCTTGTTTTGCATAGAAATATACTGAACAACATACAAAGCATAATATATAAAATACTACCAGAGTTTTTTCTTTGAAAGAAGCCCCTTATGTCCATTCTTGTATATCAGTGCATTACTGAAACCGATTTATTTAGCCGTGGAGGGTAACAACTGAAAATATGAAATAAACACACATGTAAGCTAAGACTCTCTAAAGAAACAGCATTGTTGTTGTTCGGCTTTTCCTTTCGCCATTTGTTGATTCCCTTGAAGAGCGAGTAATGTAATATGGGTCAAGTGTTTGATATCAATCTTTCGTGATACACCGTCATATTTACATTATTTGTACAGTACGAATGATTTGCTTTGGTGCCTGGTCGAACTTCAGGGCCCTGTTTCAGGAAGCCGGTTTAGTGGAAAAACTGAGTAAGTATACCCTGAGTTAACGAAAACTCTGGGTTTTCGGTTTCACAAAGCGAGTTTAGATTAATCCTGAGTGAGTCACTATGACGACACACTCCGTGAAGCTAACCTGCCCCCTAGCAGGTTTACTTCAACTAACCCTGACTGTCTCCGCCCCTTTGTCGGAAACCTGACTGCAGGAAGTGTCGGACATGGCGTGCTCCTTCCTTGAAGAGCCAGTAGATCGTGAAGCCCAAATTCTCCGCAGAGCTCTCCGCCGGGAGAGAGTGATCAGAGCGCGTTTGGACATTTTATCATTTCCTGATGATTGTCTGTGCGAACGTTACCGTTTCTCAGCACAATCTATAATTTATTTGGATAACATCCTCAGGCCATATATTACGCATGTGACACATCGCGGACATGCTCTCAGTTCATTGCATATTATTTGTATTGCACTTCGGTTTCTTGCAAACGGGAGCTTTCTGTATAATATTGGTGACGCTGAGCACGTTTCCAAGGCTACCGTCTGTCGGGCAGTCAGGAATGTTACAGTTGCACTGAAACGTCTCCTGTACTCGTTTGTGGTGTTCCCCGGTCACAGACCCACAAGATTTATCAAAGAGGGATGCCACAAAATTGCAGGTATCAGGATGAACAAAACTTAATTTATGATGTGGTGATACCTGGACTACTACTTAAATTTTACATTTATTCTCACAGTTCCCAGGCGTGATTGGCTGTACAGATGGCACTCACATTCCAATCATTGCTCCTTCAGTAAATGAAGGAGACTATGTGAACAGGAAGTCTTTCCACAGCATTAAAGTACAGGTACATAGTTCCCTGTAGCATGTCAAACTAACAAATTATTTCATTATAGTAATGGATGCTAATTTGTGTTCTCTGCACTGTGAAGATCATATGTGATGCTGCCAACATTATCACAAATGTGGAAGCCAAGTGGCCAGGCTCTGTCCATGACTCACAAATATTCCGTGAATGTACACTGAGCACAAAATTTGGACATGGTGAGTTGAGAATACTTTAAAATATATAAAGACCAATTGCTTCAGGGACATTTGAACTGAAGTGTATCCTTCTGTCTTAGGAGAGTTCACTGGCTACTTGCTTGGTGATAGGGGGTATCCATGTTTACCCTATTTGCTTACCCCTTACCCTGACCCTGAACCGGGCCCACAGCAGCGATATAATCTGGCTAATTGCAGGACAAGAGCCAGAGTTGAAATGACTATCGGAATGCTTAAGGCCCGGTTCCAGTGCCTGCAAAGACTCAGGGTCACCCCAGAAAGGGCATGTGACATTATTGTGGCATGTGTGATTCTTCACAACATTGCCACAATTAGAGGAGAACACTGTCCTTCTGAACCAAACATCAGCAGTGATCCAAACCATGAACATCCTGACCCTCCCACGGACATACAAGATGGAAGCGCAGTCAGAGACACCATATGTCACAATCATTTCTTTTGACCCATCACCTCAACATGTTGAAAGAAGAATAAACAGATTTTTTGTTCAACTGGCTTTATTGGTCGCCTGTATTTCCTGTACACAAAGTATTAAAAGATGTAAACCTCATAAAGTGTCTCTGTTGCTTCCTCCTCTGTAACAGCTGTCAATGTTTCTTCATTATTTTCCTGTAGTAAAGAAATAAACAACATTGCTGTTCTACTGTAAACTCATATAATCTGTGGAGTATTACTCACAACTGCATGTTGGTCTGGCTCAACAGGAGGCTGCACCAGATGCAGTACACCACCACCATCAACTGATAGAATATGAGGTTTATACAGGTCACTTATAACTTACAAGGGACCAAATGGCAATTAACAAACATACCAAGCACCTTACACTTCATTGTCATTATGCTCTCAAAGACAACCAAGACTGAGGGAAGGCAAAATCAGTCGGAGAATAACTTCACTACAAAATAATTCATTATGGTAAAGAGTTTATCAAATGAATGTGTCGCACTGCAAAGGTGACTGTGAAGAAAGGATGTATGCACATCATGTATTATTTTGAATTTACCCCTTATGTAGGCACTTGTGTCTTGCGGGGTTATTGACTCAGAGGATGTCCCCGCAGAGATGCCTTCGGCCACAGGGCGCCCACTGTTTTGGCTGAGGGCCAACTGCTCAGCCTCTGTGAGTGGTGGTGGTGGAGGACCCCACCTGTTTTTCGGGCCTCCGCTTTTTTTCTGTTGGCTATAACGGGCCACATTTGAGCATACAGAGTAAGCAAATATGTACTTGTAATGTGCTCAGATAATTTCAATAAGTGCTTACAGAAAGAAAATTAATGTAGCCTCTAACTGCAATTGATTTACAAACAGACCAAGCACTATGGCTCATAATACAATTACACCTTACCTGTTTGGACTATATTTTTATATTTCATTTTTACTTGCTGCCAGGCACGTTTGGGGCCTGTTGGGTTGCACCTGCGCTCACATCACATCACAAAATAAAATGTATAAAATAACAAATAAAATAACATATGATAAAATAACGTGTTAAATGGGTGGAAATCCCTCGATCAATGTTTAAATTAACACTCACGCATTGACTCTGTCGGCTATGTTTTGCCATGCATGCTTTTGCAGCTGTGGCTGTGTTACTTTTTTCCGCGGAATTTGCATGTTATCGGCATATGCTGCCATCAGAATTTCGGCCTCAAGCGCTGTAAGATACATTGACCGCGCCTTCTTTCCCTCCGTCTCCATGGTGACTCGCTTAATCTGTGCTCCACTAATCAGGGCTTTATGTATCCTCGTCCGCGCGCTTCACTTGGGGTTAAAGCAACTCCGCGTTGACTGAACTAATTGTTATCAGCCTTTCTGAAACCGAATATTCCGAGTTGGACAGTTCGGGGTTACTCAACCGTGAGTGTCGTTTTTCACTCTGAGTTTTCCAAACCGGCTTCCTGAAACAGGGCCCAGTTCTCTGTCTGCCTGGCTCCGTTTCTCCAACAGCTCACTCGCAGGCAGCAGCTGCCCCGCCCCGCTTAGTGCCTGAGCTTGGATCATACCAATATCAGGGGGGATTTACGCACAGTCGTAAATTCCCACAGTGTGCACTATGTGCTTCGAATATTGTGTGTAGTTTTTTGTTTTGTACAGTTGTCAGCCAGGCATCTAACTATGAAAAAATTACACTCCAAAAGACCCCGGGCTTCTGAAAAAACAACCCGAGCTTAAGCCCAGTAAGCCACCCCCCCGCTCCGCCACTGCTCTACTCTCTACAAAAAACAAGACAAACAACAACACAAAAACATGGCAGCACAGCTTAGGTTTGAAAAGCTGCATCTGAACAAACCAGAGGACTTTACAAAACATTATCCTTTGGACAGATAAGACCAAAGTGGAGACGTATGGTCGTAATGCACAAAACCACACACAGCGTGTCAGCTCTAATGTAAGGCCATCTGTCTGATATCCCAGGCACAGCAGCAAATCTGCAACAGAATGACTGAAAAAGAAAAGAATCAAAGAGTTGCAAAGTCCAGACGTCAACCTGATTGAAATGCTGAGGTGGGACCTTAAGAGAGCTGTGCTGTGCATGAACCACAAGGAGCTGAAACAATGCTGTAAAGACAAAAATTCATCCACAACAATGTGAGCGACTGAAAAATTCATACAGAAAATTATTAGTTTAAGTTATTGCTGTTGATGGTGTTTCACTCTCAACCAGTCACAGATGATGGCTAACCCTCTCTGAGCCTGGTTCTGCCTTAGGTTCCTGTTGAGTTTTTCATTCCCACTGTCACCAAGTGCTTGCTCCTATTGGCTCACTTGATTGTTGGTGTTTTCTCTGTATTATTGTAGGGTTTGTACCTTACAATATAAACCATCTTGAAGCGATTGTTATTGTGATTAGGTGCTATATACTGTAAAAAAACAAAAAAAAACAGAGTTCAGTGGAGGTGTTTCTACAAGCTATTAAATCATTGATGTACTTTTTTTTCTGAAAAAAAAACTTGTAAAAAAAACCTTTAAAAACCCCAAAACAAAACACTGTAAAAAATGTTGTGCCTCAAGAAATGGAGTTTGTGCTAGCTTGTGTATTTTGAGTGTGCTGTACATAAACCTAACAATACACCAAAGTAAAAAGGCTCTAAAATGTTATATTTTTATACAATTATAATATCAATATCCTAGAGCTTTTTTTTTAGAAGAGTACTTATACTGAATAAAAATTTATCCTTAATGTGCTACAAAACAGAGATCTGAGTTTTTGTCAGATTTCTGTGGTACATAGAGCGCACTGTTACAGAAACTCTGTTTCTGAGTTACCTGACCAACAATCCATGGAAAGCTTCACTATACATCCAAGTCTAAGAACAGCATTACTAAATGTAGGCTTGGAAGGTAAACATTCCCATCACTCTTTGGAGCTCTTAGTGCAGAAATATTCTTTACCTACTAAAATCAAGTCGAAATTATTGACTGAAGCAAATATGCCCATCAAGACTTTTCTGTATGTGGAAAAAAAGAAAGCACAGATAATTCAATATAGATGAGTCATTTTCAAACAGTAGTCTAAATTAAAGGCAGGACATCATTTGCTTTCAGAGTGAATGAAGAGTCACTAATTCTACATGACAAAGTCTGTAACGAGGTGAAGTGAAGCGTGACGATCACTGCTCAGAGTGAGAGACGCGTCATGCCCTCGAGCTAAAATGGTAGATCAGTTTTAGAAAATAGATATTTGAATGCAGCCGTACACCCTTCATGTTATTTATGTTATCTATCCATGCAGTAACGTAAAAGGAGACCAGAAAGAAAGACAAAGAAGGACCTCGTGTTTCCGTTTTCCCTGCTTTGACTTTCAACCCAGCCTCAAATGCTCACACACCACCCAGTTTATGTGTGACATGGCTCTCATCATCTTCTTTCTCATCAGTGTGACAAATCGGGTTGGATCAGCGCATTATTTTGGCGACCCCAGCGAGCAAGGAGTGTAGAGAGGTTGTCGGATAATAAAACCAAACCTTCTGCCCCCCTCAGAAGAAGCAGACTTTCTTTATTGGACAAAGTTCTCGCTCACTCTGAAACTCTCAGTTTTAGAGTGGACTCAATTCTCAGGGTGCATTTAATGAACGCATGAAGGCACAGCGCAAATAGAACACATCAGAAAAGGACATTTTTTCCCCATGGTAGTCCAGACATTCATAAGATTTCTACCTTTTATCCAGGTCGTAGAGGCCATTTAATCAATGACTTCAGATCAAGAGTTAGGTTCCTCCAACCTGCAGCATCCTCGGGCAAGGTGCTGAACCCCAGGTCTGTGAACATTAGGTTAAAGCTGCATACAAGAAAGTCCTTTGAGTTCATTGGTTTTACCTGTTCACTTCCTTCCATTTCTTTTCTTGCATCTCATTAGAATAGAATAGAATAGAATAGAATAGCCTTTATTGTCATTGTACAGAGTACAACGAAATTGGAGTGCCACTCCCTTGGTGCAAGTTTCAACAATAAATATAAATGTAAAATATAAAAAGTACAAAAAAAACAATCGTAAGTACTCAAACAATAGTATGTACAATATATACAGGATAGCAGCATTAATATAATGACAGTATGAATAGCAGCATAATATAATGACAGTGACGGTATGGAATAGGTTCAATTGTTTTTGTGCTTATTTACTACGGTGATAGCTCTGGGAAAGAAGCTATCCCTGAATCTGTTTGTCCTGGTTTTATGTGACCTGTACCGTCGGCCTGACGGTAATAGTTCAAACAGTTGGTTGCTGGGGTGAGAGTGGTCCTTGATGATATTGCCAGCTCTGCTGAGGTACCGAGAGTTTGCAGTGACCTCCAGGCTGGGCAGAGAGCAGCCAGTGATCTTCTGGGCTGTGTTGATGACCCTCTGCAGTACTTTCCTGTCTGCAGCTGAGCACCCTGCATACCATGTTGTTATGCCGTACGTTAGGATGCTCTCTATGGTGGCTCTGTAAAATGTCACCAGCAGCCTCTCCTCCAGGTTGTTCCTCCTGAGCACTCTCAGAAAGTGGAGACGCTGCTGGGCCTTTTTAACCACCGCTGTAGTATTTGCAGTCCAGGAGAGGTCATCAGATATCTGCACGCCCAGAAACCTCATGGAGTGTACCCTCTCCACACAGCTCCCGTGAATGTAAAGTGGGGCCGGGTCTGCTCTGCCCTTCCTGAAGTCCAAGATAAGTTCTTTAGTTTTCGTGGTGTTCAGTTGGAGGTTGTTAACTGAACACCACTCAGTCAGTCTGTTGACCTCATCTCTGTAGTCCGACTCATCCCCCCTTGAGATGAGTCCAACCACTGTGGTGTCATCCGCGAACTTTATGATGGTGTTTGAGAGATGGGTAGGGGAGCAGTCGGATGTGTAGAGCGTAAACAGGAGGGGACTCAAAACACATCCTTGTGGAGACCCGGTGCTGAGTGTGATGGTGCTGGACCGGTGGGGGCCGAGTCTGACAGACTGTGGTCTATTTGTCAGGAAGTCCTTGATCCAGAGGCAGATGGGGGTGGAGAGTCCCAGGTGAGACAGTTTCTGGACCAGGATCTCCGGGATGATATGATTGAATGCTGAGCTGAAGTCCAGAAAGAGCATTCTCACATAGCTTCCTCGGTGCTCCAGGTGACTCAGCGCAGTGTGGAGCGCTATGGTGATAGCGTCCTCGGTGGAACGATTTGTCCTGTAGGCAAATTGGTGGGGGTCCAGAGTGGGAGGCAGACCGGCCCTGATGTGCTGACAGACCAGTCTCTCAAAGCACTTCATCACTACAGGCGTAAGTGCAACAGGCCTGTAGTCATTTGGGCTGGCCACAGCTGTCTTCTTGGCGATGGGGATGATGGTGGAGGTTTTGAGGCAAGGCGGGACGGTGTTTGATGACAAGGAAAGGTTGAAGATTTTAGTGAAGACTCCGGTCAGTTCGTCAGCACATGCTCTGAGAACCTTTCCATGTATTCCATCAGGACCTGCCGCCTTCCTGGGATTCACTGACCTTAGAACACACCTCACTTGGTGCTCCCTAAGTGTTAGTGTGCCAGTGCTGGGGGCGGGTGGAAGTGGTGTGGCAGCTGAGGGCTTGGTCGTCTCAAAGCGGGCGAAGAAACGGTTTAGATCCTCAGCCAGTGAGGCATCAGTCCTAGATGTTGCCTGGTTATTGCTTCTGTAGTTGGTAATGTGATTGATCCCCTGCCACATTTTTCTGGGGTCGTTGTCAGCAAAGTGATCTTCAATCCTCCTCCTATAGGCAGCCTTAGCTTTCCTGATGCCTCTACTCAGGTCTGCCCTGGCCGCCCTATACGCAGCCCTGTCCCCTGACTTGAAGGCAGTGTTGCGGCTTTTTTTTTTTTTAATACTTTTTATTTTCATTTTTTAAATTGAAAACGAACAACAAACAAACAGAAACAAACAATAAAAGACATTTACAGTTATGGGACAGAGTAGGTATCATCAACTAGCCAAAGCTTGACTGGCCATTATGACCAAAAAAAAAAAAATATTCTCAGGAACACACTCTAGTATCTTTATCTTTCAAACATAGCCTCCACCCTCTGAGGACCGAACACAGAAAATACGGTCGTATTAATAATAATAATAAAAAATAATAATTATAATAGTAACAGTATTGGTAATTACAGAAATTTTAAACAAAAAAAGAAAAAAGAAAAAAAAACCAAAAAAAAAAAACCCAAAAAAAACCAAAGGAAACAAAAAAAAGAAAAAAAAAAAAGAAGAAAAAAAAAAAAAGAAAAACATATCGTGTGAACCCCTCCCACCATCCCCCCACCCCTTTACCCCTGTATGGCTCTCAACTTCATCACATTCGTGTATACAAACAGCCCATATTTACACCCGTCTATACACAAGAATCAGCACAACATTCAAGAATTCTGATCAGAAGGGCCTAACCAAGGATCAATTCAGGGTAAACCCAGAGGAATTTACATCATCTCTATATTCTGTCAAGTCCAAAGACGGTAATACTGAAAGAAATGGTCCCCAAATTTTTTTAAAGGTTCCGTATTTCCCTTTTACACTATGCGATATCTTCTCAGGTGTACAGTAGGATGCTAACTCATTAATCCAATATCTCAGTGTTGGAGAATTTTCAGATTTCCAATGTGTCAGAATACATTTTTTAACTGCAGTACTCGCAAGTAAAATAAAATATTTCTTGTGGTAATCCACATTTATAGAATCTATATCACCTAAAATCCATAGTTTTGGGTCCATTTCGACTTGGATCCCAATTACCCTTGAAATTATTTCAGTAGTCCGTCTCCAGAACTCCTCTATTACTGGGCAATTCCACAGCATATGAAGAAGATCACCATCTATCACCTTACATCTCAAACATTTGGGAGAGTAATTAATATCAATTTTATGTAATCTGTAAGGTGTATAATATGTCCTGTGGAATATATTAAATTGCATTTGTCTATGATTTGTAGAAATTAACATGGTCTGTGCCTGTTCCATTAGATGGTACCATTCTACCTCTTCATAAACATAGCCCAGATCTGCCTCCCATTTTCTTTTCAGTGACGTTTTGTTGTAGTCAGGTAATTTTTCATTAATAATGGTGTATATTGAAGATACTATTCCTTTTATTGACTTCCATGGTTTGGTGCAAAGATGCGTTTCAAAAGGACTTTCTTTAGGAATCTCAGGGAAAGTTCCTTTAGTTTTTTCTTTGATCCAGTCTCTTATTTGTAGAAATTTAAAAAAATTTTGGCCTGGAAGTTTAAATTTTTCCTTTAGTTGTTGGAAGTCAATAAATGTATCATTATTATATAGATCGGCAACAGTTCGAATATTTCTATCCTTCCATCCCCGCAATATGGAGTCGGAAATATGATGGGAGAGATCAGGATTGCCCCATAGGGGTGTCCTTCTAAGAAAAGAAATATTTATTTTTAGAAGTGAGTGGGATTCCTGCCAGGCACGGAAGGTGTTTAATATTATCGAATTATTTGTGAGCTTAGATAAACATTTTTTCGTACCTAGAAATGGGACGTCTTTTAATAATATGGGATTCACCTCATATTGTTCTATTGGAACCCATCGAACCTCACTCCTCTCTGCATATAACCAGATCAATATTGATCGATATTGGGAGGCCAGATAATAATTCCTAAAGTTTGGTAGGTTGAGTCCTCCCCTTGAATAAGGGGCCTGTAATGAGGAGAGTTTAACTCTTGGGTTTTTCTTTTGCCATATGAAGGAAATTATAAGTTTATTTAATTCTTTGAAGAAACTTTTTGGAACATTTATAGGGAGACATTGAAATAAATAGGTAAACTTAGGCAAAATGTTCATTTTAACAACATTAATTCTCCCTATAAGGGATAATGGAAAATCCATCCATCTCTGTATATTAAGTTTAGTTTGCTCCAACAGTTTAATATAATTTAGTTTGAATATTTTATCCTCAGATTTACCAATTTGTATGCCCAAATATTTAAATCCATTGTTACACCACTGTAGTGGATCTGTAAGAGCTCTAACACGATTATCTTGTATATTTAATGACATAATCTCACTTTTAGTATAATTTAACTTGTATCCTGAAGCTGCACTATATTCTTTAAGACAATTCATTAATGAGGGAATTGACTTGAGAGGGTCCGTTATATACAGTAGGAGGTCATCTGCATATAGAGAAAGTTTATGTTCACTTGTACCGAATTTGATTCCAGATATAGCAACATTAGTACGAATGGCCACTGCTAGTGGCTCGATCGCAATCGCAAAGAGCAAGGGAGAACTTGGACAGCCTTGTCTACAGCCTCTGGTTAAGGAGAGGGTGTCAGAAAGCACATTATTTGTTATAATATTGGCTTTGGGGGCGTTAAAAAGTATCCTAACATAGCGGGTGAACTTTTCTCCGAAGCCCATGGCTTCCATTGTCTGAAATAGAAAGTTTGGTTCAATCCTGTCAAATGCTTTATTAGCGTCCATGGAAATTATTAGCAATGGTTCTTGATTTTTTTGAGCGGCATTCAATATGTGGAGCAGGCGCCGCACATTATCTGCTCCCTGTCTGTTTTTAATGAAGCCTGTTTGATCGGCATTTATTATCTTAGGCATAATGTCTTCCAATCTATGTGCAATTATTTTAGATAATATTTTATAATCTGCGTTTAAAAGGCTAAGTGGTCTATAAGAGTCACATCTCTGTTTGTCCTTGCCCGGCTTTGGCAATAATGTAATTGTTGCATTTTCCAGTGATTCCGGTAATTTCTTATTTTCTAAGGCTTCTTTAATCATATTTGTAAGTGGTGTCAATAATTTGTTAAAAAAGGCCTTATAGTAATCAGCTGAGAATCCATCTGGTCCAGGGGTCTTATTATTTTGTAAACACTTGAGGGCTCGAAAAACCTCCATCTCCGTTATATCTACATCAAGCAGTTCTTTGTCCTCATTATATAATTTAGGAAGGGTTATTCCATCTATGAATCTTTTTGCAACAGTACCATCGACCCGTTGCTCAGATTTATACAGATCTTCATAAAACCGTTTAAACTCTGCATTTATAAGTACTGATTCATCAAGAAGTTTATCATCTTCCGTTAGAATTGTCCGTATAAATTTCTCCGATGTTTCTTTCTTAATTTGCCAGGCCAGTAATTTACTTGTTTTGTTTCCAAATTCATAGTAGTGATATCTTGTTCTGGCCATAGCTGCTTCTGCTCTATTGGTGCATAAATTATCATACTGCAACCTTGCTTTTGTTAATATATTAAGACATTCTTCCTTTTTGGTGGCAATATATTCCTGTTCCAAGTTTTTAATGTCGGTCTCCAATTTAGATATCTTCTCTCTGACCTTTTTAGCCTTATTAGCCCCATATGACATAACCATACCTCTCATATAAGCTTTAAGCGCTTCCCAAATATTAGCATGTGAGGAAGAATTTGAATTAGCATCTAGAAATATTTCAATATTAGTGTTCATGTATGAAATAAAATCAGAGTCTCCTAGCATATAATTCTTGAACCTCCATCTGTAGGTTATATTTTGCGATATATTGGTAGCCCAGAGAAGTTTAATGGGATTATGGTCTGAGAAAGTAGCTGCTAAGTAAGAGCAGTCTATCACTGTTGCCATCATATTTTGTGATATAAGAAACATATCAATTCTTGAGTGCGTATTATGTACTGGAGAAAAAAAAAAGAAAAATCCCTTTGACCTGGGTGGAGGTTTCGCCATACATCAATTGCGCCTATATCCTTCATACCTTGGTTCAATGCAGTTGCTGCTTTGGATAAAGAAACTGTTTTAGGTGAGGATCGGTCCAAGGAGGGATTTAGGACCATATTGAAATCTCCACCCACAATATACTGTCCCTCAATTGTAGCCACTTTCATTATTAAGTTATTGAAGAATAAAGGGTCATCATAGTTGGGCCCGTATATATTTACCAAAGATATCTTATTTCTATTTATTTCACCATTTACAAGTAGGAATCTGCCATTTTTATCCTTTTCAACTGAGTTTAGTTGAAAGTTCAAGTGTTTATTAATAAGCAGGGTGACTCCTCTTGCTTTGGAGGTATATGATGAATAAAAAACATTGCCTACCCAATCTCTTCGTAATTTTAAATGTTCAGCGTCTGTAAGGTGGCTTTCCTGGATAAAAGCGACATCTACATTTTGCCTCTTTAAATATGTCAACATTTTTTTTCTCTTAATAGGTGAATTGATCCCTCTAATATTCCAAGATATACAGGTTATATGACCCTTAATTTAAGTTCGGTATAGTAAAATTCTGTACATGGGTGTAATGGTAGGATATAACCTAAGCCAATGAGCTATCTGAACAATTATATAAGTATAAGAAGAATTTTTTGTAAGAGACCATACATAACCCCAAAACATTAAAATAAAAACCTGCCTCATAAAACCCCTATAACAAAACCACATAAGGTAGGTAATTCAACTAAACAATGGTGGTGGCCCAGGCAGTTGTTAAAGTTAAAATTCTAGCCACTCTCGGTAATATATAAACAGCAAAGTATTAAATTTTAGCAGTCGGATACAGAACGTAATTGTGTAAAGGAAAAAGTAAAATATTTAAACACAATATAATCACACTCATCCAGTAAGGGATTAATTTCTAAATCATAAATGCACACAAAGTCTATAGTTTTATAAATGTGTACTTATTTTAGCTGAGTAATAAGCAAATATTTATGTTAGCTATTAACTACTAGATTGCTATAAATCATATCTTCAATTCGTCTGACAGATGGGAGGTGGCGAGAGTCTGTATCAATGCTTAATTTTATAGTCCCTTTTTTTTTTTTTTTTTTTTTTTTTCTTCACTTCACCTTGATCCCCAGATTTAACAGTGGCGGACGTCTCGTCTGCGAGTACGGATGTAAATTGCTTTGTTGACATCACATTACATCACTTTAGTCTACTCACTCAGAAAATCTTTCAGATAGCGTTGCGCTTCAGCAGGAGTGGGGAAAATTTTAATCGATCCCTGATGTCTGACGCGAAGTTGCGCTGGGTACATCAGAGCATATTCAATCTCCTTTTCTCGCAGCCTTTGTTTCACGTCACGGAACTCGTCTCTTCTGCGTTGCAGGTCTATGCTGTAGTCCGGGAAAAAAGATATTTTCTTATTCTCATATGTCGTCTCTCCCTTACTTCTAGCCAGTCGAAGGACTTTCTCTTTGTCTCTGAGGTTCAGAAACTTAGCAATGAAGGGCCGTGGTCTATCAGACTTCTTCCCGACACGGTGTGCTCTTTCAAGGGTAATGTTTGATGTAAAGTTGTCATTCCCCAGGATTTGTGGTATAAATTTCTCCAAAAATCCCACAGCGTCATGGCCTTCTACTTGCTCGGGAATGTTCAGTATCCTTAGGTTGGACCTTCTGCTGCGGTTCTCCAAGTTGTCGATTTTGTCCTTGAGTTGAGTTGTCAATTTCTCCACTTTATCGGTGCGGTTATGCATTTCCTTAATGTCGTCCTCGTTTGTACTTACTCGTGCCTCCATCTCCTCAACCTGCTCGGAAAGCGTGTTAAGAGAGGATTCAATTTTCGTCAGGGTTATTTGTATATCAGCCGTTTTTTTGTCAATATGTTTTGTAAGTTCCTCTTTAGTTTCTTTGATAGCATTGAGTAATTTGCTAATTGGCAATTCCTCCTCCCCATCCGCCATATTTCTTGCTGCCAATGCGTGCTGGTATCCCGTAGTTTTTGTCGTTTTCTTTCGTTTTGAGTGTCGCAAATTATAATTTGCCATGCAGAAGTTTCTTTTGTTACTTTGCCTCTTGTTATGGTCAAAAATTATATAAGGGCAAGTTAGGATAAATGTAGATTCCTGGGCCTACCGCCGGGAGCTCACGAATGCACGTCTACTCTCGTCTGCTGTCAACCATGATCTGTTGCGGCTTTTTAGGAGGGATTGCACTTCGCTATTCATCCAGGGTTTTTGATTTGGAAACACCCTGACCCTTTTGTTGACGGTGACATTGTCAACACAGTTCCTGATGTACGAGAGTACAGTGTCCGTGTACTCCTGGAGGTTGTGGCTGGAGAATAAATCCCATACAGTTGTTGAGAAGCAGTCCTGCAGTTGAGAAAGGGCTCCTTCAGGCCAGGTTTTTATTGTCTTTGTCTGGGGCTTTGTTTTTCTCAGCAGGGGGGTGTAGGTGGGGGTGAGGGACATGCAGAGGTGGTCAGATCCAGCCAGGTGGGGGAGGGGTGTCGCTCTGAAAGCATGCCTGATGTTTGAATAGACATGGTCCAAAGTGTGTTCTCCTCTCGTAGCAAAGTCCACAAACTGGATAAATTTAGGAAGCACAGTCTTTAGGCACGCTTTGTTAAAGTCGCCGGCGACAATAAAAACCCCATCGGGGTGGGCAAGCTGTTGTTTGTTTATGGTGTTGAGCAAGAGGCTGAGAGCCGTGCTAACGTTAGCATCCGGCGGTATATAAACAGCTATCACAATAACTACTGTAAACTCCCTCGGGATGTAAAAAGGTCTGCACGAGACTGCCAGAACCTCCAAATCAGGAGAACAGTGTGTGTGAATGATCCTGCTGTTACAACACCACTCGTTATGCACGTAAACACATAGCCCCCCTCCTCTGCTTTTACCTGAGTTGCTGTTTCTGTCATGCCGGTGTAGCGTGCGGCCTGCTAACTCGACTGCAGCGTCGGGAATCAGCGGGTGAAGCCACGTCTCCGTAATAAGAATAATGCTGCAGTTACGTGCAAAGCTTGTGTTGGCTATCTGTAGCTCCAATTCGTCAAGTTTGTGGGTGATGGATCTGGCGTTCGATAGGAAAAGGCTCGGAAGTGCTGGCTGGTGTGGATGTTTGCGTAGCCTAGCGTCTGAGCCCGACCGGCATCCCCTCTTCTGCTTTCTTTCCCTCCGTCGCCTTCTACGCTTGCTGGGCGGGCAGACCATCCACGGTGACCCTGGCGGTCTCGCTATCTCCACCAGTTACAGTTCCTAGGTTAGCTGTCTTACATAAATCCAACTTTGGGTTGGCTCTCCTACCAATTTTGTTTATTGTTTTACCAGTTTTACTCCCTCAACCACACACCCACTCCGTGGTGCTCTGAAAAAATGTGTACACATGAGTTTCAAAGAAGCTTCTCAGTAATTTCAGACTATTAAGCCTCAAAATCAGCGAGAGTAAGACCAAGATCATGAGGATGAAGCAGACAGGCAGAGGTTCCCTAGAAGAGGTCCACCCATTTACCCATCTACTGGGAGCATGGGGGACACGCATGAGTGGAATGGATGCAGATGTGATGGAAAGAAACAACAAACTCAAAGTGCTTTTCTGATTCTGAAGCTGAGGATGTTTAACACCGGTGTGAAAGCTATACTACACTCTGAAAGCTGTCTGTGCAAAAGATTACAAGTGAAGACTGCAGACAAACTTTCATAGTTCATAGTTTACAGTCCCATGACTAACTTGCTGACTTGGCAAAACATTACTTCATCATGATGGTCAGTACTGGACAGTCGGTAGTACTGCAGGACAAAAGTGTTTTGAGCCAAGACTACTCAGATCATTTATCCATGGAGGAGAAACAAAAATATGAAGAGAAACTATGAATTCTGACACTGGAGACACTCCTGGAGGGATTTGGAGAAGATTGCCCAGAGTTGAGCAAGCTGGTGGGGAATCGCCTTAAAGCTTAAAACTGAAGTCCACTTCTAACTATTTTAGCAGAAATTACATTTTATGGCCAGAGTTGGTGGCCATTTCTAAAATGTGCTAACATTTATGCTTATATCCACCTGTGAATGATTTCCCTGCACAAAATAAGAGAGTTTAAACTCAAATATGAAAAATGTGGAACCATAAATCCTTCATGGCACCAACAGGTGAACGTGCTGTTCCGTTTTTGACAGCTTCTCTTGTTGTTGCTGTTTGTTGTCTTGACTTTGATACGATGATGCTGAATAATTCAGAAGAGTTTTTAGCATCCTGCTGCTTTTTGGTTTTCAAGGAAGCTGCTGAAGCTCACAGATCAGGCTGACCTAAAAGCTCTGACATCTCAAGGGGCGATCACAGCAGTGCCTGTGTGTGTGTGTGTGTGTGTGTGTGTGTGTGTGTGTGTGTGTGTGTGTGTGTGTGTGTGTGTGTGTGTGTGTGTGTGTGTGTGTGTGTGCGTGCGTGCGTGCGTGCGTGCCACATGTCCAGACTAGAGAGCAGCTACACAACCTTGACCCAGATAGTTGATAAAGAAGAAGAAAAGGATTCAAGGAAAAGGACAAGAGCATCAATACAAGAAATGAAAGGATGGAGAATAAAGAGGTGAAACAAGGGCAGAGGAAAAGAGGCTGAAAGAGAGAAAGGTGGAGATGAAGAGAAAAAAAAGGACAAGGGGAGAAGAGAGATGATGAAGAAAGAAAAGGTGGAGCGATGAATGAGTTTTGGGATAATACAAGATAAAGTAGTAAGAGAGGAAACCAAGAGAAGGAAGCAAAAGGGGGACAAGATATGAAACAAAGATGAAGGGAAGAAATTAAAAACTGTGAAAAAAAGAGATTTTAACAGACCATGGAATTGTTTTCATAGAGAAGGAAAGTTTTAAAACCAGAAGGAAGAAAGAAGTCAAAGAAAAGTTAACTGAGAAGCAGAAACAGCAAATCCAAGACATGAAAAAAGAAAGGAAGAAGGTGAGTGAAGAAGAGGATAAGGGAGTAATGAGAAAGAAACAGAAAAGAGGGGGGAGAAGGGTGGAGGACAAAGAAAATGAGGAAAATAGGAAAAAGTAAGAAAGAAGGATGAATAAAAATGGGAAACACTGGAAGGAGAGAAGTAGAAAGATAAGGAGGAAAAGGAAAGGAAAGGAGGGAGTAAGAAGATGAAGAAAATTAGAAAAACACAAGAAAAAAGGGGAAAAGGAGGAAAGGAGAATTAAGAAAAGGGAAAGAAGAGGAGGAAAGTTGGGAAGGATGAAGAAAAAAGATGAGAAACGTAGTAAGAAATTGAGAAGAAGAGGAAGGAAGACGATGAAGAAAATGAGTAAAGCACAAGAGGGGTAGAGAAGGAAAATAGGAGGAAAGAAGGGAGAAGAAAATTATGGTAAGAGGTGGAAGAGGAAAACATAGGAGGGAAAAATAAAATAAGCATCATAAAAGGAAGAAAACAGGAATATGAAGAAAAAATGAAAAGCATGAGGGAAAGAGTAAAAAAATGGGTGAATCGGAGAAGAAAAAGCAGGAAAGGAAGAAAAAAGCAGGAAAGGAAGAAAAAAGCAGATGCAGCAGATATGACTGAAGAGGAACAGATGAGGTTGGGAAATAGAATGAGGGAGGAAAGCAGGAAAAGAATATGGACAGGAGGAAAGTGGAAAGGATTTGGGGGGAAAGCTAAAAAGCAGAGGAGGAATAAAACAAGGAGCTGGGAAAGGGATGAAGTGAGGAGCATTATTGGAGGTCACCGCCTCCCTCCTGTTGGTCTGATGGATCCACCCTGACAACCTCAGACCACTGGAGACGCAGACTGTGTGTGTGTGTGTGTGTGTGTGTGTGTGTGTGTGTGTGTGTAGGTGTTTTCTTCTTTACCGCCTGCACCTCTGTCTGGAAACGTGCACGCACACAGAGGTCAGAGTTCACACAAGAATTGTTTGGTTGTTACAGATGGTAGACTTGAGATCCGTGACCAGGCTGCAAATAGAATAAAACAAAACCCTGATTAATGTTAGTAGAGTGGCTAGAGTGAATGAAGCCGGATTCTCTTTTCCTAAGTGCTTATGAGGAATTCTCCTTTATCACACTTCATGAAGTTTTCCATTGATGAAAACGATCCAAATCTTCACCCTAAGGATTGTAAATGTACTCCACCCCTACAGATTTAGACAGTGGAGCTTGAAACCATAGCTGTCCATTTACTGGTTGAACAGTGGGTAGAAACTGAGATAATAAGAACATACAAGCAGCATAAGTGGTAGAATGAGGAACTCAGTCATTTGGAAGGAGTTCCACATTGAAAGGAGGCAGCTGCTTAGGATGTCTTCTAGATGAGGTGTTTTGGGTGTACCCAACTGGCAGAAGACCTTGGGGCAGATCCAGGACATAGTGGTTAAAGAAAGTAGACACGAGTACTGGGAGGCTAGGCGTACAGCAAAGAGAAAGCTGGCAAAAGGAAAGGAAATGGCCTATAGTGAGTTGTATGGGAAGCTGAAATCAAAGGAAGGAGAAAAGAACCTGTAGTCATTGATTAGACTGAGAGATCAAGCTGAAAAAGATCTGCAACAGATTAGGATGATTAAGGATAGAGACGGAAATATACTTATGACTGAAGATTGTGCGCTTGGAAGGTGAGAAGAATAATTTTTGGAAGTAATGTATGAATAATAAAACCATGGGGGTGGCAGGGAAGTATGTGGCGGTGATGCGGGACATGTATGAGAACAGCAAGACATTGGTGAGGTGTGCAGAAGGAGTGACAGATGGGTTATGAATCAGCTCTGAATCCCTTCTTGTTTGCAGTGGTGATGGACAAGAGATGAGTTTAAATACCTGGGGTCAGCCACTCAAAGCAACAGACAGTGCACAAGAGGGGAGAAGAAGAGAGCACATGCAGGGTGGAGATGATTTATGACAGGGTCAAAGTGATGGTTTGCAAGATGATAGAGACCTTCTACGGTGCACAGTTTGGAGATTTTGGAGTGGTGCTGATGAAAACATGGAAGTCCGGACTTCTGGTTGGCAGCGAGCAGAATGAGCTCCTCAAGGTCGAGCGAATTCCCCCTTAATTTCAAGTTTTCCGACTGCTTCTATGTTTAAAACAATACTGGGGGGAATAAAGAAAAAGAATAAGAAGATACATGAACCAACTGAACAGTATTTTCCAGAAGAACGAGAGGACACGCACGCTGATATGGCTAACTCAGATGAAGCAAATGGCGCGGGGGCCAATCTCGAATCTTTGCAAGAGGGCATTAAAAATATCAGCCAACAAATCTTTGACCTCCGGACGGAGATGAAAGCTGATTTCAACGCATTCAAAGAAGACTTCAGGCGTGAGTTGAAAGACGACCTAAAGAAATTCAAAGAAGACACAAACCCACAGCTCTTGGCTAACAAGCTAGCGGTCCAAGAATACGGCGAGAAACTCGAGGAAGCTGAAACACGAGTGGCGGGGCTTGAAAGCTGGTCAGCGGTGGCCTATGACGCGCTGAGACAATCGCTAATGGAGCAGAGGAAACTAACCGAAAGGCTAGAAGACCTTCAGTCTAGATCGAGAAGAAATAACCTGCGAATCTACGGAGTCCCCGAAGGAGAAGAGGACAGCTCGGTAATGAGCTTTGTTGAAAATGTGATCAGAAGAGAGGCTAATACCTGATGGCACTGACCCACAAATACAACGGGCTCACCGATCCCTCGGTCCTAAGCCAGGTGCTGATGCCGCTCCCCGTTCCATTGTCGTCTGTTTTCTTCAGTTCAAAACAAAGGAAACCGTCCTCAGAAACGCATGGCAGAAGAAGATCCTCGTCAAAGACAAACCCATCGGTTTCGACCATGATTGCACTGCTACGGTAGTACAACAGCATCGTGCATATAGAGAAGTGAAAAGCGCACTTAAACAAAAGGGCATACGATTCCAATCCCCGTTCACAAAACTCAGTCCGGCGGATGCGGTACGAGAGATGCAGCGGAGGGGATTTATAGTGGAGGAGCCACGCGAAAGAGGAGGACTCGACCCTACGTCTCAACTAGAGCAACTGGAGAAAGCGTCACCATGGCAACCAGTGACCCGGAGAAGCAACAGCGGAGCCACTCAGAGAGTGTGCGACAAACTACAAGAGTTCCAGCGCAGAACAACTTGACTTCAGAGAAGGGTTTGACTTTGTAGAAACTATTTCAGTGTGGGGGCAGATGAACATTTCAAATATATATCTGCCTTTCCTGAATAATGAATATGTTCTTTATGGTTCTAGTTGTGTATAATCGCTCTACCTTGAGGTAGCCAACAACTTAAGATAGGATGAGTGTGACTCAGATCGGGGTTCTCACTGATTCTAAGAGAGGGCCCTCACTTTCGGTGTGGCTCTCCCTCTCATCATTGTGTGGGGGTGTGTCATTTACCTCATATTGGGAGTCATATTGCAATGTTGTTCGAGTTTTGAATTCTACAGTTCTCTGTAATTGTTCATCTACTTGTCCTACCGTGTTTTGGTTTAGGTTTTGTTTGTTTTCGAGGTCAGTGGTGGAGGATCATTTTACTTTCACAACAGTAGCCTATACTATGTCACAGTGTCTGGAATTGATGTCGCTTAATGTTAACGGTCTGGGAAATCCAATCAAAAGAGCCAGAGTATTAACAAAAATTAAAAAAGAAAATAAGGATATAATCTTTCTGCAGGAAACCCATTTGTCACCACAAGAGAACGAAAAATTAAAGAAACTTGGATATAGAAAAACATATTATAGCTCTCATATCAACAGCCATAAAAGAGGGGTGGCCATTCTTATGGCGAACATAGTGTCATTCGAACTCTTTAAAGTAATAAAAGATAAAGAAGGACGGTACATCATTGTGAAGGGCAAAACCTTAAATAGTGTCTTGACTCTTGTCTGTATATATGCACCACCAAATAGTCACAAATCATTCTTTAAAGATCTTTTTGACCTAATCTCAGTGGAGGCAGAGGGAATTTGTATTTGTGCAGGAGACTTCAACGTAATATTGAATTATAATTTGGACACAACTAGTCAAACTAGATGCAAAACACATATAGGCAGACACTTGAACTTGACACTTGAGGAAACGGGTGGAGATTACTGCATCCTTCACAAAAGCACTACACACATTACTCAATTCCACACTCAGTGCACACCCAGACTGATTATTTTCTAATGCAAAAGGAAGAATGTCACACAGTGTTAGACTGTAGAATCGGGGTAGCGGATGTCTCAGATCATAATGCGATTTTTTTTTACAATTCAGTTGGACTCACTTCCAAGGAACACGGTTTGGCGCCTTAATGTAGGGCTTCTGAATAATGAATCTATTACATATGATATTAAACAAGAAATAGATACATTCATTAAAGAGAATGACAACGGAGAAGTGAACCCTCTAATTCTTTGGGATTCAATGAAAGCTGTTCTGTGGGGAAGCTTGACAGCAAAAGCTTCTTTTGTTAAAAAAAAAAAGAATTGAAAAATATAATCAGCTGACAAAAAATTTAAAAGAGCTGAAACAAATCATCAGGACTAAAAAGGACCCCATAACACAGAAACAAATTTTAGAGGTTAAAATGCAAATTTATTGAATCAGGAAGCGGAAAGAAAGGCAAGATATTTGAAACTAAATTATTATGACCTAGGCCCTAAATCTGCCAAATTATTAGCTCGCAGACTGCGAAAACAGCAGATAGATACAGCAATACACAAAATTAGAAACCATATAACACAAAAGTTGGAACTAAACCGGAAGAAATAGTAAACATTTTCAACAATTACTACCAAAATCTCTATCTGCAAGAAGGAAATAATAGATGTACAATCAATAAAAAAATGTTTGTACTCACTAGATCTACCTACCGTCGGGAAAAACCAAAACGAAGTACTTACTAAGGAAATCGCAGTAGAAGAACTGAATAAGGCAATCAATAGACTGAAAGCCAACAAATCCCCAGGCAGTGACGGGTTCCCCGCAGAATGGTAGAAGGTATTTCGGGAGAAGCTTAACCCTATCCTGCTAAGAACTCTGAACTCTGAGGAAGGGAAGGATAGAGATAACTGTGCAAATTATAGACCGATATCTATCCTAAATGTAGATTACAAATTGTACACTTCAATTATAGCTAAACGAATCGAACTGTTCATTAACGATATAATTGAGGACGACCAATGTGGATTCATTCCAGGGAGGCAAACACAGGACAATATCAGGAGGACATTGATAGTAATAAATGGGATGCAGCTCTTATTAGTCTGGATGCCGAAAAGGCTTTTGACAGGGTTGGGTGGGGATTCTTGTATCAGACCTTAGAAAGATTTTGTTTCACTCAAGACTCAATAAAATTGATAAGGGCAGTGTATCACCAACCTGTAGCTAGACTTAAAATAAATGGATCCCTATCAGCAAGATTCAGCCTGCATCGCAGAACAAGGCAGGGATGTGGGTTAAGTCCCATACTTTTCGCATTATATATTGAACCTCTGGCTCAAGCAATATGACAAGAGGTAGAAATAAAAGGGGTCTTTATAGGAAAAAGGGAGCATAAAATAGGATTATTTGCGGACGATGTAATATTGTATCTGAGGGACTTGAACACCTCCCTTCCTGAGCTTCTGGAAGTAATAGCAGAATTTCATGAATGCTCGGGATATAAACTAAACATCGCAAAAACACAAATGATTCACTTCAATTATGTACCGAGCAAAGAAATTAAAGAAGGCTTTAATATCAATTGGAAAACTAAAAACATTTGGGTGTCTTCATAACAAGAAGCCCAGCTGCATTGTACACTTCAAATTATTTTCCGATCACGGATGATATTAGAAAAGACTTGGAGAGGTGGTCAACATACCCGTTGGACTTTAGAAGCAGAATAAATGTGATAAAAATGAATATAATGCCAAGGCTGCTGTACATTTTCCAGGCACTGCCGGTTGAAATCCCATCTCAACAGTTCGAGGCCTGGGATAAAATGTTGTCGAGATTCATATGGGGAGGCAAAAAGGCAAGAGTACGCTTCTCCACTCTGCAGTTGCCAAAGGACAAACCTTAAATTATATTTCCAGGCAGCACAATTACGCCCTTTATGCCTGTGGTGTGATAATTCATACACTGCAAAGTGGAAACAGATTGAGACACAAGATAGCACGGACTATAATGTCCAGACACTGTTAGGAGAAAATACCTTAACTGACATTATTAAGTCAAAACTTGATCCCATATCCCAGTTTTCATTACAGATATGGTGCTCTATTGTCAAACATTTAAAACCGCAAAATGCCCAGAGGAAGTTGAGATGGAGAGCCTGGGGTTTTAAACCAGGACAATTTGACAAGGCTTTCAAAGAGTGGACCAACAGGGGCCTAACTGCTCTCTGTTTAATTACCAAAAAGGACAAAGTCAGGAGCTTTCAAGAGCTTAAGGACATGTTTGAATTGGAAAACCGGGATTTCTTTCGATATCTACAACTTCGAGATTATTACAATAAAGAGATAGCTGAGGCTGAGATGATTAACCCTCTAATTGAAACGATGTGCGACGCCTACCAGCAGAAAACTACTAAACTATCATCCAAATTATACTCTAATTTGATGAAGAATCAAAGATTTACCTCTTTATATGTAAAGACAAAATGGGAACAGGAACTAAAACTGTCAATTACAGATGAAACATGGTACCAGTTATGTGGTTCACTTCAAACGTCTACAAATTCCCTACAGTGGCGGGAATTTAATTGGAAATGTCTTATTAGGTTTTTTATCACTCCTCACATTAGGAGCAAGCAGGTGGGCACACAGCAGCCTTGTTGGAGAAGCTGTGGTGAAGTGGCAGCTAACCACTCCCATATCTTTTGGTCTTGTTCTAAAATTATTCTGGACAACAGTGAATGATACCTTACAAAAAGTCTTTGGTTACAAGGTCCCTGAGGACTGTACTGCTTTATTTTTAGGAAATATTGATGATAGAGTTAAAAGAGAGGACTTATATTTAACTAAGCTTCTTCTTACTGCAGCAAGAAAAGCCATTACTAGGCTGTGGCTTAAGCCCGAGGCCCCAACTTTCCTTCACTGGACAAACATAATTCAAAAAGTATGTATGGGAAAATAACTTTCGCATTACGACTAAACTACAGCTCTTCACTCAGAACTGGAAGAAGTGGTCAATGTTGATCATTTCTGACGCAAGAATTGACTTTACTCTCAACAACAACGACATGTATTCCCCTGTGGATTTTTATGGATGTAACTTTTATTGTTATTATTAATATTATTATTATATGTGTACTTTATCTTTAGACCTGCATATAATCTGTACGAGGTGTTCAGTGGCGGAAACCGATATTATTGTCCTTTATGTGGACAAACGTTCTAATCTCTACAAATTTTCAACATGAAGGTTTTGGTTTCACAAAATTATGATCAAATTCTAACTTGAAATGGGGTTTCTGCGGCCGAGCTAATCTCCTACTCACTGTAACTCCTCCACTGCCTCTTTTCGTCTTTATAATTTTTTATGTTGTTGTTTTTATCTTGTTCTTACTCTTTTTTTTTGATTACTATGTAATGTTCTTTAAGTATTTTCTGTTTGTTAAAAAGAAAAAAAAAAGCAATGCTAATAAAAAGAGATTTGCAAAGAAAAAGAAAACATGGAAGTCCGAGCTCAGATTTTCATTGGTAGTTACCAGAATGTCCGTGATTAGAAATGAGTACGTAAAGATTGAGTGGTTTGGAAACAAAGTTAGAGAGGCAAAGGCTGAGATGATTTGGGCATGTGCAGAGGAGGGATAGTGGATATATCTGAAAAAGGATGTTGGAGATGGAGCTGCCAGACGGGAGGAACAGAGGAACACTTCACTGAACAGCATTACTATTAGACTGATCACTTTGACCCATTGTTGTAGTTTTTCAAAGGTAGCAGCAGTAGTTTTACTGTGGTTGCAGGTTTAGTGTAGCTCAAGTACTTGTGACTATGATGTGCACATAGCACATCATTATTAAAAAATAATAATAGCAGCAGAAACCAGTCACACCAGCACGAGTACTCAGCCTTAGATGTGTGTAAAAATCTGCCAGATTGTTTATGAAGTTCTGATCTCAGCAGTAATTAAGTATCAGACAAATGATGAAGGTGGCGATGGTGACGATGACAGAAGTGATGATGTTTATTCAGAGGAATGGGTTCACACTCAGCGAGGAGCCTCCATCAGACTCTTTAACATCATCACAGCACGTACAGCACAAGTGTTCTGATTTCAAAGGATTTTAAACTTTCTTTTTTTTCAGCACCCGAGATAAAAGAACTAAGTGGTTAAAATTTTGTATTTAAATATTTTCTTCATTTTTTTTTAATTAAACGAGCACTGTGTTGATCAATCCTCAAAATTAAAATGGGATTGTTATTGTTTTGTTTGTTATATATTTTTTTACATTTTTGTATTTATTTTATTATCAATATTTGTTATTTTTATGCTTTATTTATCGTTGTTTATGTCTCTCCACTGCCTCACAAATTTAATTTGTTTATAAGTATTTATCTGTTTATCTATCCTATAATAAAACACTTCAGCCTCCCCCACCAACAAACTGGCTGGAGAGGTGGTCAGAGACAAAGGAATGTCTTTGATCCTACAGTTTGAACTAAGACTTACAAATTTAAGTAACACAATGACAACATTCAACAATTTGACTCCAACAGTTGTCAACAATAACAAATTTCACTATTTATTCTGCTATTTATTTATTTATTGTTTTTATATTTGTATTTATTTACATTATATTGTCATCATTATTGATTATTTTTTATCTTTTATTTCCATCACCCATTTAAATGTATCTTTTTAAACATCAATTCTTTCATTACTGTTAATATTGCTCTTTCTGATCATTAGTTAGAATTACTTTATTTCTTCCTCTCGTCCCACAATTTCAATTTTTAGTTTATTTATTTATTTTTATTCTTACACCTTTTATTTCATTAGCATTTATTATGATTAATTAGTGTTTTTCATTTAATTTTTTTTTTTATATTTATTTATTTACTTTAACTCCACGTAACACCCTGTCTTCTTCATGCCCTTACTCAGCCTACTAGTTAGGGGGACAGCAGTAATTAACAGTCACTTGTATTTAATAAATAAAGACATTCGTCATCACTTCCCTGGGCGTCCACTCGCTGTGTTTCAATCAGAGGACCTGATTGAAGACTTGACAGCGGCAGGGACAATCTGTTCCCGCCGGCACACCCCGTGTTTTCCTGACCTCCACAACCTCTCCGAGTCTCTTCCTGTCACCCAGTCAGAGCTGCCACGGCGGATCTGAGGAGGGGCGTGAACAGGCCGCCACGTCACTCTGCCATTGTCGGAGCTGTTGGCACCTCAGTGCAACACACACACACACACACACACACACACACACACACACACACACACACACACACACACACACACACACACACACACACACACACACACCTGCATGTTAGTGTTTTGACAATAAGAGCGACGAGTGATGGTCCTGTCCTGTAGAGTTGTGCGTCTATACTGAGTGTGTGAAGCCCTCTAATTTCATCTAGCGCCTCTTTCCACAGCTGGAAGCAGGCGTTTTTAGAAGGATTAATAAGTACTCACCTCGTCTCACCTCGTCTCACAGGTGGACGATGGCACCGCCTCAGAGGACAGGTTCCAGCAGCAGTCTTTGTTCTGCTTTGGTGAACTCATCATTCAGGTTCATCATGTGCTGCAGGCTGAGGACATTAAGAACGCTGGTTTGGTGTTTGAAGCTGCTTGGTTTTAGTCTTCTTAGGCATCAACTAAAACAGACTTGATTCATTGCTGAAGCTGCCATATTTGTGCTACAACTACTATTCCCATTCCCAGCCAGAGGTGGCTAAAATTAGAGACTTTCTTTATTTAAATAGAAGTACAGATACCTGTGTTAAAAAATACTCAATACTATTCGAGTAAAGGTGAAAAAGTACAGGCTCTGAAATCTCCTCAAAGTAAGAAAGTAAAAAGTAGTCTAATAACTTTTTGTTAAGTTAACTGAACCTTGTGCTGTATTAATATAATAATAAAGTAATATTAATAAATGAGGATAAAAATGTTTCAAATTTAAATTCCAACTCTAATGAGTGTACTCGGTTTGACCTGTTATGTAGGACATAAGCAGCGAAAGTGAATTAAAAAAAAAAACTATTTTCTGCTGCCTATATTGTAGAGGGTGACCTTACCTCCACACATAAAAGGTAAATAGCGTTCAGTCAGGGGTTACAGTGGGATTCATCAGGTGGATGAAATACAGGCTCAGCTCAGGGAAAAGAATCATAACTCACAATAATTTCTAACATGAGCTCCAGTAGGTTTTCTTAGTGCACATGATGTCAGCTGACCGCTCTTTGTAGAAAAGATCAGATTTGAACACCATCAGGTTGGTTTTCTTGGAGCTGGACATTATCACACTTGGACAAGACGATTGAACACAGAGTTATCCAAGGAAGCCACATCCTTCACGTAAATGAGAAGATCATGCAAGTACACATATATGCTAATCGGTCCTAAGTAAGAAAGAGTTTCAGTAAAGCTATCAATAGAGGCCAAAACAAATGTTCACATTGGGCTGTAAAAATTGTTTACTAACGAACCCCAGGTGGTGATTAGTGGAACTGCAACTTCTGTCAGCTTCTTTTCATTTTTCATCCCCAGAGGCTGATGCTTGATCTAAACCTGTGGTCCTCAAACTCAAAGCCAAAAACGTTCACTCCCACCAGCCCACAGTTTTCATCATGATCAATAAAATTATCATTAAAAATTAAAAAAGGATCCAATTTTAGTTTTATTGACGTAAAAGCCACATTTTGAGAACCATTACTACTCGTGCTGCTGCTCCGCCTGCGGTCTCATCCTTTTCTAACAGACCTGCTTCGCCCTCTGGTGGCCAGCAGCAGAAACTACACCAGATCTGCTCACAGCCTTCAGTAAATATCACAGCGTGTTTCACTTACAGCTTCTGATGCAAATAATGAATACAGTGTAAAGAAATTATGGCTGTAAAACCGTTTGAAAGCAATTTACCAAAAGAAGAGAGAATAATGAAAAATGAGCACAGCAGCTCGGGAAAAATACTGATAATCAAACTAAATTGGTTAGTGAAATAAAGAGCGACTTTAATGTTCCTCTCTGCAGCAGCAGGGGAAGAATATAAAGCTAATCCTCCTCCTCAGGGATTATCTTCATCTTCCACTGTCAGGGTTTCTGTCTTACTGTAATCCTCCGGCTCCATGATAGTCTGACAGCTGTTAACACAGACACCCAATCAGCTGGACACATTTGTGAGACAAGGAGGAAGTAAAAGTAAATTCAATATAGGTGAAAGGAGTGTTGGTACTGGTAGTACTGTGTACTGGGAACAGAGGAAGTACTGATAGCAGAATTAGATATAGAGGAGATTTAACAGTGATCACAGACGTAGTCATTGTTGTATTTTCGTAAATATATGAATGAAAAAAATTGTATTTGTTGATTTTATTGTATTCATTATGAACAATAATATCTGGAATATTTAAATAAGATCATCAAGTAAGATTCTTGGTAAAGATTCTGGGTTTTTATTCAGAAGGAAACAAACGGGAGTAAAGTTTTACAGAGATTTTTGATGTGATCGTTTCTGGACTCTGAAGTTTGAGGGCACTTTGAGGAACGGTGCCGCTGTTTTACACAGATCTGATTGGTCACTAGGTGGTGGATTGGTACATGATTATGTCTCATTTGGAACATAATCTGCTCCGCTGCTTAAAACGTGATCCACCTTGATAACATCGAGAACAGACGATCATCTCCGAAGTTTCAACCTCTGGTGAATCTATCAAGTTACATAAAACTTCTTAAAATCCACAAACTGTTGCTCTGTGCAGATTAAAAGCTAACAAGATAGAGGTTAATGCACACCACATCAAACTCTGTTTGGCTTTTAAATGAAAATAAAACCAGCTCTTTTCCTGCTCCACCTGAGTCTCAGTCCTCAGGACATCATGGGAGTCCTGAGGGAGTTATCGCTCATACCAAAACACACTGATGCTCCTTCGTCCTTGTCTCATTGACCTGAATTACTGTTTTCAGAGAGAAACCTGAGCTCAAATTGTATTGTTTTTGTTCACTGGGTTAAATCACTCTCTGCGTCATTGGGTCTGCTGGGTTTGGGGCTGATAGTTTGCACTGCTCTTTGTAGAGTTCTGGTTATTATTGAAGTGAACTTGCTGAGTTGTTGTATATAAATTATAGTGAACTGTTAATAAAGTGGAATGGAAAAGTATTTCCCCCTTTTCTCATTTCTTAGTTTAGTTGGGTTTTTTTTTTGCATATTTATCAAGCGTGCATATTTCAACCCATCAACATATGTTAATATTAGACAAAGAAACCCCCAAGCCAAAAAATAGCTTGTCTCACAAAGTAAAGCAGGATAAAAGATCTCAAACACCAACACATCAGGCCACGAACTAAAGAAACAGCTAAGAAACAAAGTCAGTGACATGTATCAGTCTGGAAAAGGTTACAAAGCCATTTCTAAGGCTCAGGAACTTCAGTGAACCACAGTGAGAGACATTATCCACACAAAGAAGAAACCTGGAACAGTGGTGAAGCTATGGACTAAAATTACTCCAAGAGCTTCGATGGCTCATCAAGGAGGTCACAAAACAAAATGTAAAGGACTGCAGGCCTCCCTTGCCTCAGTTAAGGTCAAAGTTCATGATTCAACAATAAGACAGAGACTGGGGAAAATAGTCTCCATGGGAGAGTTCAAGGAGAAAACCACTGCTGACCAAAAAGATCACAAAGGCTGGTGTCATATTTACCAAGAACACCTAATCAACCCAGAGAAAATGTTCTGTGGACTGACTGCTTCAGGACGACTTGCTGTAACTGATGGAACCATGAATTCTGCTCTCTACCAGAAAATCCTGAAGGAGGATGTGCGACCATCAGTTCATGCTCTGAAGCTCAGGAGCACTTGGGTTCTGCAGCAGAACAACGATCAGAAACACACCAGCGAGTCGACCTCTGACTCGCTCCAAAAAAACAAAATGAAGGTTTTGGAGTGGCTGAGTCAAAGTCTGGAGTTAAACCAGATTGAGAAGCTTTGACGTGACCTTAAACAGGCTGTTCATGCTGGAAAATCATCCAGTGTGTCTGAATTAAAGCAAATCCGCAAAGAGTGTCTTTGCAATTTCCTCTGCATCCAGTTTTTAAAAAAGACGCAGACACTGATCATGAAAGCACACAAATCACCCTTTCTTGTGATGGAACATCTGATCTCGAAATCTCGAAAACAGATTTGTTATATATTGATTTAGTTTTGAGTTTTTTGCTTTTCGGTTTGTTTTCAGTTGTTTTCTTTTCATTTGGTATATGGTCAGTATGTGGATGCACCGACGCCTCCTCAGGGTGGTTATAATGATAAATACTACAACTGAAGACATATTTTTTCCATTTTTTCTTTGATGATCCAATTTTTTTCCACACTTAAATGCAGCTGTGTGTACGAACCCTGCTGTAAACATGCAGGAACATCGGGGAGATAAACACAGCGGCGCCTGCGGTCAATCAAATCTGTCCAGACCTCCTAATTCTCTGCTCTGTGGCCCAGTTTGGCTTCAATCTCTTAAAGCTCCCATCTCCTCACCCACACCCACACCACACCACACACCAACAGCACACCAACAGCGCTGCGTGGTGAATAATTGACGAGTCCTGCCTCCTCTCCCTCCCTCTCTGTGTTTCTTTCCATCACTCTGTCTTTGTGTTGTCGCTCGCCGGGTTCTCCAGACCGTGAAGACCCGCCCCTCCCTCTGCTCCATCACGTCCACTCGCCACCTGCTGCTGGCTGGATGTTGACGACTGTCAGCAGGTAGACAGACGGACGGAGGGGCAGGCAGGAGCAGCAGCTGCTGGTAAGATGAAACCGTTCTGTTACGGTCAGACAACACAGACTTTTTGGAGGTTTTTATCTCACAGGCTGCATCTGCTCCTCATTCTTCTTATTTCTCATGTTCAGGTATAATTTTATTAGAGGACGACATAGTGAATGAGTCTGCTGAGCATTCGTTTCATTTAAAGGATGTTTTTACTGCCGTCGCCCTGATGGGGACCCTTTTTTAAAACTGTGAGAGTGCTCGAGTCATGTATGTGATTTTGCTTTCTCGCTGCACCCAGTTTTCTATACTCAGATGAACTTTATTCATTCCCAGATCTGTAATCAATAAACTCCTTTTTTTAATGAATAGATGATTATTAGTTTTTTGTTTTTATCAACAAAATCAGTTTTGGTGACACAGGAGAGCAGTGATGCTTCTCTGGTATTATAACATGCTGTTAAACCTCTCGGTGCTCTATTCTATAGGATTTATGTTCAAATTCTGTTGTTATTAAAATCTATCAGACTACTTTTGACATGACGTCTGAATTCACGTTTGTCCATTTCAGAGGAGTAGTGCAGAGACGCTGCAGCTTTTACTAAATTATGACGAATCAGTCCGGCCCCCTGATGGCTTTACAAAGTCTGACAGTTTGCACAAAAGGAGTTTTGTGTTTTTTTTACTCTGTGTTTTGCACCTGCAGGCAGATGTTTGAATAGTTTTCAGTTCCACAGTCAGCAGCCTATTTCCTGGAAATCTTTCTTGGAAAACTCCCAAAATCCTTTAATCACAACTCTGATCATCACATCAGGCAAAGATGAAAAATATTTTTCCATGTTTTTTTTTTAATGATAAATATTTTTGTCAGTTAGTTTAATTATGGTGATTCTCCATCAACAGCTTCACTTTAGCCTCCCGACGGCCACAGCTTGTCATGTCTTTGCATTTTGCTTCCAAGCAGCCAGACTTTGTTGTCATTTTTTAAAGTGGTCTTGATCAATAGTTCTCTGATAGCTTTTACAGTTTTATGTTGTACATTGGATGTTTTTTCATTCACTTTTACTTCAGTCCTTGTAACTGACCGTTATTGGAGGAATGTTTTTTTTATTTGTTTGTTAAAAACATAATTTTTTCCCATTTCTTTAATTGAATTTTGACAGAAGGTGATTCTCAGAGAGCTTTTAGCTGAAAACTTGCATGGTGTGCAGTCTGACCTTAAAAGATTTGAGGAAACTGCAAAAGTGGATAACAAAAGAACAAGTCTCAGTCTAAAGAAAACTATCTACAGTATCTGAAAGTCTTGTCCTTGAGACATACAAAACAACCTGAGAGATGCACCTGGACCTTCATCTACTGTTCACTGAAGCCTCAGAAATGGTGTTAGTGGAAGGAAGCCATGCCTAAGGAAGGAAACAGGGAGAAAAAGCTGATATCTTGAACATCTTGTCAAAATGGAGAACCATGTCTGAAGACTAAATGAATCACTGCACCTATTTCTCATTCGAATACTGCAACACAAGTTCAGGAAAATAGTGAAAATATGTCAGAAAACCAAGAGATTCCTGTTATATCCAGTGGATTTGTTAAACTAGATTTTTTTTTAATATACTAACTTTTAATTACTTCCAAAGGTCCACGTGCAGTGCCTTTTTACCCACTAGGGGCAGAAGCTCACTTAAAAATTGTGTTTTTACTGCAAAATTTCACCAGAACTAATCAGCAACTTTTTAGTTATTTATTTTTTCTTTCATTATATTTTTAATTACAAAAAGTGTTGTAATATTAGGAAAAATAACATTGCAAAATAATATATAGCACTGCAACCAAAAAGCAAAAGTGAAAAAATATATTAATAATTAAATTAAATCAAAACTACTGAACATTTTAAAAGATAAAAACCTCTTAGGCTTCAGATGTCCAGTATGCATTATTAAATAATAAAAAAAATAGCTTCAGTATAACTAAACCTTCTAAAATGTGTAATTACAGCATCTCTTTAACTCTGTAGAGCTGCAGCAGCTCTTATTTAAATGATCTCTGACGCAATGTGACAGATTAGCCCAGGCGCGACCCAATCTGGCTTTGCAGACTAATGAGAGTGGGGCATAACTCAGGGGTTTTTTTTTAAGTGAGTCTGCGTTTCAGTTTAGGTTTTACTGAGCATTACTTTCTGTATTAGTGAAGTTCTAACTGCGTGTAAAGTTGACCTTTTTCTTCTAGTGTCTCATACGCTTGATGCCTTTGTCCTCCAGTCCTCTTGTGTATGTCTTCATAGTTGATGCAACTCTTTTTGTCTCTGACTAGTTCCTGTTTTACTTTGAGGGTTAGAGTTTTTTGGAACCTGTGCTATATTTACTTCTTTTGTCTGAGTGATTCCTCAATCAGCCCTCGGTGTATAAATAGTCCTGTCCTCCTCTTTGTCACCTGTAAATGTTCATGTTTTTTCCCCATGTGTTGCCTCGTGATCTCCTTTCCCCCATCGTTGTTACTCCTGCGCAACCTCTTTATGGCAAAGGTGGTCTGTCTATTTGGACAGTTAGTAAAGGGTTTTTGTTGTTTCTGTTAGAGTTGTCTGATTTGGTTTTAACACCCAGTGGTGTTTAAATGAATGTTCATTTAAACAGCCCTGGTTGAATGGCAGAGCTGTGATTGAATGTGGGGGGAAAATCTCAGATTTTTTAACATCTGTTTTGTAATGATGATTAGTTAAATCTGACTGCTGTTTTTTACAATAAAGGAATATTTTCCCTGACCCATTTCTGATCATAGATCAGATTGGAGGATATTTAAATGAGTTTGAATGAATTTAAATGAGAAAATCTAAAAATTCACCTTTAAAAAGTTTGCAGTGTCATCAAGGTACAGTGGCTCTCTCTCTTAGCCGTTTAGGCTGGATTTCTCATTTATCTCATCACAGATAGTACTGCATATGTCTTTATGAAAATTTTAAATTCTCAGTGCTGTAAAGAAGTCCTGCTGAAAGCTGTCATTTGTAGATTAGTGGATTTATGCTTTGAAGTCGAGCTCCCACACAGGGTCACAAGATTAGTTTAGAGCTCCTGTGATGAAAAAAAAGGATTATTTTTTTCCCACAGTTGTTTTAGTCAGCATTTACAACTTTTATAAAAACAAAGAAGATTCAGGTCTAACTCACTGTACATTCAAGAACAAATGAAGGCAACAGCATTTATAGGTAGAGATCTCCAGCTATCTGTTTGTTTGGTTGTTTTTCTCAGTTATAAAAATGTCGATTCGTCAGAAACACAGAAATATACAGCTGTAGTCAGAAATTTACATCTGCTCCTTATGGGCAAGAATGTAACTGTAATTTTGGTATTATAATGATTTCTTTGAACTGTCTTTTTCAGGCGGGGAATGATTGTACAGGATACATTTTTAATAACTTTAAAAAACAAGAATTGGCTGCACAAGTTTGAATTTATATTGGATTTCCTCTAATCCACACAGGCTCAAATATGTACATACACTCACCTAAAGCTTTATGGTCAGAAGAGACAAAGATTGAGCTATTTAGGCCAGCGGTCCCCAACCTTTTTTGCACCACGGACCAGTATAATGTCAGACAGTATTTTCACGGACCGGCCTTTAAGGTGTTGCGGATAAATACAACAAAATAAAATGATACGACCAAGACAAAAACTGTGGTATTTTGTACATTTAATAATAAACACGAATTCACTGTGTAATTGTGTAACTTTATTAGCAGTGCTGACAACACTGAGAGTAACCTCCTCCTCTCTGCCCCTTAATGCTCTCTGGTCGCTATGGTAATGCCTAATTTCTTTCAAAATAAGCCACACAACTACAACACTGGAAAAGACCCAGGGAAACCGAGTTAACGATAAAAACCCTAAAAACCATAAATTTCACATCTCAACTCTCACGGTCCAGTACCAAACGACCGGTACCGGTCCGTGGCCCGGGGGCTGAGGACCGCTGATGTAGGCCACATTGACCACAAGTATGTTTGGAGGAGTAAAGGTGAGACTTTCAAACCTAGGAACACTATACCAGCTGTCAAGCATGGTGGTGATATCATCATGCTCTGGGGTTGTTTTGCTATCAGTGGTACTGGTACAATGTAAGCTGAACAAATTTCATGGAATAATATAATAATATAATAGAGGAGGACTAGCTCCAAATTCTTCAACTTCACCTCAAATCAACAGTCTGACAGTTAAAACTTGGACACAGTTGGGTGTTCCAACATGACTATGATACCAAACAAACATCAAAACTGGTTTTGGTATGGATAAAGCAGCCTCACATTAAACGTCTGGACTGGCCTTGCCAAAGCCAAAGCGGATGATGCATAAAAGCCAGGACCGTGACTGGAAACCAACCAATTTAAATGAACCCTACCAATTCTGCAAAGAAAAATAGTCAAAAGAGTTTAAAGGGTTACTCTTTGTTCAAAATGTAAAAAGTTGAAAACATAGTTGAAACATAATGCTTCATTTTTTTCCTCTTCTAATCACTACAATCACAAATCTTCACACTAAATCTATATATATTTCCTGCACAGTATGAGATTTGTGTATCCATGTCACAGTCCTGAAAGAGGTCACTGAGTGGTAAAATCCTTCCTTGTTGTTTCAGAGAGCCATCATGAAGCTGGTTTTGCTCCTCCTGCTGGTGACGGAGGCATCCTGCAGGTCTCACAGCTCTGGGTGTGAGAAGGGCTGTGACTGTCGTGGAGACCTCAAGTTCACCATATGCTCAAGGGCTTCCTTCACACGGCTCCCCAGCCGAGTGCCTCCCAACACTGAACGCCTCGACCTGTCTGACAACTGGATCTCCATCATCCCCGAACGCACCTTCAACACCACTCGCAAACTACGGGTACTCCTGCTGCAGAACAACAACATCAGCGTGGTGGAGGATGGGGCCTTCTCACAACTGGAGTTCCTCCAGAAGCTGGATCTGAGCTGGAACCAGATCACCACTCTCTCTGAGGGATTCTCCATTGGCCTAGCCTCACTGCAGGAGCTGCAGCTGTCCCACAACCGACTGACCACCCTGGGCAGCCGGACCTTCCGGCACCTGGACAGCATCCAGCGATTAAACCTGACCAACAACAGCATCCAGACCATTCAGATGAGGTCGTTCTCCTCAATGAGCCTCCTCCGACAGCTCCACCTGCAGGACAACCAGCTGACGTCTCTGAGGAGTGGCACTTTCTCCATGCTGCGCTCTCTCGAAGTCCTCAACCTGGCCGGAAACCAGATCAGTGAGGTGGAGACTGGTGTCTTCAAGCCACTTGCCAGCTTGACGTTACTCAACATTGCCAAGAACCAGCTGACCACCATCTGCTTCAAGACATTCCTGAGCATCCACACCTACAGCACCCACCTCCTGCTGGAGGGGAACCCCTGGAACTGCGACTGTGACCTGCAGAGAGTTTTCCGGAAGCTGCACAGCATCCAGCGGCTCTTCCTGGATGACTACTACAACCTGACATGCAGTTCGCCACCTGACCTCCAGGGCTACCTTCTGATAAACGTGGATGATGAGCTGTGCATTGCTGAGACGGTCACTGTGCTCATCATAACCATCACCGTCATCATCACCCTGCTGGCTGCCATGCTGATGGGTGAGAGAAAGAGGAGGAGGAGGAAGAAGAAGGGATTCCACTGGACGCAGCAGGGAGACTTTTCAGACGAGTCAGACTACTGAAGCAACTTCTGTTTCTGACTTAAATATATCACTCTTTCTTTTCTCGCACTGTAGTCTGATAGTATTTTCAACCAAGAGTGCTCATAGCTAGACTAGAAGTGGAGTTTAAAAAGTCCAGATAGAAGCCTCAGTGAGATTAAAAACCTGTTTTTCAAAAGTGACTTGGCCAAGAAGGCAGCAGAGATTGTATCCATCCATCCATTCATTGCATTCTACATATGTGAAGCTGGGTTGTGGTCACAACAAATCTGTTTTTAACTGAGGATTTCAAGACATGAACTGATGGTCGGACATCCTCCTTCAGGATTTCCTGGTAGAGAGCAGAATTTGTGGTTCCATCAGTTACAGCAAGTCGTCCTGAGGCAACAAAGCAACTCCAGACCATCACACTACCACCACCATGTTTGACTGTTGCTATGATGTTGATTTTATGAAATGCTGTGTAGGTTTCTTTTGTTCTTTTTCTAACCCTTTCCAGACTGTTAGATGTCAGTGACTTTGATTGTCAGCTGTTTCTTTAGATCATGACATAATGTGTTTCTTTTTGAGAATATTGAAATCAGGTTCAATTTTATTTTCTTGATTCAACTGGTGTGGTCGTAATCAGGTCTGGGTGTAACTAGTGACATTGAGTAACCACATTTTTTTGGAAGGCTATATTCAGAGTCAACTTGGGTGTGTGTGTGTGTGTGTGTGTGGGGGGGGGGGGGGGGGTAGATGCTCATACTTGGGTTATCTTTGTCTATTATTTAAATGTATTTGATGATCTGAAACAAATAATGTTCTTCCCCACGGTCTCCTCCCAGCTTTGGAGGGTTCCCTCCCAGAAAAACTCCCAAAACGCCCTTTAAAGCATGTCTGTTATGACTGAAGGGAAGGTTGCTGATTACACATGTATACACACAGATAAGAGGGAACCAGCTCAAGGATAGATTTATACAAAAACCAGCCAGCGGGTAAGCCTGCAGACACACAGAGAACAGAAGTGATTTCCACAACCATTTAGCAATATATATATAATAGATCATTGCATTAAAATGCTCCAAAAGGCACCAACAGCATAAGCACAATCAAAAGGTCCAGTTGACTGACAGCTATATTAGAGATAATCCATTACAGTCTATCTTTTCTGCAGCAGTTTCAAGAGCATGAAAGGCTAGACAAAATTGTCCTCAATCTCCTGTTGCTGGAGCTTTCACAGGACTTCACCAAACAAAGCCCATTTTTTCTACTACTGTTGTTGTTGTGGTAGTGGTTGTGGGTCACAAGGTAGAGTGGGCTAACAGCTAATCGTGAAGGTTGCCCGTTCCAAACACAGTTCCTGTAGTCTGCATGTTGAAGTAGATCGGGTAAGATGCTGAACTCTGAAGTGCACCTATTTGAAATAGAGTAGAAAGCACTATTTAAGTACCAGTCAATCAACCTTTCTTCAAAGAGGCATGTCCTTTGCCATTTGTTTGGACCGGTAGTCAAAGACTGCTTTCTAGTTAAGCACTCAAAGTGTTTTCTTACCACAAGCCTCATTCACCACACTACCCACACAGTCATACAGGTGCTTTTTTCTATGCCTAAGCACCTTGTCTAACATTTGCACACACACTCTCACTCCAATGGTTGCAGCTGCTGGCTGTAAGGTGCCCATGCGGGGGTCTTTATGTGTGCTGGGGCTTATACCGGGCTCCTGAATTAGTTGGAAGTCAGAAATTCCAAGTTCCTAATTGGAAATTTTTTGTGGAACATCCCCTCAACTTGGATTTCCCACTCGGAAAGTTGGAGCAGACCAACATCCTCCGAGTTAGCAATCAGAGATGGCTCCCTTTCAAGTACTAACTAGGCCTGACCCTGTTTAGCTTCTGAGATCAGATGAAATCAGGTGTGCTCACGGTGGTATGGCCTTAAGTTTGGTATGGCCATCTTTAAATCAATAATCATGAGTGTGTATGACTACAGCTCCTTAGGTACAGATTTTTACTGCTCTGAAAATGACTGTGTGACATGAGATGTTATTTACTTCAAGCGGCTGGGTGGAGTGTGTGGTTTCCTGGTGATGTAACTTTATGATGCCTTCCAGGAACTCTCATTGCTCTTGTATTTAAAGCCAGCAGTCCTCACCCACCTGTCTTTACACCTTTGTTAAATACGGCATGAATTATGCTCTTCTGCATTTGCTCTGTTTGTTCTGTAAAGCAAAGAAGGTGTACAAATAAAGTCCTTTCCATCTCATTGATTGTCACGGTGTTTGAACCAATTAATTTCTGTCACAAAGAAAAATGGAAAACGACATGACACCTTTCAGACTTGATGGTGATCATGAAGGAACATTTCTGACTTAACAATAGAGCCAGTTTACACAGTTCATGATCTTTACAGCTAAATTATAATATGAAGCCTTTTAAAGAGGAAGGTTTGATTACAGCTCCTCTAAAACTGGGCATGAGTGCATTAAACAAGAGAGTTTCTGTATGATTATTGGATAATAATTTGATATTGATCATAAGAAAGATGCAAAATGCTCCTTATGGTGAAAAATGTTTTATTGTTGTAGACTAATAAGCCTTCAGGGAGTCCTACAGTCATTTTGAACTGCCTGTGTCTCTTTAAAAATGAATTATTGCTGTGTTTTTGTATGTTTTGACTGCGATTAATGGCACTTTCCCCTTTAATTGAGGCACTGGAGACGTTTAGGCGGAGTCGCTTTGTGGTATCAAGTTGCCAGAATTTACACCTGGCAACTACCGGATGTGACGAAAACTTAAAAGCACAACGGTGCCATCAGCTTTGAAAGAAGTAGGCTCACAAAACACACAAAAGTAGCAACATTTTTGTTAAATAAAATGAACAAATGTTTTTTTTTAAACTTTCTAAAACCGAACATGTTAACTTTTCTAAAACAATTTCTTCCCCAAGATCCACTAAGAAATGTTTAATTTCTAATTTTAAACTGTTTTCCCCTTATTTCTAAATACTGTACCAATGTGCTTATGGTAACATTTTATTATGTGTTCCTTGAACAGATTACAACATTTTTTAGACTTAATAATTCAAAAACAAAACAAACAGTAAATTATAGAAAAACAAAAATGAACTTTATTCAGTCTTTCATTTAATTGTGAAATTTAATTTAAAGGTTATTATTTTATATTTCTGAGAGGAATTACTCCAAACTATTCAATAATTTAAAAATAAACACAATTTAATAAAACAGAATAAGGTAGCGCATACGCATGAGCTTTATTTTGGAAGTCTCGGCCTGTTGTCGTAGAGGTCCCAATGGCGGGCTTGACCGCGGCGTCTCTGTTTTCTGGACAGGTGGAAGCTCCGGTTTGACGAGCTGCCGTTGTTCTCAATACAAAGACAGGCGGAGACGAGAAAGACCTGAAATTCCCCCCGAATTAAAGCATGAACTTATGTCGGAGACTATAAATAGTTTACAGAAAATAAAAGCGGTAGTTTGAACGTTTTTTGTGAAAAATGTCCGCAGGAGAAGAGAGAAAATTGAAGAGAAACTGCGCAGTCATAGTTTAATGGGAGCGGTGACCTGAGCAGGTAAGAACATTAGTTTGCGTTGTCGTTAAATTTGTCCTTTATTTTAAATTGAGTCTCGTGAAATACATGTTTAAAATGTTTAATTTAGGTTACATGGTACAAGTCCTGACATTCGGAGACACTTCCTTTGTGTTTAACCGGGTTTAAATGAGCGCCAGCACTTCCTTAAATTACCCCTTAAACGTTCCGACTTTGGTTTGTTTTATACAATTTAGATAACCCGTAGTTTTGTTTAACATGTCTGACACTTCCGCGGAGACCATCACTGATAGATGGACGGCTTACAAACTGAGGTCTGAGGACCTCCAGAGGTCGTATGTTTGCTGAAATATCTGTATTGGTGACTGCTGCTCAGCTTTCAGTTTTATTGTTGTCACGATACACAAGTGGATCTCAAAGTAAGGCTTAGGGACCGTCAGGGAGTCTAACCTGGCCGTCTTTGTATAAAAACAAAATATCAGCACCTTCAAAGTACATCCACAAACACTGACGTTACACAGGTCGGATTATAGTACCAGGAACTCGTCCATTTAGACTGATTTAATTTGGACATGGGAGAGTGTACAGATTGTTTTAATATATGTGAATACTGTGACACAGAAATATGATGATTTCTTTGCTTTTTACCAATTTGAACGATACTCTACACATTTAGCCCCTTCTAGTATGGATTATATTACCTAGCACCCGTCAGGGCCATTTAAAACACAGAATGAGACTATTTGAACCTTTTATTCTACCTCTGAATGCTTGGATTCACAGTTTTTCTAGCATGTAGACCTCATGACACCATGTCTAGACCATGTACCACTACCTTGGTACTGTTCTAATCTGGATTATCATTCATTACCAAACCGTTTCAATAAATGTTTTGAAAAACAGTTTGACATGTCTGTAACACAAAACATATGATTAAAGAGAGTTTTTTTCTTTTGGCTAGTGGACCACATTAGACTCGATCTAGACCATCACCTGCTGCATTTAGACTCTTTTAATCTATAGATTATGTAATCAAGAAAACATCCAGGAGAGTTTCAAATTCAGATTCTGTGAGACTTTTGTCCCATCTGGAACCAGATTACTTGATAGCTTTTAACCATTTGGTTGTATTTGACACCAGGTGTAGATCAAAAATAACTACATGTTAGAGAACAAAGAGCATAGAAGTAGTGCGAAGGACTTGGTCTGAGTATAGAGTCCATTTGTTAGTGGTCTGAATGATGAGGGCTACTCAGACCATGGCTGGTGAGGTGAGTGTGCAGGGATGGGGTGCGGTGTTAGCTGACAGTCCGAACGTCTTAGGGGAAGAAGCTGTTTGTGAGTCTGGAGGTGTGGGACCTGATTGACTACCAAAGGGCAACCGGTCAAACAGGTGGTGGGTGGGGTACAGTGGTTACCTCTGATGGTCCTGGCTTTCCCGAGACAGGAGGACCTGGTGATGGTGTACAGGGGTGGCAGAGGGTAGCCATAATCTGGATTATATTACCCAACATAGGTTCAGGTTAGGAGCTCTGTTTAAACCGTAATCCTTAAATTAATATTCCATAATGCTACTCTGAATAGATGGGGTTTTTTTTTTTAAAGCAGCTTGTCTACAGTATTCAGAACTGCCTAAATGTTCCTCCAGAGGCAGATCTATTTATACCGGTTGTCTGATTTTGGCCACAGTCAGACAAGTATTGTTTTTGGAAAGTCTCCAGAGAACTCAGCCCTTTCACAGAAATACAAAGACATGTCGTGATCAAGGTTTGCTCTTTTTATTGTTTTCTCTCGTAGTCAAACAAGTTATCCACAAATGTTCTTTTTCTGTTTTAAAAATTATTTAATATTAAAACATTTCTCTTAATCTTTCAGGTTATTTCTGGGTGTTATTAGCAGATTTCTGGTATAACTTATATTTTAGCAGAAAACTACTAATGATGTCTCACAGTGAAGTAGTTACAAGATGAATTTAGCCTCATTTGGTTACTCTGGCGTTGCTCTAACCCTCATTTCCTTATCTTCCAGATATGCCAGCCGACGACAAGGTTGCCATCCTGACAGATGATGAGGAGGAGCAGAAGAGGAAGTATGTCCTCGCTGAGCCATTCAACACCCTCTCCATGGCCCAGCAAGAGGATGTCACAGCGCCACCAGGACCCGGCTCTGACATGGCACGTGATCAGGTGGCAGCAGTGGCGGCCTCACAGCCAAATTCCATGGACTGCTGCGAGAGGACGTGCCTCCGCATCAACAGCCACCTCCTCATCTCCAAAGTCTTCTATTTCTTTTTCTATGCCGCCTACGGCTCGCTGCACCCCCTGCTGGCCGTGTATTACAAGCAGCTCGGCATGTCAGCCAGCCGCAGCGGGCTACTCGTCGGCATCCGCTACTTCATTGAATTTTGCAGCGCCCCCTTCTGGGGTGTAGTGGCGGACCGTTTCAAGAAAGGAAAAGTTGTGCTGCTGTTTTCCGTTCTGTGCTGGTTAATGTTCAACTGCGGCATCGGGTTTGTCAAACCTGCGGAAATGATATGTGAGGAAAAGGGAGCTTCTCTCTCCACGCCGCTTCCACCCGTGGTAACAGTCCAGCCTCAGGATAATGTAACACAACCAAGCAACTCCACCAACCACACCAGAAGTCGGCGAAACGTACTGGAGCTGCATGTGGAGCATTCCCACGTGCTCCACAGGCTAGAACGTAGTGTGGATGCCAACATAACCACAACATACTCTCCATTTAATTTACTAAACACCACCCAGCTCGTACCAAACACCACTCTGCAGACCATCACCAGTTCTGCTCCAGCACCTGAGAAAAAGTACCAGATCATCTACAACAGGGACCAGGTGGAGTCCATCTTCCTGCTCATCCTGCTTGTCATCATCGTGGGCGAGTTCTTCAGCGCTCCCGCCGTCACCATCGTGGACACGGTGACCCTGCAGTATCTCGGTAAAGCCCGCGACCGCTACGGCCTGCAGAGGATGTGGGGCTCTCTGGGTTGGGGTCTGGCAATGCTGCTGGTGGGCATCTGGATTGACCACACTCATATCACCGTGGCGATCGAAGGCACTGGTTGCGCTGTGCCCGATTTTCGCCTTCACAACTACCAGCTCGCCTTCATTGTCTTTGGTGTTCTGATGGGTGTGGCGTTGATTGTGGCCACTCAGTTTTACTTTGAGAAAGGCGGTGAATACCAGCAGGAAGTTCCAGAGGTGGTGGAGGACTCAGCGAACACTGACAGGGAGTCAGTCACTTCAGAGCAGACCCCCAGCAACCCCAACACCACCCAGGAGTTCCACTACAGTGACCTCCTCAAGCTGTTGTGCAGCGTGCGCTACAGCTCCGTCCTCTTTGTCGCCTGGTTCATGGGCTTTGGCTACGGCTTCGTCTTCAGCTTCCTGTACTGGCACTTGGAGGACCTGGGCGGGACCACCACGCTCTTTGGGGTCTGCTCCGTCCTCAGCCACATCTCAGAGCTCGCTGCGTATTTCACCAGCCACAAGTTCATCGAGCTCGTGGGACACATCAGGTAAGAACAAACACTACAAGGCACCAAAGCTGCTCCTACATATACAGAGATTTTCTCATCACACATCAGTTAGTAGCTGGTAGTTGGTCGCTAAAGAGCATCCCAGGTTCCACTTGCCTGGCTAACCGTAATACCACTCTCTCACTGCCAGTGTATCCTTCACTTTCATTGGTTGTTCTTTAGTCGCTTGCTTAAAAATTTTAAAAGGTTTCGCACACTTTGCGTCGTCAGTGGTTGTGTGGCTTGTTGTCATTGACATTTTCTGTTGTATGTTGCTGCTAGCTGCTTCCTGTGTTGATATTCCTTAACCTCCTAAGACCCAAACTCATTCATTGCATGCTTTAATTTTTCTTTGCTATTTGGACTGATTGGGACCTGATGAATGTAAAAACAAAGAATTAGCAGATCTTTTTTTTTTTTTTTTAACCTAAAATAAATGAGATCCACATATGAAGACATTCGTTATAATTTTGATAGAACAGTGGCAGTATAATGTCCTCGTAAGTGGATATCAGGCCCTTGTAGGGCGACCGTGGCTCAGGGGGTTGGGAATCGCATCTGTAACCGGAAGGTCGAGGGTTCGATCCCTGGGCTCTCTGTCCTAGTCGTTGTGTCCTTGGGCAAGACACTTTACCCTACCGCCTACTGGTGTTGGCCAGAGGGGCCGATGGCGCGATATGGCAGCTTCGCTTCTGTCAGTCTGCCCCAGGGCAGCTGTGGCTACAAGTGTAGCTGCCTCCACCAGTGTATGAATGTGAGAGTGAATGAATAGTGGTATTGTAAAGCGCTTTGGGTGCCTTGAAAAGCGCTATATAAATCCAATCCATTATTATTATTATTATTATTATTATTATTATTATTATTATTATTGTAGAGCAAAATTTCATATTTTGGTCTACACAACCCAAAATGTGATGTCCACATATGTGGCCGCCAGGTCTGAGGAGGTTAAGGCTGCTTGGAGATCACGTTTACTTTGAACTTTTTTCTGACTTTTTTTGTCCCAAATATTTTTGTTTTTGATAATCATGGGAACCAAGACAGAAACATCTGGTAATTAACTAATGAAGTAATGAATTATTTACTAATTATTTATTATCATGCTGTTAGGTTTCACATAGGTGATGTTCCCCCTTAGATACACAGTACTATCTCTCCTTCTGGGCTATTTAAAGAGCCAGTTCATCTGTATTACCATTGCTGGAGCATGAGTTCCTTTTTCCTCGTGTTCAGCTGCCTCTGATCTAACTCTTCCACCATTAAATCAAAGAAATCTGTAAGCTGTTTAAAAAAAAATCCACTTCCATGCTTTCTTTAAAGACTTTTTAAAAGCAAAAACTCTTGATCAACCGTTTAAACTGTGCATTCATAGCATTAATGGTGGGTCCAAACAGTTCAGTCATCGCCTCGCTGTGTTTGGTGTCAGAGCTGTGACAAGTGAGCGCTCCTCTTTGGGACAATGCGGCCATTGGATTCAGGGTCGGACCCTTCGGGTAGCTTCGACATCTGAGAACAAGGGGTTAGATTTCACAGATCCATCTATGCTGTTGACTTTCAAAGAGCTCTCAAGTCTACGCGAGGTGAAGATGGAGCAAATTTAGCTGAAGTACTTAATAAATACACCTGCTGGGCATGCTGATATTTCTGTTCCTCGCGTTAATCAAAAGCCTTGTACGAAGCCACTGATAGTTGGGAGCATGCAGCAATTACTCAGACAAAATGAGGCAGTCGTAGAAGCTAGACAAGGTCTATAATGTAACTGAATAATGAATGATGAGCACCGTTTCTCTGGTGTCAGACGTGGAGTACTTTCTGTTTTACTTTTAGAGGCCTCAAAAGAGAAGAATTTACTCAGCTGTTCACTGGCAAAAAGTGAAAATAGTGGGACTCTAACTGACATGACTGTGACTGTGGTTACCAGACCTCCAGTTAGCAACGAAATTTTTATTCATAATGTTTCAGAGTATTTCTATTCCCCTCAAGGCTGCTGATTATCTTAAACTACACACATTTCACTTTTCCTTTATTTAGAATAACAAAAATACAGCATATAATATAAGTTAGTACATGAGCAAAACACAGGGCATGAAAGTAGTAATGTCTTTGTTACTCCACTGGGAGTTAGAAGATTAAAACTGGGGAATATTTAGACTGATTTAACTTTAAAGTAGAAGCAAAAATATAAATAAACTGAACAGGAATGCTCACTATGAAGAGGTGCTTATGCAAGACATCAGTGGGGATTTTCACACGGACACAGATCAGAAGCTATTTGATTTCAGTGCCTCGGACAGACAAATCGGGCACATCATCGCCATAAATGTCAACAAACAGGGAAAAAAGCAACAATAGGATGAAAAACCATCCAGCTGCTCGCTATCTCAGATTTTAAATGTTGTAACATGTTGTAGAGCAATAGTTTTCAAATTTTTACATCAACATGAGACGAGGAGTAGGAAGCTGATAGAGAGGGAGAGCTTCAGCTGTTTGAGGGTCGGTTTGTCATTTTTCTGATCCAACTCATTCCTCAGATCAGCATCTTCCTCCTTCATACAGTCCTATGACAGATGTCCACGCTTGTAAGCACTTTCCAGAATTGGCGCCTTGGGAACTTCTCCTGGCCACCATACGGCTGCGTTGACGTGACAGACCTTAACTTTCTCTGTGATCACACTGGGGACTTTTAGTTCACTTTCAGAGCTGATGGTAGATTTTTAAGTGACTAGAAGCATTAGCAGAAATGTTTTTGGAAGTCATCTTTGCTTCTTGAAGCTGTGAAGCCTAATACCATTTTCCATGTTTCATTTTAGCCAATCAAAAGCAGCTTGCTGTGTCATTATTTCATTATGTGTAAAATCCAGACACACTGGTTAAATATATTAACAATAGCTCCTTTCTGTTCATATGCATTGAAACCTTTAGAAATTTTAAAGCAATGAGAACATTTCACCTGTTTTTGAAAGCACCTTTTCACAGAAGACAGTTACAGCCTTTACAGGCCCACAGGCTGTCTGGCTCCTCTTAATCTGCATTAGTGACTCTGTGTGTGTATATTCAGTCTCATGCAAACACGCCCTTCATCTTCCTGTGTTTTCAGGATGTGACTCTGTCTAGTAAGCACACTTCCTGCTTCACTGCAACGTCTGAGCAGCAGCTTCCTCTCTGGTGGTCACTTGCTTTCATTTTAACCGATGAGAGCACGTCAATAAGTGACCTCGGGCTGAAGGTTTAATGTGTTGACCCTTTTAAACCGACCTGTTAGCACAGAGAGACCATCTGCTACTGCTCAGATGGGCTCAGTTTAGCACTTAATGGAGCCCATCTTAGAGGACGGACTGAACTCGCAATGTCCAGAATCTAAAGATGTATTTTCTTGTGAGGATTATCGCAGTTTCCCACCACACCAAATCAGATATATTAGCTTTATGTATTTAATGTTGTTATTTTTAAAGTTTCTGTTCTGTGCTTTGTTGTAACACTTGAAATATTTTGGAGGTTTAGATCATTATCAGACAACAAGGCAGCCTGAAACATCATCACAACTTAATTCATACTTCTTCATTTGAATACTCTTTAGAATATGAGAGGGAGAGGGAGAGAGAGAGAGAAGGAAATGCCGATATTGGGCGCAAAGAGGGTGCTGCAACAAAAACCTCTTTGTAATTGCTTTACTGTGGTTGCCTGTGGTTTGCATGGAAGATGCCGACTTGTCTGCAAAAACTTGCCAACTACTCTCTAAGCGGTCGTGAAGCTGTGAAAAGTATGAAGCGACCCATACAAGGAGTTGTGCCCCTTTGAAATGTTTTTGAAATGCAGACTATTTGGTGTCATCCACGTAACCAAAGCAATCGAAACAAGATTTTTGGTGCAGCGCGCTCTTTATAACTATCCATCCATCCATTCGCGTCCGCTTATCCTTTTCAGGGTTGCGGGGGGCGCTGGAGCCTATCCCAGCTGTCATAGGGCGAGAGGCGGGATACACCCTGGACAGGTCGCCAGTCTGTCGCAGGGCCAACACACAGGGACAGACAACCATTTGCACTCACATTCACTCGCACATTCACACCTATGGGCAATTTGGATTAACCAATTAACCTATCCCCACAAGCTGCATGTCTTTGGACGGTGGGAGGAAGCCGGAGTACCCGGAGAGAACCCACGCAGACACGGGGGAGAACATGCAAACTTTATAACTAGTTTCATAATAAAGGCGGCCAACCAGTTTGGGGATACACATTTTTCCCCATCAGCCAGAGGTTGCCAGGAATGACGGTCCAATCTCTAGCCTGTGTGGCTGAGGCCTAACAGCTCTCATTCGTTGTTATTATCTTTGGGAAATGCTGACAACACGACCTTTCCCTGTAACGTTGTTTTCAGCGAGAGAGCTTGTCGAGCTCAGTGTTCACACACCCAGAGAACAGAGTGTGTCTGTGTGTTCAGTAACGCTTCAGCTGATGAGCAAACATTAAAATAATCCCGGTGATGAGCGCGATGAACTCGGTGCGTGTTGTGCTGTATTGTTCTCGAAATAGCAGCACAAAGCCTCCTTGATGGGTACGAACAGCACCACAGAAGAAGAACAGAAAGATTAATGAGGCGAACAGTTAAATACAGGCTCGTATAACGAAAATACTTTTTCCTGTTTTTGTAGCAACAAAAAACCACCAGGATAATTCAGTCAGCTGACTTTAAAGACTTTTTACCAGCTTGAGTGTTTGTCAGTTTTTCAGCATTTATGCTCTGTACCATTGGGTCATAACTTCAATATTTATTGCAATAAAGAAACAGTTAAATAGGACAAATTATTTTTGTCTGATACCCAAACTGCAGCAGGTTTGGGTTTAAGAAGAAAGGCAAGCAGATCCAGACGAACTGTTGCTCGTTTTTAGTTACAGGATGAATTTGTTGTCTTTGCTGACGTGGAAAAAAAAGAACAAAGCTTAAACAAAGATTCAAATGATGAACGATTATACTGACTGAAGGTGTGGCCTTATCACAACCAGTTCATCCTAATGGTCATACTTGCAGTAAAACTAAGAATCGGGATGCTTACAGGATAGAAACAGTTGAAGACATTTCTTCAGTCCTTGGAAAGATGTTATTAGGATTTAAAAATGCATATCAGTCTTACCAAACATCACTAAAGCAAAGAAACAACAGCTCAGGATTGAGTTGGTAATTCATTGCAACAAGTCTCATGCTTCTTCTCTTTCCTTCCTTAGAGTGCTGTACATCGGGCTGGCCTGCAACACAGCTCGCTACCTGTACATCTCCTACCTGGAGAACGCCTGGATCGTCCTGCCCATGGAGATCCTTCAAGGTAACCCTTTCTCTGTCTGTGTCTGCAGGGAGTATTAGGACTTCAGGACCCAGAGGACAGGGCAGGCCAGGAAATGGCTTTGTTTGTCCAGCATGGCGCCTTATCAGACAGCGTTTCTCTTCCTACAGTATCGCTGGTTAGCAGAAGGCTGTCAGGGCTGCAGCAGATGACAGAAAGCTGTAAAGTACGAGAAAAAACTGAAGGGAAGGGAAACGGCCCGGATTCTCAACTGCACGATCTGTATTACTCTGTGTTATTTCCTTTATTGTAGCAGCATTGCAACATACAGAGAGGATATTAACAGAGGTGTTGTCAGAAAGCATGTGCAGGGCGCTGCCGGACTTGAAAATAACAGAGAAAAAGTCGTCTTTCTCGGAGTCACAAATCAGTCGAATGCAAACTTGCAAACCATGTGTCACTTTTTTCAGCCCGGATAATGAACGCTGGCTTTTCTGTGCAAGCAGCAGCTTTCTCAAAACAGGGCTGATCAGTTTTAAAAAGGAAAAGACTGATTATATTATGTCATAGGTCCTGTTTATGAGCGGTTTGTTTCCTGTTCGGGAGCTGCTGCGGTTTACAGAACACTTAGCAGTAATCTGTCTTCAGTCTTCACTCAGTCAGTTCAGTTTCAGATTCACAGTTAGTGGAAACTAAAGCCACAGTTAGCAGCAACACGGATTTATGCATACATTTAAAACATTTTTTTTACTAGATATACATTTTGTATTTTTATTTAAGTTTTTTTCCATTTTTTATTTGTATTTTTGTAAATATAATTATTTAAATTGTATTTTTTATTTTGTGTTTTTATGTTTTTTAATTTTCTGTTTTTAATAGTTTTAATATTGAATAGAATATATATAATATTTTTATTATATATTAATTTGATATTTTTTTTATATTTATATTCCCATCACACCATATGAATTGGCATCCCAGATTATTAACACTGTATTTCTAATTTATCTTTGACTTTATTTAAGCAATGCAAAGTAAGGTGAGAAATGCAGTGCATACAATAAAACTACAGTGAAGACTTGAGCAGTGAACAGCTGCTCTCTGTGGCTCACTGGTTTGCATGAGACATCCGCCCTGAGAAAACACCTCTGCCTCGCAGAATAAACACGTGAAAGCTGCATCGGGGCTTCAGTTCTGAGTGCTCCACCTGTTGGTCCAGTGTTACCCTGAGTATGACACAATTTCAAAAAGTCTAAAAGTATATTTAGCATTTGCAACACATGTGGTGTAAAAACAGGGAGGGCTGAGGCAGCCTGCTTTTTACCTCGATGCGATTAGCTGGTCTGCAGAGAGGAAGCTGAGGTGAAGAAATAAAACTGTCACTGCAGGTTAATTAAACATATATGTCAGCATTTATTTATTCTCCAGAGTCCACAAATGGTTGACACTTGGCAGTGGAGAAGTAAGGACAAATAATTTAACTTGTGATATTTGATCTTGCAATGCATGAAAAGCCAAATTTTCATAGACTTTTTTTAATTCCACAGTAGAGCAATTCACTTACTCAAGTGCCAGGAAGAAAAAGGTGAATTAGAAATAGATTTAGATAATAGATAACAATAGAAAAATAAATAAGAAAGAATGCAGCAGTCAATATCTGCAGGTTATTGACTCTTGATTGGAGTTTGGAGGCAGCACAGAGAGCCAGTCTTTGTCTAAGAGGAGGCTTTAATGTGTGGACATTAATGCTGCGAGGTACACAAATGCATTATAGAGGCAACACTCTGCATGTTTAATATCATACACTCATGCAGGTCTGCTAATATGAATGCTGCTATTAGGGGTGTTAATAGCTTTAATATAGTTTAAATTCTGCATCTGTGCTTTTCAAATGTGCCCTATAGTCCACTAATGAAAGTTATCCAAGCTTCATGACATTGACTTTAAATGTGATGAAATGTTTAAGCAAACTTATTTTCGACTGAAAGTGTTTTTAAGTTGAAAATCTGGCCAATTGTTAAAAAACATAATAATTTCAGAGGCTCTGCCTGTATTTGTTCAACACATGCTGCTGATGTAATGACTCTAAAGCTGAGATGTTGGAGTTAATTGATTACATCAGGATGCTTGAGTTTATTTAGATCCAGATTCAGCTGTGACCCTTTGGATGTCCCTGTTTGTCCTCCAGGTGTGACCCATGCCTCAGTTTGGGCAGCTTGTATCTCCTTCCTGAGCGCTGCGGTCCCGCCGGCTCTCAGGACGTCGGCACAGGGAATTCTGCAGGGCCTGCACCTCGGGCTGGGTCGCGGCTGCGGAGCCATGGTCGGAGGAGTATTCGTCAATTATTTTGGTATGAAACGAGCACGTGAGGCGGAAATTGCCTTGCAGCACACTGGCTAATGTTTAAATGCAGTACCGGTGTAGTGTAAGTTGTTTATTTGAGCTGCTTTAGGGTAGGAAACACAGGAAATATATGAGTTCGCCTTGCTAATGGTTTCTCTGTTTGCTCTGCAGGTGCTGCAGATACGTTCAGAGGAATCGGCATGGCCTCCCTCGTCATCCTCCTCATCTTCTCCTTCATCCAGTGTCTGACCGGAGACACTGAAGGCAAAGGTGGGAAAAATGCATACAAATAAACAAGATCGCAGATATGCACATTAGGCTTGTTTTGTATGTCACTAAGTAGATTGCAGGTTTATAGTGTCTGCAATATTTAGAAAACTAAAGCATTAACTAATCTTGTCTAATAAGAAGTGTAAGAACACAGCATAATAATCACCTTCTAAAAGGAAATTGATGAAAAGTAGCTCCATAGTGTTGAGGTGTACAGATTTGCCTAATAAGTGAAAGATTCCTGGTTTGATCCCAGGAGGAAACACTAATGCCTTGACCTTAGCCCCTTGTGGATAAAGGAGCAGCTTAAAAATTAAAGCTGAAACTATGTGATCCGCAGTAAACAAAAGCTGTGCTTCCTGTTGATATTTTGAGCCGGATGTTGAATCACGGCTGGTCATGTTTCCACTGCTTTTGCTGGGTTTGTCCCTTGGGGTTGGGTCTAAGTGTGTCAGGATGTTCATGAGTGACGTGGATTGGTGCAGTTTTACAGATAATGTGGTAATGAGAGGGCTTTGATCGAGAGGAAAGTTCCTGATTTACCAGTAGGTCTACATTCTAACCCTCACCGGTGGTCATGAGCTCTGGAGAGTGACCAAGAGAGGTGGAGGAATGGAGGAGTATGTCTGGAATACCCTGCTCTAGATTAGCAGAACAAACTGTTTTAACTGATGCTTTTGCTGTGACATGATACACATTCAGATCCTTAAAATCTATATTTTTGTGCCCGTCGTTTTGTGTTTCTTCCCTCTGCACCTTCTTCCAGAGGACAAAATGCTAGCAGAGAACATCCCTGTGCCCTCCAGTCCAGTCCCGATCGCCACCATCGACCTGGTGCAGAGTCACGCACCCGACGGCAGCCCGGCCCCAGTGCGACAGGCTCCCTTGTTGCCAGTAAGGAAGACTAAACATCAGGAGGATCAGGAGGACCCGAACAGGCCGGCTTGGATGCTTTCCGGTGCCCCCTGGGTCACCATTGCCTTCGCCTTTGTCCAGATCAAAGAGATGATCAGCCTGGCAAAGAACAGCACTCGAGACCCTCACCCACTGCAGGTGAACAGACAGTAGCCAAGCAGAGTTTTAGTCATGAGCACATGAAAAGAAAAGCAAAAATCTGATTTAGGAGATAAAAATGTGAGAACTGGTCATTTCGGAAGACTTACAGTAATGTTATGTTTGGTTCAAGTTGTGGGAATATTAAACTGGGACTCTCCTGAATAGTTTTCTGTCTTCTGCAGTCAATTTAATACAGTTTTATTTGTAGAGCGCCATATCGCAGTATCGGGGGCCTCAAGGTACTTTATACTGACAGAATCTAAAAGCCGCAGCACGTCTGTCACTCTCTGAAGCCTCAGTATAGAGGCTTCAGAGAGTGTATAGACTTTTAGCTCAGTCTTTTTAGGAAAGACGAAGCAAAAAGGGTCGGAAAAGTGGCTAAATGTAGCGACAGCTCTGTCAGCAGTGAGGTGAGCTGAAGCGTTTAGATTTCCACATTAAAGAAAAACTAAAATCAGTGATTGCATAGTTGAGAATTTGACATCCATATAACAAATATGTGTTTCCCAGAGAATTGGATCATTTTTGTTGCGATGGTGAGGCAGGATCTGCGTGTAGATGTTAAACACTTTGTTAAATTAGTTAGTAAATGATACCGTTTTTAATTAGTGATAATAAATAGTGGAGCACCAATCAGCTGCTGCTGTAGTCTTCATTTCATGGACGTACTCCATCTCCAGTGCAGCTGGTGATGCTAGTCCTTGTTCTGTCAAGCTGGAGGTCAGCCCCACACATCCCAGAAGGTGGAGTTTCAGTTAGAATAAGCAGGGAATAAAACCTGAGACAACTCTATGCCACAGCAGCAACCTGACCTGGTTGACCCGGACTTTCAAAGTAAGAGTGAAGTCATTGTGCGCTGAATCAAACATGATAAATGTATTAGTGTGTACACGAGGGGTGATCAGAAAGTTCTGAGAGCAGATACCTGAATATCAAAAGCCTCACCTGATTTTATCTTCAGCTGATCTCTAATCAGATCAGACTTGAGTTCTCAGACTGTTTTCAGTGTAGCTGCTTTTTACAGAAGGGCCTGTTACGTCCGTGTGTACTTGTGGCTCTGTAATGTGAGCTGGATGTCCTCCACTGCATCAGAACACTGATCCTTCAACTTTGTGCATTTCCCAAAACTGGAACTAAAGTCACAGGGAGGCAAACCTGGTACACGGGGCAGGAGGTGAGCGAGACCTGTGTTCAGTGCAGTGGCAGTCGGCATTGGGAGCGACCTGCGTGGTTGTCCTACGCAGAGCTTTACAGACATCTGTGTTGTAGCTATGCATTATCACCAGCAGCTTTCTCAAAATATGTTGAACAACCAGTAATCTGGGCTACTTAAGCTGCTGTTACTGCTGTTCTTTAGCTTAGAGCCATTCCCAAGTTTATTTTGGGCTGATGGTTTGTTCCATATTACGTTCCTTCCAACTAATGGTGGGATATATAAGCAGTTCAAGATCAAAAATAAGTCGACTCTTGATTGGAGTTTGGAGGCAGCACAGAGAAGCCAGTCTTTGTCTAAGAGGAGGCTTTAATGTGTGAACATTAATGCTGCGAGGTACACAAATGCATTATAGAGGCAACACTCTGCATGTTTAATATCGTACACTCATGCAGGTCTGCTAATATGAATGCTGCTATTAGGGGTGTTAATAGCTTTAATATAGTTTAAATTCTGCATCTGTGCTTTTCAAATGTGCCCTATAGTCCACTAATGAAAGTTATCCAAGCTTCATGACATTGACTTTAAATGTTGTGATGAAATGTTTAAGCAAACTTATTTTCGACTGAAAGTGTTTTTAACAGCTAAACACAGGTTAAAAAGTCCAAAAGAAATCTGAGCAGAAAAATTGGGTTTCAATTTTAGGATCGATCTCAAATGGTTTGATCCTCAAGAATGAAACCAAAAGGATTGTCATTATCATCCAAATCAGCCTGTTAAAGTGCATCTGAGCCTACAGCAGGCATATTCAAAGTAGTTTAACTGAAGTAACCTAACAGTTGGACATGGGTGTCTGTATGAAACCAGCAACTGGCTGTCAAATAAAACAAAGAAAGTATAATCCAGCAGTTTTTCAGCAGTGCTTATTATTAATTTTCACATTGACCTGGAGGGTCAAGAAAATACAAAACTAAAACTACACCTTTTAATTATTATTTTTTTAATTGAGCTTAGTTTAATGTAGTTAAGAAAAGACTATCTTAGCTTCAACTTCTTTTATGTCCTGTTCCCTGATTTTCTTCAGACTTCTGCAGCTTGTCTCCTCAGAGTTTATGAATTCTTATAGAATTAACTTGTATAAAAAATTTTAACAGTGCAAATTTCAAAACTATATTTTCTGTATATCGGTTTACATGTTTAAAAACTCACAAGAACCCAAAAGTCTGAAGCCTGTCAGAGCTTCTTGTGCTGATTGTTTTATTTATTCATGTTTTTCTTTTTTTCATGTTTCTTCCCCTCACGGGTGATCTTTGCTCCTGTTCTAGCACATTTTCAAACCTACAGCATCTTATCTGCATGATTTATCATCACCATCTGCTATACCCTGTTGTTTTTGTGAGAACTGAACAAAGTCCTTAACTCAACATAGCCAAACGCCAGCGTTAATGCTTCTAAACTGATGACTTTTAAGCTGAAAACTGCCCGAGACCTGGCATTCATTATTAGATGCAATCCGGGTCAGCCCGAGGCACGAGTCGCTTTTTGTAGTGTGTAAGTGGTCAGACTGTGACTTTCAGGAAGAGATCTAAAAATAGCAGCCAGCCTGTCTGGTTAAAAGAGGATATTCCTGATGAGGAATTTACTGGCGATCCAAACAGGAGTAAAAACAAATCAGACTGATCGACAAGTATAAAAATAAGAAAACGGTTAGAAGTGAGCTCTGTCAGTTATAGACATCAGCACGATTTAAATCAGGGCAGGCTTTTGATTTGTGGACATTTTACACGGTGTGTAATTTTTTTTAATAGCCACATGCCGCTGTAGCTGCTGTATTACGAGGCGTTGTGTAATAGTAACTCACTGTTTCCATCTGTTGTGTCTGAAATGTCTCTTCTTCATGCTTTAACTCATTAATCTGACACTTCCTCCTGACTGGCTGCCCACACACACTGAAGAAAGGTGAGATGGTGTTGCGTGCAAAGGTTGATGGAAAACTACTGTGTGTGTGCGTCTGTGAGGTGGGGGTGTAGTTCAGGATTTTCTGTGTGTGTTTTCTCATGCATGGGGTGATAACAGTGACTCAGGCATACCTGTGTATGTGTGGGCGTGTACATGCATGTACGTCTTTGTGTGTCTGTGAACCGCCCACACCTGACTCTTGACATCATGTGATGCGCTTACACGTATGGGTTTCTCCCCGGTGATGTCACCTCCAACCCCACCCTCTGGGGGTGGGGCCTGAGGTCTGCTTTTGTGGCCGGGAGCTGATCTGAGCTTTACCCCTGACTGATGAGGTATTTAGATAATCTGTGCTCGGTAAAGCAGCTACTTCAGTCTTTTGTTGCTTTGATGGCACTACTGGTGTCTGCAGAATTTCCCAAAACAATATATTCTGTTTTTAAATATAATATATCTTTAAAACACAACTGTTATAGACTTTCTGGCCAAAACGCATTTAATAATTTTCATAGTTAAAAAATACTTATATCATTTTCTTTGCTGAGAAAAGAAGATGATATGCATAAAATAGAATTTGCCTTCTTTTTTTGCTTTGCAGCTCTTTCTTGTGTTATAAAAATCGCATGCTTATTTTCTTAACGTTGGTGCATTTTCATACTGTTTTAGCAATTTAGACTTTTTATTGTGTGACCATAAAAGTAGGTAAAAATGTGACCTGCCAAAGTATCGCAGATGCAAATGAGCTTTAAGCTAACTCTAGTACAGTAGCTCAAATAACATTTATGTTAGTATTGTACACAGTCCCTTTCAAATAAAAATAATGAAAAAAATAACCTAAATATCACCTGTTTGTTTTGGGACTCAATGTTGGCATCTTGGCCAAACAGTGAAACACTGCGTTCTCAACTAATGCTAACAAGCTTTTATTACCATAGACTATATGGGTGCATCACACAACCTGTTAATTGTGCTAAGTGACAGACTAATTGGAATATAACTCACCAAAACCACAGCATAAACTACTTGGATGTGCTGTCTCTAACTTTAGTATCCAGATAGATGAGTTATAAAAACAAATCACCATGCATACAGTTTTTATGAAGAATTATACTATCCAAAAGAGGGGGGGAAACAGAATTAAATGTATCCCATTTCCTTGTTGCGATTACACCACAATAACTGTGTAATGTTTAAGTTAATAAATACAATTGCAGATAAAATGATGTAATGTTTGCTATGGGAAAAATGAGCATATCTTCTTTTTTTTTTTTTTTCCATAATGTAGCAGCCGTGCAAGCAAATAAATCAGATTTTGTCAGTCTTATTTAATCAATTTGATCTGAAGATTAAATATGACTCGTAGCTGCACTTTGCTCTGAGTTTAGTTTAAACACAGTAAAATAATAAAAAAAATAAAAGCCATGCTGAGCAGTAAATCCCCTATAAGGGGATAAAACACAAGATTTTCATTAAAGCTGCTTTCATCCTACAATTTTCAAATGTAGGATGAAAATTATAACAGCTTTTGTATCACTAAATTCAATTTTAACAGTTAAAATATTTTTACAAACAGATATAAACAAAAAAAAAATCTGTAAAACTGCAAAAAAAAAAAACACCCACATCTGCGAAAACAAACACCAATGATGTTAAAAATAATGGAAACATATGGTGGACATATATTTACTTTATAATGAAAAGCTAGCTTTGTTTAATATTTTGATCCTTTTTTTTTAATGCAGTTAAATTTCTTCATTTTCGTATCCTCACCGGCTTTTAGGGAGATTTAAAGCTCCTACTTCTAATCATTTTTCCACAATATTTACTATCATATGACAGCATTTCATTAAATTTTCTTAATCTGTCCTTGATAAATTTAAGTTACATTAAACCTGTGTGCAGTATTCAGTGGCTGTGTGATCGCAGCTGCTTCTTATGACGAAGGGCTAGCATTTTTAGTTACAAGTCAATGTCTTTTTTACAAGTTAAATAGTGGCTCCTTAGAGCGCCTGGAACAGAGCCAGGATGAGAGAGCTGAGGTCTGAAGATGACCTGGAGGCAGTCAGAGTAGCAGAGGAAGTTCAGGGAAGGTTACCCAATTCTTAAATACTTGTCATAGTTAACATGTTATGTAAACAGCTAGTGTTAGCATTAGCACCCTTGTATCCATGTCTTTGTTGGCTAGTAACAGCTCAGGCAGGTTTTTCCTGCTAGCATTTTGTTGGAAGCAGTTAGACATGATCTAGCAGATGTAACCTAAACTGTTGTTCGGCAATTGTGCCACATGTTCAACTGGCTTCTTGCCAGCCGCCCTCAATGTTTTTGTTTCTCATGTTGCTAGGTGCATAATGAGCGGGCGGTGGCTGAGTACGAGGCGGTGGCAACTTCGCACAGAAACTCGAGCGATGACGGCGCACACCCGCCGAAATCCACCACGGAAACTCCCACGCAAGCAGACACCGCCCACACCTCACACACAGACTCTGACAAAGACCAAACGCACCCTGCGTCAGACGGAGGAGCGCCCAAAGACAATACGGTCTTCACAGAAGAAAACCCACATTGAGTGTTCATTTAAAAACTATTGAATGCACACACAGAGGGCTTTAACCCCAGTGTGTTTCATTACTGCAAAGTGACCTGTCTAAACAAGTTCATCTGTCCTCTAGTTCAGTGTTAAAATCCTATTGTGTGGTGAAGTGATTCCTCTGCAGTTTATAAACACTGTGTCCAGATTATTCTAAAAGCTAGTGTAGTGTGTACATATGATTGTGAAATGGGGGATTATCCTTGAATACTGGAAGCAAGCTGGGAATGGTTTAATTCTAGAGGTGGAGTGGTTTCTAAACTTCATTAATGGATGGTTTTTGCAGCAGGTTTGAAACTGATCTCTGCACACTGCAACACCTTCCAGTGGACTGTGAAGGAAATTCCTTCATTTGTAAATGTGCCTCTTGATATGTTATTTAACTTAATTTACGTTTAAAATGGGAAGAAAACTGTTGAAGTGTTTTTAAAAGAAGTAATGATACAACGTGCAGCTTTGACTGGACGACAGCACAAATGACTTCATGGGATTTTAACTTGTGGCAGGGATTTTTTTTTTTTGTTTTGTTTTGTTAATTCTACTGTAATACAAGAGTTCTCAATCTGAATGTGCCGTAGATCATTTTCATGGCCACGCTTCGAATGTGTGGAGCTAAATTCACAATAAAAGCCTCTCAGTTGTGTCTGGCTGAGTGCTTTTAATTTGAAGCAGCAGCATAAGTAACTAACCGTGAAAACTACCACATACTGAATGAGAAATACAGCAAACAGAAAAGCTTTACAACAAGTTTAAATTCAACCTGTGATTACTTAGTATACAAATGAAATCAGAAACATTTTTTAATGCACATAAAACGGAGGCTATCTTTTCTACTGAGGGCCTGCTTTTCTAAAAATCAGTGTTTATTTTTTTCTTGGGGAAGTTTAACCCATTTAAGTTAATGTATCATTTTAATGTTTCTCTAAAAGTTAACTAATGTCTGTTGTTCTGGAGCTCTTTCTACGATCCCCAAAGATTTCTGTAATTTAAAAAAATGTCACCTTTCTCTTCCCTCCTCATAGAAATGACCTCTCCTTTCTCCTTTTGATGAGGCACAACAATGTAAATTTAGAGGTAAATAACAAACAGTAAATTATACATTACATGTGCACACTTTCACCAAAGTTTTGTCTTTTTTTTTTTTTGTGTTCTTCCCCTACGTTTCCACTGTTGCACAAAAAAAGGAAACCGAAATAAAACAGTTGCATAAAATAATGAATCAAATTGCAAATACTGCAAATATATTGGTGAAAAAGTGCATAAAAATCAGGCAAATCTAGTTGCAGTAAAAATAAAAAGTTTATTAAAGAGAATAAATAAATTAGATTTTTACTGATTTTCTAATACTTTGGTGATAAAAATTTGAAATAATAATAATACGCACAGCCTGTGACGGCACACCTTCACAGTGCGTGAGTAAAAATTAATTTGTGAAATTTCTTGAAGATATAGATGATTTCTCCTGTGAGAACTTCTCTGATTCTGACATGCAAATAATAAACTGGTGCTTATTAAAATTGGGTTTAATTCATTCAAGCATAAAATGAGTGTAGACAGTCTGTAACCATAACTGTACAATGAGAATGATTCAGGTTAATGCAAAGGCAACCACATGAAATATAATTACAGTTCAGGTAGTTAATGGCACCGTATTATTCGCAAGATTATCATGTGTGGTGTTAACACAATCTCCATATTTCATGTCTCAAATGTCGCGGGAATAAAGCGAATAACCGAGACATAAAAGAAAACCAGAACGAGCTCCGTCACGTTCAGGGGGATGGTAAATTAGTTTGCCCCTCATATGACAGTTGACACTGATATAGCTATAATGTGGTTAGAAGAACTATCTGAAAAACTGTTTATTACAAAAACAAGTACTGTTGGTTGTTAATGTATTTTTTACATAAGCTTACAATAATTTGGTTACATCTGTGGTCTGTCTGTTGGGAATCGCTGTAATACTTAAAACTGTATTTTTCAAATTCCTTAAATACATTTAATTTATTTTTTTCAGTGCCGTTTCAGGTTGTGGGTACCTTAAAAATGGACAGAGCTGGAAATGGGAAGAATATTTTCATTCTTGGACTCTACTAGAGTAGCTTTGTATGATTCACAGTTCAAAATAATCCGTATTTATCTTAAAATGGGTCTCACTTCATCCCTTTGACCAGCCTGGGAATACACTGCACTCACTTAAGCGCTTTGATTCCAGCAGACGTGTTTCAGAAGTGTCTCTATGCTCGGGCGTAGAAATCAGATAAAGTTTCAAAATAAAAGACCCAGAAGATTACATTTCTAAAACACTCCTGATGTGATTTGAAGGCATTGCAGCATCCCACACTCAAACCTAGTGTATCCCCAGTAGGGATGACAATATGTAAGGACGTCTGCTCTTACTGATATCATAAAGAGCAAAAGAACTGATAAGATGGCGTTTGGAGTTTGCGGCTCAAAAGGGTTGCTTGTACATACGTTTTGTCCATGTTTAACGTGGGTTTTGGCCACTGGAACAGAAGATGGATGCAAAAATGTAGGAAAAGCAGATTTGGTCCACATAAAGACGTTACATCCTCTACCTTTGTTGCTCCTTGACAAATCAGATTGTTGAAGTCTCGTGGGAGGAACTGCTGAGTGTTAATTCTCGTCAGAGCTCACTGAAGGAGCTGTGATGAAGAAGTGCCTCTTCTTAATCATCATTATTATTCTAACTTCTTATGATGCAATGTTGAGCAAAGACCCCTTTACTGTGCTACACTACACTGCCAACAGCTGACACGCTCTCTGCTTCCTGTCTTTTATTTTCATGCCAAATAGTTTTCAGTATTGAGTGTTTTTGTGCCGTATGTGTAGGAAAGCCTTAAAGACGAAGCTATTCGATGTACTGTAATGATGTGCGGTCAATTAAAGGACTTTTGGAAAAGGCCAATATCACTCCTTTATTACAGTAATCATCCAGTTTTAATTAACTTGATGTAAATGAGTGTGTAAATGAGTAGCCTTATATTGCTTTTCTTTCACAGGTGTGTTTGGTGTTGAGTAATTTGAAATATTCTGGGGTATTTTTAATGTATATGAACTGCACTGAATCAAAAACCAGATATGAGAATAAGCCCCAAATTTCTCTAAAGACACAAACTGGAGAGTGAGTCAAATTGTGAATGTCTGTTAAGTTAGGAGCCTTTTAAGAAAATACTTAAATGACTCATAGGTCAGTGTTAAACGGCTTAACAATCAACAAGTCATTTCTCTGAAACTGGTCGGGTAAAAGGACTGGACTGAAAATAAGTGAAAAGCAGCCAATGTCCAAAGAATAACTTTAAAAGACCACCGGAAAGTCTCGAGAGCCATTGCTCAAGGCCGCTTTAAAAAAAACAATGACAGGAAAGTCAGAGTATAAAGAAATGAGGGGTGGCTCAAGACTTTTGCACAGCACTATAACTCCACCAGTAAATCAAAGCTTACACCTCCCCTTTGCTCATGAACAAGACCCAACGATACAAAAACTCCTTGTCTTGCGAAAGCAACTAATCCCAACCTAGAGTGGATACGCCACACTCAATCCGGCTGAAAACCATCACCTCAACATCTGCTGCTGACCTGACGCCCTGAGTGAGTTAGAGATGATCTACATTTTGATGAAGCCAGAAAGACCACATCACCTGAAAAACCAAACATTCCTCTAAGGAGCATGCCTTAATGTGGCTAAAATTAGTGCAATTTTTATTGCAGTAGGTTTCACGTAAGTAAAAGTAGAAACGTTTATTCAGAAATCTACTCCAGTAAAAAGTACCCCAAAGGTAAAAGGCCACATGATTCCAGTGTAATCTATATGACTATTTTTCTATTGAAATGAGGGGTGTTGTGATTGATTTAAATACTTTAATGTTTCATAGTTCATCTGTGCAAGTGTGCAGCATTCACACTGAGGTATTTCTGCACTGGTGCTCAGCGTTTGTGTGCTAAAGCAGCCACTTGATGGCAGTAGTGCTCTGGTGCATTTACAGAGTCTTAAATGGACTCTGCCAGCCTCTATATGTGTGTGGAGGGTTATTGAGGTCGTGGTGCGCCTGCTACTGATGGGTGTGTGTGGGAGGACAGTAATAGGCTTCCTCAAAAACTAGACTATGTGCTGTTGTTAAAAAAAAAAGGAAAGGAAAGGAAGAAAAAAAGAAATAATAAAATCAAAACCCGTCTTGGCACGCTCAGCCTGTCTGATATCCGTGGAGAAATTTCATCAGCCCCGGTGCTGTTGATGCTGTTGTTGTTGTTTTGTCTTGCGTGGTCCTTAATAATGAACAGTATAATGGTGTTGTTTTTCTTCTGAGGTGTCATGACCGCGAGCTGCAGAACAATGCCACACATTTTAATTCAAATGGCGCGGAAGGTCGAGAAGAGGCCGGCTTTTCTGTTCCCTGACATGTCTCTGGAAATTGCAGGGAATTACTGCAGCGCTGACCTGCAGACGTTTCCAATTAGTTGAACAAAGAGAGTCGTGCATGTTGGTCATTACTGCATCTTGCAACTTGATTATTTGACTAATGGGAGGAGGGGGTAAAAATGCAAATAAATGCTGCCAGTTTTTAGTTTTGGTCCCCAAAAGCCACATTAAAACACATTTTGCTGTAAACTAACAGCTTTCTCCTAATTTTCAGGAGTCAAATAAGGCCCTCACACCCCGAAGGTCATTTTTCACCGCCTCACCATCTTAGCATCTTTCTTTTTCCCCTAACCTGCTCCTTTGCTCTTGCTTTGTTCCCTTTAAGCTGAAGAACAAAAGCTAATGTTAATGTACATGCTACAGAGCCTCATCCAGAGCCTATTTTCTTAATTGTACCAATTACCATTGATATTAAAGAGCATTCAGTCCTGGCCAGCTGCTGCCCAGATACAACCTGAAGCTATTTTTAGTTCCCTCGCCTCACTGTGCCGTGACAGAGAGGCGAGACAGACACCCTGAGGAGGAACTGTTGAGTCAAGGTGACGACGGCGCCCGATGTCCACCGAGACTCCTTGAGGGATCAGGGACAAGTGCGCGGTCGAGGGTTGCAAATACAGCTACAAGCCTTCAGTAACCCTAACCCTGTGCTATCAGTACAATAGTAGTAAAAATATTGTCCTTCTTTTTATTTTCTTTTATTTTTCTGTAAAACACAGAGTTAGGGGTTAGGATTACTGTTGCGTCTCATTATTATGACGACTCCAGAGGGTTAAAGGAGGTTTCCCGGACACATGAATCGAGTTTTGAGCCTCAAAATCTTCTGAAAAGTTCTGGCTTAAATAAACCCGAGTTTAAAAACGAGATCAAAGTGCAGTCTATCCCTAACCCTGAGTGTTGGTGAGAAGCAAAAAAAAGAGAGAAAAGGTTATGTGTCCCCTGATTGCCAAGCAATTTTAAAAGAACCATAAATAAATAAAATCATGTCAGGGTTAGAAAAGATGGTGACTTAGACCTCATGGGATTAAGCATGAACACATTAACCCATAATCTTTGTTGTTCCAGTCCCTTGACTTTCTTGATTTTTGTGGTTGGAAACCATCAGCAGTTTGATTTGTGAGACATGCATCATATGATGTCATCAGAGACTGAATACTGTTTTGAAAATCGCAGTGAAGAAAGTAATGAGAGGATGAGTCACGCTGGCTGTCATTGCTTTAATTTAGGTTTCTTTTTCTCCCCTTTTTCTGCTCTCATATTCTAGTTTCCAGCATTTTAAAATCTGAAGTGTGTGCAGCCAGTGTCCTCCCAGCCTCTTTAAGAGACCATGGACAAATACCCAGTCCTGAAATTTGAGGGTTGCAAATACATTTAGTGCCTCTAACCCTGAGCTATCAGAATTTATGGTTTAGTGTTTGGGTGAGCGTTGCTTCTCATCATTATGATGATTTTACCAAGGAAGCTTACCAGGCTCTCGAAAGTGGTTTTAAGACCCCCATAGAAAGGTGCTAAAACAGATCTGAGTTATTCCCAAACTATTTCTATTTCAGTCCCTTGATTTTCTTCTTTTTAGTGGTTGTAAACCATCAGTGGTGCAATTCACTAGAGAGGCATCGTAGATGCATCAAAGGCTTTGAAAATCAAAATGAAGAAAGTGATCGAATTCTGAGTCACCTTTACTGTTATCGCTTTCTAATTGGCTAGTTTCAGTCTCTCAAACTGATTATACATCATGGGCCACGTCAGAAAAATCTGAATCACAATCTTTATTGTCATTATACAAAAAGTACAAACCAGTGTGGAGTCCCAATCAGTGTGAGTAAGCAGTCTCATTATCTTATTAAAACTTTTTTCTTAGTACAAAAATAAAACAAGAGAATTTCTAACAAAAAACAGTATAAAAATATAAATAAATTTGAGTGCGTGCGTTTGTGTGTGTTGTAGCATTATCGATTGCACAGCTGTTCACAGCTGAAGAGTATTGATTACACAGGTTAGTAAAGAGAGAGGCATACCCTTCTTCCACATAAGGTCCACTTTGATCATTTTGATCAATTAGATATCAGAGATATATAATTATAAATGAACAAGTGCAATTTCAACAGTACGTCTCAGTTTTTCTTCAGAATAGAAAATGAAAGAAATCTGTTTGCATGACTTTGGGTTTAATAGTTATAAACATAAATAAACGTGTAAAATTACAGAAGAAGTTCTGGAAGCTCATTGCTCAGATTGTTCTGTAATTATAAAACAGAGAGTTTTATAATTACAGACAGAAAATGTTGCTTTGGTGTCAAATGACCATGGGGGAGGACTTTAATGGTAGAGGAAGCTGTAGAACTCATGAAAATATAGTTAAGTCCAATATTTATGCCATCCTTCACATTTTCCAAAGCTGTCCAAGAGACCAGACTAGTGTCTTTGTAGGGCATACAGGCCTCCAGGCCTTGTGTTTGACACTCCTGCCTTAGAAGGGTCAAGGACAAATACCAGGTCTCTGTATCCGTATGCTATCAGAACATGCAGGTTCTGGATTTTCCAAAAAACATCTTTTAAAAACATAGAAGTACTGCGGTAGGGTTGCTTCTCATTAACAGTGACGACAGTAAACACCTGAAAGTAATCCCCTCCCCAAAAAAGACCCTAAAATATTTCAGTTAAATCAACTCAAGCTTGACACCAAGCTACAGCGTTGAACTGGAGTGTGTTTGATCATGCTTTATTCTTCCAGTCACTCTTGATTTTTGTAGTTAGAAACCATCAGCAGCGCATTTTTGTATCAGACGCATCAAAGTTCCCCAAAAGTGATCAAAGAGTGACGATTCATCCAAAAATCCATTCATCAAGCCATCCAACCGGGGTCGTAGCACAAAGATTCACTACAACAGTATTTACATGCCTAAACAAGCACACTGCTGATGAACACAGTAAACATTAGACTTCAGAAATGCAGACTTTGATGCACTGAAACCTGAGGAAATTAGATTATATTTGCATTCGACCTCTGTGAGGCACCAGGTCCTTTTAAACCCTGTGGCCTTTTAAAATAAAGCAAGATCTGCTCCTAACTCCTCATCAAATTTCCACACACACAGTATATATATATAAATTTTAGAGGTATGTAAGAGAAAGATAATAAGCAAACTTTGAAGGGCGAAGAGAAGAAATAAATTGTTTGGGAATCCTCTAAGGGAATCTTGAGCTGAAACCTTATTTCAGTACCTACTGTACAATGTGCTGAAAGTAGCATATTTTTAGTCCATGACCTTTTAAAGTAAAGTAAGATCTGCTCATTAAATACGTCTTTTGACAAAATTTAGCATAATTTGAAGGACTTTTTAGGCCTGATAAGGGAACAGGTTTTGGCATTTAAGGAAAAGTCTAAAAATTAGTAATGACTGAATGTTGTTGAGATAATAGAAGAAGACAATATCCTTACCAGTTATAAAATATGCTCATAATTTTCACATTTTAATGTGGTTTAATGATACTTAAACATATAATGAGTAACTGCACTCATTTATTCCAAGCCAAAGCCACAGCTACACCATCACGTCTTGTTTTGACTATTTGAGGCTCTCTGAGTTGTACCAGGTAGTGAAACTAGCTGCTGTTGCTGCTGCTTCTGCTACAGTGTTTGCTCACAACAGAAACCTGCAGACTCTTGGCCCTGCGAGGCAAACTGCTGGAGACCACCGAGCTAAATGACTAAACTGTGAAGTGTAACTGAGCAGACAGAAGAGTAGGTCACGGGTTAAAGATGAGCCCGGCGCTGACTCCGTTCCAAAACCCCCCAGACGACCCCCGGTTAGACCTCATGCAGCGATGTGATCGGGACCACCTGAGTCAAGTCTGAGTCAGACTGAAGACCACAGCCAGTCATGTTATTGGCAGGATGTTGCAGACAAAATATCACATGGCTGCATGCCTCTTGTTCTCTTTTTAGACTGAGAAATTTGTGCCTATTTTAGAACACAGGCTCATTTTAGTGCTACACACAAAAAGAAGTCCCATGAGGTGGTGAATTTCCGTATAGTTTGCACCACAGTTCTTTATTGTGAGAAAATTTCATAACAAGAAAATCCCAGTTTCTGTTTGTGTTTGCCATGTGATGCTACACAGAAAACAAACGACGACCAATCTCCAGCAAAAGTAAATAAATAAAAAAAGAAAACTCTTTCAATGCAAAGCAGCACCTCTATAGTCTTTATGTTTGGAGCTCATTTGATCAAACGGAGTACAGTTTCTTTTAAAAAGTCCACCTTGACTCTCTTCCTTTTCTCTAAACACTTAAATATAAAGATGATGACTGTACTAAAACTAAAACTAAAAAGATGAGCATCAAAAATCTTACATGTGTAATTTAAATCACATTTTTGTGTGTTTTACTTTTTTTTTTATTGTGCTTCTGACTCTTTTAAGGATTAATTTTAAATTCATTTCCTTCAAAGATGTGTCTATATTAAAGTAATAGAATCATTAATTTATACTAATGTAAACAGTAATTTGTAATAGAATTAGCTCAGCTAGCCATCGGTCTCTTTTATATTGTCATATATATTTACCATCATTTGTTAGTCATTGAAATTAAATTCTGATTCTTCAATTCATCAAATTTATGTACTATTAATAGCTAAATGTTGTATAAATATTAAATCTATTATTTGTAATTATTATTTTACTTTATCTGCTTTTGCTTTAACTACTGGCTGGGTAATAAACTAGCTAACACTTAGCAGAGGCTGTCTGCTTCAGTCAGCTTTATATGTTTGAAATTTTGCAGTATTTTATATGGAAAATGTTTATGAAATTCAGTAAAACATTTGGAAAAAAAATTGAGTAATGATGTGAAAACCTCTTTATTGGGTGTCTGAACACAGCAGCATTTTTCCTGAGTACAAAAAGCAAAATGGGAAAAAACAATTGTGCCCCTTTAAGCAATGTGGCTCATTTGAAAGAGCAAATTTAGTATTGTGGTCTAGACAACCCAAAATGTGATGTCGCCATATGTGGACGTCAGGTCCTAGGAGGTTAAACACGTGTCACCATTCATTTGTCAAATGTTGAAAATAAAGTTAAACATTTATCATATTCATGTATTATTAAAACCTAACTATTATAGAAATGTTAATTAACTCAGTATTTTTAGTCATTATCTGCTAGCTTAACATGGGATTCCCTGAGGCAGCAGCACTTTTTTTCTGTATTAGCTTATAGAGCTAATTTTATCCAGTGCTAACTGAGATGCCCTTTCTGACACAATCCCAAAGGGATTTTTCCCTCATCCTGCGGCTTGGCCAATCAGCTAATCAATAAAAGACACAGGTTGGCTTATTTTGCGTTTATGCGGTGTTGGAATAAACTAGAAAAATGAGTTCACAGCTGATAAAATTTACATCAATCCCTTCTTAAGTTAGAACAACAATCGAGAAAGTCTAGTCCAAAAGAAAAAAGTAAATATTGCACTGATACGTGTCAATGAAAGTGACATGAATTAGAGAAGTCGCTTATTATATATTATATTATTTACACTCATGACACATTATTAGCAGCCTTGAAGCCAATGGGCTACAGCCTCAGAAGTCCACACCAAATGCCACTCCTGTAAGCTAAAATCAGCAAACTGTAGGTAACTATGCAGCAACATGTTGTCTGTCATGTCGATAAGGACCAAAATCTGTCAGGAATGTTTCCAGCACCTTGTTGAATCTGTGCCATGAAGAATTTAAACTGGTTTGAAGGGAAAAGGGGGTCAAATATCTTACAATAAATATTTATTTATTACAAGCAAGAATCAAATGCTTTGTATCTTTTTTATACAAAAAAGCAAAGACACAAAAAAGTTAACATTTGCGTTTTTGTTTGTTTTACTTTCAGTAATTCATATTATGGTTTTTATATGATTGCTATAAATAAAATACTTGGACGTTTTGCTAACAAGAATTCTTTTGGTCCTCTGCTAGGAGGCTGCTGTGGTTTCACATATATATTTATATATTACAATATTTATTATATAAAACACAAGTATTAGTAGTAGTTAGTGAAGTGCTGGTAAAAATTTACAAAAGTTTAACTGCCCCCGTGGAGCCACTGCTGCTTGAAAATTGGCCATATTGAGCAATGTTACCACCAATTATTAAGGACATGTGACTGTGGAGCTCTGAAGTGGCCGTATACCCACAGTGTAGGCCCACACTTAGGGCTACACCTGGGCCTCAAAGCAGACCAAGTGTGTGCAGGCTGAGGTTAATGTTTGGGACCACTGGGCACATCTGGATACAGTGTTCCCTACCATGCTGCCCCACAGAAAACCCACGCCTACCATTAGTGGACCAGCATGGGCATTTACTGCTGTGGATCCACCACAGCTTTTTTTAAGCAGACAGCTGGTTGTGTCTCTTTCACTAATGGATAATTTTCTAGTTTATAAGCACAGTTTGCTGGAAAACATTTGCCATAATGAAACTGAAGGCCTGTGTTTATATGGCATTTACCCCCACCCTTAACATCATTAGCGCCTCCTGTAACTGTAACATTAACAGTATCTGTGTGCAGAGCAGTGAGAGCGCTGTAGTGTGAACCGGGTGCAGCAGACTACGATATATAAGAGTAGACAGCTGTCATGGTTGGTCTGGCATCAACCCACTGGCTGCATTCACACAACCTCGCCTCTGTTTACACAAAGTGAGGGCAGAGCAGTGTTACCTGTCCCCAGAGAGCACACCCCTGCTCCTCTATAACCCAAAGTCAAATTCATGAGTCTTATGTTATGATAATTGGGTTGTCTTCTTATTGTAGGGAGGCTTTGGGTGATCGTGATGCTTTATAGTCAAACAGTTTATCATATTCATGACTGCAGCTGGGCCAAATGGAGGGTAAGTCTTTTAGTCATCTCTGCTTTGGAGGTTATGGTTGAGTTATTTAAGGTGTTTATTCCGGTCAAACCTGGGATTCACACAGTTACTGTGTAAAATCACTGTGGTGGGATTACTAGTACAAACGCTGCTTGGTTTAAAGGTTATGGTTAAATTAAACCCATTTTGACTGAGCAAATATAACCAGCTATCACAAATCTACATGCATACTGGATATTAGAAGACATACATTTTTGTATATTTGTGTGTATGCAGTATTAGCCTGCTGTCATAATTTTTTTTTAAATCACCACTGTTCATCTGTTATTATATTCTTTTGTCAAAGTCATCCAGTGACTTAAAGATTACACATGTTTTTACATTTGTAGACAATATCCACTACTTCTACTTACACACAACGACAGAAACACATCACAAATAAATAAAAAATACCAAAAGTGTCAGAAAACACAAACAATAAAAATATTGAAAAATTTTAACAACAACAAAACCACAAACTGAACATATTCAGAAAACACAACACAATGCAACAACATTTTAAAGAAAACACACAAGAACTACACAACAAAACCGGGCATTTCAGAAACACAACAAAACCAAAACATTAAGATAAGATAAGATAAGATAAGATTTGTTGATCCCACAATGGGGAAATTTTTGCGTCACCTCAGCATAGGTACAAATATCAGAAGGAAATACAAAAATACAAATAAGTACAATCAGTGAAAAAAAGTAAGACAATACACTATATACAATGGTAGCATACACAGTATATGATTATGGATATGGTTGGAAATATGGGAGACATAAACTATATAGCTTGATATAGCTATTGTACCACTACTATTCCTATTTATAGACAAGTACACACACACATGTACACACTAAATATACACATTCTTACATGTGTAATAATAATCGTAAATGAGGCACATACATTCTTATTCATAAGCAGTGTTGGGGAGTAACGGAATACATGTACCGCCGTTACGTATTTAAAATACAAAATATGAGTAACTGTATTCCGTTACAGTTACCGTTTAAAAAGGTGGTATTCAGAATACAGTTACTTTGTTGAAATAAATGGATTACACTGCGGTACTTTCCTGTTTCATTTTGTCGCGGGTCAGGACTGTTTGGGTTTTGTTTGACAGCTATGTTCTGTTGTTCCAGGCGGCAGCGTTACGGTTGCCATGGTTACAGGGCGATGCTCGCTCTCTCTCTGCGACTGTGTGTTTCCTGGGTGAGAGAGCGCCTTTTCGTTGTTGTTGTTGTTGTTGTGCTAAGCTAACAGGCAGAATGCTACAAGCATAGCTCTAAAGAATGTAGCATCATGGGCAGTGTAGTCCGTGTTGCAGGGAGAATGGGCTGCCATACACGTTATGGGTCTGTGAGCGAGGAGGGAGAAAAAGGGGAGTGGAAAGGTACGAGTTGTCATCGAGGAAAAACGGGAGCTGGAAGCATGTAAATATAATAATAACCACTTCAGCCAAGAAGAGTGCCTGACGAGCCCAGTTGTAAGTAAGCTATTAAGACTCGACTGTACACCGTGTTCGTGCTTTCCTCCAAAAACAATAAGTTCCGTTGGAGCAGCCTTTCAACGCCTCTCTCTGTCTCTCACAAGAAAAGTTGACCCACACAACAAAGTAAAGCTATTTTTCGGCTACCAGCCGACAGGGACAACACAGAAAAGCCACCTCCACAGGACAACCTCAGCAGTCCATCTGCATCTTAAGGATAAAGGTCACTCTTTCGAGGATGCCAATGTTCACATTTTGGACATAGAGGACAGATGGTTTGAAAGAGGAGTGAAAGAAGCCATCTATGTCCACTGTAAGCGACGATCTTTGAACAGAGGCGGTGGTTTACGACACCAACTCTCTGCCATCTATAATCCAATTTTGAGATCCCTTCCCAGACGCCTTAACGCCCACTCACATCCTGGGCCATCTGATCTCAGGAATTCGCATGATAAGGTGGGGCCAGGTTTCACAATGAACACACCCGAAACTCTGGCTGATTTGGACCCACACCCAGTTTCACACCTTGGCTCAGGCGACTAGAGGATCATCAGGGGGTCCTTTTGTCCCACTAGGTTTATATCTGGGACTCTCCACCATTTGACCTTAGAACTGAAGAAGCTTCTCGGATGAGTGGTGAAACGTCTTCAAGTAACTTAAAGAAGTCCAGACGCTTTTCTTTGCAAGCTCCTTTGACGACTGAGGTGCTGTAAAAATGTACACTCATGTAAAAATTGTGATTCTTCACCCCTTCCTCTCATAATTTAACCCTGCACGTAATAATAATCTTCTTAAGTGTTACAAATGCCACAAATTCCCTTTATGTTCTTAAACCTTTGATCCTGGAGTTCCTCAGGGAACTGGCCCGGTACCCCTGTGGTTTCTGTTGGGGCCTTTCATATTTCACAGTGTGCAGGCATGATGGTGTATTTTAAAATATCTTAAGCACATTACGAGCGTGCCGCACACCATTCTGTCTGTATAATCACATTTGGGAACGACATGCATCATTATCAAGGGAGGAAATTAACATTCTCATCCACCGGCCACAATAGTTGGTGCCTTCCAAATTTTGCCAGAGCCTTTCACCATTTCACCAGCCAAATATGATGTCTGTAAAGCAGTCTCGTTGGGATGGGACGTTACGGGCATGTAGCTGCAGGCTGGTGGTATTTTTCTACCTTTAACAGATTAATATTTTCAGACAGTGTTGTTTCTTTCCATTTTATATTGATTGTTGTGAGCTGATCAGAGGAGTAGCAGAGAAAAGCTGAAATGTAATGATTCAGAGTCACATTTTCTGTTCTCTTTGCTGCTTGTGCCATTTAGATATAGCCTGACTATATGGATTAGAGAGCAGACATAGTGCTTATAATGGATATGCTCTATTAATCATTAGAAATCAGTTAGAGCAGGCTGCCTGTGAGCTTAGTGTTCTTCAATGGTTTGGTTAATGATGGATTATGGCAGTAATTAACTTGAGATGAGAAAGAAGTGCTTTAAAGAGCCTGCAGAGTGCATACTGTCAGTGAGTGGACTAATTATGACAAAAAACTTGTTTTCCAGATGTATCAACATCTGCGGCCTCCAACAGATCCTGCTGTCAAATGGAGTACATGACCCACATCTGCACAAAAGTGGAATCATCAAAAGGGAATATCTAGTGTATCTACAACATTACCTTAATACATGTCACATTTTAAAGCCTTTTATCCCACTCTAGTTAAAATATGTCTCTCAGCTTATCTCTCATTTAAGTTTAGTACAAATTGTTTCTGATTTTCGTAGCTTTGTGTGATTACATTTTGAAGGTTTTTTGCAAATAAGAGCTTAAAGGATGTGATGGTGGTGACTCAGGGCCTTTCTGTGGGGAGTTTCCATGTTTGCCACTGGTGATTCAGAATCAGAATCAGAATACTTTATTGATCCCTGGGGGAAATTATTTTTTGTTACAGTGCTCCATTTTAAACCAACATTAAGACAAGACAGACAATACGCTAATAAAGAATAGTACTAAGAATTCCAAATTGGCTGTGGATTTGAGGTGGATAAAGTTTGACCAGTGTAGGAATCTAATGTTTGAGTGGCTTTTCTAATGCTCTTTGAGCTGTCAGTAAGATCCATTCTATTCCAAGTCCCACCATTACATAGACTGTATATAAAATATGGATGTAGTCACCATGCCACCTGTTGGTTTGTAAAGTTCCATCTTAAAGCCTTGAGTTCACCTTTTTATTTGAAAGCTGTAAGAGGCAAGTGGGAGACCTGACTAAGAAACTGAGGGACACTGCAAGCTCATAGTGACTTAGAAAAAAGCTGCTTTCAGATGCTGCCACAGGTGTAGCTACGTGAGATGGAACCACATATTTGATTTGGCACCAGTTTTTATGCTGGATGACCTTCCTGACACAAACCATCTCAGGGATTGTGTCTTTTCTGAGAACCAGGGATCTTTTGCATGTTAGGTGATTGTGTCATACTATATTCTAAATAGGAACATTACGTGCAAGACTTAAAACTCATAAAAGCATCAAGAAAAGGCTTACCAGCATCATGGATCAAGTGCAAAGCATGTTTTTCCTTTGGTTTTCCATTCATTTATGAGCAGAGGACCTGTTGGAAGCGCAAAGAAATTTAACAATTTCTTTCACCTTAACTTGTTCTATCAAAAACATGACCAAAATTGCTAGAAAAAAATGAAGTCCAGAGGGCAAGAGTGCTCGGTTATATTAGAATGTCTTTTAAGTAATAATCCTACAGTCCTGCAGAAATCTGTGCTTCACAAACAAAATATTGCTTTTTTGATAATCAATCTATCAGTTTATCAAATTCTGTGTCAATGGGGGGGTCAGTAGGTCAACAGCCTATCACAGGGCTATTCTAATAATGAATCCACAGCACATTTTAAACTTGAACCTGAGATTTTATTGCAGCTGTCGAGTCCCAGTAAATGGGGTCTAGTGATGCCAGTGTCTTTTGATGTGGACCCTCGGGTACCCGCTTCAAGAAAATATGATATAATAAAAACATCATGTGAAGCAATTAACAGACATGCAAAAGCAATCATCGACTACTCTTTCAAATGAAATGCTAGTCAAACAGGTAACATAAAGACTGAACAGTCAGTTGTCAGATTACAGGGCTTCTTTGTTCTCAGGATAAAAGGGTCGAGGTTCTGGTTGCATCTAGCAGAGAGACAGGATATGATGTAAGATGCTTTGTGTGGTGATGTCAGGAAAGGTAAGGCTTTTAAACGTGTGACATGAGTAAACCGTGACATAATTTACTAATTATAAAGCACCTGCAAACAGAAAATGAGATAAGTCATTTATAAAGACTGTACAAGCTGCTTTTAGTTTCCTGCCCTAAAGTTTCCAAAACTCTGTCAGCGTGTAGCCCACACCGCCAAAAAACTACAGGTGCTTTTTTTTTCTCAGCAGCTAAACAAACACCTCTGACGTGCAGGAGAAAGTGCAAAAAGATGCAAGCTCTGTAGCTGTGACCTTTCCCCTTGTACAGGCAAACACCTCCACACCGTACTCACAGCAGCCACCACCCTCCCACCTCCCCAGGCACAGCTGCCTGGACTTCAAAGGAGGAAGAGTGGCGCGATGGCAAAGTCGCACTGCAGCACAAAGTTTACCTTCTGTGTCTCCTTTCTCATTTCACTTTTTCCACATTAATGGAAACCGTTAATCTTAGCAAAAGGGGTATTAACTGGTTTGCAGTTTGTTCCATCTGCTGAACTTTCTCACCTTTGACCTGTACGGTTGGTACTGTTTTTGACGTTTTGCACAAATGCAATCAGGCTGCAAAATCTTTTGCTGCGCTTGTAATCTTATATCTATGAGATACAAACCAGGTTTCCCCTAAGAGGTCAGCAAATTTAAGGATGGGTGACTCGAGGTGAACATGAGAGACTGCATCACAACACATTTCTGATGTAATCATCTACCCATTCATTCATCAGTTTTCTTAACTATTTATCAGATTCAGGGTCACAAAAGGCCTGTAGCCTATCCCAGCTGTCATTTGGCAGTTTTAATCATGTTAATACTAATTACATACTTCATGGTAATGGGGATGTTCTGCATTTAGAAGGAGACAGACATGTCATTAAAAAGACAAAGACAACACAAAAGAAGCCTGCAAAGTATAAATAGAGAAAGTCTGAAAGTGCTAATCAAAAATAAAATCATAAAAGCAAAGACAAAGAATAGAAGGACAAAATAAACCACATAGTGATGAAAGAACAAAATGAAACTTGCTGGAAGTGGAAATATAAAAGTGTTACAACAAGCCAAAACTAGTTTATAAAGAAGTCTTACAAAAAAGATATAAAATCCAAGAGGACTAAAACAGGTGCCCTGGGGAACTCCTGCCTCTGTTTATGACGTGGCAAAAGCCACTCGATTCATGCTTTTCAACTCACTGCTGATATTTAAAGTTGACCTATTTTCCTTTTTCTCATTTTCTGTCAAAACTGTTCCGTTGGTGGAAGTTTATATTAAACAAGGTCAGCATTTCAAATAATGAATGAGGTCAGTGTGTAAAGCTTCAGACCAATCTAAATGGTCAGTTTCACACAGTTTGTTCTAGTCTTGGACCTGCATTATGTCACTGAGAGGAGACATCCTTATGTGTTCCTCTCAGCTCAAATCTTTTCTGTTTGTGGGGCTTCAAACCTAAAAGGAAGGAGCTGGTATATATAGTACTTGCCCAATATAAGATAATTAAGTTTGTTTTGAATTGTGACTCATGCAAAGCTACTCTAGTAGAGTACAGTAAAATCTTACAGCTGGAAATATCAACAGAGAAAACAATCAAACAGTAAATTGGTAGTTATTTCTGGAAATCTTATGAATAGTTTTAATGTTAGTGATAGCACTGTTAATAGTAGAAAAAACCCCAAAACTCTTTTATAGGTTTAGCCTATAAAGAAGCAGCATTAGCAGTGGTATTGAACCTCAGTAAGCAATGCTGTTTTACCACGCAAAATACTGCAGTCGTATATCATTGTTTCAGTGACTCTGAGCACTTTTTCTGCTGCTGCTGCTCAAGCAGGACAACAGGGAGACTTTTTGTCCTGGCTGGGATCAATCGCTCCATAGATGACGCCCACCCAGCCAGGCCTCTCTGTGGGCGGCCGGTAGCCCAGCAGCCCAGCAGCCCAGCAGGCCGGCCCAGTCCAGCCCTGCTTGGGCCCTCCTCCGGCCCCCGCAGCATGCAGGGCCAGCACAGCAGGAGAGCCACGCTTTACATCTGAAAGCTTTCAGCTGGCACTCCAGTGAACTTTAAAGTCACTGAAGGACAGTTTTTCTTTTACTGTGATCTAGTTTCTGCTGAAGGAGGGATCTCTCCCAACCAATCAGATGTGAGGGGGAGAAAGATACAAGGTCTCTGTTAAAAACTCTAATTGCATTTTAGCTTTCAGAGAAGAGAAAAAAAAAGATATATTAATTAAAGGTACTGCTGCGTGTTCTTGTGTTCCTATTCTCTACTTTTGTAAATATAAGTTTATTGGTTCATAAAATAGACTATAAATAAAACAATAACCTCCTGACTACCAGCAATGCAAATTTGTCCTCTGTAGAGTACCTTTCTAAACCTGAATATCTCCCATGCACTGCATACTACAGAATTGCCTCCTTTCTACAGAGGACATTTAGGGCTTTCCAATGATACCAAATGTGAAGGGGTGGAGCTTTGGGAACTTTAGTTTTTTCATTAAGGAACATGGCAGCCATCGCTGCAAGCACATTTTATGGGAAGAAGAAAAGTAAGTGCATAAAACTGCTTATTAAGCAATTTTTAGCTATAAATGTTGTTAACATATTTTAAACAAGTCTCTTAATAACACATTAAAACATAGTATGCTTAATTCTAACTTCATTTTAGTATAGTATTGAAGTGTTAAAAAAATGTCCTCCGTAGTGGACATTTGTAGTCCATTTCCTCCATTTAGTTCTGTTTTTTTTAATGACCAGAAAAGGAGTCCTTTTTAGAAGCAGAAAGAAATTTATTGCAGTTTGATGAGGGAAACCCAGATCTTGAGTTGTCTGATGAAGAAGATCATAGGGAATAAGCCCTTGAAGAAGAAAGAAGGAGGAGCATCAGAGATGGTACTCAGACCTGAACTTGCTGTCATTAAGTGGTTGGACAACAAGCCAGTTGTCATGGCATCCTCTGCCTATGGCAATCAACCTCAGGACAGACACACAAGATGGTCTAAGAAAAACAAAAGGTTTGTCCATGTGCCAAGTCCACTGGCAATTGCTGAGTACACTACCAATATAGGTGACGTGGACCTTGCTGCCGAATGTTGAGTTTCTACAGGATGGTCTCTCGCACTCAGAAATTGACAGTATGTGTAGTTCTCTACTTTTTGATCTGGCAATCACCAACTCATGGCTTCAGTATAGCAATGACTTGCAGTTTTGGGGGAAGAAACCATTACAGTTCCTTGAGTTCAAACTTCTTGGTGAACAGCTGAAGCAAATATTTGCCATCAAAGTTCATTTTTACATGTTTGGCCTTCCAATGTCCTCTGCAGTGGACATGTGATATCTAAAAAATGTAAACTTTTTTTTCCCAAAAAATTATTTCAGTCTTCTAATTACCTTACAAACATTGGGGGATTAAAAAAAATGTTTTGATTGGACAACATTTTTTGTCCTGGTAGTCAGGATCATGAAAGCCTTAAAGGTCAGTTACATACTTTCAGCAATGGGAAAAGCTGCAGAAGTGTGAAATATGGCTTTTTTAAAATGTAACTTCATAGCTTGGAGATTTCCAAGTAATACAGAGCAAAATTTCCAGAAAACTGGCCAAAGAAAATCTAAAAGTCCCTTCACTACCATGCTGTTAATATATACCATATGAAAGACGTCACCATTCTGTCATCACCAATTTGACCATAATCATCTTTTTAAAAGTAGATATGATGAGTGAGGGTGGAGCTGGGAAACCGAGAAACCTGACCTGATACACCTGACCTGATACAATGTTACACTTGTGCAGTTATTAAATATTGTATTTCATAAAGTTAAATATGCAATATGCAAACGCCTTTTAAGTGATGTTTGAAATTATCACCATGCTCTCTTGTTTTTGTATCTTGTCAGTTTTTACAATCTTGCACGTTGTCTCTTCACAGTCATCTCACAATACGTTGGAAAGTTTTGATGGAAACACTTGTTGCCTATGGTTGGAAAGACACATTGCTTCTGTTTTTGCATTGTTTTTTGCACTATTAAAGTTTACCAAAGTCAACAACCCTTCCATTACACACACACACGGCAGTGAATCAAAGCTGCTATTTATTTTTGTGTGTTTGCAAAAACCTGTTCTTTACTGACCTAGGATCGTCAAACAGCAGCTAAGTATCCACCGATCTGTCTGCTCAGATTAGAATCGGGTTGGGTGTTGCCAGGTTGTAAGTGTGTAGACTGGAAATTAATGGTAGCATTAGATGAACACAGAAAACTCACTAATTCTCTTTTATAATTATTGATAACAAAGTGTGAGGGTCACGTACAGAAGAATGGAAATGGTCTTAAAGTGGCAGGTATGAAATCATTTGCATCCACAGAGTCTCATCTCCTCATGACTATTAGAAATAATACAGCTTTAAAGCTCTCCAGTGTCAGCTTCACTTTTCAGACCCGGGAGATGTCCATCTTTTATACACAGACTGAAAATGCTTAAAAACAATTTCACTCATAGCTTGGGAACTCCTACATGAGATTTCTTAAGATTTCTCGCCTATGCCGGCTTTAATGTTCATTCGTTCTTGTATTTTCTGATGTTGACGCTCAAAATCTCAGAGTCGCTTGTAAAAAATTTTATTCTTCAACACAAAACTCTCTTCTTTTTAGAAATGTGGCTTTGATTCATAATGAAAAACACATTTTAGGTCTTGAAGCATAAAAAAACTGCAGCTGAAAAATTTTGTATTCAATGCACCTTGCTGACACTGAACTGATCATCTGTTAGTGGATGAAAACAGTAAGAGAATAAGTGAAGGTTAAAAATTAAACATGCAACATATAGACATTTAAATGGCCTTTCCTTGCAGTGCCATAAAAGTGTAAACTTTTATAAATGAGTCATTTATATAGAGAACCATAGAGGCGGGAAAAAAAATTAAATTCTGTTTCATATAGTTTTTATAGTTTGTTTGAAAAAATGTGCAGGAGGAAAAAGCCACAAAGCAAGTGACTGGAACATTTAACAGTTCAGTCTTTTACGCAGAACAAGCTTCTTTTCCTGGGTGACAAGCTTTACAATCTAACAACAACAAGGAGTTTTAAATGGGTAATTTAGGCGTCTGGTTACAGCTGACTCTTTGATTCAGAGTGGCTCCTAATGAGGAAGACATTACAGTGAGCTTAAATTCCTGGAGCACCAACATCACAACCAACAAGCAGCGGGCACATTTGCATTTACATTTTAGTCATTCGCTGTTCCTCTACCGAACAGAAAGCAGATTGAATGTACTGATCCCCCACAGTCAGGACGTTCCCAGTTACATTTGCATTTTACTCACTTAGCTGGAGCTCTTTTACCTGGAGCAACTTCCAGTAAGTAACTCTGCTTTACTTCCTAGATCATTGATATGACAAGGAAACAGTGACAGGCAGAGCCCTGAAGCCGGGGACGCTGGAAGCTGTGGAAAATATAAAGATGATCATAAATTGATTTATGATGCAGAACTGAGAAAGGGGCTGGATTTTACACCTACAGTGTCCCACCTCTGCAGGTTCAGGACAAAAATGGACAAAGACATAAGTATCTGATGCAGCTGGAGTAGTACATATTCAATTGAATTTTATTTAAATAGCGCAAAATCACAACAACAATTGCCTCAAGGCACTTTATATTGTAAGGTAAAAACCCTACAATAATACAGAGAAAACACCAACAATCATAGCAAGCACTTTGGCAAAAGTGGAAAGGAAAGACTCCCTTATACGAATTAAATACAGTGGGGCAAAAAAGTATTTAGTCAGCCACCGATTGTGCAAGTTCCCCCACCTAAAATGATGACAGAGGTCAGTAATTTGCACCAGAGGTACACTTCAACTGTGAGAGACAGAATGTGAAAAATAAATCCATGAATCCACATGGTAGGATTTGTAAAGAATTTATACGTAAATCAGGGTGGAAAATAAGTATTTGGTCAATAACAAAAATACAACTCAATACTTTGTAACATAACCTTTGTTGGCAATAACAGAGGTCAAACGTTTACTATAGGTCTTTACCAGGTTTGCACACACAGTAGCTGGTATTTTGGCCCATTCCTCCATGCAGATCTTCTCGAGAGCAGTGATGTTTTGGGGCTGTCGCCGAGCAACACGGACTTTCAACTCCCGCCACAGATTTTCTATGGGGTTGAGGTCTGGAGACTGGCTAGGCCACTCCAGGACTTTCAAATGCTTCTTACGGAGCCACTCCTTTGTTGCCCGGGCGGTGTGTTTTGGATCATTGTCATGTTGGAAGACCCAGCCTCGTTTCATCTTCAAAGTTCTCACTGATGGAAGGAGGTTTTGGCTCAAAATCTCACGATACATGGCCCCATTCATTCTGTCCTTAACACGGATCAGTCGTCCTGTCCCCTTGGCAGAAAAACAGCCCCATAGCATGATGTTTCCACCCCCATGCTTCACAGTAGGTATGGTGTTCTTGGGATGCAACTCAGTATTCGTCTTCCTCCAAACACGACGAGTTGAGTTTATACCAAAAAGTTCTACTTTGGTTTCATCTGACCACATGACATTCTCCCAATCCTCTGCTGTATCATCCATGTGCTCTCTGGCAAACTTCAGACGGGCCTGGACGTGCACTGGCTTCAGCAGCGGAACACGTCTGGCACTGCGGGATTTGATTCCCTGCCGTTGTAGTGTGTTACTGATGGTGACCTTTGTTACTTTGGTCCCAGCTCTCTGCAGGTCATTCACCAGGTCCCCCCGTGTGGTTCTGGGATCTTTGCTCACCGTTCTCATGATCATTTTGACCCCACGGGATGAGATCTTGCGTGGAGCCCCAGATCGAGGGAGATTATCAGTGGTCTTGTATGTCTTCCATTTTCTGATGATTGCTCCCACAGTTGATTTTTTCACACCAAGCTGCTTGCCTATTGTAGATTCACTCTTCCCAGTCTGGTGCAGGTCTACAATACTTTTCCTGGTGTCCTTCGAAAGCTCTTTGGTCTTGGCCATGGCTGAGTTTGGAGTCTGACTGTTTGAGGCTGTGGACAGGTGTCTTTTATACAAATGATGAGTTCAAACAGGTGCCATTCATACAGGTAACGAGTGGGGGACAGAAAAGCTTCTTACAGAAGACGTTACAGGTCTGTGAGAGCCAGAGATTTTCCTTGTTTGAGGTGACCAAATACTTATTTTCCACCCTGATTTACGAATAAATTCTTTACAAATCCTACCATGTGAATTCATGGATTTTTTTTTCACATTCTGTCTCTCACAGTTGAAGTGTACCTCTGGTGCAAATTACTGACCTCTGTCATCATTTTAGGTGGGGGAACTTGCACAATTGGTGGCTGACTAAATACTTTTTTGCCCCACTGTATAGTATATTAATTATTATAGTGTATTTATTTATACTTTATAACCATTATTTACTATATAACTATTTATATAGTTAATTATGAAGAGTTTTAATGAACTACCTGAAATAAGTGAGGTCACCTTGGGCAGAGCCCTGTTTGTTAAGCTATTGACGGCATTACTTGAGGTCTTCAGACGGACAAAAACAACCACAGAAAAACTAACAATAACGTCAAGGAAGTGAAAAATGACGGCAACACGGTATAAGAGAGAGGGATGGCACTCAACAGCTCTTGAAAAGAAATTCAGAGAATTTGGTAAAGGCAGCGGTTGTCCTGGTTCTGTCCTCAAAGAGTCAGTCGCCTTGTTGGATTGAGGGTAGAGGTTCACCAGTGGTGTGCAGTGGCAGAGATATCAACTTGTTAATGTAGTAAAGTTAACTGTCTTGGCTAGTAAAAGGAAACTGTATTCATTGTATTTTAGTATCATGTTTGTTCTCGTGTGAGGAGCAAGAGTTGTTGAATGTGCTGAGCTTGAGTGATATTTTGAAATTTAGATCTATAAGTGTTGGACAAAAAGCTTTTTTTTTTCAGGGCAAAGTTAGGCCTCAGTCACACAGGCTAGTCTGGTCGGTGACTAACTTGCAATTAGCATCCGCTATGGACAAATTTGAATTTCCTGAAGTTTGCTGGGAGTCACTATGACAGTATTAATGCTAATACTTCATTCACACAGTCCTAGAGCCTGGCAATCATAACCTGTTAGCGAAAAGTGCCCATTCTCCCAGGAGTTGGTGAGTGGTTGCTGGAGTTTGCTGGTAGTTGCTAATATCAAATAGATTGCAAAGAGGTATATGGTGCTGCATGGAAAACCTCATGATTGCAAGGCTGCTAGAAGATTAGCATAGTTGCAAGTAGTGCAAAACAAACAACTTGCTAAGCACCAGTGAAACTCTAAAGATTGCAGTGCAAACCAGAAATGTAGAACATTTTTCTTCAAAGTAAAGATGAACGTTCTGAAATTTGTTGGTGGCAGCAGTAAGGTGCAACTTTTTATGTTAAAAGGCAACATTTCATACTTGCGGTTTGTGTTGTACTATTCAAGCTTCCCTGACACACAGAGAGTAAACACAGAGTGTTTGCAAATAAGCCAGCTTCTCCCATGCAAAAATGTGACCACAGCAATCTGCTAGCAACCAAAGCCATCACAAGGAGGTTTTTGGTGCAGCTTCTTCCTCTTCAACCAGTGTCACTCAGTGATAATAAGCAACTTCCAGCCTCTAGGCCTGTGTGACTCTAGGCCTTAGCAATGTTTTTAAGTGGGGTTTTACCTCAGATTTGGACTGTTTTCATATCTTGGTGAACAGGACTTCAAAGTTACTCGCCATAAACATCATTACCTGGTTTGCTGACAAATATTTGCTTCTCAAAGGATTTTGGTCTTATCCATACCTTATAAGTAAAACACAGGATCTTCTGCACTGAAATCTGTGGCCATGTTGGTTTTTCTAGAGCCAGGAGTGCCCAGACAACAATAATAATAATGGATACTTTATTGATCCCCATGGTGAAATTACTTGTTTTTTGACCCATTCACTCAGTGAAGCAGTGGGCAGCCCACTAAGCAGGCGCCCGGGGAGCAGTGTGTAGGGACGGTACCTTGCTCAGGGGTACCTCAGGGTAGCCGTTAAGTGGATTCGAACCGCCGACCTTCCGATCATGGGGCGACCACTTTACCTACTGAGCTATCCCTGCCCCAACAATGTGATTTGCTAAAGTACTGGGTAATGCTAGCTAGTTTGGTTAGCAAGCTGAATGCATACTCAGTATGAGTGCATCACACAGACACAGATATGTGCTAAATTAAAGTTCAACTGAACAAACATCAAACAGAAAACTGATTAAACAGAAGTGTGAGATGGTCGAAAATTTACTCGTGTTATATTTTAGGGAGCAAGGAGCAGAGGGCTGAGTTTATTAAACTCCACCGAGACAACTGGTGACGGACATCTGAAGGTTTGACCGTCCCATTTCACAGCCTCGCACTTCCGGCCTTCTCGGTTTTTGAAGGACCTGGCCCACGTGGACCGCGAAGGCCAGGTCCTTAGAAGGATGCAGCCTAGGAGTTGGGCATAGCTTATGTGGTGTGACTCACTGTTAAAGCCAACCTCAAGTGGACTTTAGAAGAACTGTAGCTTAGAACAACATGACTAAATTGAAACTATGACTCAACCCAGTTTATATGTATTTGCATCTGCTCTCATCTGGATCAAGCAGACCTAAGGTGCAAATATACAACTTTCTAACACACTAAATGTTCAGACCTTCACCATACTTAACCATAAATCCCACCACAGTTTCCATGCGCAAACGAGATTTCCAACACATTTCTGAACGGTACCATTTTTTAATGCTTTCATATTCAACATGCATGTGCATTTAAAACTCTAAAACCACGAACACTCCTGACCAGTTTAGACATTAACAGCATTTGTTTGCAGCAGTCAGCTTTCTGTGCAGCCCTTGCAGGCAGTAATCTCCATGGATGATATCTGATATTTAATTAAAGGCGGATAAATCTTTATTTCCTCTGTGTGTTCGGCCCTCTTGTCCCTGCACTGTCTTATCAGTGTGTACATTAGTTGTCAGCACGTCTCTGCATTAATGTCACCAAGACAAATCCCTGTGCATTCATTGTGCTTGGCGATTAAAGTGATGCTGGTTGTGATGTGCTGCAGGGACGTGGGCAGGGTGATGTGGGTACTTGTGCGTGAGGAGCCCTAAGTTGCAGAGGTTTTTTTCTAATTGAGTCAGGGACTTATGCTGGCAAGGTAGGCGTGCGAGTGGGGGGGAGACTAATCCCAAGCTGCTGTTGTTTTTCGTGCCTGCTGGCTCGAGATCAAAAACTTAACAGCAATAATCATGCAAAATGTGTGGCTGCACTTCAAAGCCTGCCTCAACTTTGCTCACACCCTTGTAGCTTGCATTGTTTCATCATTTCTACCAGTTTTTCTTCTCTACTCCTTCCTCTCCTGCAAGGGATTTTTCCCCCCCATTCTTTTTGTCGCATTTCAGCCTGTCAGCATGCGAGATGAAACGCCGATCTGATAGGTAGTCGTGACCTTTTTTTTCAGCAGCCCCAAATTAATACACTTAACAGATTAATCACACCTTCAGATCAGCTCAGAGCTGAGGTGTTTGTCACGCACAGACACACACCACACTGGAGGCCGCTGGTTTCCCTCTGACTGCAGTGTGTGGTCGTGGCTGAGGGAGTGTCAGCCTCTGCCTGGAGATAGCAGACATGTCAGACGTCAGCAGCGTTCTCAGGGTGAAGACGCTGTGGGCGGTGAGGGTCGCTGAGGCCTGTACGTGGCCAAAATGGGCAAATCCCCTCTACGTCAGCCCACGGCCTGTCAGCAGGGAGCTGCAGGGCTTCCCACTGAAGCTTTACAGGTGTTTATGCAGAGCATTTTTAAACCAGCAGAAAAACTCCACCACCTCAGTGACGCTTGGCCCATTTGTTTCTAAACCCAGGACTTTCATTACACAGTAAATGATGCAGGTTTGGCCTGAGAGTGACCTTTTAAATCTGCAAAAATTAAAAAGAAAGCATCATGTTCCTCTGAATGTCAGGATTTTTCCAGTTGTGATAAATCCTTAAATGTCTCAATGGTGCGTCTGTTATGATACACGTATTTGTTTTTTGCTTATTCTCTCTTTATGAATGTGCATCACACTGTAAAATTTCAAAGGTACACAGTGTGGGAACAAGATGAGAATGTGCTGTGCTTATTAAGTTCAATACGCAGATGAGATTAAATTAAAATCCCCCAGAAGAACCCCACCTACTTATAAAAAAGTTTTGACGCGCCACCGACCCAACTCAGCGCCAGTATTTCATATTATTGTAACCAAGTCATCATTTTTTTTAAAAATTAATCTAACTTTACAGCTGTGTATTCTGTAAATTATGCTAAAAACAAAGATTTTCACAAATATAGCAAAGTACATGAGCGGAGTAAGTAATGTAGCCCCAGTTTATTGAGTAAAAATGACTAATCTCTGGGATGTGATTATTCTATTCATCAGACACACTCTGATTATACGTGATGTATACATATGTGATATCTCACGAGCAGTATGTCAGACACTCGATCGCTTTAGGGCAGAAAATGGGAACAAAGCGAACCTTGTAGAGTTTGTAGTGAGAGGAGGTGGAGGAAGAAGCTGTTTCCATTTGTCATCTGAGAATTTACCACACTTACTTCACTCACTGCAATTTTTGTTTGGTTGTATTTTAGCTAAAGTCGCGTAGAACCGTTGATTAAGGCTATAGGTTTCAATATAAGTATTTTTTTCAAAAGCATCTTGTTATCAGTTAAACTCATTGTGTGCAATGCTGAGTGGACCTTGAGGTTTGATATTGATGAAGAAGCACCGACTCAAGTGACACATCAGAGGAAGTGTGACGGTCGATTGGCTTTTGTAGCGATTTAACCTTTCAGCTACAGTTCAGTCGTTCTAATCACAAGGCCATTCTGCCGCACACTGAGCCCACTTCAGAGGAGAATGAGTCACTTTCAACATGTGTCACATCGATATACACATGGGAACGTGGCACCTTGAATATTCCCTCAAAAACTTAATATTAAAGCTGCAAATTTGCATGTTGGGATTTGAACCATGCTGCGTTTGTCAGTGAGTCAGTTGGTATTTTAGTCATTTTGTCGTTGAGGGTCTGTCTACAAAAAGCAAGCATAGACCGCCTTTGCGCCTTGGTGCCATTTTTTATGCCTCTCGCCTCACTGAAGTAATGTGAAGGTCTGTTCGTCAGCAAGATCGTGCAAAAACGACCTTGCAGAACTTCATGCAACCCGAGGCAGAGGTGGAGCAATCACTGCCCTGCCGCCAGAACGCCCACGCTCTCCTTTTAGGCGAAAACAGCCGCCGTTAAAGCACTAAAGTGACCAGATCCCAGTGGTGTTTCTGGGGGATAATGTGTCCAGCCCTGTCTCAAAACAAAATGTGAAACAGTGAGCACAAATTAGTAAGTAATGTCTTTTAATAAGAAGGACATTTTGTGTCAGAAGCCCATGTGACCAAGAAAACAAAGCTTTAAAAGATGTGGCAAGTGTTGTATTTTACACTAAACTGTAATCTTTTTCTAAACTGAACCTGGTAGTTTTTAGTCATTTTTTGTGCCTAACCCTCACTTAATCCTATCGTATTTGAAAATGAAATGAAGAAGAAGATACTATTACATCAGATGTCCTTCCTGACACAACTCCAAAGGGATTTGTGTCTCCTCGGGAAATTGAACCAGGGATCTTTTGCTTGTTAGGCGACTGTGTAAACCAAATTCTGTGATGCCACCCCTCCAACTTCCAAATGTAGACTTTTTTTCCTTTTGAAAAAGAAAAGTGTGAAATTATAAATTTTTTCTACATGGACTCAAGCCAGTACAACAAAATTGGACAGATGACATGCTGCGCTCAGGGACAGTCGTGTTGAGGAAGACAAATTAGCCACAAGACCGTGGTGCTTGGGGCTCGTCTGAAATTTAGATGTCTAACTTAAAAAGATAAAAACATAATAAGTCATTTAGGTAGAGGTCATTTAAAGCCTCCATTACAGAACAGCTACGTGGTTGCTAGGGGAAAATTTGTATTCTGCAACCAGTTATGAGTTTTACTGGAGGATATCACAGTCTGTCAGGGTTCCTGGGTCGTTGACCCAGTATTTTCTGTTCATGTTTATCTTCCATATGTTCCTGTTTTATTGTGTTAGCCTTCGTCTGTGTGCATTATGTTCTAGTTCTCTTCCCATTTATCATTAGTCAGATTAAGTCCAGCTGTTTACTCACCTTCTCCTAATCACTCATCATTCACCCTGTGTATTTCAGTTCCTCAGTTTCATTAATCCCTTGTCTTGTCATTGATGTTGTTAATCCCGTGTGTTCAGTCCAGTCAGCCAGCCAGCCATCTATCTCCTGCTCCCTTTGTGTCATCAATTCCATCTATCCTGCACCGTGAGTCCGGCGTTTGGGTGCTCTTCCTCGCATCCACACACAACCCCTGACACAGTCGCTGTGAAATTGATCACTAACATCACAGTAACATACAGACTGATCAGTGACCCCTACTAGGTTGCCGTGGCTACCTGTAGTTAATAATAATGGACTGCATTTATAAAGCGCTTTTCGAGACCCTCAAAGCGCTTTACAATTCCACTATTCATTCACTCACTGGTGGAGGCAAGCTACAGTTGTAGCCACAGCTGCCATCACCAGGTAGGTGAAGTGTCTTGCCCAAGGACACAACGACCAAGACAGACAGAGCTGGGGATCGAACCGGCAACCTTCCGGTTACAAGATGAGCTTCTCTACCCCCTTCACCATGGTCGCCCCCTGTAGTTTGCATGGAAGACCCAACACGTCGGCAAAAACAGTTCCTAACTAAGTGAAGCTAAGAACATTTGCCATTACCTTTTTAAACATGATGGTTTGAATGTACAACTTTTACTTTAAAAGTGAACAGACTCTCTTTACTGTGTGGTTGCACTTTTTCACAGTTTCTCTACAGCTTAGTGAGTGGTTAGCAAGTATTTGCCAACAAGTTGGCATCTTTTAAACTACGCAAACTACGTTCTGGCCTTTGCAGATGGGGCGCAAAAGAGGCGCCCCATCTGCTGGCGGAATTACAACTGTACAACTGTTGTTATTTTGGTCAGCTGTGCTCCTCTTAATTTTTGCAACCTCATGTGCAGTGGTGGTGGAGAAGATTGCAAATACAAATGGATGTGGCTGTCTTATGACATTTTGTCGGCATGTGAAGCGACCAATGTGGCGAGCATAAATGGGCCGTAAAGGTGGCTGCTGCAATCTCTTATCGACCAAAGCAACCACAATAAGGTTTTCAGTGCAGACCCATACACCACTTTGCAACCAGTTTCACCAGGCATAGCAGGCAACATCCAGGAACCACTCCCAAACTGGTCAGGGAATACAACTTTCCTTAGCAACCTATGGTTACCAGATGCTAAGACCTGACTGGTCTATAATCCTTCATGACTGAGACTTCAGTCTCACAGCAGTTTGTGAATCAGTCCCAAATTCTAATCTACTGATTAGATCTACAGATCTGCTGTTTTTGAACTCAAAACAAATTTTTTTGTCTCCCTGAACACATTTTTTCATTTTTCTTTCCGCTCTTATATGTTCTGATTAGTATCCATGTATATGAAATCAATATTTTCCATTTTTAAAGGGTGAAAAAGTCCAGATTTGAGAGTTGGTGAGGTCAGTGGTGGAGTGAATCATTTCAGGGCTCACGCCTGAGACTGAAGTGTGACTCATGCATTTTAATTCATTATTTGTATTATTTGTAATACATTTAAATATTTAATAAAAACAAGAATAAAAGCAAGCTTGGATTTGTTCTCATGTGATATTAATTTTATATTACTATTCCCTTTTTGCCCCCATATAATTGTTAAATCAATGGTAACCATTATTCATCTTTGGTAAACATCAGTAGGGTTGCATCCATAGATATTCCTGTTTTGAGTCATGTCTAGAAAATTATATTAAAAAAAAATCACCTTACTTCTTTTATGTGGTGGTTTCCAATTAATTTAGCCCAAAGCAGTAGAGCTGGCAATTTTTTTGGTCACCTTTCACAGTTGGGCAGCAAAAGACAGGTTAACCTATGATAAAATGCCTGTCCTTGAGCTCTCTGTGTGAATCAAATAAAAGACAGCCGTTGGAAAAGTACATGTCCTGTAGATCTAATCAAAATATGGGACATCTGGTCACCCTAGTGGGCACCCAGTTTAAAATCCAGAATCTAAAATCTGCTGTGTCGTGTTCTGTATGTAAACAGTTTAATTAAAAGAGCAGACATACGGACAATAAAAGAAATGTGTGGTTTTAGGTCATTCACAGACATGACGAAAGTGGTTAGTTGTGGGACTCAGTAAGTCAGTATGTGTAACAGTGGCCTCTTTTACTTCTTTGTTGTTCTTTGTGTTTTTTTTTTTTCCTCCATTTCTGTATTCATATTGTGTCAGTGTGTTTTGGTTATTTGGTTTCTCATGTATCTTCAATTCAGTTTTATTTACGCAGCACCAAATCACAACAACAGTTGGCTCAAGGCACTTTATATTGAAAGGCAAAGGGCCCTACAATCATATGACCCCCTATGAGCAAGCGCTGGGCTTAATCCTGCATATAAATCCAAGTTTTACCTTCAGTGGTCTTTAGCTAGAATCCATTCAGAGTACACAGTATTTATAGCAATCAACAGTTTCAATGTTATGATCATAAAGGGTTTGAATATTTATAGTGGGCTGAAAGAGTTTGAACTAAATACATTTTTGGCAGATTTCTGATATATATTAAAAGCAGACTTTAGTCTGCTTGAGTGAATATCGGACAGAATCATCTGCATTTAAAAAAATGTGCAACGATTTTGGGTGGCAATGGTAATTTTTGTATGTGGTGAATTTAAGAGGACTAAGAATGGATCCCTGAGGAACACCTTAAATAATGTCAAGGAGACTTAACCTCAAATCTTTAGAAATGCCTGAGTTCTGCCAGAAATATAGTCATGAAGCCATTTTGCCTTTTTACTGTCACAAAGCCATCTGCTACATTATAATAGGGCTATGAAAAGTGAAGCTCAGTATTAATGATTTTCTCATGGGAAAACGTGCAATAGTCAACACAAAGGAAACTGTTTATTTGTGTACATGGAGACAAATTGTCTTGTTATTTCACCAACAGTTTCTCATACAGAAAAAACAACATTAGAAGCCCTGTAGGGAGCTAACAGCCTTGGAGTTGATTGTTTTTATGTCTTTTTTTTTGTTATTACTTTTTCTCTATTTGAGGTTTATGCATTGAAACCTCTTGGTTTGGGTTACAAAGTAGTGTCAGTGTCAGATAACTTTGCACATTGTATACTTTTTTCACATTGCTGCTGAAGGTTTCTTATCTATAGGCCAAAACAGTTTGCACAAACAACCTTGGGGATCGTTTTCTGGGGAAAGAGGATCTCAAAACAAGCACTTTGGCATGACTATTGTATTTTTCACTTAAAAATTTTCCAGGTTTTTGCCAAATTAATGTGCATTTCTATCATAGTCTACATATAAAAGATGATCCTAGGCACCATCATTTCACTTACAGCTTTTGAACATTTTTAAGCATCAACATTTTCTCTGCAGCCATGCTGGGGTTTTTTTTTTTGGTTTTTTTTAGCCATATCTAGATAAGATTATGGATCACTAACATAGCAAAGTGCATTCATATTCACCAGAACTCAATCACAGACTTATTGGAAGCGCTGCTAGCCTTATTTAAACACATAGTAAGTCTTATTGACTCTGATAATTGCATTAAAAATGCTCCAAAGGGCCCACAGAAATATTGAGAGGTCCAGTTTAGTGAACTGAATTAACAGTTGTGGGTTTTTTGTTCTGCAGGATGCCATTTTATTTCGCATATGTCTGACTTTACTAATCCCTGTGGTGTCAGGGAGAAATGCAAAAAAAGACCAAATGGAACATAGTGATTGAAAGTAAAAAACTGATTTGAATATTGGAGTATTTTTGGAAGAGAGATCTAAAATGGAGCCCCTGTCAGGACGAGACAAGTCCAGTCTTTCATTCTCAAACGCAAAAGAAATACTATTTGTGGTGTCCTTTTAAGCACTCTGCCGTGACACATTTTCAGAGTGTTTCTTCTTCTCTGAGGTGATTTCAACTTAAAGTAGCAGTAGATGCGAAGTGAAAGCAGCAGATTTCCATGCTGGCACATTTGCAGGCAGCTCGGCCCCTATAGCTGTTTGTGCAGTCCACACTCTGCAGCAAAGTTTCACACACATAAACACACTGCAGGAACACTGCAGTCTCTATCTGTATGTCACATAACCTCCGCCTACGCTCACTACACCCACACACATCCTTGCCCAAAACGCCCACACGAGTGTAATGTGTGCAAAGACACACATACACACTCACACACACATCGCCCCTATACACACTCCCCGCCCACACAGGCACACACGTGTTCAGTCAGACATAAGCCGCTCATACCATCCCACACTTTCTCAACAGACACAAAGTAAGACTCTGCTAACAGGGAGGCTGTGCAAACACACACACAGACACACACACATATTCCCTCCGTACACACAAGCTGTGGCCTCGTACTGCATCGTAAACTCAAAGAATATGTCCTGCTTTTGCTGAAAGACAACCTGCACAGCTGCTTCAGCAACTTTCTGGTAGGATTTAACAAAAAAAACCCCAAAAAACAATTGCACAATGTGAAGTCACATCCACGCCCGTCTAAAATGTGCCTGCCACCCAGGGAAAAAACACCAACACAACTCTGAGTGTAGACGACAATAAGAGGCACCAAACTCCAGACAAGAGAGGCATTTGTTTAGTTTTTTTTCTCTCTCTCTTTATTAAATTCTTTAACTCCTGTTTTTGGCATCACAGTCATCCTGTAACCCATATTCGCTCCAAATGAAAAGGGACACTCCATGACAAGCACTACCACCGCCTGGAGACTGAATCACGCCGCTCCGTTGTTCCTCCTCTTTTCTTTCTTTCCTTTCCTCCTAAAGAGGAACTTGGATGAAAAGAGCTGCTTTTTTAGAGCGCAAAGTGTCGAGGATGTGGGTTGATGGGAAAGGGAGGAGAGGGGAAGGGAAGAGACAGAGGGGAGGGAGAAGGGGAGCAGAGCAGCGTGGGCGCTCTGACAGGGCGAGGGGCTGACAGGCCCAGGCGTGGGCGTGTCATTGAAATGTGTTTCTACTCCAGGGGGGAGAAGAAGAAGAAGAAGGAGAAGAAGACGAAGGGAAAAGAAAGTTGCAGGGAATAAGAAAAAGGAGAAGAAGAAAATGAGGGAGAGAGAGAAAAGATGGTGGAGAAATTAAACGAACAGGCGTCTCATGAAAAGTGAAATATGTAGAGGCTCCCTGCCAAATGAGACACATCCACTGTTCGGAGGCTTGGAAGGGGAGGGGAGGACGCAAAAAAAAAGAAGTGACGCCTACTCTGCGGAGATGATTGACAGAGCGACATGAAAGCAGATTGCTGCTGTCATGTGGAAACCTTCTAACTCTTGCTCTCGGGGGTTTTTAATGTTTTTAGGACTGAATTGGAGGACGAGTCGAGTTCTTTAGTTTGTGGAAACATATCAAAACCTAATCGCATCAACTGAAAAAAAAGGGTGATGAACCTGGGATGCAAGGATTAATGCCAAAAGCAGTAGCTCTTCAAGTCAAAACATTACAGTTAATAAGATGTGGGCATATACAGTCTACTCTTAGTGCTCGCTGTGACTTGGGTGTTTAGTCCTATAAAAGAAATACTTTTACTAGTTCTTCTATATGTTATTGTTCTCTAGGGAGCTATACATTTTGACTTGTGCTAAAAATGTAGTTCCAATGTATGGGCTGGGTAAGCTGGTGGGTATGTGCTGCTTACAGTACCCGTGAGACAGAAATAAATCAGGCTGTCCCGTCAGAGTAGCAGAATAATAATAATGTCATGTACTGGCACATTTATTTATTTCCATTGTCCTCATTGAGGCTAGTGCTAGCACAAGCAACATAGCCAGGTTTTCATTGCATTAGCTGGCTTGACGAAACATGAAACCCCAGTCAGAGATAAAAAGTATCAGGACGATGGTCATCAACTTTCATTATTAGCTTCGAGCTGTTAATCCTCTGGATTCTACAGACTTGCTGACGTGTCCAAATCACATTAGCGATTTAAGATAAAGTAGCAGCTAAATGCTGCCTCGCCGAGCCCCTTTAAACTTGTGTCAAAAATTAGACTTCACACTAAATACCAGTTTTTGATCGTAACAGTGCTGTATTGTGGATTTTATTGACAGTTTAATGTATACAACACAAAAATAGATTGAAACCAACAAAGTAACCATGCTTAAGTCATCTATGTTGTAGAAACATCTTACTGTAAGTATCACAGGAGCATTTTAGATATTTTATGCTGTGATAATGATACTGTTAAACTATGTCAAATAACACATACAAAACGCAAAAATGTTCTAAATCACATATAATTTAGATCATCTCGATAGACGTTTGGGATTTGGGTATTTGTTTTAGTTTGATATTGCAAAGCACTGTTTGCAGGCAGTGGTTGGTGCTGCTCTCCCAATGTGTAGAGTAGGATTAGGGTTAGCACATATGATGATGTAGACATCAGAGGGTTACATAAAAGGGGGTCTTAGACACACTATTTGAGGCTTCGGCCACACAAAGTTGAGACGGTAATGAGAAGACTGCCTGTAAGAAAATCTTGATTGTGAATTTATCATCATGTTTAATACACCAAGTTCCAGACTTACTAAACGGGCCAAAATAGCACGTGAGTGCAATTCCCAAACAGCACTCATGGGTTTGGTTAGTTTTACAGGTGATTTACAGAACCTCAACCCCAACTGGTCGCGGCAGATGGCTATCTCTACCTAAGCCTAGATCGGCAAGGGAGTTTATCTTTCCCACTGTCGCCAAAGAGCTTGCCCATAAGGATCGTCTGATTATTGGGGCTTCTGTGTATTATTGTAGTGTCTTTATCTTATAATATTAAGTGTCTTTTTGGTGACCGTTGTTGTGTTTTGGTGCAATATAAATAAAATTGAATTGACTTCAGAAGACAGAAAAGCGGTATTTAATAATAATGGATTGCATTTATATAGCGCTTTTCGAGACCCTCAAAGCGCTTTACAATTCAGTCGCTCTCACATTCACACACTGGTGGAGGCAGCTACAGTTGTAGCCACAGCTGCCCTGACTGAAGCGAGGCTGCCATATCGCGCCATCGGCCCCTCTGGCCATCACCACTAGGCGGTAGGTGAAGTGTCTTGTCCAAGGACACAACGACCGCGACTGTCAGGTCCAGGGCTCGAACCGGCAACCTTCCGATTACAAGACGAACTGCCAACTCTTAAATCACAATCGCACGATTTATTTAAGCACAAAAAATAAGTCGTGTTTTTTGGGTGTAATTAGTATTAAATGTTAGTAAATTATTTTGTGAGGTTAATTTAAACATTCTCCTCCCAAAAGAACTCCCAGCACGACATATGGAACAGGGTCAGTCACAAACATCTCAAGTTCGCACCGCTTACATCTTCTCATTGCACTGTTTTTGTAAATGTAAACAGCACTTTTTTTTTACACCATAACCCAGTTTGTACTTCAAGTGACAAAAAAATATTTTAACTTAAGTAAACAGATTTATTTATCAGTTTTGCTGTTCTATCTTAAGTTTTAAATTTTGGAGTAAATTTAAAAAAGGAAAAAAAAGAAACAACAGCCAGCTGTCAGCTTAACATCTACAAATTGTTTTTACTTTTAAACTTTTACTTAAATTGAATTTACCCTCATTTAGCCTTGAACACTTTGTACTTCTTAGTGAACATTTTGACCATTAATAAACAAAAAAGGATCAGGACTTAAACATGAATTCATGTTAAAATAAGGTTAAATACCTTAAATGTAGAGATTTCTCTTAAAGCCCATGACTGGGCATTCAGATATACAGGGAGTGCAGAATTATTAGGCAAGTTGTATTTTTGAGGAATAATTTTATTATTGAACAACAACCATGTTCTCAATGAACCCAAAAAACTCATTAATATCAAAGCTGAATGTTTTTGGAAGTAGTTTTTAGTTTGTTTTTAGTTTTAGCTATTTTAGGGGGATATCTGTGTGTGCAGGTGACTATTACTGTGCATAATTATTAGGCAACTTAACAAAAAACAAATATATACCCATTTCAATTATTTATTTTTACCAGTGAAACCAATATAACATCTCCACATTCACAAATATACATTTCTGACATTCAAAAACAAAACAAAAACAAATCAGCGACCAATATAGCCACCTTTCTTTGCAAGGACACTCAAAAGCCTGCCATCCATGGATTCTGTCAGTGTTTTGATCTGTTCACCATCAACATTGCGAGCAGCAGCAACCACAGCCTCCCAGACACTGTTCAGAGAGGTGTACTGTTTTCCCTCCTTGTAAATCTCACATTTGATGATGGACCACAGGTTCTCAATGGGGTTCAGATCAGGTGAACAAGGAGGCCATGTCATTAGTTTTTCTTCTTTTATACCCTTTCTTGCCAGCCACGCTGTGGAGTACTTGGACGCGTGTGATGGAGCATTGTCCTGCATGAAAATCATGTTTTTCTTGAAGGATGCAGACTTCTTCCTGTACCACTGCTTGAAGAAGGTGTCTTCCAGAAACTGGCAGTAGGACTGGGAGTTGAGCTTGACTCCATCCTCAACCCGAAAAGGCCCCACAAGCTCATCTTTGATGATACCAGCCCAAACCAGTACTCCACCTCCACCTTGCTGGCGTCTGAGTCGGACTGGAGCTCTCTGCCCTTTACCAATCCAGCCACGGGCCCATCCATCTGGCCCATCAAGACTCACTCTCATTTCATCAGTCCATAAAACCTTAGAAAAACCAGTCTTGAGATATTTCTTGGCCCAGTCTTGACGTTTCAGCTTGTGTGTCTTGTTCAGTGGTGGTCGTCTTTCAGCCTTTCTTACCTTGGCCATGTCTCAGAGTATTGCACACCTTGTGCTTTTGGGCACTCCAGTGATGTTGCATCTCACTATTTTTGGCTTTTCTGAGCCTGTCAAGTCCTTCTTTTGACCCATTTTGCCAAAGGAAAGGACGTTGCCTAATAATTATGCACACCTGATATAGGGTGTTGATGTCATTAGACCACACCCCTTCTCATTACAGAGATGCACATTACCTAATATGCTTAATTGGTAGTAGGCTTTCGAGCCTATACAGCTTGGAGTAAGACAACATGCATGAAGAGGATGATGTGGACAAAATACTCATTTGCCTAATAATTCTGCACTCCCTGTAGGTCAACACCTGGTGCCGTGTCATAACATGAAATAAGTTGACACAGTCAGAGAAAAAAAAAAAGCTTTTGTCTTTCATTGTGCAGTGACTGCAAGTTCAACACCCAAAGTTTGGCGTGTTGCGTGTGTTTGATTAGCTAATGCAGTTCTTTCATTGCATTGCGCCATTGATTGAGTCAGAGCTGACATTGGTCTGAACATGACCTTTGATTTGCAGCTCATTAAGTTAAAAAAATTATGAAACAGGATGGTTTGTGCTTTATATCATGATCTGAACAACCTCTGATATCACTTTTTCAGTTCAGCAGTGACTAGATGGAAACTATTGGACTGTTTTCTGCTGCAGGATCTATCAAACCTTTGTTAGACACTAAAAACTAGATTTAAATGCTAAAAACTACTCAGTTATATTACTAATCCTAATAATTATATTAGTAACCCTAGTAATCATTACTAACCCTTTGTACATGTTAGATACTAAAAATAACTCAGATTTAATCATTAAAACAATTTGGTTAAGGCACAAAAAACCACTTGGTTAGATTTATTCACCATTAACTACTGTGTTAGGTTTAATTAGTAAAAGTTACTTGGTTATATTTAGGAATAAAATACAACTTGGTTTGGTTTAGGTAATCAAAATTGTTTGGTTACATTTAGGCATTACTGGTTACTTGGTTAGGTTTAATGACCAAAAACTTCTCTGTTAGGTATAAGTACTAGAAGCTAATCGGTTATGTTTGCTGCTACAACTACACATGTTTCTTTTCCAAATATTTATTTATAAGTGACTTATGTATGTATGTATGTATGTATATATATGTATATATTGTACTATTCTTAGTTAGCGTATTGTCTGTCTTGTCTTAATGTTGGTTTAAAATGGAGCACTGTAACAAAAAATAATTTCCCCCAGGGATCAATAAAGTATTCTGATTCTGATTCTGATTCTGATGTTTAGTTAGTAGTTTTAGACATGAAAAACTACTTGGTTAGGTTCATTCACCAATAAACAAGCTACTTGGTGATGTTTAGTCACTAAAAACTACTTAAAACTAACACAGTTAAACTAACACAGTAGTTTCTGGTGAAATAAACCTAATAAAGTAATTATTAGTAACTAAACCTCACTGAAAGTACTAAAGGCTACTTTGTTAGATTTGGGCATAAACAAAACTACTTGGTTAGGTTTAGGTAATAAAAATAACTTGGTTTGGTTGAGGTAACAGTTTACGTAATAACAACTGCCTAGTTAGGTTTGGTAGTCTTGGGTAAAACATGCTCCTTCGCCACAGTTGCCCAACACGTTGAATAATGAGTAGTTGGGAGTCATGGTCCAGCTCCCTCATACCCTCCCAGAAGCACGACCTTCTTCTCTGTGTAAATTACCTACAGCGGCAGCTCCAGTGTTCACAGTTTCCACAAACATGTCAAAAAACTGTTTTATACTCTTCTGTGTGTGTACAGTAGCTGCAGTATCAACCTACACCCAACCATCTTTACAAATGATTCCTCCCTGCCAAAATCTGTGGAGAATGATATAAGATTGTTTTTCCAATTATTCCCAGACAGAAGCAGGCTGTGGCCTTTTATTTACTAGACAGACATGAGAGTGGAATCGATCTTCTCATCCAACTCTGAGCCAGAAAGTGAACCGGAGGATCTTCCAAAATGTCATGCTATTTTTAAGCATGCTTTTGAGTCAGTTTGGGGGGTAAAGCGGTACGGTTTTCATGCAATAAACCCTCATTAAGTGCTGAATAAGGGCAGCTGTGTAAAATGTGGTAAACTGGGAAACTGGGACTTGTGGGAACAGGCAGCCTGGGTGTCAACCTACCTCACAGTGTGGGTGGACATCCTATTTCCTGCCAGTGTTTTAATTTGCTCTTGTTTGGTGCTGGTTGTTAGATATCAAGCGCAATATGTGTGTGTAGGTGAGAGGAGGGAGAGACTGGGGGAGTGAAGTGGGTGAGGAGAGAGGTCATATCACAGAGATATGGAGCTGATATTCTCCTCTTCGCTTATTTCAGAGCTTGATTTGATCCCCGTCTGCTCGGAAGCTGATCCATGGGAACACCGTTAGAAGGTCATATCTGCATAATTACACACACACACACACACACACACACACACACACACACACACACACACACACACACACACACACACACACACACACACACAGTGAGCAGCCAGACGTGGATCTAGAGGCTGAAGGTGGGCGGACTGGAATCCTACCTGCCTACCTGCTCCATGTGTGCGTTTGGAAAATACATCACGAGCATCAAAGTTCATCCTCGACCTTAGATGCACGCTGTGTGACAAAACAGTCCAACTCAGGCTGCTTTTATTTGCGTTTGCCTGAGCTTTAAGACACATGACATGGCCTTCTTCAACCGATAAACGCACGCAAGCTGTCTCCTGTACAAAGTTTGTTTCCATACAACAAACAAACGTGTCAGAGGCAGATTACAACAGAAACATTCAATTTTTCTTCTAACAGAGTCAATCAATACCTGCGTACAGATATCCTGTCAGACTTGCTAACTAATGTTACATTTTGTTATCAACACAGTATTCCTTCAGGATTTTATATTCCAGCTTAATCTGCAGTTTAGCTTTGATATTTGTTTTATTTTCCTTCTGAAATTAATTAGAAGGATCTGAGAAGCAAGCAGTTGCACCCACCTCCCCTTTCACTAGCTCTTTCACTCCCCCACTCTGCAAATACTAGTTTTCTCATCATTTGGGCTTTTTCAAAGCACATGAAAGGAGTTGCAGCTCTGAGTGTAAATTGTACTTCTTTGTATTTTGTTTTATTCTATTCTGCTGCATTCAGGGTGCAATGGCGGTGGTGGTGGGAGGGCAAGGGGGCGTTGACAGAAGCTGCTCTAGTTCTTGTCCCTTGGGTGTTTCACTGGTGGCGGCTGGCCTAATTCCCCAAAATAGCTCATTGATGGGGAATCAGGAACAGTCAAAGAGATCGCGTGGAGATTTGATCCGAGCTGCTGGCGGTCCTGATGAGCGTCGAGGTCGTCGCTCTGCAATCTACCGGGAGAGCGCCATTTATGCGCTTCCTCTTACATGCAAATACACAAAGCTTCACCTAGTGTGTGAGAGCGCTATCTGCAGTTTTTTATGGAGTCGATCCTTCAAAAAGCTGCAGGAGACGCGCTTTAACTCGTTGCCTCAGTGTCAGTAATGCTTGTCATTTACGGTTGTCGGGCACTGTGACACGATGACCCCATGACCCACTTGTTGGTTGCAAAGATGATGCTTCAGGAAGTGAAACTTCTATTGATGTTTGCACAAGAGTGTGAGATGAAAATCAGTAATAAGCAGTGGCTTTTACAGAAAAGCAAACTCAGCCAATGAACCAGCTAGCATCCACTTCACCGGAACATCCACCCTGGACTTGTGGCAAAACGTGAAAAGAACGTGTAAAGGACTCCTCGTCTAAACTGACTGATACTGGCCCCAATGTTTCTGCCCGGTCTATGAAGTTGTCTTGTTTTTTTAATTTTGTCCACACACTAATGTGAGGAGATGCTACACCCTGTTGACCAACAGAATGGAGCTTTGCAAAAAGTGTCTAAAGTTTTTGTTTTTTAGGGTTTTTTTTAACCCAGACATTTATTTTTTCTAAACCTAATGATGCAGGAAGGTAACAGCTGATACTTAGAAGTTGGACAAAGTAAATAGGAGGTTTTTATTTTAAAGATCTGGCACCTTTAACCTATCTGATAAACTTTTGCAACTGACTACAGGCTTTTGTTTTAGTTTTTAGTTGTTTTTTTTTGTTTTGTTTTGTTTTTCTGTGAGATGGAAAAAAATAATCCTTTTGAATTCCTATAACTATCCCAGGGTTTTTATTTCGAAAACCAGACACCACTGTGGTCGAATAACTTTATGTGTCTAAATAAGAGATTTTATGTTGAAAAGCTGCCAGAGACCAGGTGCTTCTGTGCTGCTGTCTGTTGTCCAGCAGTATGTGTCTGTGAGAAAGACTGACCAATCTGTCTTATAGAAGTCTATGGGAAAACAGTCCTCACTGGCTAAGTGACCTTAGTAAACTTTCCTGATGCATTTATGGGCTTAATCACTGATTTTAAAACTTTAAGACTTAATGAATAAAATGTGAAGTTAATGTTACAAATTATGGACCCAAATTATATAGTCTCTGACTATAACAGTGAAAACTGAGCCAGGGGCTCTGCTGCTGCTCTCCACTCAGCTTGCCAAGCTTCACCCTTCATTAAGAAAAAAACGGCACGTCAATAAAAATGACAATGACAGACAGGTAGTAAATGTAAAGGCAACAGCCACAGTGACCTCTGGTCACTAAGGGAAAATGTGTATTCCTTGACTAGTTAGTGAGTGGTTGTTGGGTCGCAAATAGGGTTAAGCACTAAAAACCTCCTTGTAGTTGTTTTGGTCACTAGCAGATTGCCATAGTTGTCTATAAGAAGCATGGAAGACCCCAACTTGTCTGCAAACACTTGCTAACTACTTGCTGAATGGTGGTGAAACTTGAAAAACTGTGATGAAAACCACAAAAGGAAAACATTCTCCTTCAAAGTTAAAGTTGTACATTACCATTGACACTAGTGTATTTCAAAAGGAACAACTTTAACTTGAAGATGAATGTTTTGCATTTCTGATTATGTTGCACTTTTTTCAACTATCACTACCATTTGGCAAATAGTTGGTAAGTGTTTGCAGACAAGTCGATATCTTCAATGCAAACTATTCACAGATGCAGGAACCTGCTAATGACCCAAGCAACTGCAAGGAGGTTTTCTAATTGCAGCACGTTAGAACTCTTTGCAACCATTTCATCCAGCTACTGCTAGCAACCTCCAGCATCCACTTGCCAACCAGCTGGGAATTATACCTTTTTACCTACTCTTAGTTTCCAGGCTCACTGACTGGTCTCCAGGCATGTACGACGAGGACTTTGACAACGTATGACGGCAACCGCTCAAAACCAATCAGGGAATACAGATTTGTTCCTAGTTAGCTTGTGGTTGCCAGGTGGTCACCAACCGGTCTCTAGGCCTGTGTGATTGGGATCTTACCAAGCTTGCTGGTGTTAGTTAATAGTTTGTCACTCCTCTGTGGTCAATTCTGCCCCCCCTAAAAAAAAGTAAAAAAGTCAGCTTTAAGGCTTCAAAATGTCTGAAATGAATACATGTGACACCACAATGTCTACATCCAACTTTTCTCATTCTAACTAATGCATGATTTTAGATTTAATTATTCAAGCTGATAGTAGTAACAGTATTAGAGAATATAGTTTCAGTTGCAGGAATAGTAGTAATGGTACTGTGTAATAAGTACTATGCATATTGGTAATAGAGTCTGTTATGATGGTAGTACTTTACAAATAAAAAGTTTGTATTTATGGTTTTGTAATGCAATAGTAGGCGTTAAAGTAAAATAAGCATTGGAATGAGTACTACTTGTAGAAGTATGTGTTGTTTAGTACTAGCAAACTTGTAGCATCGACAACAAAAGAAGCATTGGTATCTGTTTCTGTCAGACCTAGTTGGGGTATTTGTGTTAGTAGTAGCAATATTAAAGCACTGGGTTAAGTACAAGCAATAGCAAAAGTACCAGTAGTTGTCATAGTAATTGTATTAATAGTAGTATTACTGTCACTGACACCACAGCTGCAGCAGCTTTACCCCCTCCAGTAAAAATTACCTACAGTAATGGTTGTGTTGTCAGTAATTGTTGTACAATAATAATAAAAAATTTCAGAATAATAATGCTGTGTGTGAAAGTCACTTTTGGGAAACACTTGAAATGCTAAGTCAGGTTCACATAGTCATACACACACACACACACACACACACACATTTCAGAGGGCTTCCTGCTACCCACTTCCCTGTGTTGGAAACCATTTGCATGCCCTGTGACACCGTAGCCAAATGAAAAATTGTGAAATCTCGATTGAACATTTGCATACGGGCGTGTTTCACTGACGCACTTGCGTGGTGCACAACTTTACAGACTCGCACGTGACCAAATCTGCCTGTTTAGATATCACTCAGCGATAACGACAGCATGCTGCTGCCACAGTCATAATGTGACGCCTTTGAAAGTCAAAATCAAAGCTTGTCCGGGTTCAACTCACTGTTATTTTTATCAGATGATGGGAATGTTGTTTTTTTTTTTTTTGTTTACTTATGCAAGGGTCTTCCTGTCACAGTCACCCCGAAGTAGGAACCGTAAGAACCACGGCTGGAATATTTCCACCAACTTTTTTCGAGGAGGAAGAAAATTTCCATTTGACACATTAGAAAAGTGGAGTTTATTCGTTCCAGAAACAAGCCGTGAGTTTTTTTTAAAGATCAGATGAAACGAGATACTGTTTTATCCCAAATGTTGTGAAATTCCAATGTATAAGCAGTCAAAACATTAAACACGACCTATAACAGAGGTAGGATATCATCGATAGTATAACAAAAATGGTGCTTGGTAAGTTAAAATATAAATAAAATACAAATAAAGTAAAAATAAAATGCTATGAAAAAAAGCTCAATACAGTACATTAAAGTAGCTTTACAATGTAAAATATATCAAATGCAACAAGTTTGTTTTATATTTTCCCCCAAATGCTAACTTATGTAAATTTATAAATACTGCTTCCACCTGATTCCAATACAAACTATAAACTGACAGGCATGCTGTAACAAAAATATATTCATATGAGCACATTATACACTTTATTCTGGACTACATGTTCATTTGGACACAGTGTATATACTACAGTAGGCTACAATACATTATGACAGTAAAAGTAATACTTAAGAAGTGAAGATGCACTTCTCTAACATCTATTTATAGAAAAACATTAACTTTTACATTTTTTATGCCTCATTTAGAGCAGTTTACATGCTTGCACTGCAGCCTTGAGTTCTTCTAGACAGCTGTCCAGCAGACGCGCCGATGTCTAAAGCACTTTGACAGGATGTTAAACAGTCTTTAACCTGCCAACTGCTGAGGAATGCTGTGGAAAATACCCAGCCAGGACTTTCCCCAAATTGCCCAAACTCATGTGTGAAAACAGGTTAAGATGACATACTGGTATTTTTTCAGTATACTCTACATGCACGTTTGCAAATGTAGAATATAGACAATGTTTACAATGTTCAAATGATATATATTTAAGTATAAAATAAATGTAATAAACATACTGTAAACATTGTAAATGTATATGCAGAAACAATGTAAAAGTCAGTGAAAGTGTCGCCTGCATAGACAATATGTGATAACTAAATGCACAGCTATAAAACATATGTACATTTTTCTGGGTAAATGTCTACACTGGACACATTGTACATATAAAACATAGATAATGCAAATGTAAATGTACACACTGCATGAAGAAAATGCATATATGAAAGCATTTTATGTAGCTAAATATAAAAAAACGACATAGAATATAGACATTTATAGGGATTTAAAAATGTTTAGTTATGCACAATTTGAAAGAAAACTCACTGTGTGATGTGTTGCCAATCGTGTGTGTGTATGTAGAAATACATGTATGGAGGAAATGTACTGTTTATACAGAAAATAATATAAAGTATTTTATAGATATTACAAGGTTACGCTGATATGCTCACCAGTTTTACAGGTGTCCATCATTAAGAGAGGTATATAAAGTGCATTTTATAGAAACATTTTAAGTTATATATAATATAAAGACATGCATTTGTTTTGTTTTGGGTCGGGGCTTTTTTAAGAGAAGCATCAGAAGACCACACTGGGTGCTACTCCTTGCAGGTAAGAACTGGAAAGAGGGGCTGCAGTTAACACAACCTCACCAGAATTGAACAGGTGTATGTAATGATGTGGACAGTGAGTCTAAACACAGCTAGTGTCTAAAGCAGCTCAAGCCATTACAGGTGTATAAGCATAAATGCAGATGCATATTGAACGGTTTATATATTGAGAGGGACACATTTACACATAAAACAATGACTATATATAGAGATGCAGTACTGATGCCCACATTCACAGGCATGCACACTCTTAATGTGAAAAACAAAACAACATTAAAACATATAAGAAAGTTTGAAGGTGGAGCAGCTTGTAAGAATGCACGGTGATCAGGTTCAGTATTCACCGACTACTAGTTCTGACAATATTTACAGCTGAGGATCAAATAATGAGATAACATCCGCAGTAATCGTTCAGTTTGAGAGCATGAAGTGTGCAAACTGCTGTGTCTCTCTGTCTCTCTGTGGGTGTTGAACCTGCCTGTGTTTGGTATTCCGTGCAGAAAGCCTCCCACGCCCCGTGTGTCCGCCCACGCGCGGATTTGCGTCACGCAGGGAGCAGCGTGGGCGAGAAGGAGCGAGCGAGAGAGAGAGAGCGAGAGAGAGAGGCTCTGTGGCAACCGCGCGGAATATCCCACTTTCTGCGGCTGCCGCATCAAGCCGTGCGCGCTCACGACGCGTCAGACAGGAAGAGCTGGCAAAATAAAAGCGTCGTTCTGTTTGAGTTGCTTTAAGCTCTCTTTATGGCAGTTTAATGTATGTAGTGAACGTTTAATAGAGTTTTTTTATTTACTTATTTATTTCGTTTTTACTTTCATTTAATTTAATTTTTCTGCATTTTTCCATAGTTTTGCAAAACTACAGACACTGTCTGTGCTTAAACTCAAACAGTCTGAACACTTTGTGCAGTTTCTCTGTGACTGTTAAACGTCTGAGTTATTGATTGAACATTCAGGCATGTCAGCACTTTTAAAAACACTCCCTGGTTCTATTTTCAGTAAAATAGTTTAAAATAGGAATCTGGTTCCCTGTTACGTCCGCCATGGAGGGTCACTGATGTGATTGACGTTTTAGTCAAGCAGAGGAACCCCTGCACTCACGTTCACTGGTCATTTGCATACATTATCTTTAATTCAGTTTAATCCCTGAGATGTCTTAATAGAAGAATAACTGCGATTTCAACAGTACGTCTCAGTTTTTCCACCAGATAAAGAAATGCTGTAAATGAACCAATCTGAAGAGAACACGTTAGTGCTTCTTCTTCTTCTTCTTCTTCTTTCTTTTTTAGGGCTCACAACAGCTTCTCCTGTCATCGTTTATAACTCACAGAGCCATTAATCATAAAACATCCAACATTTTTGCAGCTCTTATTTAAACGTGTTCTTTCTTTCTTTTCTTTTCCCGCCCACTTTTCCTCCATTCAGAAGTGCGCCCGCACCTTCACCCAGTACCTTGTGTTTTATTTTTTTATTTTTTTTTTGCGTAAACGCAGGCGGAAGCGCAGGATCGCACTACCACGTCTGACTTGACGGTGCGGAAGGGGGAGTGGAGAGACGCTGGGAGAGGACTCAAACACTCACTCACATACACTCACACACACACACACGCATTCATCATCCTCGCACATACACACACACTCACACACACTCACTCACACACACTTTGGAGGAGGAAGAAGACGCACCGAAAGACGCACGAAGGTCAGCGGCTTTTTTACTCATATTCTGCGGTTTTTTCCCCTCCTTTCTCTTAACGGCAGTCGAGAGAGAAAAGTTTCCAGAAACAGAGAGGAGAGGAGAGTGGCTCGGTCTGAGCACGCAAACACAAGCAGGCGCGCTTCTTTTTGTCTGTGTGCGCCTTGGAGATAATTCGTGTCTTTATTCGTCTTTTGAATTTAGATTTTTTTTTCCTCTCTTTTGAATTTTACGCACTTCGCTGCTGCTGCGGGACCTCTCCTTTGCGGGTTTCTTTGTGCGCAAATTGACACTCAGGAGTGGTAGTGTGAAAAGAAGAAGAAGGAGGAGGAGAAGGAGAAAAGGGAAGACGAGGAACCGGACCAGGGCGGACCAGAGGGGGGCAAAAACTCACCAGGTAGGCTCAATTAAAGACGGTGACCGTGCATGTAACCTGCTGCTGCTAATAATAATAATAATAATAATAATGGTGATTGGAAATGTTTTGCAAAGACACATTTTATGATTTTTATTTTTTATTTTCTTGGAAATGCTTGCAGACATTACTGCATGTGCTTTAAAGTCAGCTTAAAAATTCTATGAGGGGACGTAAAAACAGCTCTAAAGTCATTTTTACGCGCTGTAGCAAAACTATCCGCCTGTGTTATAGCACTGTAGGGATAATAATATCCACATGAGCGGGAGGTAAACACAAACCAAAGCGCTAGTCCATTAGAAACCGTTTATTTATTTTTTTAAAAACGGGATGGGAATGCCTCTAAATAAACATTTATATCCAAATTTCTAGCATCCTATGCAGGGTGGGTTGGTTTGCGGAGAGTGTCACGAGAGTGTCAACGGACAAGTTGCTACAGGAATATTTGAGGAAAGAGCGAGAGGATCTCCGATGTATTGTGCGTCATTTTGTGCCGTTTTTAGCTGCTTCATCACTGGAGCGAATGCCGGGTTTGAGTGGCTCTTTTTTCACAAAGGGTTGGAGTAACATCCCAGACAGTCTGGCAGATGAGCTGATGGTTTCCAGGCCGCTCGGGTGATGATATCAAACAGTAGTTCTGGGAATTTCCTCCTGAATCACAGTGAAATCAAAGGATTTCTCAGCTCGCTGAGGGAGGACTGCTGCTTCTGCGTGGCACTTCACCTGGAAATCCACTCATCATGAATGCGTGTACATGTGTTTTGTGTGTGTGTGCCATTGTGGCAGCGCACGCCTCGTTTCTCCAGGTGAAAAGATCCAACTGGCAAAACTCGCTTTTGTGGAGCAGGACTTCACTTAAGATTCTGCCATTCACACACACGCATTCATCATCCTCGCGCACACAAACGCACACACACACACGCCTGCTGTGATGAAACTAGAGTAAGATGGCTGGGAGTGTTTGTGCAGATGGTTGAAAGAATTGACAACAAGTGGAACTGAAGCGGAGTGAATGAATTCAGTGTTTCTATTTGTAGGCACACAGCAGTGTAGAGGGACAGATAACCTTCTGCTGCTGAAAACACTTATTGAACAAGAAAACTCCTCTAATCATTTCATTGTTAGTTCATCTGGTGGTTATTCTCTTTTTTCTGAAAGGAGGCACGCTTCGTATTCATTTTACTATCTTACATCACCGAGAAAACCCCAAAGAAATCATCCTATACTGTTCAACTTTTACAGCTTTTGCTGCATTTAAGTCACAGCAGCTTAATGCCAAGGAACAGATGAGTAAAACACCTGAGTATATGATGATCTAGCAGGGTTGGGTCTTTTCACAGTCAATTTTATTTGTTTTTTGCCACTTTTTCCAACCTATCAGTCTAACAATAAAGCATCTGTGGGGCTAAGATGGTGGTAAATACCCATCTTAGGTTGGCGAGTGCCTCCTGAGCATCTGAAGGAGGATGAGTGGTTTTATCATTAATGCTAAAATGATAGGAGAGGCGTTCGTGTTCATCAGAAAATGAAACTTAATTTATATGTTAGTTATGTGGGGTGTGCAACATGCTTAACAGTGGACCTGAAAAATAATAACAATAATGAGTTTATCCTCAAATATTCCATTTCCTAAACCAACATTTAGAGAAAAAAAGCATGTGTATGTGGGGGTTAATGGGGTCAATTCTAAAGGCTCAAAATGTGGGTTCATTCTATCCCAGAAACATAATGATCATATCAGAAATACATAGACATGCAAATAGAGGCTATTTTCAGAAGTAAGTGAGCCCATGACCTTTACTCAACAAAATGACCTCAACACATGAGAGCAGCTCAGCCTATATGCTTGTGAAGTAAATTATTTTAAATGCAAAAAAGGGGGGAACCCATGGGAACAAATGAGTGTGGCGTGTTGCAAAAATAATGCAAGCCTGGACAACGTTTATTTAGTAAAGCCCTGAAAACTCGAGACAGCCCTTAATAAATCTGATGTTGCTAGCCATTTCTGGGTAAAAACGCTCCTTCAGGAGGAATCCCTTAGGTTTCTCCCTGGGTTGGGAATCGCATCTGTAACCGGAAGGTCGCCGGTTCGATCCCTGGGCTCTCTGTCCTGGTCGTTGTGTCCCTGGGCAAGACACTTTACCCTACTTGCCTACTGGTGTTGGCCAGAGGGGCCGATGGCGCGATATGGCAGCCTCGCTTCTGTCAGTCTGCCCCAGGGCAGCTGTGGCTACAACTGTAGCTGCCTCCACCAGTGTGTGAATGTGAGAGTGAATGAATAATGGCATTGTAAAGCGCTTTGGGTGCCTTGAAAAGCGCTATATAAATCCAATCCATTATTATTATTATTATTGTTAAAAGGGAGTTTTTCCTCCCCACTGTCGCCAAGTGCTTGCTCATAGGGAGTTGTCCGATTCTTGGAGTTTCTCTCCGTTATTGTAGGGTCTTTACAATACAATGGTGTGATTTGGCTTTAAAATTGACTTGAACTGAAATTAACAAACACTGGAACATTCAGAGTTAAATGAGCAGTGTGGCTTTTTTAACCGGGCGTACATTCGAGTTTAACGTCGTTGCATGCAAACAAACACAGAAAGCTAAATACCAGCAATGTTTTCAGGGTTAGGGTTTTTTTGTTCTACCTGGTGGGTGGCTACAGAGGTATGGTTAGGCTAATATAAGCACAGATAGATGTAGGACAAGGGTCAAATTGGTAAATTCCCAGTTCATAGCCTAGAGCATGTCTGAGATTATCCATTTGCAACTGGAGGGTCATCATTAATGAGTTGCTGCATGGTTTCAGGTTAATCAATTTGAAAAAATCTTGAACAGAACAGAGATGCCGACATTTACTAAAAAACACATGAATAAACTGGTACATGTATCAGCAAATCACATGCGGACAGCGGGATGTTGCTACAGTGCTTCTTCTGGCCTAATGCCTGATTGGTTGGTCACAGTCACATGGTGAGAATTTGCTCCTCAGAAAACTTTGCTTTAGGCCAAGTGGGCAGTGCTACACAACTGTAACCACATTACAGTTACTAATCAAACAGTTATGGTAAGTTCCTCAGTTATCTGCATGAGAGGCAGATAGAAAAAAAGGTGTCGAGCATGCCGTTTTCCCTAGACGAACTCCCGAACCAAGCAGCCAGAGCTGTATTTTCAAAAGTACGGCACGCAGCATCGTAGCCGCCCTTTTCTGCTTGTACCTCCTTCATTCGTAGAATCACTAAAGTGCTCTTTGGGCTGGTTTTCGGCTTTGTGTTCAGGATCAGGATGTAAGCTAGTTTAGGCTAGTTAACCGATGGCACATTTCCAAATAAGACATAAAAGAAGACACAAAATCAGCAACTGGGAATGAATAACTTCAGAGACTAGTCTACGATTAAGGTTGGGTTTTGTTTTGGGGAAAGAAATTGGATGTTGTTACCTTTCAGTCAAAGAGGATTTTCTGTTTTCCAGAAAGGCAAATATTTCATAAAAGAGGTGAAGGCTCACTGAACACTATCCCTAGATGGGTGACCTGGGTGACCTGGTAGATGTTACAAGATAAAAATGGAAAGTAATGTGTAAAACCAAACTCTTTTGTTTGTTTTTTTTTAAGTAGTGCCCATCGGACAGTCTGCCAACTTGTTTCTGGGAGCAGCGGGCAGTTTTTTCAGGGTTTCTATTCAAGATCCGGGCTAGGATTCCCAATCTATTAAGGCTTTTTAAAGAAGCTAATAATAACCTGATAGTAGGATGATTTTGAGACTGAGTTTGTGCTCACAGACTGTTCACCTGTTTGCAGCCAAATCCAGTTTTAATAGAACTCAGAATACAGGCGGAAACCAGAAAACTTCCAGAAGCAAAAATCCCTCGCCTACAGATTCACACACAGACGAGCAAAAGCTCTGAAGCGTCTGCAGGTTCAGAGTTGAATGAGCCAAATTACTCTAAAAATCTCAGGTTTTTATTGCACCTTTTCTCAGAGTACTAAATAATAACATTTCAAGAAAGAAAAAAACATCCTTATTCCAAGAATTAAATCAAATGTTGTGTGCAAGCTGCCAAATCAGGATGTTTTGAATCATAAATGAACCAAATCATTAAGATCAGTCATTTTTGCTGTTTTCATAAGATAAGAAGCTTGTGTAAGCGCTAAAACAAAAGCTCAAGAGTTCTTTGTGAACTCGAGCTTCATTTAGTTTCAGTTTTTGTCACATTTTGTTCACATTGAGCTTAAATAAACAAACCTTTTGTCATTGAAAGACTGGAAACAGTCACGTTTTCATGTGAAATTTTACTCTTGCTTTGACACAGTGATTGTTTTTTGCCGCGTCATTACTTTCTGTTAAAGCCGCCGTAGTTGTAAGGAAAGGCTAACGTAAACTCTTGAGGTGACATAAATGGAAAGCGAGCGCACTGAGAAGTTGTGCTCAGGAAACAACAAGCCTTTCTCGAGTTTCACATCACACGTTATATCCACATTTTTTAAAAGTTTTATAGTGAATGTGATGCAGACCTGTGAACTTAAATTACCTGTTATTACCGCCCGTAATCGTTCCTCCTTTTCCAACCGTCACTCCAGGAAAGACTATTTTTATTTTTTGGTTAAATGGAGAGATTTCTACAATCAGAAAGCACGTTGACCTGTTTGCAGCTGGAAGAAACAAGAAAAAAAGGAGGCATCTTTCCTCTAGTCTAGACATGTTTACAGGTTTGCTGAGGGACACTGTTATTATTCAGTTGGTCATTTGTGTAGATGCTACAAAAGTTGTTATTCTAAACAGAATTTGTGAGTTTAAGATAAGGACGTGGAGTGGAAGTTTCAAAAGTTGTCTGATTCCGTTTTTAAAAAAATTATTATTTTTTTCCATTTATTGGGTTGTTTGCCTAAAACTCGTTTTTATAGAAGGAAACTGAGTTAGAGGAGCTCTTCTGGAGGTCACCTTGAGTGCCAGTGATCTCTGATATCTGTGTAGACTGAATAAATCCACGTATTTTAAAGAGGATGGTTTCAGTTTTCTGTCTTAGGCAGCTTTTGTCTTTCTCCCTGCTCACTCGACGCCTGCCTGCCTGGCTCCCTGGGCTGAGGCTCTCAGAGCCTATTCTGGGCGAGGCGAGCCCACCACCTACACATCCTGCAGGGGTGGAGAGAGGCATGTGGTCCTCCCAGTAACCCAGGCTCGCTGACTGCCACTCCTCTGTTAGCTGTAGGCCTCCGCAGAGCCTCACATGCACACAGGGAGAGTCGAAAAACAAGCCAGTTTCTGAGCTTCTCTCCTGTTTTCTCTGAGTTTGAGATGGCAAGTGACGAGATTCAATCATTTCTTTAAAATTAAAGGCCAAGCGAGCGTTGTCCTCAAAGGACGGCGAGTGGGCCCGCAGAAGACGTTTATTCACAGGGATTCACAGATGTTTGTAGACCCACATTTAGAGCTAAAGCAGCAATTTAAAAATGACATTTTTTGTACATTTTATTACTGTAATAACAAGTTTGAGAACAGAGTTTGCAAAGTGCTTTGGCAGGCGAGCTCAGAGGGCAAATTAGAATAGAAAAAACAACTAAAGTTAAGAAAAAGTTGTTTTTTTTAAAATAAAAACTACAAAACAAGAACTTAAAATGTCTGTAATAAATAACAATAAAAGATTAAAATAACAGTAAAATTAAAAAGACAGTAAACTGACAGTAAAATAACAACGTCACTTAAACAGCCCTGTAAAAATGTGTTGTGCACACAACTGTGTAAGTGTTATAATTCCTGTTTTCCCAGTTTTTAAAGCTATATCCATGTGATTTATAGCTTTCAGACGGAGAAAACAAACCACTGTTGTGTGTATACATGTGTATACACAAGAAAGCAAAGGGCATGACAGGATTGTAATTGTTGACAGGATTGTAATTGCAATAAATAATGCAATGCAATAAGTACTTTGTTGCAACGTATATATTTCTTGTACCTTCTCAGTGCAGATATTGTATGCTGGATGGGCAGGTTGTAGCAACCTACCTGTGATGTGTCTGATTTATTAGTATGCTAGACCATATCCAGGTATGATCACCAACATGTGCACCGTGTTTTCTCCACACTCATTTGATCAAGTTCAAATTTCCTCCACGCACTGGAGTTAAATCTTACACGTGTTCCAGTAAAGATTTCCATCTATCTACATGTGTTGTATGAATGCTACATACAAGAGTTATCTGCTCGTGCATTGGTCTGTAGATTCAAGTCTCCACTTTGGAGCAGGAGAAGGACTCACCGGAGGATCAGAGGCTGAAAACAGCCAACATTTCAGTGTGATGTCTCCCTGAATTTTAATTGTAAACCACACAGGGATCGAATATAGAGAAGCCAGGATTGGGTTGATGCAGTGCTATCAACTAAAAGCAATAATAATGTTCATTCAAGCAAAATATGGCACAGAAGCTCAAGGATATTTGGAAAAAAAACACTAAATGAGCTGCCTACGCACCCGCATCTGCTGTTAATTATGATTTTACCTTGTTTTTTGATTGTGTTTTGGATGTTTAGTAAGTAAATTTCAGTTGTAGGTTTTAGTAGTTTTACTGGACTACTGTTGTTCATAATTATTATTTCACTTCATTTCTGCCCTTTTCTTTGGTTTTAACGTTTACTTCTTTATTTGAGACACTTGGATCGACGTAGGTTAGTTAAAGCAGGGCAAAGCGAAAGCTGTTTGTGGTTTCTGGCGGAAAAGTGGAGGCAGATTTCACCTATCCACGCACCTGTGGACTCCTGATAAACAGGAACCCTGCACATGCCAAGGATAACAAGTGCAGTCCAAATATAATTCCTGTGCATTGTTCTTAGAAATGTGTCTCCATGTCGGCTCACAGCAGCTAATTCAGATGAGCAATGGAGCCTCCAGTGAAAACAGTAAAAACAGCATATTTATTTTTACATTTCTTTTTTTCATCTTCACATTCTTCAGCTGTGAAGATTCAAGTGAAAAACTTGACTTGACCGTTTTTTGTCTCCAAGGTCAAAAGTCCTCATGCTCTCTTTTCAGTTTTAGTGTCTGCTCATTGAGAGAAATTCACATGTTCCTGCTTTGTTGAGATTGACTGCTGATGATCTTAACAAAGCACTGAGTTAGTGTCATGTGAGCGCACCATTTTTTCCCCCTTTCTGTTTTCTCCTTAAAGGGCAAATTGGTGTTTCTCACCATTTGGCACTCAGCAGGAGGATTTCAGTCAGAACGTGACTGATTTGACATTTCTACATCTGAAGCATTTCAACGACTCGATCTTAGAGAACTACCACAATCTGTTATTGTTATCTTATGGAAGATTAAGATTAAGGAAGATTGTTTCCTGGTACGGAAGTCTAAAATTGCCAAAAGTAAAAATAAATGGGGGGATTGTATTTCAGTGGTTATTTACAGTTTTCAACAACAATTGGAGAATGCTTTTAAAAAATTAAACAAACAAATAAAGCAGAAAAAACACAAATTATTGACTGTAAAATTGCAGGGTGTAGCTTTAGCTTATTATACCCACACATTTTACAGAGTATAATCTAAATGGTGGCACTTTTATAACTAAATTTCACCAGAAACAAAAAAGAAAGAAAATATTAATTTGTATTAATGCCTCTGTTTATATATTATTTTTCACTATTTGTTTTTCTATTGTTTTTTATTTATTTCTTTTTATTTATTTCTTTTTAATTTTGACAGTGTCAGTCCTCCGTACAACTGAACCAATTAGTAATAATATGTAAATAATACAGTATAAAAATCATCACAAATAACATATTTAATTGCTGATATTTATTTATTATTATTTGGATCAATGCCTCAATCGTTATTAGTTTTGCAATATTTATGTGGCACCTTCAATTTGGAGGTGGGGGGGTGGATTTGGCACTTTTGGCCCTCCACACATTCATCTTCCCACTATATTAATAGGTTATAATAACTGTTCATCCAATCGTGGTATTTTTTTTTTTTCAGATCAATATCTCATGTGTGACTGTTTGTTAGCTTAGCTTAGTGCCTGAGTGACCTTTGGCCTTCTGTTTGTCGTCTCTTAGGTATGGCAGCGGTGTTGCCGAGAACCCTGGGTGAGCTGCAGCTCTACAGGATCCTGCAGCGGGCAAACTTGCTCTACTACTACGAGGCCTTCATCCAGCAGGGCGGTGACGACGTGCAGCAGCTCTGCGAGGCCGGCGAGGAGGAGTTCTTGGAGATCATGGCCCTCGTCGGCATGGCCAGCAAGCCGCTGCACGTGCGCCGCCTGCAGAAGGCACTGCGAGACTGGGTCACCAACCCCGCCATCTTTAACCAGCCCCTCACCTCGCTGCCCGTGTGCAGCATCCCCGTGTACAAACTGCCCGAGGGCTCACCCACGCTGCTCAGCGCTCAGGACCGCGCCAGTACCGCCAGCGTCAAGATGCCCAAAGCCATCGCCGCCGCCTGCTCTGACCCGGGGAAGCTGGACGTGGCAAGGGACAAAGTGTCGGCCGGATCACCACTGCAGGGCAGCAGCGAGGTGAGGTTCTGGTCGGGCCACAGCAATGATAGCGAGCACAGCCTGTCTCCGTCAGACCTCGGCTCCCCATCTTCGCCCAGAGAGGCTTTAGAAGCTCTGGACGCAGCCGCTGTCCAGTCGGTCATGGAGTGTGTGGACAGAATGGCGCCTGGCCTCCCAAAGGCGGACCTGGCTGAGGTAAAAGAGCAGCTGAAGAACAACAAGAAGCTAGGAAAGATGATCGGACACATCTTTGAAATGAGCGATGATGATCCGCGAAGGGAGGAGGAGATCCGGAAGTACAGCGCCATCTATGGACGCTTTGACTCCAAGAGGAGGGACGGCAAGCACCTGACGCTTCACGAAGTGGGTGAATGCATATTTTTCTGGTTAATGTTGTCCTGTGGGGGTCTTCCTGTGTAACCTGATTTATCTGTACATGTGTGTCCCACAGCTGACGGTGAACGAAGCGGCGGCACAGCTCTGCATGAGGGACATGGCTCTGTTGACACGCCGCGACGAGCTGTTCGGACTCGCCCGGCAGATTTCCAGGGAGGTCACCTACAAATACACCTACCGCACCAGCAAGTAAGAGCCCCTTTTCCTTACTGAAGCCGACTTCAGATTTAAGTTGTTTGGTTTTAAAGCTAAAATGAGCCGACAGTGTTTGGACTACACATGTGACCATCTGTCTAAGCCCATCATGAATCACGTGTTCACATTTCTTAGCGTTTGTGATGCTTTCATTTTTAAAAAGCTTTCCCCAGGTAAATTGTCAGCTCAGCGAATTCTCGGCATAAAAACTGGATGTCAGTGGTTGCAATGGAACTGACATGTGTGCATTATGACTTTTCTCTGCAGGTCTCGCTGTGGAGACCGAGACGAGCCGTCACCTAAAAGAATTAAAACAGAGGTATGGTCAGATTTTTTTCAATTTGCGTCTTGATTTCAACATTTGTCAAATATTTTTGGGCTTTACTGAGATGTCTCTATTTCCTTTAAACTATCAAGAGACTGTCCTAACTCTGGAGTGTTCCTCCAAGCTAAAAAAGCTTCTCAGACTCTCCATGGTGTTCATTAGTTTTCCTTGTTCGATTTTAAAATTTACTGATATCCAAAAATCACTATCTGACATGATTTTAATATTTAAAAGGTGCTTCATACTGTAATTTAAACACCCTAAAATATTACAGAAGAACCAGAAAGAACCTCAGCTATCACATAATCCAATATTAGTAGCACTTGGCGACTGTGGGGAGGAAGAACCACCCTTTAACAGGAAGAGGCAATGAGAAATTCAGGAAAGATCTATTTTTTTTGTTGGAATAAAAGGTTTTAACTTGTTTTGTCCTAACTGATTGCAACCTGAATAGCTTCTGAACAGTTTCTGGACCCCTCAGGGGTTGTCTTCTACCAAACAGTCATTTTAAAATGAGAAAGTAATCCCTACGAAATGTTTCCTATTCATTAAGTTCACCAGTTTATTTGAAAACATGATGACCGGAACTGCCTTGCTGGCTAATTTTCAGTATTTACAATGTGTGAAATGTAAAGATGTGGCCAGCTGGAGCTCCTCTGCAAGACTTTTTCAGGAACATTAAGGGCGAATCAGCATCACCATTGAATAGAGTACAAAGGACTCTCAGTGCTCCTCTCCTGACACAGTTGACTGAGAGAGTTGTCTTTGAATAGCTCCTCTCAGCGTGTAGACCTCTGATCGAAAACATGTGGCGGACGCACACTCGGCTGGGACCTCGGAGCTGCAGATAAGCCGACACCTGCTCACAAAAACTACTCTGAGCTCTTAAAGATGGGGGAATTTCTGCAGAAATCCACAGTGAGAAAAAATTCCCCCGAGTCTGTTAATAAACAAATCAAAGGAATTTGTATTGTGTAAGCTTTGATAAACCCAATAACCAAAATAAGTAGCAAGAAATAGCAGCAATACTAGTTCTTCTTTTAAATAAATAAGCTTTATTAGTGTGTTATTAATTAGTTTTTAAATTGTAACGTGAAAGAAAATAGTTGCAATTATTTATATGTTGACAAAATAAGTTCAAACTAATTAATAACAGAGTAAAACGCTTCTTAGCGACTTTATTCATTTTAATAAAATCTGCCTCCAGAAATGATATTTCTTATTTTAATTGTTTAATTGTTCTTTTCTATTAAAATGTTCTCTATATTGCCTGGAGTTTTCATTAATATTATCATTTTTAAAACCAGAACAAGCCTTGAACAGCGTCAGTGTATTTTGTGCAAATTTAACCTCTAAAAATTCTTATAAATTTGTCTTTGACCTGCTGCTCTGTTGCTCTGCTGTATACAGTTTCATGTGCTCAGTGAAGGGTGAAACATAAAACTAACCGTTAAATGTTATTTAAAAAATATCAGCCACAAATTGGATGTCAGTTCAAAAAAACACCTTCGTGCTTTGAAAATATTCCCCTAAGGTAGCTTTGCATGAATCACAGTTTAAAATAATCCATCTTTATATCATACTGAGCCTCGTTGATTTAGCTCCTCCCCCTTCAAGCCAACTTTCTTTTGATTGGCTACCACTCCCAAACAGAAGATTTAAAAAGCAGGTGGGTGGAGCATATAAGGAATTCCCTCTTACTGACATCATAAAAACCCATGAGTAGAAAAAACTGTTTGTGTGTTTGGAGCAGCTTTTAAAGAGTTCGGCTCATGGGGATTACCTGCACATACACTGACCTCATTATACTTTACCTGTGTGACTGACACTTCACCAAGATGTTAGCTGTCAGTTGCAGGGTTGAGATTTGTAGTTTCATACTAAAACACCATATTTTCTTGACTACTGAGAGAAACTCAATTTCTTCTTGGCTCTGAGAACCAACCAGAACCTTCAAATGAATCTTAAAGAAACAATAAAATGGAAACCCAAAACATGTATACGTGTTTGTCTGTCACACCAACAGGAGAACTTCTTCGACATCCAGGAGGCGCTGCAGGCCATCCACATGCGACAGGAGATGCTGAGGGAGCAACTGGCGTGCGCCAAGTCGAAAGGAGAGGAAACCGTTGGACGAAATCTGCAGGTAGCCATAACAAACACTTGCCATCTCAATTCCAGAGAAGCAGCTGTTATTTTGAAGCCTAAAGAGTTTATAAAAAAGTGGCTAAATCTACTGCAGTGGTGATCATTCAAAAAGGCTGTTTCCTAAGAGCAGACGTCAGCACTTTGTATTTCTTTTCCTCATCTGGATGTCTTTTGAGGTTGATCGCCCAGAGTTGTCTTATTGGAACGACTGTCGTTCCTCACCATGTCGCCAGATGTTTGAGGCAGTCCTAGTTAGACTCTTCACTGGTTTCCACGCCGCTGCTGCTGCTGTTCATAATTAGAGCCGGAGTGTAGGAGGACAGCTTTATGATCACTCATTAGCCAGAAAACATTTCAGCGCCTGCTCCCTATGTGAACACATGTGGCCTAACGTATATGTACTCCAGCTGATCACTCAGTGTTTGTTACACCCGTCACGCTGATGTGATTTCCACAAACAGCATTCAGGAGAAGAAGAGATTTCACGGTTGTGTTCGCACGGCAGGCCTCTCTGAACTGCTGCTTGTCTCTCCGTGCATGGACGTGTCCTGCAGTAATTTAAAGTGACAGAGATGTGCCGACTGACAGCAACCACGCTGCGCTGTTGTTTGTCAGACTTCACTTCGCTGAAGCTCATTTAAGGAGGTCATTTTCCTGCTTTCAAGCTCTTTCCCCGGGTTGGTTTAACGCACCCAAGAGGCAGATGCAGGGGGCAAAAGTTCACCCTCAGTCAGGTCACTCGGATTTAGGTCAAACCTCAAAGCAGTTCAGATATATCGCACATGCCGTTTACCTTACAGGTCTGAACCCTCACACGGGTGGATGACAGGATTAAAAAAGGATCTAGAAATCTTCATCGTGCTTCATAGTCATCCTCTAGGTATTATCTATTATAAATGAAGCAAAAAAAACCTCAGAAAGCGTTTTCTCTCTTTTCTACTTAACCTGCATGTTAAATAAGTACAATATCAGAAACTAGAAGGTAATAACTTTGAAATTAAGACACTGCATTTATCAAAAAGAATAAAATTCAGCAAAAATCGGTGGATTTTAAAGGATTTATTCATATGTATCAATTAATCTGTGTATGAAGGTAAAACTGGTTTAACCTCAGATGCTTCTTCGTGCTCTCACAGCTTGTTTAGCAATTATATGCAGAGGTGTAGCTAAAGAGGGGGAGCTGGGGTGGCCTTGGTGCCCACCTATAATTATACCAGAGCAACCATGTGTGGAAGTTACAGCGATTGTAGGTGTTGATTCTCTTTTTAAGGAAAATCTGTGTTGTCCTCCTTACAAAATATTACAAATGTCAAGTCACATAATAATATGCAATGAAAGCAAATTTGAAACAACAACAAAAAAAAAGTTTTTTAAGTTGAGAAGAATAAATGAGTTCGTTTTGCCTGTCGTTCGCGACTCCCTATGTGTGAGATGTTTTCTTAACTTCTACCACTCAGTAAACTAAAACACTGGGTTAGCTCGCCGTTAAATCTCATGCTTCAGGCGAGCCGCTATATTGTTAGAGGGCAGCGATGTCTCCTGATGCACATTTATGAAGGCAGTAAGTTTATCCACGACTAAATAGTTTTAACTGGTTTGTTTTTTATTTCCCACGGAGCCTCCCCACCTCCACCGACTGGTTTTTGTGCCTGGAGAAAATCCTGGAAACGCCCGTGTGTGTGACCATGACCTTTTCCCCAACGGTCTGAGTGTCACTGTATTTACTTGAGTCATTATTTCTGTAGTTGGTATTAGCAATAACTGAAGGTCAAATTTATAGTGAAAAATTCCTGCCATTATGCGTTAACTCCTACTTTAATGAAGATTTAAACTTAAACTGATACTTTGATTATATTTTAAAATGTAAAAAGGCTAATTATGTTTAATTATGAAAGGTCTAAAATTTAAGAATGAGGCCCAAATCTATTGGATTTAACACTGTTTCTTTTTTGTTTTAGAGATTACTTGTAATCCTAATCCAACAGTTACAAGTAATTTGCACTTAAAATGTCCTTTATTTCTTAAAGGTGCATTGAATTCCTCTTTTGTTTATTTTATAACATTGGAACAAAGTCCACATTGTGGTTGGTACTTGATTAAAAGTTTCTTTGAAGATTTTTAAACCAAGAACTGGATTTAAATTTTTTTGTTCTCACGTTCAAGGTCGTCTTTACGTGCACCTCTGGACCGTACTAGTTTGTATTTTTACCTGTTAAAGACCAGTAAAGCTCAGAATCCACTTTTTTATCTACCTATAATGTCTCAGCAGATCCATTTATCACAGTCTTACTGAGAGTCCACAGATGAAAGTCACATCTTCATATGAAAGCTTGTATTTTCTAACATCTAGCACAGGGGTCTCCAACTTCAATCCTCGATTGCTACTGTCCTGCAGCTTTTAGATGCATCCTTGTTCCAACACACCTGAATCACATGAATAGCTTGTTACCAGGCCTTTGCCAAACTTGATGGCATGCTGAAGAGGTAATTCCACCATCTGATTCAACTGTGTTGGAGTAAGGACAGTAGTAGAACAGTAGCTCTCGAGGACTGGAGTTGGAGACCCCTGATCGAGAGACTGCAGAAGATATTTTTACCCACAGTTCATATCTGACTGCTCTTTGTTTGTGTCCACCAGATGCAATTGGAGCGTCTGCTGGCGAGGCAGATGGAGATCCTGCAGGATGCCGCTGTCCAGGAACGACTCCAGGCTCTGGACTGGAGGATCCCCCCCGCCGCCTTAAAGTACCTCAACAATGCACAGAACACCAACGGAAACGCAGCCGTTGACGCCAGCAGAGACAGCCAAGGTAGGGCGGCCGTTAACAGAGGCGTGTTTCACCCCCACTGTTAGATATGTACTATTACAAAAACATAAGGAATGAATTCAAATGTGACATGGAAATGAGGCTACATTTTAAAAAGGGATGAAGATAAAAACCACCCACGGCCCTCATGAAATCCCGCCGTCTTTGATGCTTATCAGCGGAAACCTGAACTTATCAAAACATTTCTGGTCGCAACAGGCACACCTCCTCAGTAAGAGGTCATACTTGTCAGTACAGCCGATAACAACACAATTAAAATTACACAACAAAGGAATTTAAAAAGGTGGAGTCTTTTAAAATTTTTATGATGCCTCGCTTTGGTTTGTGCAAGGAGAAAATACTTTTGACTCCAAACCAGTCAATCCAACGTTTAAGGTGTGATCATAAAGTTAAAGGACTCTGGCATTTAAATGTTTCTGTGAAGTTTACCAAACATTTCTCTTGAAGCATATTATTATCTAGTAATAAATCTCCCAGGACGTGCGAAAGACGATCCTGACTGAATAATGAGGTTAGATGCAACTCTGAAAGCAAACTGAAACTCAGGAATATTAAAAAAAAGAGCCCCAAACCGCTTCCAGTAAACCATAAATCTGTTTTTCTGTCACATATTAGCGGAAGAAAAGCTTTTTTTATGCAAAACTGCCCATGACGGCTTCAGCAAAAGCATAAATCTCCACTCTGTTGCAGTATTTTTAGCACCTTTTGCTAGTTGTTGTTGGTCTTAATCACAGTTGGAAGCAAAAGGAGTAAATCTCAGAGTAAGTAACTTTGACCTGATTGTTTTTACCCCTTGCCATTCACTGGAAATGTTCTTTTTTTTTTAAATCTATGGCTGCATCCACTAAAAGAAGATCCAGCCAAAAACAAACCTTTAATATAAAAACACCCAGAACTGATTTCCAGTAAATTAAAAACTCTATATTTGTTTGGCTTTTTCAAGTATTTTTAGTATCTTTTGTTGGTTGTGGCTGGCTCACTGGTGCCCCCTGTGTCTAATCAAGAGAAAACACCTAGTGTTTTTTTTTCCTTGCTTTTTTCCTTTGTAGCTTCCTTGGTAGTTTATATGTTTAGTGTATGATAATCTCCAATAAATGGAGACTATGCTGGGCATTTTTTCTGTCTATAAGCTAAAAAATATAATTTAATAATATACTAATAGTTTAATAACATGTTAAGTCACTCACATCTGTTTTCAGCAAAACATAAACCTCATATTTGTGTGGCGTGTTCGAGTCTTTTTAGATTCCTGCGCGATTGTTATAGTTGGCTCAATGTTGCCCCCTGTGTCCAGTTAAAAGAAAGCACCCAGCACGTCTTTCCTTGGTAATTTTAATATTTTCGTTTTGAAACATAACTGAACAAAAGTTGCCTGGCTAATTTTCAGATTTTTAAAACTGATAACAGTGTAGTGATTTAATATGTGATATTCAGGTTTTTGCTCTTATCGACTTTGCATGGATCAGCTGTTGTGTTTGTTGCAATCCAAGCACATGCTTACCCTAAGTTGCACCGGACCTCTGGTGGACAAACTGTGCAAAATCAACACTCAAAAAAATGGTTTAAGTGGGTTTCTGTCGTCTCGTCTTTTTATATTTTTAAAGTTTCTGGTCACATCACCAAATATATAATATAAATCAGTCCGTTTTTTTTGTTAAACATCTCAGGAGTTGAACCCGGCCGCTCTCAGTCATATGGCATGTGGTCATCCGCTCAACGCACTGAGCTAAACTGGCGCCCAGTCAGTTTTTTGTGATTAATGAGCAGAGATCAAAAAGCTTGAGTCTAGAAAAACATATCCCTTTTTTGGCTTGTCTAAGCATTATTAGCATCTTTTCTTGTTTTTGTTTTGTTTTAGTGACTCACTGCTGCCCCTTGTGTCCAGTCAAGAGAAAACACCCAGCTGGGGTTTTGTTTTTGAGCCAAATCTTTGCTCTTTGTTGGTCTTTAAGCTGAATAGAGGCCGACATTCTTGGAGTGCACCAAGTAATTTGCAGACATGCTTCATGTCATAAATGTCACAGGATGCGTGGATGGAAACAACACCTATAGGTGCTGATTTTCCACACCCGGCCGCCGTGGCAGCTGTCACCTTTTATTTTGTATTTTTTCTTCATCTCCATTTGCTCCCACTCCGATTTCTCAAACAGAGAGGTGGTGGGGGGGGGGGGGGGGGTGCATCATTATTCAGGATCTTACTTCTCCTCCGGGCCTCATCTCATTTTTATCCTTTTCCTCCCTCACCCACTCCCGACAGCTCATTATATCGCTGTTCCCACAAATCCCACAATGCACCTGTAATTATCACGCCCACACCTGTTTACCTCCAGCCAGTTGCCTGGAGGGGGGCGTCTCTATCTCTCTCTCGCTGTTTACTTCTCTCTCTCTCTCCTCCCCCTCTTCTTCTCTGCTCTCCTTTCTTATTTTCTTCTTCTTCCCCCCTTCTGTCATTTTTCTTCTCCTGCAGGTTTCCTTTTTATTCTCTCGTTCTCTGCCCCTTTATGTTTTATTCCACTGGGATAAAACCCTGAAATTTAACAACAAACTGCTCAGTAGAAGCACCTCTTCTTTTGCATTTTTTAAAATGAAAAACAATAAGAAATGTTGAGTGTTAATGCTGGGAATTTTAAACAGCGTGGATGCTGAGATAGTTTTTAAAAAGTTGGCTTTCAATAAAACAGTTGATTTATCTGTAGAGGCTTAAGGATTAAATCATGGGGTACATGCAGCGTCCATCCTGGCTTTCCATCATTTGAGATTTGACTGCAGCTCTTTTAATTTCATCATCTTCCTACACAATAATTTAATGGCACCCAGCTCCTTAAATTTCCATAAGAGCAATAGAGACTTGTATGGCCAATAAGGCAAGTCTGTTTCACCTAATTTGAAAAGAAGAAAGAAAATAACTGCAGCTTCTGACCGTTTGAGCTAAAACATCTGGATATTTTTAGATATTTTGCAGATTTTCTGGAAGGTTAGATGAAACATGGCATCCTTGCAAAGTCAGGCTAAAAGCAACACTTGGAGCAGCTGCTGGTCTGCGAAATATACTTTTTCTAGCAGAGCTAAAATAACCAAAACTAGGAAGTCTGTATGTCATGTCATGTTATAATAGCAGACCTCATTATAAGGGTATAATTAACCTCAGTCTACTGCATATTTATTTGGTAATCAAACAGTGATGTAATATTAATCAATTAGTTAATTTTAGTAAATGACTTTGTTAGAGTCACTGCATTACACTGTTTGTACAAACTCAGCATTGTACAAATAGTGTATAAAGTACATTTGGTTGCTTAACAAAGCTTTTATTGTGAAACATTTTCGGAAACATGCATTCATTTTCTTAACAGCTTATTTAATTTGGGGTCTCGTGATCAGGGGGTACAGCCGTCACAGGCCGAGAGGCGGACATCCTCAACATGCTGAAGAAATAAATGTCAGACTTACTTTTTTTTAAGAAACATGACAAAAAGAGAGAGAAATGACACATACAGAGAAGTGAGGAAGACAATCAGACAGGCAGAGATGGAGATTTATGATGATGAACATTTAATGATCCTGTCAGGTAGCTTACAGTTTACTCTAATGTACTGTGATTACATCAAACACCACTGTTTATAATGTCTCTGGATAAACTATTTAAACCTGAATATGTTAGTTGTAACAGCAAATGTATTATTTTACACACTATGTGTGACACCGCCTTAAAAATGAAAGTGAAAAGCTGCAGTGTCACTGTCCTCTAAGTTTATGCAGTGCCTTTTTTATACAGTCATCGGAGATTACACAGACAGTGTAAACACTTCATATGAAGTCCAGCTGAACAGGCTCAGACAGAAGTAAATCTTTACGACGCCTCGCTTACCTTCTTCTTATTAAAGCTCGTCTACCCTCCAAAGAAAAGAAAAGGACCTTTATATCTATTTCAGCTTAATTGAATAATTTTATCCCAAAAACAGAACTCTATCTCCTTTTTTGGAAAAAGTGCATGGAAACTTTAGAAAGCAGGAAATATATGAAAGGCCATATCTTTTAGTACAGCACATGTTGTGTGATTGAAAGCTGCACTATTAGCAAATAGCTACAAAAATGACAAAGTCATCTGGCTCTAATGTCACATTTCTTTGTATTGTGTGTAAAATTCATACCTTATACATGATAAAATATCAGCAAAACAATCCCAAGACAGGAGGCTAATGTGCATATAAACAACTAAATAACAGCTGCATTGGGCACGAGCAGTCGAATGTGGTAGAAAATACTGTCACAGCTTCCCCTCATCCACCCTTTTCTCCTCCGTCTTTGTTTCTTTTTTGTCTCTCAGGGGGAATAAAAGGCAAACATGAGGGATCAGCAGCTTAACACACACACAAACACACTCATTTTGTTGCCACTGGGAATATTGAACATGTAAAACAAAGCTGGTGTTACATCAAACATCTGGGCTGATGTTGACTTCTATCCCAGTGGATTTACTTTAGCTTAATCTCAGAGATAGTAGGTGAAATTTTCATTTTGTACTGGGCTGTTGCTTACTGAATATTTTTTATGTCACTATTGGTTGTTATTCCCTGAAATTCCTGGTGAAAATAGTGGCGAAGAGGGCAGTTATAAAAAACTGTTTAAGGTACTTTAAAGGTTCTTTAGCTCACTTTTCTTTGAGAAACTGATTGGGAAAGCTAACTGTTTTTGCCTTTATTTTTTACTTTTTCCAGATGAACGACCAATAAACTTGCGGGTGGTAAGTCAGAACATGCAGGAAGGCGACCTCCCACTGGGCAAGCAGCTAGCCAATGAACTGAAGCGCCATCACAACCACATCAACAGCAACAACAGCAACACAGATGAGACCAAAACACCAGCAATAGGTTAGTGATGGCGACTAACCTGAAATGATATTCATACAAAAAATGTAATGATTTTTCAAATGAGCAGGAAGTTAAAAGGCTGTGCCTTACTCAAAGACACTTTGGACAAGATTTAAGCTCATGGAAGGATACATACAACAAAAGTGTTTTACAGTAACCGCTCTGCAGGACTTGTTTGTTATTATGAAGCTCTTTGCTGATGACATTCTCCTTTTTCCTTCAGAAAATGGAACGTCACAGCGGGCGTCCACGAACGCAGAGAAGAAGACCATCAAGTCAGAGCCTGAAGACTCCACATAGTGCCTCCCGCCTCACCATTCGACCCCCCCCCCCCCCCCACTTCATTCTACTCACACTTGACAGTATGCAGTTACTATCCATCAATAGATACTAAGCAAGCACAGACACAGTAGAGCCTTAACAACCAATGTTGCCTCATGAATAGCATTTATTTTTCTTTGATTTAGTATGTTTGTTTCTTTGTTTTCAAAGGTATCTGCCAAAGCACCTAAAGAGCATTTTGAGAAGTTCTTCAGTGCTCTCTGGTCTTTGTCTGTTGATTAGTTGTACACATTAGATGTACCTGTAATTTAAGAGTAATCTGTTGCAGACATTTGTGTCCTCTTTACCTCTGCCTTGGTGTTGGTTTTCCTGCTTTTTTTGGACAGCCAGAGTGCAGGCTGTGATGCTGGGGCTGAATCTTAACTCACGCGTAGATTCAAAGATGGGGGAAAAAGCTAATTTCTGGAAAACTTTTGCCATGGTGCTGTAAGTTTAGCTTCTTGATAACACTTTATATTTCCCAAATCTGAAAGAGAATGTTATCAGATTTGGCATTTATTTATTAAATATTTAACAACCATGTTTTTGAAAACTTTCTATAGTCTAAATGAATTGGAAAAGACATTCGTGGTCCCCAGAGGACGAATCTCAGGCCTTATTCAGGCTGCTAGCTCAAATCTGTTCAGAATTTGGAAAATAAAAACTCATGAAATTTGATTATTCCAAACAGGGCCACACCCCATTTGGAGGTTCCTTAAAATGAGGGATTTAAGTAGACTTTCAAAAGCTAATTTTGGGCTAATCTCACCTCATTGTTGTTAACGCTTTATAAAAGTAATATTTAAAGGCGATGACATCTGTGCCAAAACTCAGGATAAATAGCTAAATATTTTATGTGTCGTGTCTGAGTATTTTATTCAGTATATGTAGGAATCGGAATTTCAGTGAGTCAGTCAGTTACCTACTTTGGTCAATATCTCTGGACTAGCATCAAATTTTGACATTCATACTCCCCAGAAGATGAATAAGGGGGCACATCTACACAGCTAGTTAATTTTTTTGACATTTGCAGTTTAGTTTTTAGAAAGTCTGACTAGCAACAAGAGAAGAAAAAAAAGAAGAAACACCACGCTTCTATTCAGCCGGCAGATCTATGTTCCTGCCCTCACCTATGTTCTGGTGAGGGCCAAAGGAGCTCAATCAATTGGGGGGAGCTCAGAGTAGCGAAAAGAGCGAATTGAGCTGGTTCATTTGACCTGGATAGCTCTTGGACTTCTAGGTAAAGTGTTTTAGGCACATCCTCCTGGAATGAAGCCCTGGGTTAGACCCAGGTCATGCTGAAGAGATTTTATCTCTTGACATTTGCAGTCTGAATAAAGTCAAAAAAAGCTCTATAACAAGGAGATAAAGTAGCACAAATTTTGAGACAAACGTTTTTGTTGTTCATGACATAAATTACACTTAGCTCCTTCCCATCACGTTCAGCTGCTTTTGTATTTAGTGCTTTTTAGCAAGATGGTGGCTTAATGTCACTGTGACCACTTTAGTTGCTAATACTAGCATTTAGCTCAAAGCAACACACATACAGGGTGTCTCTAAATCAGTGTAATACTAAACAGAAGCTAACAAGACATCCATAAACCTTCTAAAGTCTAAAAATGACCAAACATGAAAACATAACTTTTTTTTATTGTAAAATATGTTAAAGTAGCATTTTAAGATAAAAGTGATAAAGGTAGATTTTTTTTCATGACTTTAGAAGCAAAGCTTAACTTTTTAGAATAACAAGAAGTTGTTGTTTTTTTTAAATGTATTTATTTTTTTTATTTTAGCTGCGTTTAGCTTGTGTCATCTTTTGAGCCTCCGTCACTCTCCCAATCCTAACGTAGGTGTCTGCATACTGTAACTTGAAACAAAGGTGTAAGTACTGTAGGGAGACTGAGTTAAGATACAGCCCCTGTAGCAGTTCCTATTTGTTTATTGTGTTTTTCATTTTTTTATCGTTCACTTCAAATTGGGAAACTGGCGAGGTGGGATTAATCCTCCCTGCCTCGCTCTTGTCTTGTGTATATTTATGGGATGGGAGGTAATTTAAAAAGAGGATGTACAAGAGCTGTTGTGGAGTAGCACCAGGGGACCTCTGTCATCCGTCTTGGCAGAATGGCTGGGCTGGCATGCCAGAGGCCGAGCTAATTGGTTCATTTCACTTTGTAATTTAGCAAAACACTGCTGTTGAACCAAAACCACGCATCTGCAAACAGGGAGTATTTCAGGAATAAAAAGATGCCTGTGAGGTTTTTTAGAACAGATCCAACAAGCTCCCAGCAGCCCCATGGGTTAAGGAAAAATTTTCTGAAGACAGAATTAAAATCTTGCAGGTTTGCAGGTTTTGTTTTTTTATTTTAATTTCAACAGCAGCTGGGGGGGGGGGGGAAGGAAAACTCCTGTTTGCCGCTGCTGTGCGTGGAGCAGCAGCCTGGGTCTGTAAATAGTACCGTGATAACAAATAGTGCTAGCCTAATCTCTCAAACCAGGGTTTTTCCTTTGTCGAGTGTAACTCTGCTGTAGATTTTGGTGTCAATACAATGTTTATGTATGTAGAGCAAAAACATTTAAAAACAAAGAAAAAGAAATCTTTTAAGTGTCACTAAGGGAAAAAAATACAACCACGTGAACCTGTCTGGTATATAAAAAACATGCTTTACATGATGATAATGTTGTTAGCCTTAGCTCTTAACAGTGTTTAATCCACCTGTGATGGCCATCGGTGCATATTTCAAATGTGTTTTTGCTGTTTAGAGGTAGATACATAACAATTAAGTGTTCGCTGTGTTTTTACGTGTTCGCCACATTGTGTAAATATGTCTGTTTGGTCCGAGATGATGATGATGATGACGTCCAGACAGTTTTTGGTCAGACTCTTACCCTGCCCCCCTCTACAGATAGTTTTAGTCTCACTCGGCGTAACGACAGGCCAATGCAATATTTATGTAAGTAATAAGTCTATTTGCATTTATATGGATTCATCTTTTTTGTGCTCAGTAACTGTATGTCTGTCATCAGGGTGGGAAATGTTTGTGTTGTCTCGCTTTTAGTGCACAGAGCACCATGTTTGTATTTAAAGACATCATTCTCCTTTCACAAAAACTCCATGAGGTGGTTTTGTTTTAACTAGCAAAGACTTGGGCTTGTAAAAAAAAAAATTATATATATATATACATATATATATCGCTTGGGAATTTTTTGTTTTATTTTGTTTTTTCCCAGCCCGATCGGCTCAAACACTGGCCTGGTTGGCGTGACTGTCGCATGTCTGAGCTGCCGTCTCACTGATCACCCTTCTCCTCACTGTTTATTGTAAAGTGATAGATTAGGCTTCACCTAGTTATGCACCTGTTTTTTAAACACTAATATATTTTATTTGTTATACAGCACATAAACATTAAACTTTATTTTTTTGAACTCTATTGTGTGGCGAGTTCTGTGATCAATGTCGTCCAAATCCGGTTTGAACCTGATCGTGAAAGGTATGCCTGCATCTGTGGGATGGTCCTGGGACTTCACTATTATAACTGATCGTCTGCCCATTTGCCAGAGACTTGCTGAATTCCCTTGAAAAAAAAAACTGATGTTGGCCCAAAACTTGAGCTTATTGTCAGCCATAATACTCAAAGTATATCACAATGCCTCCGTTACTTGTTGCGCCTGAAATACTGCTGACCTTTAAAATTAAATAAAATTTTTACTATTATTTTTGAAAGGTTCTTATTGTTTATTGCAATGTTTGAAAATAGTTGAAAAGGTTCTAAAATTAGTTCAAGGTAACAGCTTCCATGTGGTGCGTTGAAGCGATATCAACTGTTGTTAAAAAAGGGCAAGGCTGCAATTTCATGCAATACCACTCAGAACCACAAGGCAGTGCGATGAGTCACGGGGTCAGCACCAGAGCAACTCACTTTGGTTCTTTCATTTAAATAAAAACATAAAAGAACAAGAACAACAAAAAAAATAGTAGAGATGAATGCTGCCACTTTTATATCCTTCACCAGCCCACTTAAAAACCCCAAAATCCCATGGGCCCCACCAAATCTTCACCACCCAACAGGGAGTCCCGGCCTACACTTTTGGAATCACTGCGCTAAGATACTGTTTATCCAAAAATTAATTTAAGCTTGGGTACTATAGTGCAGTCGAGTTTGAGTTTTTAACACTTTCATTACCAAATCGTATCACTTGGTTTGATATTTTTAGTTCCAAAAGTGGATCAGAATTCAGTTCAGGGAGCACAGTGACCTGTTTGGCCGGTCCATAACAAGTAACTCATTAAGAACACATCCTTATTTATAACCGCAGACCCTCTTTAGTAAATGTGGAGTAGCTGAAAAGAAATATTAAAAGTTTAAAGGAGCACACATCTGAAACACTCAGTAGTGGCAAAATGCTGGCCCCTGGTGGTGAAAGGTTAGTAGGGTAATGATAAACAGTACCTTTAACCTGCATTCTTTCCAATGGCCAGCAGGGGGCGACTCCTCTGTAAGTCTGATTGCATAGAAGTCTATGATGAAAAAAACACTGCTTTTCTCTTAATCTGTGACCTCAGTAAATGCTTTCCTCATGAGTTTATGGTAAACATTGTCCTAATCAGAGGAAACTGAACCGCCCTCTTGCCCAAATATGGTCGCCTCTGAGTGAAACTGAAACTCCTGGTAATTAAAAAGAAGCATACTTAAAAAAATAAGCCCTCTTAAGAAACTTTGGCATGTTCACGCACACACCAAAAACAGCATTTTGAGCCATTGCTTAAGGCAGAATAAGAAGGTATGTGACTAATGAGGCAGAAAGCTCTTTGTGGTCCTCCAATAACAGGTTGTAGTCATAGTAACAAACCTAACATTTAGTGATAACAATGTTTAGTGTGATTACATATTAGCTTCCCGCTGCAGGGCGGAGCTCCGAAAGCTACTCGAGAACTCGAGCCGTGAGGAGCGCTCGTCCTCCAGGTGCCACCGAGACACCTCTAAAGAATTCTCTTGTTCTCCTCCTTCTTCTTCTTCTTGTGTTTGTTTTCTTCTTCAACTTCTTTTTATTTATTTTGGTTAATAGAGATGAATCCCTGCGCCGACCATTTGCATCAGCGTCACATCAACACATTGTGAAACCGGCCGATGACTCACTCTGACGCAGGTCCTTTTCGCATACCTCCCATCATCCTCTCCCTCTCTCCTCCCCCTCTGTCTCTCCACGCGCACGCACACAGACACACACACACGTGGACAGATTTTCTCAGGAGAATAACTCAGCTCATGAACACCCACGCCGTTTTGCTGCTCACAGTGGCAGCCCTGCTCAAACAACCACCCCTCCCCTCCCTGTCCTTCCACCTCCTCCTCCAGTGCAAGTCACTGCTCATGATGATGATGATGATGTGTTGCCGCGGCAACGGCAGGAGGTGGGCGGCTCCACGGGCGGTGGGCGGAAGCCAGCCGCTAAGCGGCGTGGGAGGGATCTGCCGAGTGCACCCATCACCCTCATTTTGAAAGGAGCAGGAATCCGACTGCTTTTGAGGTGTGGGTGTTGGTGAATTATCGCCTCTCCTCCCTGCAGCTTCGTTAGGGATGTTTGTCTCCCCTCCTTCCTCGCTTCCTTCCTTCCCTTCCTCTCTTTTCTTCCTTTGTCTTCTGGTTTTAATGCCACATGCAGAGAAAACGCAGCTTAAACTTTGAGGGCTGCTTTGAGTTGGCAAGTTTTCATGAGTCCTGGAGTTGCTTTTTTAAATTTTTATGCAATATAGCAGAGAAAGAAAGAGACACGAAGCCAGGCTTTAAAATAAGTTGTTTGTAGTTTTTAAATGACTAGATGAAGTGAAGAAAAGCAAAGCAGGACTGTCTCCAGTCTTTCTTGCTTCCCCTCCCCTTTAATGCAATTTCCCAGCCGTCAGGGTCACACTAGAGTCAATGTAAACACATCAGTATGTAACTTTTACCAAGAGTGAACGTTTGACTCGGTTTGATCATGAACATGGAAAAGATACACATGAATAAGCTGGTCTGAAAATCAGGTAAATACAGCCTCAATGTGAACAGCAACATATGACATAAGACATGTTTAGACATTATTTATCTCATAAAACAAACAAAAATGCAGAAACTGTGTGAAAAACTAAGTGCACCCCATGATTCAGCAGCTTGTAGAAGTACCTTTCACAGCAGTAACTTTACACTTGATCAGTGTGGAGGAGTTTTAGCCCGCTCTTCTTTAGGACATTGCTTCAGGTCATTGAAGTTCATGCACAGCTCTCTTAAATCCACACCACAGCATTTCAGTCAGGTTCAGGTCTGGACTCAGTGACTGCAAGGTGCCCAAATCAAACTAATCAAACTAGCAAAACATCTGCTTTATAGAGGTACTATGGGTTTTCACAGGACTGTTAGTGTATTTTGGCTCAGTTTCTGTTAAATAAATAATGACACAGTGTACTATGTCATGTGCTGTTGCTCATTTGAGGTTGTATTTATCTCATTTTAAGTCCCGCTAAGGAGTATTTTCATGATGTCCTGCGTTGGTACAATCTTGTAACTTAAAGAGAGTGTGCCTTATTTCGCACGAGTTTTTTTTAATGTTTTAAGAGAAATAAAATAGGAGACTATAAGAAGCTGTTGTAACACAAACAAGCATATTACAAGCAGATTGTACCATTAAAAGACTGAAGTTCTTTATATTCTTTGGTTTTACAGTAAGTAGGAGGTCATCAGCGAGCTTGTATGTTCAAACCTCTTAGCTTAGAACGAATCCTCTGTCAGAAATGTGCACATGGTCTGGGACATGTTGGGGCACATTTAATCCCACTGATTTTATTTTTAGAAGCTCACGATTGTGCAAGGGCTGCAAAAGTATGTGGACACCAAAAGATGTCTTATATAGTCCAAATGAACAGCAGTAAAACAGCAGGTATTCATCTGCCGCTACTTGCTGACAAACCTCCTCAGCCACAGTCAGATCATCTACTTTAGCTCAAATCTGCATAAAAAGGTTTTTTTTTAACGTAAAAATGTTGATTCCTGTCAAGTAAAAACCCTCTGCGTGCAATTGGTCGGAAGTCCCCTTTGCTTCTGATGACATGGAAATCAGATTTTAAGGCCAAATTCATGAATGTTTCATGTTCAAGTGCACTGGAGGCTTTATTAGTCAGCTCTAATGTGTTTGTTTTATCCTCTTTTGGCTCTCCGGGTGGGTGGAGTTTAGCAAGATAGAGTCAGATAAAAAAAAAATGTAAAAAAAAAAGTTTGAGAAAAGTAAAGCAAACACTTTCCGGTGAGTAATCTGCGGTGTAGGTCATTATTTAGTGATGGGCGTCGAGCTCCACCCACGCAGGCCGCAAAGGAGGTCAAAACGAGCATTAAAATGCTGCCTGACTCAGGAGGAACAGGCTGATAATCTGTAATCTGGTACACTGAGCTCTGCAGATTGAATTAGACCTGAGTGTGACACTGTTTGGGAAATTTCTGATGTGTTTTTCTGTGTTTTTTCTGCAGAGTGTGCATGTGGTTCCCAGATTTCTATCAATCTGTCACTTCATGAATGGAAAGAGGCTCCTACACGCCTGTAAGATAGTCTCACATCACTTTCTAACCGGGAGATGGCGCTGTAGATGTTTTTTTTCAAGGACACACACACACACACACACACACACACACACACACACACACACACAAGGCGACAGTCTGCAGAGAAAGCCCTGAATGTGTGCAACACCAAATTGAACCACAAGGTGGCAGAGCAGCACAACGCATCAGTGACAGTCCTGCACAGGGCTGCTTTAAGCCTCTTTTTTCCTCACCACTGTGCAGAGACCTGATGCTTTAATATTTATTTAATCACTTTTATATCTCAGGTCTCTTCCAGGGTGTGTTTCCTTATTTTTGTTTATTTGTTTTTATTGTTTTAAAGTTCTACTTGTATCCCTGTAATGTTTTATAGTTGCATTTTATGATATTTTTTATAGAAGTCTAGTTTTCATTTTTATTTATTACAGGTTACAGGCATGGACAACTGGTGGAGAGTGTGACTGTAACTCAGCTGAATGAATAGGAAGCTTAAAAAAAGGGAGAAGCAGAATATTTTAACATAAACTCAGTAACGTTTGCTTCGCTCGTTTTCAGTCCGGTCCAGAATGTTTTGTTTCTGTGTTTGTTTGTTTGTTGGTTAAGCCATTTAACACTGAACCAAAAACACACACACAGTTTGACAGCTTAAAATGCTATTTTTTGCACCAATGAGGTGATTCCCAAAGAAATATTAATCTGAGAACTTGTTTTATGTCTGCATAGTGTGTAGTGTGTTCTTAAAAAATTTGAGGAAAATGGAGAAGTGGGGCACAAAAGCAGAGGTATCAGGCGTAGCATAGCCCGGACCTCAACATTATTGAAGCAGTGTGGGATCATGTTGACAGAGAACAGAACAAAAGGCAGAAACATCCAAAGAAGAGCTTTGAATGTCCTTCAAGAAGCCTGGAGAACTACTCCTACTTAAAGACATGGCAAGAAAGCTGCCTAAGAGAGTTCAGACTGTACTGAAGAATAAAGATGGTCACACCAAATATTGACTTTCAAACTCATTACTTGTACAATCTCTGATTTTGCCTTATATACTGTATTTACATGTATGTTTGCACATGCTTCAATAAATCACTTCCTATTTTCCTACCAAAGTATAAAGAAATGAGGGGTGACTCAAGATTTCTGCACAGCAGTGTGAGTTATATAGCTGTGCAAACTTGTTTATTTGAATCATCTGCACATGATTTCTGCAGGCCAAGCATGAAGACTCATGCACATGAGTCAGTCAGGAAATATTAGGCTTAAACTATTTCAATATAGTGATGTTTATGATATTACTTCACTTATATTGTGTTTATTCTTAAATTCTTGTATATGTGTTATGTGATTTCCAGCATTCGTGTGGCACAAATAATAACATTTCTACAACTAAGAGTGCAAAATGTGCATTTAACTTAAAATGAATGCAGACTACGTACTTGTGACTCATCCGATAATTAGTTTTTTTCTACTTAACTAAAACTGGATTCCATTGTATGATAAAACATATACTTTCTGTCTCCCCAAAAGTTATGTCTGTGCTACAGCAGCCACAAACAAAGCCTACATGAAAAAGAAGCCTACGTGGATAAAGAAGAGTGGGCCAGTAAAAAATAAAAATAACATGAACAAATAGGTCTAAAATGTATCATGCTTAACATAAAGCAGTTCAAATAAATAGAAAACGTGTAGTAAAACAATAAAATAGGAAATTAATTGAATAAACAATAATAAATGTAAATAAAATACAATGAAATGCTTTGTAAAAACGTGACGTAATACAATATAGTGGCCCTTTAAAGTAAAAGAGCTAAAAGGATTAACTATAATAGATTAAAAACAGCCATTAAATGTAGTAAATTCAAAAATATGATTGTTTTCGTTATTTATTGTGTTTATAAAGACAAAAATATCGAAACTGTACCTAAAAACATACAAAAATGGGCAAATACTTATAAATAACATAAACTTATTCGCTAATTACGGGAAGTGATGGAGATAACGGGACCAAAACACGATTCACAACCGTGGGCGGGACTGTTAGGACTTCTCACCAATTAGGTGCGCCCATGGGTCAAGTCCGTCCAATCACAGCTCACGCGGTGGATAAGGTTGGTTGTATCCCGCTGGGGAGCTTTTTTCCGCTGTTGAGTCAGTGGGAGAACCGTTACACGACCGATAAAGCGGCGCTCTCACCGGGAACCGACCTCTACGATCCCTCCACGCGGTTCTATAGTAACTCCACTGCACAGTTCGTCTGTACCACAGGGCTGAAATGTTACATCTTCGGTCTACAGTAACGCTCAAGGAGTTATTCCAGACTCAGCTGAAGCGGCCGCTCACACGTAGGGTCGGCGTTAAAGCAGCACCTGCTCCCGCCGCCTGCTTCAGCACCCTGAGTCCTGATGGACGGTCACCGGGTAGAGGGCGGTTTTCTGGCTGGAGAGCCCCTCAGCACTTGGCCAGGAAGCACGCATTGAGAGGCTTTTGCTCCAATGACTCCACCGGCAAGGACTCTTCAACAGAGAAGTGAGTAACGTTAACAGTAGGACGAACTCAATAGAAAAAAAGGAGCATTTTTAATGGGGCGGTAAACAATCATGACATCAAGGTGCCTTTACCTTGAGGCTTCTCATTTAAAAAAATAAACCAGTTTTACTTACAGAAAGTACGCGGAATTTAAGAAATGCGTCTAATTTCTCGTTGTATTTAAAAATTAATCACTTTATGTATAACACTTGCACAAAAAGGGACGTTATTTGAATTTAGGTTTTTTACAACGTAGTTTGGTGCGAAGGGTCTAACGCGCATCACGCGAAGTGGCTAGCTGCTAGCTCGGATGCTCATTTAGCTCAGCCTGCTAAAGGCTGGCAAGGAGGGTTGAGTTTGCCGGGGAACTGTGCAGGTCAGGGGCTGTAGATGAGGGGGATTATGGGTGCAAGTGACCGGTGATAGTGCGCCCACCTACAGGCTCAGGCCAGTGGAGAGCTCCGGTAGGTAGCGATGGAGGTAAATCCAGCAGCCATTATCGGACAAGTTTAATATATCTAAGATGACTTAGTAGTTCCAGTATGAACCTTAAGGATGTTTTGTGGCATTAACTTGCTCTAAGCGGGTGGCGATTAGTCAGAATGTACTCAATGGAAACTGGTGGAAAGGAAGTAAATTTGAGACGTGTCCGAGAATGGAAGCACATGCAGTGGGGCAAGCCTGATATCGTGACCAGCTGCTGGAGGCTGATGCCTTCATCCATCCAGACTCAGGAAGGCATCAGCCGGCACCAGGTTACCCAGCCGGGTCAGTTTAAACGAAAAATTAAGGACAACTGAAGCTGGTTAATGTTTGAATCTCCACTCCACACCGAGCATCAGCTCCATGCATATTGAAGGTCACCCACTATTGCTTCCATAAGAGTGCAGCTACTGACCTGAATTAATACACTTATATCATTAATTATAAAGCACAGTGTATGCCACATGATGAGAGGCAAAGTAAAGCAAGTCTAAAGTATAGAGGCTTGTTTCTGCCTCTGGGGGGGGGGAGAAAAAAAACTATACATATATATATATACATAAACAAACTGCTGGGTAGAGCCAAGCCACAACTTCCAGGTATTTCAGAGTAAGTAAAAAGATAGAGATACTAACCTGAAATTGTCCCTTATGGATGCCAAAAAATGTTTATTCAGTGGCTGAAACAAAGTTTTATTTTAAATGCCTCTAACTACCGACATAAATACAAAATAAGTAGAATAAATCATAAATCAGTATAAATCATAAATAACATTAATAATAACAATAAATTAATCTGTTACGTTACTAATAGCAAAAAAAATAGCACAATGAATCAAAATAAAATAAAGATAAAATAATGAAAACATAGACACAAGTTAAAATCAGTTTTTGCCATGTTAAATGTTTAACACATATATAGTTGTGGACATGTTCTAGGGTGGAACGATCGTACAGCATACATCTTTAATAACTTTAGAAAACGAGAATTTTGTGCACAAGTTTGTATTTATTTGGGATTTTCTCTAATCCACACAGGGTTAAAAGTATACATACAGGCTCAAATATATACATACACTCCCACTAAATGTTTCTTAGCATGTTGCACCTTGATTGGGTGGTAGCCATCAACAAGCTCCTGGTATAATTGTGGCTGATATTTGACCAGTCTTCTTGGCATTTCATTAACGTTGGTTGGTTTCTTGGCACAGACTTCTTGTAAGATCTGGAATCAAATGTGAAATGCTGCTCCTCACACACAAGGTCTTGAATATTTAGGCCTTGTCTTATCTTAGAGACCTCATAGTATCATATCACCACAGTAGAGCACTTTTCTCACAGACTGCAGATTTACTTGTGGTTCCTAGAGTATTTAAAAGTAAAGTTGGAGGCAGAGCCTTCTGCTTTCAGGCCCCTCTTTCTGTGGAACCAGCTTCCAGTCTGAGGAGCTCTTTCTTTTCCTTTTGTTTCCTTTCCTTTTCCTGAATGTCTCTTTCTCCGAAAGTGTGTCTTTGTCCCGTCTTCATCCCCTGACTCCCATCTGGTCATGCTGGTTCTGCTGGAGGTCCTTCCTGTTAAAAGGGAGTTTTTCCTTCCCACTGTTGCCAAAGGCAAGGGGTTATCTAGTTTTTGTGGTTTCTCTCTATTATTATAGGGTCTTTACCTTACAATATAAAAGCTTATTAAGATGACTGTTGTTGTGATTTGGCGCTATATGAAAAAAATTCAATAGATTTATTATGGATGTCAGTTTTTATTTCTGTTATGAGACCAAACAGGTGAGCGTCCCGTAATTTCTATAATGATGCTGAAATGGACAGAAAAATGTCAAAGTAAAATACAGAATTAAAAAAAAAAAGTATGTGTGCCAGTTGGAAAAAAAACAACAATCTTCCAAATATAGAAATAAAAAAAATGAATAAGTCCTAATTAGTTGTATCAAAAATAGTATAAATTAGAATTAAATAAATTAAATTCTGGATGATTTTTGAAGTGTATTATGTTTTTTTGTTTATTTACGTAACTGGTTCCTCCACAGATATACACTGTCATGAATCATCTTTCTTTAAAATCATGAAATTCAGCTATACTAAAAGTTAGCTTACTGTCCATCAAATACATAAGTAAATAAATAGAAAAAACATAAAAGAAAATACAGACTAAAAAAAAAAAATAGAAAAATCTTGGAGATAAAAAGCAGTACAGAGATGAGGTGCTGTGTTTTCATGTAGCAGCATATTAATTGAATTTTGTGTAATTTTAATTAGGGCTGCTCGATTATGGCAAAAATGATAATCACGATTATTTTCACTGAAATTGAGATCGCGATTATTTGACGATATTTATTTAACCCTTTAAGACCTACTATAGAACCAAGTCCGCCAGAGCTTATATTATTTTTTTACATGTTGTAGTGCCATTTGTTGGAGTATTTCAAGTTGCTATACAACTGTTATAGCCCATATTTTAATAATATGTATGCATTAAGTCCATAGTAACTACATTAATTGCAAAAAAGTGCAATAAACTACAAAAAAATTGAAAATCATTTTTGTTTTTTTACATATATTTCTACTTGGAGAAATTTAAGAGGTTTATCCCTCAAAACTTTAAATACAAAAAAAGTTGCAAAAAATAGTTTACAACAACAGGAAATTTATTTTGAGTGTCTTCATAGTTTTATTTTGGAGATACACCAATTTTTATATATACTGCAGGAAAAACAAAAAAAACAATCCTATGATGCAAATTTGCAAAGAAAACAGCATCAAAATAAACTATTTCCAGCTGTGCAATTCGAGTTCTAAGCATCCCAGCAACTATTCAGAAAAGTCAAACATGACCAGTATAGGTTTTTAAGGCCTACAAATAAAAAAAAAAACTACATTTCAGCGAAAATGACGTCACTTCCGGTTTCGGCCAGGAAATGGCGGACATGCACCGTTCGCGCTGACGTCTGTTTCACTGTGGGAAGTGTTACGAACAGCTGGTCGGATCGGCAAAGCGTGTTTCTGGAATATTATGTTTTGTTCCTGCAAGCGCTTTTTATGCAATTTTTGCAAAGCTTTATGTGGAAGGAAACCGTGACCGAGGACAAGCTGATGGCATAAGATGTAAGTACAACTCCTCCGGTTTCATATGCAAAACAAATTATTGCGCTAGCTTACACGGTTCAGGTTCTACAGGGATTTAAAAATAGTTACACAAAACGGAACGTGCTGCTTTGACCGGCTTTAAAGGGTTAACAATGACTTTAAAAAAATAATATAAAATAGTGTGCAACACCACTGAAGTTTTTTTTTTTTTTTTTACTTCTCTTTTCAACCAACAGCAGTCACTCTCCTCTCCAAATAACTTCTGCTTAGCTTTCAGAGCTTCCCTCGGGTCCTCTTAATCAGCGGTCTCCAACCTTTTTTGCACCACGGACCGGTTTATGCCCGACAATATTTTCACGGACCGGTGTTGTGCCAAAAAGTGATTGTCTGCCAAACACTGATTTCCGGTATTTGCCAAAAACTGATTGCTCGTATTTAAACTGCTATAAGTAACTTGTTGGGCTATAATATGTGAAACATATGTCAAATGCATCCCTCATGGATGACATAAAGTCATCTTGAGCCACAAACAACATTCGTGTAACAAGGTAGAAGCCGCAATCAGTTTTTGGCAGTGACTTTTATATAACCTTTATTTATCCAGTTTAAAAAAATCTCATTAACATTAAAAATGTCTTTTGTAAGAGTAAGTTGGCCAAGAGGACAGCAGAAATGGCAGCAAATATTACAATATTTCTGTAAAAATATTTTAAGTGGGGATAAAGGACCGGATTGGTTATAATGTAAGTACAATAGCAGAGAGTTGTAAAGATACTTGAAAAACAGATATTGTTTTAATTCTCTATATAACCCCTTTGTAAACCCTGTTCACCGAAGTCTATTTACGAACATACGTAAAGATATTACACATAAAAAATACACAGAAACATTGGAAATCAGTTTTTGGCAGACAATCACTTTTTGGCACAACACCGGCCTTTAAGGCGTCGCGGATAAACGAGGGAGGGGCTAATAATCGGCTCAGTCATTTTTAATGATCGTTGAAAGCCCAGATCGTAATCGTGATTAAAATTCGATTAATTGAGCAGCCCTAATTTTAATTTACATTTGCTCTCTTTTGGACCTCCGTACAAATACAGTGAATGAAAATATGAGTGTCAGAATTTTGAGTATAAATTAACTCTACCATCAGGAGAGGGGGCTGCAGGACAGCCACAGTGGAGGGTTTATAATTTCATTATTTTTAGAGGCAACTCATTAAGAAAATATATAAAGATACACATAGTTGCTGAAGATCCAGCATGATAACCAGCTGGCCGATCATTTCTTCCCCTCGGAGCAGCTCTGACACCAGCCTGTCTCCTTAGAGAGCTTCCATAATCATAAAATGCCTCATTGCCCCTGCAGGACAGAGTTGCCCCACTTGTTTCTGTTCACAGACAATTTGCTGAAGCTACCGGCGGCGTTCAGGCCGTCGCTCTGCTCAGCTGACTGGTTGTCAGCACTAGCGTGCCTCCCCTGGAGGTTAATCCAAGTCTGAGCCAAGCTTTGCTTGTTCTGTGAAGATCACTGTGTGAATTTTATCTGCAGCGTGAATCTTGGTGAGCAAGCAGGTTCATCGTCTTCCTGAAAAACTCAATGCTTTTGAGGAACTCAGTGACTTTTCTCTATTAGGCAGCTTAAAGGAGCTTTGTTTATGTGTCAGGGATCGTATATAGACAGCACATTTAGCTTCCAGGTGATTTCCATCTGCAGTTCCTGGACAGCTACACACAATATTAAATATCCTGTATAATATAAAACCTTATAAAAGAGAGTAATATAAGAAGATATGCAAAGAAAGTCTAAAAATCCTCCAGCAATACTCCCACAAAACACATTGTAAAACCTTCACATAGCCACACTCATCAGTTTATTTCCATAATAGGGATTGATTATTGGGTTAGTTTTTCAGCATTTCAGGGTTCTTGTGGGTCATTAAATAGCAGTCTCCAACATCCAGCAAACCATAAAAATGTAAAGATCTGTAGTTTAATCTGTAATATGTTGTTTTGTTGCTGATCAGGCAGTTTGATTAAGGACTCAGTTTGGCTTTTTACCTGCAAAGTTTTTGATTGTGACTACAGTCTGTCTCGTTTGTGACTCTGCCCCTCTGTAGGCCTAAACTACAACATCGCCAGCTGTTTCTTCAATTCTAGAATGTTTTTATTCACATTCTGAACTAAAATACTGCAGGTGGGAGTCACCAGACACCCCACATGATATGCGATATTTAACTTTTTGTGATATGCTGACTACTGCAGAAACACACACTGTGATTTATCACTGTTTTGCTCTCCAAATTATGTCCTCAAATTAACCTCAGTCAGTATCTGTTTTATACAGTAAGATAAAGTTATCTCACTTCTAAATGAAATTACTGGCAAACTGTTTCTGACAAAATGGCAATGAACTGATAAATCATGGAAAATCACATATCTGTTGCTGTCTTACATTTTAGCCCTCCGATAACCAGAATACAACCAGTCGAGTTGTGCTCATTCACAAAGACTGGTCCAGATGAATGGCAACGGCATCTGTCGGCATTTAAAAACTAGACGGCAATTATTTGCGCTCTCTCTGAGAGTGATTGAAATAGTCCAAGTCAGACTGCAGCTGTTTGCAGAAAGGTTGCACAGGTCTCCTGTTAGAAGGCAATCACCCTCAAGAAAAACCTTAATACATCCAGGAAGCAAGCTTTTTTTTTTCTTCTTTTTTGTAGATGTAAACAGGTTGCTGTCCTATGTTTAGCTTGCAACATGAAATATTCGTGCACGCATTCACTCTGATGGATGCATCTGGGGCGACTCAGTGTCTCACCTGAGGATACTTCGACATGCAGACCACCTTCTTACACGACCACCCCACAGCTGTTTATTAAGACATAACAGTATTACATATTTATTAGTCAGGGTTTCTTCAGTCAGGTTGTTGGATTGTTTTGTTAGAGTTCAACACATAAGATGTACATCCTGGTGTTTGTTGCTTTCAAACACTGAAGTCTGAAAAGAAAAGACAGACAGGCTCAGCCTGAGCTGCACGCTGACTCTGAGGGCTCTGAGGCTGTGCTTCAGCTAGTAAGGGCTCAGAGCAGTATGCGATGCAGAGGAGCTCATCCTGCCTAAATCATGTCTTCGCTTTTTAATTATTTATTTATTTTAAGTACCGTGAGCTGGCGTGCCGCCCAGCAGATGTCAGGGCCTCGAGCAGATGAGTCAGTCGCATAGATCGATTCGTGCAGCGCCACCTCTCTCTCAGCGCTTCCAGTCTAATGTCTGCCTCCGCCCTCTCCAACCCACCAGCAACAATTTGTCATGATGCCTGTGAGGCGGTGAAACCAGCGCCATCGATCAGATTAAATAAATGCAGCAGATACTGACGGCTCAATTCACACAGAGACCTCCGCCTGTCAGTGCGAACACCTCAGGCCCCGACTTCAAGGGAGTCGCACCATCTGATGGTGGGCTCAGAGGGAGACTACGATGGTGGTGTATTAGTGTTAGGGCCTGGTTGAAGAAAACAATGTAATGTGAGGGTGAAATTCAGAGGAAATATTTATATATAAAATATAAATATATTTTTTTCCTCATAATTTTGTGAGTTTCTTGCAAATTTTGGTTTGATAAATGCTCCTAATTTTTCTTGTAAAACTTAGATATAGACATGTCTTTGAATTTTTAGCCTTTTTTAGGCAGGATAGTTCAGCGAGGTGACAGGAGAGCAGGCAGAGAGCTCACCTGCTTATTCAGGTGAGCCATGGTGGTGCATAATTTTTCTGCCTTTTCCCCGCATATCTGGCAGTTTCTTTGTCATAAATTTTAATTAGATTTTTTCTCACAAATTTGCCAGTAAATTCTTGTTAATTTGCTGGGTTTTTAAAACATTTTAAAACATAATGTGGGTGAGTTGCATATGTTTAAACAGCCGCCTTAGCATTGATGAAAAAGGTTTGAAGCATTTGTGTTAGTAGTGCCAGGTAAAATACTGATCCTGTGGGGGTCTAGGCACAGAAAGGTCACGTGTGAAGGAAACGTCTCCAGATTCCTGCCTCAGTTCAGTTGGATGCCGTTTCGATGACTCTTCTGGAAGAGGCTCACTCATCTGCAGTGCAGGAGAGAGTTTTGTGGAGTGGCTGCTGCTGTTTCAGCTTCTGTTCGCGTTGACCTTTAAAAGCAAACAGAGCGAGAGGAGGGGGAGGGAGAGCGTGAGCGAGAGTACTAATGAGACCAGCAGAGGTAGATTAATGAGACCATCCAGATGTTCCAGTGTCCACCTCTAACCTGCCTGTGTTAATGATGCTCCCACAGGGGAAGTCTCTCACTCAAGAAGGGCCCTCTTACTTCACTATTATTTGGTTACAGTGTCATGTTCATTTCAAGTGTTACACGGTTAAAATCCACCAGCAGCCATTTCTGTTTCAGTTTTAGGCCAAATGTTTATTTATGTGGAAATGGCTGTTTGCTTTCGATTAGAGCTGAGACCTCTGGCTCCCAAGCCGGCTGGGCCTCATCTGTTTCAGTGGTGGGAAAAAAGTATAGTGGTAGTAGTAGTACTCAGTCATAGTAGTCATTTCAGATTATACTATTCGTTTGTATGTCTCATAGTGCATTTCAATGCTGCATGTTTTTAATGTGATTCACTGTGAAACGCTACATTTAATGTCACAGCTTCTGTTTTATTTCTTGCAGCATGATCTGAAGACGTGCTCTGTGCTGATCATATGTGTGCTCGCTGCTACTGTTTCAGTTTAATGCCACTGTTACTAATTCAGTGTTATCCCTCTTCACTCTCTCTGTCTCCCTGTTGTTGATCTTCTTGTTTTGCATTTGTAAGTATCTTTCTATTTTGTCGTTTTAGTCTCTTTTTCAAAAGTTTTTCAAAATAAAATCCAGTAGAAGTAGAGGTTTTCTACGGAAAGCCAACAACTGCTTTTACTTAGACATGACCTCACTTCCTCCCAGTGGGTGCGCTTCAGTCCCTCTCTATTCTACCTCACCCTCCATCCTTCCATCCTGTCTTCCTCCTCTTCCTCAATCACACACTCTCTGATGTGTATTCCTTCCTCACCAGCAGCCTGCATTAATGCGGTGAGAGGTGGAGCACGATGCAGCGACCCCGACATGCTAACCCAGACAGCGTGTGAACTGTTTGTAGTGTTACTGCTGCGTTCCACTGATGCTGGAAAGTCAGAGCTTCTTCCTAAGGAACTGTTAAGGAGTCCGATTTTCAAGTATGGGGCGGTATTCCTCTGAGAGGTGCAACCTAATGTATTCTATTCAAACAGACACACTTTTAAACTATATGTACTCCTCGCTGAGACTCCCTGACTTTTCACCCTGAGTGGAACTTGGCACAAAAGCTATAAATCTGACTTCAACTCGCTGCCAGTGTTTCCTCTCTTGGTTTCTGCAGCAGTGGTGCTCAGGAAAACCCCCGTTCACGTCTGTTATTTCAGTCTAAGTCACTCTGTGTTTCTCACATATTCAGGAGCTATGTATGTATGTCAGAGATGCTCCAATCCAGCCTTTTTTACTTCCCACACCCATGTAAATAATAAGCTGTACTCCTTACCCTGAGGAAAAAGACTGGGAATCATTCTTTTATATTTAAAACCACACGAGACTCGACAAAGAAACATTGGTTTTCTCCCCTTTTGAATATAGTACATCGATAAATAGAAATTATCAGGAGGAAATCCTTTTTATTTTAGTTGGAAGGACAAACTTTAGTTTCAGGAATTCAGTTCAGACTCAGTTTAATTAAGTTCCATAAGTGCAGTCATCACAAGGACGAAAGCAGCTTGAAGTAAAAAGCACTGTTGCTTAAATAAAGTCTCTGGTTTCTCCTTTACTGTGAGTGCCCCTCCTTGCACACAGAGTGGAGTAGACACTGATTGGAAGCTTTTATGCTAATGGTAATGTGACATGTTGTCTCCATCAAATGTTGCATCCGATGGAGACAAAGAGTGAGCGCAAGAAGCTGAGAGTGAAAGCTTCTGTTAATTGTCCATTTCCTCTATTAGATGTTGTAATGTTCTGATGGTTGCTGCTGCTGCATGATTCCAGAGGAAACTGCTGATGCTGAAATTATAATCTGGTACATTTCTGCTCTCATGTATCCAAACTTGGCTCCTTTTCTTTATTTCTGGTTGGCTGCTGAGAGGAGCCGCCTGCCAACTCAAGTTTGACCTTCAGACATCCTCTCCTAGCACCAAGCCACCCCCATGATGCATTGCAGGTCATCGTGAGCACCCAGAGCTTTGTACAAATCCAATTTGGTGTTGGTATGAATCATAGCAGAGAGCCTGCTGTGAACCGTTCGTCCCGTCTGCCTCCTGACACGCTACTAACCTTCCTCCCAGAGACGACTTCCTGTGGACACTCTGCTCCAAATACCAGCCAGGAAACGGTGCTAGATGCTCAGGTTTCCTTGAAGTGGACATTTTCTGCTCTGATTTCGGTCACGTGTGCGATGTTTCACACTCAGGTAGTTTTTTCTACTCGTGGCTCTCTCAGAGAGGATAACCCTTAATAAGGCCATCTGAGCACAGAATCCCACCCACCTCCTGTCCAGAACCTTATATTTGAGAGGGACAGGAAGTCAGAAGAAAGTTGTCTAAAAAGGGGAGGAGCTAAAAAAGCTTGTTTTAGACGGAGGGGGAACTGAGGGGCTGCAGTATAATTTAAAGAAGGATTATTTTGAACTATGAATCATCCAGAGCTGCTCTGGTAAAGACCAAGAATTAAAAAACATGGAGATGGACATGAGCAGAATCGGTTAACTGTGATGATTTTTACCTTTTACTAAAAGCTCTGTGACCAAAGTGCCAAAAAACTGACTTGTAGCCACAGCTAAGACCTTGTCCCTGGTTAGGCTTTTAAGACGCACCATATCAAATATAAAATCAGACAGTTATAATACACAAACTAATACAAATAGAAACATTAAAAAAATCTTTAATGATCATAGATTTGCTTTTGTTTAAACTATAATCTTCCATTTACATTAAAAATTTAGTAAGATAATGTTTCAAATCTGAGCCAATTAACTGTAAAGGACCCCATCACTGTCTATTTGTCATTTATTTCTTTATTTGCTGCTTACTCAGCTCTGAAGGATAAAAATGGAGCTCTGGTGACGCTGCAAGTCTGACGTAGGGTTTTAGCTGCCACGTCGAGTGCTAACCCATCACTCTGGTTGCGTGTGTGGGGTTGTTTTTTTTGTTTGTTTTTTGGGTTTTCTTCCAGCCACTGAACACCGTCAGCATGCCGGAGGCCTTGGCTAGTCTCCCTGTCCCAGCTGCAACAGTTAAGGCCCAGTCATCACATCCCAGACTGTGCTTTTATCCAGCTGATTGCACCGACACTGCCACCTCACACAGTGTGAATGACGAGGCCTGTAAGGGTTGTCTGTCATGAAGTGTTGGTAGTTTTTGTTGTGCTGCAGTCTCCAAACTTAAAACTAGGACAGAAATTTAGCACTAAATTCTCTTCTTGGTTTGAAGCGTTTTTGGTTAAATTCTGTGTAAACTTGGTTAAATCGTTAAATCTTGGGTTTCGTTAGCTTGCATGCTGGGAGCTTTTCAAACACATTCCTGGCTGGTATTCAAGCAAGGTACAATTAACAATTCCTGTGGCCTCAAAGTAGCATATTAACCTCCTGGAAAAGTATGTTACTAAAAGTATGGAGGTATACTTTTCCACAGGTTTTAATGCTGAGGTAAGGCAAGCTGAGGCCGTGTTTTCCTTACTGTTATTACTCACTGCTTCTCCCTGCAGTGAAAAAGCGTTTTCTTCTCCCTCTGCTGCAGCCCCCCCCCCTCCCCCCCTCCTCCTGTATGTCCACATTTCCACCACAGCTCCTCACTGTGGAGTTATTTTTCTCACCTTTCTGTCTCTGCCTGTTTATTTTTGCTTCCTGCAGGAGAAGAAAGGCGGGCATCCTGCCCAGCCTGGAGGATCTGCTGTTCTACACCATCGCAGAGGGCCAAGAAAAAATCCCTGCACACAAATTTACCACAGTGAGTTATCACAGCAGTGATATGTCTGAGAGTTGGATATTTATGGTGTCGGAACCTTTTGTTAAATAGAAATATTACTAGAAATAAATTACACAAGAGAAAATGGCCCCAAATCGCCCACAGGAATGGAGACAGAGTAACAGAGCAGATCTCACTTATTATTAAACTTCATTAGGGGAATAATGGAGAAGATTAAGTCATTAAACATTGTGCAGATTTGGATAGATCTTAGAAGTGAAATCAGGTGTTGGCTTAGAATCACACAAACTTTTTGAAGATATCAATGTAGTCTAAATTTCTCTTGGAGTGAAAGTACAGTGGTGTAATACCATTCTGCAGTGTTGGAAACCAGTTTAAAACCAGCTTGAAACAGGAACTTCGGGGTGGTTTTATACAACAGTTCCTCCCCTGGATAAATGACCTATAAAAACTACTAACTAGATGTTGTGGTTATCGTCTTCGCTGCAGCCCATCCAGCTGCGGCAGATGGCCACTCCTCGCTTAGCCCGGTTCTGCTGGAGGTTTCTTCCGTTTAAAATTCAGTTTTTCTTTCCCACTCATTGTTCGTAGGGAGTCATGATTGTTAGGGTTTTCTCTGTATTATTGTAAGGCCTTTACAATATGAAGCGCCCTGAGGCAGCTGTTGTTGTGATTTGGTGCTATATAAATACAACTGAATTGAATCAGTTATGAAGGTGAAAAGAAGATGGGAAATCCACACAATGTTTACAAATGGATAAATAATGCTGTGGTGACTTAACTGAAAAAAGACTTTCATAAAATGTACGACAAAAAGCATTTACAGCATAGCAGCTAAATAAATGCATGTCACACATAAATTACTGACTTGTTGGCAGTGATTCAGCCCTGTAGCTTTCTGAATTATGAGCTCCTCCTGCCAGGCTCTGGAGGAATCACAGCTCGCAGCTTTATTGATTTTGTTGTCAGGCTGTCTTAATCCTGGTGTCTCTCTCCTCTCCTCGCACAGGCTCTTAAGGCCACAGGTCTTCGCACGGGAGACCCCCGGCTGAAAGAATGTATGGAGATGCTGAAGGTGACCTTGAAGACAACCTCAGATGGAGCGCTGGACCGACACCTCTTCAAAAAGTATGCCTGTCTTTAATTTACTGAGCAACGATGGATTGATATGCTCGAGCAGGAGTTTTTTGCACTCTCATTTAACAAACTGCAGCCTAATTGGCTCCGTAAAATTTAATAAAAGATCCAGATGTGCAGTTTGAGTCAAAAGCCAGATGTTGGATTTTAATGTTATGTATAAGAAGACAGAACCTTGCATTATTGAGACTATATGGATATTCTTTATATATATTTATAGATTTTGTGTATCCCGTGTTTAATACCCTGCCTGCTGTCCCACCTTTATGACCAGCATCAATGTTTCATCACAAGAATTATTAAAGCTGGTTAGAGTCCTCTGCTTGTCCCTGCAGCAGAACAGGGTCACCGCTTGCCGTTAATCATTCATCATCCCTCGCTTTGCACGTCAGCAACCTCATCTTCAGGTTTTCATCACCCAGAAAAATCTGCTCAGGGAAACTGGTAGACTTCAATAACTGGAAATCAAATTGATAATTAGGAGATTCATAGGTGAAGATTTGGAGTAGATTTGGCGCAATCTGATTGTGTTTCAGTGTTTGGAGGTTTAATTTTGATACTGGCTGCTTATTCTGAAAGGGGGAAGAAAAACAAGGTGTTTTTAGTTTCCACTTTGCATAAAAAACTTAACAATGTTCCTTGTAATCTAACTCAGAATGATGGTGCACTTGAAAAGTCCACAAGTTTACCTCCTGCCTCCTTTTCCACATGACTTTACTTTGACCCGAGGACTGAGGAACAGGAAAAACGGCAGTGCTCAGAGAATACAACTGCACTCGATCACGGCCGATATGTTCTGTGATGGTGGATGTTGCTGACTTGGGTCTGCAGGGGGCCATCACACGACCTTCAAATTCATGTTTATTTGGTAATCAGAACATTTTTAGCCACCCAAACCAGTTGTTGAAACACAGCTGGAGAGGAAAGAAAGATATGTGGAGTAAAATGACATCCCCACCTCCACCCACCCCCTTGTGTCATTGGATCACTGCTGTGTGACCCCCACCACCCTCCCGGAGGAAACGACAGTGAGACAGAACTGGGTGGCAGCTTGGTGAGATCAGGCATATGATGGCTCACCGGGGAGCAAAAAATCCTCACTGAACAGACCCCGAGCCGGCACTCCTGGCTGGCGTCCATCACTTCCGCGCCCTGGGCTTATTTATAGAACCTCTCAGAGGGAAGCACGTGAGCGGGCGGTGGAGTGTAGCGTGTGTTTTCTCTGCAGGGATTAGACCGCTCGGATGCAGTAAGATAGCCAAGCTGTAAATCTCTCTGCTAACGGAGAGCTTCTATCTCACCGCCTTGTTACGTGGAGCTGTGTTTACTACGAGGTCTGCATCCATAATCGCTCGCATAAAACGCCCAGGACAAAATCTATAAGTGGTAAAAAAAAGCCAGACCATGCTGCTTTAGGGGTGATCTAGAGTACAGAACATGTTGGGAAAAGGAGTACCTATTTTCTTTTATTGTGTAATTTTAATTCCATGCTGCGAGGGAACAAGTGGGGATCTTTTCCTAAAACTACAGCAGCCACAGCGAAAGGTCAACAGAGTCGGCCGAGTCGAGCTGAGGATACAGCTCTCCCAGAACGCTTACTGGAAAATTTTAGCCTGGAAATAGAAGCTTTGAACCAGAAAAGCAAATATAGTCAGGCCCGTCTGTACACCAGCACCACAGTCGGTCTTTGAAATGCACACTTTCAGCTTTAACTCAAGGGATTTAATAAAAGTATTTTATTAACTCTTTTTTATAAATTAGACTTTTTCTTTTTTTACACAATTCTTTTTTTTTACAATTTTTAGATCCTCAAAAGTACTTGGACAATTGACTGACAAGTCCGTCAGCCTTTTATAAGGTTTATAAAAAGATGCAAACCACTGGTTACACTCAAAAAAAGCAAGGCCAGATTAGACTTTACCAGAGAATATCTGAAAGAGACTCCACAGATCTGGAAACAAATGTTTTAGAGAGATGAAACCAAAATGAGCTTGAACCAAAGAAACGGCTCCTGGTCTGAAGCATATCTGTCAAACATGGTGGAGGTAGTGTTATGGTTATGGGCATGTATGGCTCCCAGTAGAACCAGACCACTGGTGTTTATTGATGATATGCCTGCTGACAGAAGCAGCAGGATGAATTGTGACGCATACACGGCTATACTCTCTACTCAGACTCCTCAAGTTTAGGTGTTATTAAGAGGAAACGAGCTGAGCGAGGGAGCGCAGACTCACTGTATTTAGTCTTATCTAGTGTTCAAAAATCAGAACATTCCCTAATTATATCTAATGTTATATTTAGTAATGCGTGACCTTAAAAGCTTTGTGTCCATTAACTAGCTCCATACTTGTCATTAAAGTCTCAGAGGATTTGAAGCAGTCATAAAGGTCAATAAGGACATTCTGTACTCCTCAGCCTAAATATTTCTCTTTCCTGCCTCAGATGTGTCCAGAGCAACATCGTTTTGCTCACCCAGGCCTTCAGGAAGAAGTTTGTTATTCCAGACTTCCAGTCCTTCTCTGCTCACATCGACGAGCTGTACGAAAACGCCAAAAAAATGTCTGGAGGGCAGGTCAGTGAGAGCAGAGCTGAGTAGAACTGTATCTAACCGTTCCTTATAGACTAGTTTTAACATTGTGAGTCATTTGTCTGTTTGTCGAATACTTTGTGACATTAAATAACAGCCAGGACAAGATGGTTGGGAGTGAGGAATAGGTCAGATTAAACCTCATTGTTTCTTCACCCTGTAGGTGGCAGACTATATTCCCCAGCTGGCACGCTTCAGCCCAGACCTGTGGGCCGTCGCCCTGTGCACAGTCGACGGACAGAGGTATTCTGACTACGTGTAGAAGAACCTACAGAGGATGGTTTCTTCACCAGAAGCTTTGTAGTAAATGTATTTTTCACAAGTGGCTGTCAGATATGAGAAAATGGGGATGTGGTAAAAGCCAGACTTATCATTACGTAGATTTAGAGAGATTTTCTATTTCCTCTGACTCTGAAAAACTACTAACATACACCTTAAGAGTTTGAAGGTATAAGTGTATAAGTGATACACTTGTGTCTTTCGCAGGCACACTGTCGGCGACACCAAAGTTCCCTTCTGTCTGCAGTCCTGCGTGAAGCCGCTGAAATACGCCATCGCCGTTCACGACCACGGCACTGAGTACGTACATCGCTTCATCGGCAAAGAGCCCAGCGGCCTGCGCTTCAACAAGCTCTTCCTGAACGAGGACGGTGAGGAATCGGTCACTTCACACCTTCACATGGCGCACAGGTGCATGCAGTCTCTGTAAGAGGAGCCATTCACGTGGCCTGGTTTCCATGGCGCCATGATAAATTGTTAAGGAGCGTAGTTGGATAAAACAAAGTGGGCAGTGTGTAACGGAGACAGAAAAAACTTGAAAAACAACAAGCTGTTGGCATGTGGTTCCTTAAAAAGCAGGCAGAACGGAGCAGCCGAGACACAGAGGCGCTCTTTTAGTATCAGTCCTGCAGTGCAGGGGAATCAGAGCGTGGTTTCCCACAGGTCTGAAATACACCGAGGATGTCAGGCGATATCAGTTATCTCAATATAGAGCAGGTCATTTGTTCTTCGAGCACAGTGGGCCTTATGAGCTCAAAAAAACACTTTATTTCTGGACTCTACTTGAGTAACTTTGCATCTTGCACAGTTCAGAGTAATCCTCATACAGCTGTGGTCAGAAGGTTACGTTCACCTATCGTGGGCATTAATGTCATGGAGATTTGGGGTTTTGGTTGAATCATTGTGAAGCATATGCTTTTAATCAATTTAAAAAAACCAAGAAATGAGTGAATAAGTTTGAATTTATTTTAGATTTAATGGCGTGTTTAGGTGCTCAACCGGGAGTGTTTAGGGAAGCCATATGTTGACTGTTGTTGTGTGTTTGTACTTTGCACATATCACATGTTTAAAACACTCCTTCCATTCCTTGTTCATATGTTTGTTTTTTTGTTTTTTTATGTCTGTCTCTGGTTTTATATCTGTGAGATTATTCTGGTTTTGTTTGCTTGGATAAGAGATGTTGACAAAGTTTAACTTTGAGGATTTTATTTGCAGTTGAACAAAGCTTATACATTGGAACACATGTTGCTGCAATACTCACCATGTCGAAATGTTAAAGAGCAGTAACTTGGTGAAGTGAAGTAATGTCATATGTTGAATACAAATACGGTTAGCAGTTTTTGTTCAACCTGAATAGAGTTGGGTTTTATTGTGTCTGTAGCTTCTCTGAGCGGAAACTGGTGTGAGAACGTTTCCAGGTTTCCTCTTTGTTGTTATCAAACCGAGCAGAGAAGTCGGTGGTGGCACAGATATTCCAGCTGTTTATTTTCCCTTTAAAAAAAGTGAAAAGAAGGAAACATGGCTCTTCCTGTTGCTTACGACAATTACAACTCAGAGGGGAAGTGTTGTAATTGTGCCCTATATGGTTTTTTAGTTCACTCAGTAGATTATTCACTTGTGTTTTGATCTCTGGCACAAAAAGGCTTCCCTTCTTTTTCTTTTACTGTATACTTTTTGAGAAAGTAAACAGTAAGTCACAAATTACTGTGTTCCCAAGTTGCTTTTCCAAGGGCTTGTAGAACAAAGAGGCGGAGCTTGCAGTATCTGGCTAATCAGAAACATGAGCAGGACTTCCATCGGCAGAGTGGCCAATTTTTAAAAAGAACATCAAACAATATAATACGGAATAATAAACTGTGGACTCTATCAGCTTATATACAACAGAGTAGTATGTGGCTGTGATGTGCTCAGTGAAGGTGTTCCTGTAGCATTAGCTTGCTAAAACCTGCTCTTATTAACTTCTATTTCCTGTCCTGCAGATAAACCACACAACCCCATGGTTAATGCTGGTGCTATTGTCTGCACCTCCCTCATTAAGGTAAGCTTTTATTCTACATATATTCACTGTGGAAGCAAATGTTCAATCACAACCCCGTAAATTTGATTTGAGGCCCCTGTGATTTTTGCTTCGTTTTCGTTTTATAAATCCACATATGTAGATTTACGTTTTACTCCCCTAAAGATGATTTTTCTGGATGTCTGACTGGAGCAGGGAGTAAAATAGTTGGAGAGAAATTGAATGGAATAAAATTATAATCGTGTGCAGAACGTGTTTCCGCCAGATTAGTGTATACAGGGAGATTAAGGTTATAGATAATCATGCTGAAAGGGGATTTGGTTGAAAGCGGCATCGCTCGGAGATCCTGCGCACACACACTCCACAGAGTGGGTGGAGCTGGAGAGCAGGTCAGCTCCACCACATTTAATCAGAGAACTCTTCTATTACCCGGGAGTTTCATTAAATATCCTCCTCTGACCTGCGTACAGACGCACAGGGAGCTGCGGTGAATACAAGAGCACCACCTGCTGATTGAATCAAAATTAAAAACTCCTTCCTCATTTGGCCGGTGAGGATGAGTCCAGGAGGGCTTTTTAGAGAGGAGTTTAATTACATTCAATAAGAGAGAGATGGAACGCAAAATCAAACAAGTTGGAAAATCTTCAGGCAAATCCTGGAAGTGAACATGTTGGAGTGCTTGTAGGAAACAGCATTGCATACTTTATTTTTCCCAAAAGCTGGAAAATGGTTAAAGCAGCCAAAAATGTCTGGCTTACTAAAACAAATACAGTATTGCAACAAAATGGCTGAAAAGGTGAAGAAGCATTTCCATTACACAGAAAATAGAAATAGACAGAGTGAGGCTGCTAACAGTGCAGTGGTTTATAAATTAGCAGGTCAAAACTGAGCAAATGTAATGAGGGAGATACAGGGTAAGGGCAAGTTTTATGCATGTTTATCTCCAGAAACAGTACAGCTATTCAGATCAAGGACAGGCAGCTGAGTGAGAACACATCTGAGGTCAAACTCCTCAAACTGTAATAGCTGACTTGCAGGATAACACAGCAGCCTTTGTTACCATCAGATTTTGACCCAACACTGTGAAAAAGTGTTTGTCCTGTTCCTGATTATCTATTGTTTTGTATGTTTGTCACACGTAAATGTTGTAGATCATCAAACAAATTTAAATGTTAACCACAGATGACACAATTAAACACAAAATGCAGTTTTTAAATGAAGGTGTTTGTTATTAAGGGGAAAAAGTGATTGCCCTCTAAACCTGGTGCTGAGCAACAACTCTAAATGTGCCAAAGCTCCTATTTCTGCCAGCTCTGCGAGGCCCCAGATACAATATTAAAGTAAAGGGAAGAACTGATTCAGCCACTTGTAGGCAGAAAAGTGTTTCCACTGATGGTTGTATTTTTAACATTTCAGTATGTTATGTCCCAGATCTGATACTAGAGGGAAGTAAAAAGAAAACTACATGAAAGTGAGTTTGTGATGTTGCAGAGCTCTACGTGCCGACTGCTGAGAAGAAACGCGGATACTCTTGTGTTCTCTGCAGTTTTTATCTTGGAGATGTAGAGATATGACTTACAAACTCAAAACACGGCAAACTCCTCAACTAGCTGTAAGAAGAAAATTTGCTGCCCATAACACCCAATACAAAAATCTCTAATCTATTTTACCCTGACAGCAAGAACCCTCCCAGAACTCCTCCTTATCCTAAAAGAGCAAAATCACAGCAGTTTTCAGCCTCAGACTTGATGTTAGAGAAGAGCAAAAAAATTGCACAATTAACTCAACAAAAGGAAAATAAAGCCGCTGTGCTTTCCACTATCGTACCGTCTCTTTTCATAAAGGTTTGTTTGAAAAGATTTCCATAAACTAACACTGCTTCATCATTTGTTTAAAAACAGCAGCACAACTCCAAAATGATGTTAACACATCTACTGGACTGTGAAATGTAGAAGATTTAGGGAAAGGATTATATTACATCAGGGTTAGTAATTCTTTGTCTCCATCATTATGCTTTTATATTGAAAAGGTCCTTATGAGTCACACTGTAGGCGGTTTACTCTCGAGGGAGGAAGGATTTAGGATTCATCTACAGGAATCCACAGAAAAAGAAAATCATATCTATAAAAAAATTAAACTGAGTTCTTTAAGTTTGTCATTTCGTTATGACCCAGTTATTTAATAGTTTTAAGTGTGAGAGAGGTCAGCTATTCTATTCCTGATTTCCTTATCCAAATCTCCTCCCTCCAACACTATCCGGTTGTTCAGTGATGACGCGACAAATCCTACTTCCGGGTCTAAAGTAGTCTGCGTTTAATATGGCTTTTGTGTTGTTAACATGTTTAATGTTATGTATTTTCTTCTATTTGATCTCAAAAAGCTCCTAAAACAGTCAGTGATCACTGTTGACCCTTGACCTATTATGGATGGATTATCTCAGTTGTTCTCCTGGCTGAAGTTTGGTCCTTTTACAGCATCCTGCCATGCGATTACATTTGTTCCTGACCACCGAGAACACTCACGGTAACTTTTATCGAGTGGAAAAAAAGTTAGTTTGTTTATATTATGCTAACATAGCTGTGTCGCTAGCGGTCACGTAGCACATCATTATATACCAGCTAGCCAAACTTCAGTAACCCTACAAACGTCACTGCTGTTTAGTTTTCTGTCTTCATTTATGCTGGAAGTGATAGCAGAGCTGTACGTTTTAATTTGTTTCCAAAACCCCGCAGTCAGGACATGCTATATTGTATTTAGATAGAAGCTAGCGAGCTAACTTCCTGCTAACTTCTAACTCCGTTAAATGTCATAAATTCCGTTTTCATGGATGCCTGGATGTTAAACTCAATTGTTACACCTGGTAGAGCAGAACGCTGATCATTTTATTAAAGATGAAAGACTTTAGACAGTTTTTCAACTCTCAGTAATGCCACAGTGATATATGGACCTGCAGCGGAGTTTAGACCCAGACACGGCTAGTGACGTCAGACTGAACAACCGGATAAACAGCCCAGCTTTCCATCCTTAAAAAGAAACATTTTATGTTGGTAATGTTATGATGAATCATCTCGTGTATCTCTTTTGGTAGAAACATTGTATGAAGATGATTGTTTCAAATGAATATCCAGCTGAGTGGACATAATGTATGTCGTCAGCAGAGGAAAAAGGTGAACTTTTCCACTTCTGATAATCATTCCCACAAGATGTAAAATCAGCTTTCTTGAGTCCCAGCCAATCACTGTTTAAATCACTTTAAACGCTCTCCTTTGTGATGTACCTTTTCAAGGCCCGTTGTGTGGTTTTATGTGTTGTTGCATATTTTACAGCATTAGGATCTTTGGGAAATTATGACCACACAGCCTCAGGTCAATGACGTTGGTAATTTTTCCTTTTTAATTATTTTTTCCCTTATTTGATCTGGATTTGTGAGAAGCTTTAGCCTCCACATGGCTGTCTATGAATGTTTTAATGTTGCTTTTTATACTTTTCCGCCTGCATTTCCCCTCCCCCCTCAAAAAAACCAAACTGTTTATACACCTGGATTATAAACAGTGCAGCTCTGGCACAAACACTGGTTTTATATCATACTCCATTCTTCTCTGGAGAGGGAGCTCTTTTTTTGTGCATATGTTTCTTTTCAAGCAATTTGTTTGTCTTTAGTAATCGGTATGAAAGAATAAGTCGTGTTAGTGGCGATGCTCGTAAATTCATGGGGATGTTTTGCTGTCTTTATTCAAAAGTGTGGTCCGTCAGTTTGAGAAACTTTTCTGGCGGCAGATTAAGAGCTCCATCATATGTTAGAGAAAAGCAGGAAGAGTCACCGTTTTAATTCTCTGAGAGTGATGTAGGGCTGCTCAATTAATCGAATTTTAATCACGATTACGATCTGGGCTTTCAACGATCATTAAAAATGACTGAGCCGATTATTAGCCCCTCCCTCATTTATCCGCGACACCTTAAAGGCCGGTCCGTGAAAATATTGTCGGGCATAAACCGGTCTGTGGCGCAAACAAGGTTGGAGACCGCTGATTAAGAGGACCCGAGGGAAGCTCGGAAAGCTAAGCAGAAGTTATTTGGAGAGTGACTGCCGTTGGTTGAAAAGAGAGTTTAAAAAAAAAAAAACTTCAGTGGTGTTGCACACTATTTTATATTATTTTTTAAAGTCATTGTTAACCCTTTAAAGCCGGTCAGAGCAGCACGCTCCGTTTTGCGTAACTATTTTTAAATCCCTGTAGAACCTGAACCGTGTAAGCTAGCGCAATAATTTGTTTTGCATATGAAACCGGAGGAGTTGTACTTACATCTTATGCCATCAGCTTGTCCTCGGTCACGGTTTCGTTCCACATATAGCTTTGCAAAAATTGCATAAAAAGCGCTTGCAGGAACAAAAACATAATATTCCAGAAACACGCTTTGCCGTTCCTATCAGCTGTTCGTAACACTTCCCACAGTGAAATGATGCACCTGCTGTTTTCTTTGCAAATTTGCATCATAGGATTGTTTTTTGTTTTTCCTGCAGTATATAAAAATTGCTGTATCTCCAAAATAAAACTATGAAGACACTCAAAATAAATTTCCTGTGGTGGGAAACTATTTTTTGCAACTTTATTGTATTTAAAGTTTTGAGGGATAAACCTCTTAAATTTCTCCAAGTAGAAATATATGTAAACAAAACAAAAGCGATTTTCAATTTTTTTTTGTAGTTTATTGCACTTTTTTGCAATTTATGTAATTACTATGGACTTAATGCATACATATTATTAAAATATGGGCTATAACAGTTGTATTGATGTATAGCAACTTGAAATGCTCCCACAAATGGCACTACAGCATGTAAAAAAAATAATATAAGCTCTGGTGGACTTGGTTCTATAGTAGGTCTTAAAGGGTTAAATAAATATCGTCAAATAATCGTGATCTCAATTTCAGTGAAAATAATCGTGATTATCATTTTTGCCATAATCGAGCAGCCCTAGAGTGATGATTTGTCATGAGCAACAAGGACAATATAACTCCAGAGTGAGTTATGTTTTCACAGCCATCTCCAGAGTGCCTAACTGGATTTATTTATTTCTTTTTATCACTTGTTTATTTACAGAAGCAATCATTTGTTCACGATGTCAGAGAGTTAGGGATTGGTAGGCACTAGTGGTGCAACGGATCACTGTTGATCCGTAATCCGAACCGATCCCACTCCACGGTTCGGCGCGCACGTGATCCGAAGATTCGAAAAAGAAGAAAAAAAGTATGTGTATGGTGTGCGTGGTCAGTCTGTCAAGCCATAGTTATGGCCAGCGCTAGCGGTCCAGGTGGAGAAGCAGAGGAGTTTGCGGCGTTTAAGCAGCCCTTTGCTGCCCAGTCCGTCCAGGATAAAGCTATTACAAAAGCTACTGGGGTGTTTAGCTGCAGACGTGAGGCCGTATTCCGTTGTGCAAAACAAGGGGTTTAAACTGTGATGAACGTGCTTGCATGATATCCTGTTGCGCATCCACTTCAGTGACAAGATCGTTCCAAGCATGTATGAACAGGAAAAGTCTAAAGTTATGGCTGAACTGTCCCAGGTGTCTTCTGTTGCCCTAACTACAAATGGGTGGATCTCCATGGCAACGGCAAGATTCGTGAGCTTAATTAGTTTTTATATAATTGCGTGGAATGAGTCTTGAGTTGAATGTTTTTTAATAGGCAAAAAATACTTAAATAAGTAAATGGCGCGTTAAATTTGTCTTTTTGGGTTGTTTTTTTTGTTTTGTTTTGTTTTGCTGATCCTAAAATTGAGCCGATCCGTAGCTTAAAACCATGATCCGATCCGAACCGTGAGATTTTGGATCCGTTGCACCACTAGTAGGCACTGGACTGAACTTATGTAGATCTATTGTTTTGCATGTGTAATTAACACGAGGGCTTTCGGTGCCTCATATAATATTATTTAACCTTATACAGTCATATTTAGAGTGATGCACTGGGGAGGACAACACTGTCTTCCTAGAAATAGGGGATCAGGACCCCCGGGTCCCACCTTTGATTTTCACCTGAGGTCACAGCAGATTCATGCATCACTTTGGGAAAGCAAAATGAAAGCGTAAAGGTGAAGCTGGAGCCCAGAAAAACTCTGCAGGCAGCAGTAATTATAAATATCTGAGGTGCAGTTTAAAAGTAGAGCAGCAGCTTTCAGGGAGACTGTTACATGATCTGAAAATGAGAATTCATGCTCAGGCTGTTGAATAAAGGCAGTAACGTTCCCCGTGCTTCAGGCTTTGTTGTTCTTGTCACATTTGGCCAAAGTTTTGGTTTTTGTCTGATTTAAATCGAAGGAGGTGAGTTCACACTGCGAACCACATGACTGAGTCTGTTATCTGAGAGATAACAGTCACTCACTCCATCTACATCTACTGCTGTATTATAGTAATAATGATGAAGTTCTGCAGTGTTTAGTAAAGTTTTAAATTTGGTTCTTCTTTATAGGTTTAAATACATTAGTGCTCCGTAACTTGATCTGGATCAACTGTATAAATATTTCTGGAAATGTTTATAATTTTACTGTAATAATAATAAAAAATGTAGGGAAACATGATTTAATGAAAGGACTCAAATAGAATCGAGTAGAGTTGAAACAATTTAAATGACATTAGGTGTAAAATAAGTAAGGTTTCATTCCACATCAACATCTGTATTTGTCAGTTATCGTAATTATCAATAAAATCTGTAAACAGGTAGGACAAAGAAATGTTGGCCTCAGAAAGGCTGAAGCAACTGTTGGGCTTAAAATACAGTGGCTCCTACATTTCCCACAATGCACCAGAAGTTTTCTTTGACTTTGACCTGTAAACCGGAGCCTTTAACCCATAACCCCTTATTTTAGGGACTAAAATGACCAAGGAGTGAAATTATATTTTATAAAGCAGACGTCTTTAAAATGACTCTGCTGTTGTTTCTCATACTTCAATCCAAGTAGAAGAAAAACTTAAATGATACAAACATACTGTGATACATAATTCATTCAAATATACCTCGACAAACCAAATCTAGATGATCTGGTGACTCTGTAATACTCTGAGATCAACACAAACTGTAATGAAGTCTTCTTTACAAACATCTGGTTTGTAGAGATTCAGTGATTGGAAATCACTGAATCTCTTTGCATTTCTTTTCACTGGAAGTGAAAAGAAATGCAAAAAAAAGGCTTCAGTGTTAAAGAAACGTAATATTTCACACAATTCCCCATCGTCCACGCCACACCAACGCACCAGTTACTGTAAATGACTGCAGAAAGCTGTAGAAGCAGCAGATTGATAAATATGAACTTAATTTTGTGGCTCGCAGTGTGATTGCACCTTAAAGTCTAATCACGTAACCATACAGTAAACACGCCTGTAGTAATCAGTAGCTGTGCTCTTAAGTCACTTATTTAAATGAACCTTTTATTTAATTCTCTATTCAAAAAAGCAGAAGCCCCCGAGTGGATTTAACAATTTTCGTTCACCTCCATCTCCAGCTAGTCTCCCACCCCTAATCTTAATTCATCTGACGTCATGCCTGAATGGCCTTTTTAACTGGTCACATGAGTAGTGATGTAAACCTGCACTGTTTTCCTGCCGTAGCTTAATTTCATAGAGACGTGGATCATACGTGATAGTGCTAATGTCGTCACACGGGTGACCGTTTTTCATGCTTTTATTACTGCAGTTTTTGTTTTATGAATATTTTGATTGGTTCTGTTTGTGTTACAGCAAGGGGCAAGCAACGCTGAGAAATTTGATTATGTGAGTACTATTGGGAAGATTTATTGAATATTTAAATATTGACTGAAGGAGAAGTTTCCAAACTGAAGTTATATAAAAAAAAATGTCAGGGCTACATTATTCTTGGAATTATACCTTTTTCTTCAACACTTACACTTTAAAATTGTTTTTATTCTCAAAAATTTGATTCTAATTGTGAATATTTCTACTTTATTTTCAATTTTATTCTTGAAATTTTAGCTTCACACTCAAAATTTCATTGACATTTGTCAAATTTGAATTTTATTTTTATATATTGTTGTTTTATACGACATTATTCATTAAACATTTTTATTTAATTAACTTTTCTGTTGTCTTTAGTCTTGACATAGTTTTTACTTTAATCATAACGTTTTTACTTTGTAGTCTCAAAAGTTTGGTTTAAATCTTAATATTTAATATTCTTAATATTTAGACTATTTAAAATTACAATTACTCTTATTTTTTGAATACTTTGAATATCCCTTTGTCTTTAAAATGTAATCTTTAAACTGTAAAGGATGATTTTATTGTGAAAGTTTTACTTTTTTAAGTATTATTTTAGTTGTATAATTTCAGTATTATATTCCAAATTGCAATATTTTGGTTAAAATTTAGATTTAAGTTTATGATTTTGTACTAAAATTATAAGTTTATTTTGGATATTTTAATTGTATTGTTGTAATTTCATGTATAACTGATGAAGTTACAACAATGATTTTCTACCCAAATTTGTATATTTGTTTTCTTAAATTGAGTAAGTGTTAATGCCAGCAATTGTGACTTATTTGTAGAAGTTTCAGTTTTATTCTTTCAATTTTAACTTTAGCGTCAGCTGCTCTGCATTATCATTATTATTTATTTTTTTATATGTATGCTCAGTGTCCTTGAGCCTTCTTCGTAGTCTTGTGTTTGTGTTGCGTGTTTACTCTGAATCTGCTCTTCTGCTCTGCAGGTCATGAACTTCATGAACAAGCTGGCAGGAAACGAGTATGTGGGCTTCAGCAATGCCACGTGAGTGCAGCAGAGTTAGAAATAAAACAGATTTTCCATGTTTAGATGAAATGAAGCACTTTAATGTCTTTGACAGATTTCTTGTTTACAAAACAGTTCTGCATCTCTGAGGTGGATCTCAGGTCTCGCAGCAACTTCCTGGTTCAGTTTGAGTTCATGTAACAGGATCTGAGTCGCATCATGAAATAAACCTCTCTCCTCTCTCTGTGTGGCTCAGTTTCCAGTCAGAGCGTGAGTCTGGAGACAGAAACTTCGCCATTGGCTACTACCTGAAGGAGAAGAAGGTGAGATTAGATGCTGCTGACAACTGAGACGGGTTTTTGTTGTTTAAAAGGAAGCTTTTCTTCCTTTTGTGAACACACTATATTTGTGATTTCATTCTTAGCTTTTGTATTTTGAATTTTATTTTTGGTATTTCTGCATAAATATTAGGATTTCTGTTCCAGTAATTAATCAGTTTATCACCTGGTTTATCCTTTGATGTCTCTTGGTTTTCCTTTTTTCTGTTTGAAGAAAAGCAGCAGGTGTGTTATGAGTTCCCATTTTAAAGTGTTTTTATCTTTAACAGTGTTTTCCAGAGGGGACGGACATGACGTCCATCCTGGACTTCTACTTCCAGGTGAGTAGAGCTCATCCTGATGCAGTGGAATCACTAATGGGACAGGATTTTTGTTTGTCATTGTGATCCAATCATTCACGAATCTTTGTTTCTCAATCAGTTGTGCTCCATCGAGGTGACCTGTGAGAGTGCCAGCGTTATGGCGGCAACTCTGGCCAACGGCGGTTTCTGTCCAATCACGGGCGAGCGTGTGCTGAGCCCTGAGTCTGTGCGAAACACCCTGAGTCTGATGCACTCCTGCGGCATGTATGACTTCTCGGGACAGTTTGCTTTTCACGTCAGTATCTCCTCGTCCTGATCTCATGTTCAACCTGCTACCATCTCCCTGTTTTCCCGTTTTGCACCAGAACTTTAAAAATCTGCAATCTGCAATTGCAGGGTTTCCTATAACTTAGACAATTGAAAATACAGTGCTCTACTGTAATGGTTTTTTGGGGGGGGGTTGGGATCTGTTGGTTACTTTAAGAAAGATGTGAGCCACACTTTTAACAGGTAATCTCACATCACACATTCTCTCTTTCTGCCTCAGGTTGGTCTGCCGGCTAAATCGGGTGTGGCTGGCGGGATCCTGCTGGTCGTTCCCAACGTGATGGGCATCATGTGTTGGTCTCCTCCGCTCGACAAGCTGGGCAACAGCGTCAGAGGCATCCAGTTCTGCACGGTAACATCATCTTTAAAGTCATTTCCTGGACTATGCTTGAGTAGCTTTGCATGATTCAAAATGGTAAATGGCCTGCATTTGTGAAGCGCTTTTCTAGTCCTTAAGGACCCCAAAGCGCTTTACACTACATTCAGTCATTCACCCATTCACACACACATTCACACACACATTCACACACTGGCGATAGCAAGCTACATTGTAGCCACAGCTGCCCTGGGGCGCACTGACAGAGGCGAGGCTGCCGGACACAGACGCCACCGGGCCCTCTGACCACCACCAGTAGTTCAAAGTTCAAAATAATCCTTTATCTCCTTTATCTCACCCTAAGATACTTTTATTATTCTTTTTTAATATTTGGGTCATGTTTTCTCCTTTTAGGATTTGGTTTCCCTGTGTAACTTCCACAACTATGACAACCTGAGGCACTTTGCAAAGAAGCTGGATCCTCGCAGGGAGGGAGGAGACCAGAGGGTGAGCGCCAGCACCATCAGCCTTCATCCTTCTCCATTTTCACAACCTCGACTATTTTGACCTTTACACGCTGTAAATGTCCTTCTGCTGGAGTGCGGTGTTAAAATCCTGAATGTTTGATGCATATTTTGAGCCATTAAAGCTGCTGTTAGCTTGTGTGCTGTGATCTTCTTCACAGTGAGTAATGTCTGAGTTACATTACTGTGGGGTTCAGATTGAAAAAGACTGATCAGAAATCACCAGACATCACTACCCAGACTGCACTGCAACATAACTAACATAAGCGGAAGTTCCTTTTAACGCACCAACAGAGATCATTGATGTAATTATTTTGATTATTTTCTGCGGTTTAGAGCAGTTTGTGTTGATTTTGACTCTTAAGTGTCACCATAAAAGGCAGATTACCCTCCTTGTTTGTGGAAGCTTAATCCACAGCGCCATCTGCTGGAAGATTACTGCATCAGCTGTGTTATTTCCCAGCTTTACACAACCTGATCATTGGTGTCTTTCACTGTACATTAAACCACATGAAAAACAACAAATATTAGATTTTTCAGTTCTACCATATTTCAAAAACACAGTAACACTAAGCTATGATGCATTATTATAGCATCACGGTCTCTGCTTTGTTTTCTCGTGTTTCAGGTGAAGTCTGTCATCAACCTGCTGTTTGCTGCTTACACAGGAGACGTGTCAGCTCTCAGGAGGTACGCCAGCTCTCAGGTTTAGTGTCAGTAACACTCAGGACCGTTGGACAGCACGGAGACATTCATTTGATTTTAATTTCATATATGATTTTTGGCCACCACACACAGATAACAGGCAGGTACACAAACCTCCGTGTAGACTTGAGCGCTCACCATCTGATGACAGCATCTACATCACTTGGGCCCAGGCACACCAATTGGATTATTTGACTTGTTGGTTTGGGGGAAAAAAACTGCACTAAAACTTGGCACCAATTTAAATCAGCAGGGTCCTGCTCTCATCTTTACATTCTGCTACGTTCCTGTAAGTTAATATTTCTAAATTAATCTTTGCAGGCTAATAATATAAAGTCTTTCATTCCATTCATTGGGTTCCCACGATGGATGTGAATAAAACTACTTGACGGTTCCTCTTTTTCTGCTGTGATGTTCTGCAAACACTGCAGGATTTTGACACTTTGGAGGGGGATCTTTAGTAAACTGATCATTTTCCTGAAACTAGCGAATCATGTTTACTGGATAGTTGTCTATGGCCAAGTGGAAAGTGATTGGTTGATTTCAGTCCATTTCAGTTGAGAGCTGGATGGATACAGCCTCGCTTTTATGGGACATCTGAACTGATGTTGAACAGATCGCGTTAGAAATCATTGCAATGTTTTTATTATTTAACGTCACTTGCATTAAATCGGAACTGCTTAGTGGGAGTAGCCCACACCATCTATTGTATCCACATTTATTTTTTGTTGTGTGCCTGTCTGTCTTCAGACTAGTCCTGTAAACTTCAAGCTGCTCAGTGCAGAGGAAGGCTGTGATTAGCACATGGGGACACACCATCAGTACTGATTTAGGGACCGCTGAAATTAGCTCTTTGCATTTTCATTGGCAGAGCCTGCATTTTAAATATCAGTCAGTAATAGTCATGCAGTTGTGGGAAGCCAAAATCAGGGAGTTTGCAAAAAGGGAAAGACATCTTTGCCTGTTTTGAGTCTCTTCTGAACAGCTGAGGTGCAGCATGTCCACCAAGGAAAAGGAGGTAGAGGTCTGATATGAAGATGTCAGCCACTAGATGGCTTTTCCCCCCCAGTTTAGTCTGCAAACATCACTTCTAGTCTTTAGGTAATTTACCTTCAGCACCATCGCAAAGAGCTTGAAACTTAAAGAAACTCACATGATTGAACCAAGTCCAAATTAGTCTGGTTGTTTCCACATGGCTCTCACTCCTTCCTTCCTGCTTGGCTGTTCTGTCTTTGTGCAGGTTTGCGCTGTCCTCCATGGACATGGAGCAGAGGGACTACGACTCGAGGACAGCGCTGCACGTGGCCGCCGCTGAAGGTGAAATGCGTACAGTCAGGTTGTCGTCATGGCAATTACTCTGTTTGGTCAGCTGACCCGATGTTTGTGTGTTTCAGGACATGCTGAGGTGGTCCGCTTCCTGCTGGAGGCCTGCAAGGTCAACCCAGTTCCCAAAGACAGGTAACCGAGACCACACTTTACTTTAGTTATCTTTTTAATAAATACATGTAAAAAAAAAACAAAAACCTTATCTAGATAGATGGAGATGGAGGGAATTTCTTTGAGCCAGATGTGTTAAATGAAACGAGGTGGATTTGTGTTTAAAGTTCTTCGTGTCTGGTGCAGGTGGGGGAACACGCCGATGGATGAGGCCGTGCACTTCGGCCACCATGACGTCGTCACCATCCTCCGCGATTACCACAATCAGTACACCCATCAGGAAGGCAGCACGGCCAAGAAGAACGAAGAGAACCTGGACGGGCTGCTGTGATGGAGAATGCGCTGCTCAGGCGTGTGAGGCCGGGCGCTTGCCTACGCCGGCGAGGGGAAGAGATCAGGCGGTGCTTTAGACAAAAAACTGGAAAGATCGCAAGTAGACTCATCGCTGAAATAACTGAAAACAAACCTTTACAGTATCTGTTAGCGCAGCAGCCGCCTCCCTCCGAGTGTAAATGCTCGTCATCATGTTCTCTTTAGGTGTCGTTGGGTTTTTGTATGGAAGTGTGGAAGTACTCTTATTTTCCGTGTTTCAGCTTTTACGTTGACGGTTCTTTTTATTCTGAACATCAGCAACAGGAAGCAGCAGCAGTATAAAACCTTTGTTATGGAATGTAACTCCTCCCCCCCAAACACTTTTTGATGTGCGTTTGTGATAATCGATGTAAGATAAACTGTACATTACTGTAGTGTTTGTGTATATTAACCGAGGACGGCGAGTCTCTGTAAATAGGTGTAAAAATGTGTAGTCGATCGGTCTCGTGTGGTGATGGGTTCAGATTTGATGACAGTGTGTGTTTCAGTCAAACTTTTGGATAGTATTTGAACCATAAAATTATTCTTCTTATTTTTTTTCGTAAGCAGTTTTTTAATGTGGCGACAGATGAGTTAAAGGGTTTTTTGTTTTTATTGTTGTTGTTTTTCCACTAAAACTGGAATTTTCACCCTTCTTTTCTTTTATTTACTTTAGCAAGCCAGCCAAAGTTCAGTTCCTACTTCGTCTCCTGACCATTGAAAGCGTTTCTGCATATCAGACGCGACACTGCCAGGGCTCCTGCAGGGAGAGTGAATGACTGTAAACATGCAAGAAAATGTTTTTCTTACACTTTGTCTTAGTTTAAAGAAGTCACAGCAGAAAATGGATGCACTCAGCAATGGAGATATTTCAATACTTTTATTTTGAAAGTCTGTCTAGTGTATTTCAGTATGTGGCATAAACAGTGAGTTGATTGGTCCCTGTGAGTTGCTTTAAAGTAACTAAGGAGTACTGTGAAAGTTGCTACTACTACTCTTACTATTCTAGTTATTATCACAAATCCTTTAGTGGCCTTGTTTGAAAACAGAAAGCGTCACATTTTAATCAGTTTAAACATTTTAAGGTCTCGCTAATAGAGACCTAGAGACTTGTCGCTGAGTTGAAATTGGTTGCAAAGACTGTGTTGCTCTGATAGTCAGCAGGTTGCTGTGATCGCCTGTTGATGGCATCGAAGATGCCGACCGGTCTGCAGAGGTCTGTTCTCAGTCTTCATAATTTCTCTACCACTCAGTGAGCAGTTGGCAAGTGTCAGACAAGTTGGAGTCTTCCATACAAACTGCACAAATGCAGCAGCCTGTTAGCCACTAAAGCGAGGTTTTTGCTACACTAGTCTTTGTAATCGACCTTAAAATGAATATGCATGTTTCCCTAGCAACCTGTACGTTCTCTAGGATTAAGATAACACAGAGCAACTCGACAGTTTCACCTTACTTTTCTTTTGACTTCATAAATCATCTATATATCTTATAGATGGTTCTTAATCTTTCTCCTCATTGAACTTCTTTTTAAAACTTTATTGGTAATTCTACCAGTGTCTGACGACAGCCTCTGTAGTTTCTAGGCACAAATTGTAAAATCCCCCCAAACAACATTTAAATGCAGTGTTATTTAAATGGAGAATTAAAAGAAACTGCTTGAGTACTTTATTTTTTTCTTTCCTGCTGTAGACGTGAAAATTCCACATGTAAGTCCTCGGATCTACATCTTAATTAATCCTGCATTTTAAGCTAGTTAAAGTTGGAATTAAAAACATCCAGCATTCGTTTAACAACCAGTGAACTGCTTCCTTTGTTGATCCTCTCATTTTCTGCTGTTCAAATTTAAAGGCTTTTATTTTGGAGGAGCAGTCATACTTGAAAAGCAGATGTGTTTTTGTGTGTCTGAAGCACGCTTGACTGTTTTTACTTCTTTTTGAGCAAACAAACTGAACCAGACAGTCTGTAATGTAATCCACAACTTAGAAAATCCACAAACAGTTTTTGTTTTTTTCTCGGGTTTGGATCAGTTCATCCAGTTTACATTTCAAATTAAAAAAGGAACTTAAAGGAAGCACAAAACACCAATATTTTTGACACTAGTAGCAATAAGATGACGTGATTGTAGGATGAGGTGAACTGATCCAAATCCAAGTCCAAAGTATTCTGAATGTAACGTGTTTGGTGTCGTTCTGTTTCTTCTTCATGTGTATGTAAAGCTGCTGCAGCTCACTGAGCAAATGCAGGCGGCCCAGATATTTATTCACAGAATAAAAACATAGAAAAACCAGCTGGCTGTTTGAGTTTTATATGAATGATTTAGGAGGTTCCTTCACCGCCATGATGCTGGTTAAACCCACGACCATCTCCATCGTCACGTTTTAATATCTCTTCTCTCGTCTGAAAAGATGGCTCAGGCGATACAAGAGCTACCACACGCTTTTTTCTTTATTCCACCTAAAAAAAAAAAAGGGAAAACGTCAAGAGGATTTCAGTATTTCTTTTCCTTGATAACTCAGTGAGTAGGCTTTTTACTTCCTTTCACAGCAGGTGAAGGCTTGGTCAGATGAAAAGCAGATCAACCCTTTTGTGCTTCACTTTTCAAGCCTCTAAAAGTCACTGACAGGCCCGAGGTTGAACCCACAGCCAGTGAAAGCTCGGAATAACCGGCAAACACTGCGAATGACCGAAGACAACAAAAAGTGCTAAAACTCTGTAAATGTGTAAAGAAAAGAAAAAAGTACCTTTAATGTGATGATATAAAACTGACGTTTAACTGGCTGAAATTAAATAAGAGAGCAGTAGGTCTTAAAATATAAAACTTCACCTGTTTGTATTTGATCAAACAGATTTATTTTCCTGATATTCAAAGACTTCAACTTTTGGCATTACTCGAGTATGTACAGTAACATATTTATATAAATGTATTTACAGGCAGTATGGTTGGTGATATTACTCATGTCTCACCTGGTAACACTTATGACTGAGTAGTTTTAGTATTTTATGTGTGGTTTGTTTTTAAATACAATTTTCAGTGAAATACAAGAGAAAGTAAAAGTGATGTATTTTGGTTAGAGTGAAGGTTAAGATTGGATGGGCCCCATGAGATTTCTTTGGTTTTTAAGTCAGCCGCAGCACTCTTGACTTTGGGCTGGAGAATATTTAGCTTGTAGGAAACATTTTTGTGTACAACTAGACTAAACTTTGATCTTTAAATTCACAGCAACTGTCCCAGTCTAGAACCAGTTCAGAATAATGGAAGAAATAGATTTTAAAACCAGTTTGAAACATGGTGGCAGACACCTGAGGCCAGTAGTCAGGATTTCATCTTATCTAGATACAGTAACTCACTCCAGAGCAACAGGTTTGAAATTAAATGACCAGCATCGCCACTCCTGGAAGATCCCTCTGACCTCTGTGTGTCAACGCCAGGAAGGTCTAAAGTCTTTGTGTTGTGAAATTTGTTTTCTAAAACACAATTTTGCTCTGTGACTTTTTTCCACCTGTTGGCTGTAAACAGTTCAACAGTTATTGTTCTTTAAACATTACTAAACAAAAGTTTAAGACCAATTAAAAAATGTTTAGTCTCACTCCATTTCTTCTTGTTGCATATTGAAGCTCTACCTGGAACCTTGTTAAGATCCAACCATGCAAAATACGATTTTTTCTGCCATTTTTCGAGTCTTAAACTTTTGACTGGGACTGTATGACCCTAAAAGAGGATATCTGTTTGTACTTTGCAGGTAGACTAAGCGTATTTGAATTCTGTTTTTATTTTCTTTACTCTGAGCGCTACTGTACATAGCGCCGAAGCAGCTGAAAGACTAAAAATTGAAAACCATCTTTTTTTTTTTTTAAATGAATTTATTGAAATAATTCAGATTCTCCTGCATCTCAGTGATAGAGCTGTGAGTCTCAACTCACTTCCTGCCTTCACAAAGTCTAAACTTTATTAATGTATTAGATCTTTTCCAGCCTTACTGGCCAAAACTTTTGAAGAACATCCTTTGAATAGTATATTACCTCACAATGCTTTTCCTCTCACACTGCAGCATCTGTGTTTTTGGTCTGCATTGTTTAAACTCTCATCTTTGTAAAATCAGTTGCTCTGTTGACAGTACATGTATCAATCGTTATACTGATGTTACTTGGCCCAGTTTAGAAGCAGCAGAAAAATATCAGTGTGAAACCTGTAACCTTAACAGTGTGTTAGTTCAGTTTAACCTCCGAAGACCCGAACTCTTTCATGGCATGCCTTTTTGATTTCTCTTTGCTCTTTGGGCTGATTGGGACCTGAAGAATGTAAAAAACAAACAATTAGTAGAATTTTTTATTTATTTTTTTAACCTGATTTTTGTTTCTGACAAAAATGAGATCCACATAAGAGGACATTTGTTTTAAATTTTGATAGAACAGTGGCAGCATAACGTCCTCGTAAGTGGATATCAGGCCCCTGTAGAGCAAAAACCCAGAATGTGATGTCCACATGTGGACGCTAGGTGCTAGGAGGTTAACTTAATTTTATACTTTTTATATAATTTTATAGCAACTGTTGTTTTAATGCTTTTTATTATAAAGGTAAAGATCAGACAGTATTACTGAAAGAACCCTAACCATCAAATGATGCGATGGTGGGGAAGAAGAACTCCCTTTAAACAGGAAGAAACCTCACAACAGGATCAGGGAGGGGGTGAGTGAAAGAGTAGGTTTTTATACCTTAAAAACAAAGCATGACTGACTCATTTTAATACAAGCATTTATTATACTGATAAAATGAATCCAAACAGTCATTTATGATGATCATTTCTCATGAAGCAAGCAGAAACGTTTTAAATGCTACAGTTTTACAGCAGAGGATACTGAGGGCTTTAAAGTTCACAGTTAATCAAAAAGAAACACTATGTACAAAAAAAAGGAGAAAATTTTCTCCTGTTTCTGAAAGGTGACCGTGCTGTCAAAATCATACAGGAATCTAAGAGTCGAGTACATAACCTGATGACCTCTGGTGAAAAGTACAGTACAAGGAGAAGAATGAAGGTCAAAGGAATATGACTTCCCTTCAGTTTCCATCTCGAAAGTCTGCTGCACTCATCTGAAAAGAAATAAGTAAAATTTGATTTAATTTTTTTATTTTTAATATAATTCCAAATCACAACAACAGTTCCCTCAAGGCGCTTTATATTGTAAGGTAAAGAACCTACAATATTACAGAGAAAACAGAAAAACACAAAACGTGCTGGCAGTTACAGGGTAACAGGGTTAGCAAGGAAGAAGAGCTTCATGCTTTTATTATCAATGTTCTCATTTCAACAAAATTGAGACAATTTAGGCCAAAATACATCTGGGAAATATTCTCAGCTACATGAAGAACAATGTGTCCTGTAGCCAGTGGTCTAAATCACACAGTACAGAGCTCAACATCACAGAGGCAGACTGGATTACGTGAAAAAATACAATACTGAGACCAAGCGCAGCTACCGACTCAAATAAAAATGAAAACAGTCAAAACTCATGTCAAAAAAGGGTCAGAAACCAGTTCAAAGTCATATCAGAAATTGGCATGTCAGAAGCCAGTCTAAAAACCAGTGGTGCAGTTTAGTTTACTGGTTAGCAGGCACGCATGCCTTACAGCTGAAAGCTTGGGTTTGGTCGACCAGCAATCCTTTGCTTCATCTTTCCTTGCACCCTCTCGCCTTCCGATCAAGTCTTGACTGCTAAACTGCCAAATAAATGTTAAAATCTTTAGAAACCCTTCCAAAATCATGCTGGACCCTAAACTTTGAAAATAAGAACGAGGAGGGCTGTCCAAATCATGGACCGTGTTGTCCTGTCAGATGGATTTTCTTTTAAAGAAGAAAAAAAAAAAGGAAATAAACTTAATCTACCTGGGCGGCCCACACAAGTGAGGATGATGTACTAAACACTTGAGGGAGTTTAAACATTAGTATGGCAACATGCAGCAGGTGTGTCAAAGCTACACCGACTAAACTTTAACACACAGCAGCGCAACGCTGAAGCTGCATCTACCTGATGGTCAAAGTCTTCGAGATCCAGCAGATTGTTGGCCTGAAAGCAGACCTAGAAGACAGACAGAAACATTGTAGAGGGATAGACAACAGGAACAGCTGATGCAGTAAAGGGGGGCTGGAGCCTGTCCCAACACTAGAAACTGGTGTCCATAAAAGGAAGTCCCTTTTCAATGACATCATGCAGTGCCAAGAGGAAAAACAAAACAAAAACTGTTTCTCCAGGGGCAGAAGGTCATTTATACTGCCATGTTTTTAAAAAAAGAGACAAAGATTACTCAAAATTTCTCTCTTTTCATCTCTAAATGACATCAGAGTGTAAGGATTCAGCGCCAGCTGCTTTCAGACGCCATCAATAAGCTCCTTCATCATTTCTAACTGATGGCCAAGTGAGGGGAATCACTGCTGATGGGTTTTGGACAATTGTCCCCATTCAGAGCATGCAGAGCAAATTTCCATTAATTTGCATCTTTGCATAGACAGAAGACAACAGTAACATGTTTTAGGAGGTTTGATCTTCAGGTTCACCCTCCTGGTTGCACCAAACTTGATGGTCTTGCTGACAGGACCTCTCGGTTTTGTGGCGACCTCGTTCACCAAAAAGTAAGTACACACACACACACACACACACACACACACACACACACACACACACACACACACACACACACACACGAATGGAAACAATGAAAGTGAAGATGAACCAGAATCAGTCCAAATCCTCGGGCTCCTGCTTGCCCGCTGCAATCTGCATAGGTGGTGCTGAAAGGGCCATCCACACAGAGAGCAGCAAGGTGGTGACAAGAGAGTCAATGACAACCAGCAACTTCAAGTGATGATGGGTAAAACTGAGGATTTGAGGACACATGACCAATAAGCATGTGATATTAACTTGTCCGCCATTTTGTCATTGTGATGATGTAGGATCGAGCAAATAAAGTTCCACTCACACACGCTTACAGACCAGTTGTGAGAGAGAAATGAATTGTGATAGTTGGTGGGAAAATAATTGCTAAAGCCTCAGTTAAACGTACTGACAATTTGGTCCCTGACAACCACCTGTTGCTAGGGAAAAATGCGTATTGCCCATCCGATTGGCAAAGACCTCCTTGTGAGCAGTTGGACTTGTCTACAGACATTGCCCAACTGCTCAAGATCGTTTGCCTTCAAAATAAAAGCTCTGGCAAAGGGTGACAAAGAGTGTCTGTGAAGGTTCTTAGTCATCCAGGTCATCATAGTCTAAAGAGCTTGGAAAGAAAAGCATCTGGACTTAAAGCCACTTCATAAACGCATGGCACAACATAGAAGAACTTCCTCCACGGGACAAGACTCAGCTGTTCATCTGCATCTAAAGGACAAAGGTCGCTCTTTTAAGGATGCCAATGTTCACATTTTGGACAGAGAGGACAGATGGTTTGAAAAAGAGAGTGAAAGACGCCATCTATGTCCACTGTGAACGACTGTCTTTGAACAGAGGCGATGGTTTACAACGCCAACTGTCTGCCATCTATACGCCAGTTTTGAGATCCCTTCCCAGACACCTTAACGCCCACTCACACCCTGGGCCATCTGACCTCAGTAAATCACATGATAGGGTGGGGCTGGGCTTCACAAGGCGTACACCCGACACCTTGGCTGATTGTGACCCACACCGTTTTCACACCTTGGACTTTGTGATTCGATAGAGGATCAATTAGAACTGAAGAAGCTTCTTGGATAGGAGGTGAAACATCTTAACCTCCTAGGACCTGTGGACACCACATTTTGGGTTATTTAGACCAAAATACTCAATTTTGCTCTACAAGGGCCTGATATACACCTACGAGGACATTATACTGCTACTGTTCTGTCAAAATTTTAAACGAATATCCTCATATGTGGCTCTTATTTTTCTTAAAAACAAAAGGTAAAAAAAAAAAATCGGGTAATTCTTTGTTTTTACATTCATCGGGCCCCAATATGCCCAAATATCAAAAAGAAATTAAAAATGCATGCTTTGGAAGAGTTCGGGTCCTAGGAGGTTAAAGGAAACTTAAAGAAGTCCAGACGCTTTTATTTCCCAAGCACCCTAGGTTACAAAGATTGCAACTTTTACTTTGAAGGTGAACAGCCTTCATTTCTGGTTTGCGTTGTACTTTTTTGAAGTTTTACTACTGCTCGGCTAATACCAAATTTATAGTTTAAACAGTGCTGACTCACCACAGCGTCAATGTCTCTGGGGCTCACGTACTGCTCCAGAGCCTTGTAGTCGTCCGGAGACATCGGCATCATGTTGTCCTGTAGCCTGGACGGATGTCTGAACCACACGGACACAAACCATGATTACACGTTAAGTCTTTCTCTTTAGTCGTGATGCGTTTGTTTCTCTCTGCTTACACTTCTGAAACCGAAATGAGCTCCGTCTTCATGTAGCCAGTCTTGTCCGTGTCCTCAAACTCCATCGGTTCAGCAGCTGGAAGGTAAATGAAGCTTGGATGAAGGTCTGCAAAGTATCAGAGTATTTATGGGCGAAAACCAAACGTAACAGCAGCTCTTACCCTCTGATGGTTTGGGGTAGTACTTCCCAAAGGCCTTGTCTTTGGGTATGTTGGGGTAGAGGAAGCGAAGCGGGTTCTCTGGGATGTTTTCCGCTGCCATTACCTTGTAGGTGCGGATGATGTCGGGGAGCGAGACGGCGGAAAGCTCTTTCTTCGTGTACGGCTCCACGGAGTGGAAGACCGGCTTGTCTGCGTGGAAAAAGAGACCAAAGAGATTAAATCTGAGGACTAAACCTCCTTCAAACTTACTTCTTGCACAGGACATCAAGGCTATTGGTTCATGTGGTTTGATTTGAAGTCGTAGAGAAATCTCCCAAAATAAAAATGTCTCGTCAGCCACATCTTTAGAGACGTTTAATCATGAAAACCTTCAAAATTTCAAGTTTTGTGTTGTTGAAAGTGTAAATGAAGGTCAAATGAAGTGACTGTATTACCGTGGACGTCGTGTTCGATCCAGGTGAAGGTGATGGCTCCCTCTCGGCTGCTCTCGCTGAACCTGAGCAGGAAGGTGCCCGGACACTTGTCAGTCAGCAGAGCCTTCTCCCTCTCCTTACTGATGAATCCCATGATGCAGCTGCAGGAGGAGAAAACAAACAAACTCATGTTTACCGCTTAAATTCTCCCCCCACGGACTCTCGCAGCTTCACTAGAGCGCCACTCACCCATCGTTCCAGAGGGACAGCAGGTGTCTTTTGATCAGGTCCAGGATACCTTCAATCCACAACCAGAAAGGGAACGCCTTCTCGTTTGCGCTCTGCTGCTGGACGAATCACAAAGTCTGGTTCAGTGCACGATGAATAAAAGTGATTACAGGCGAATATTTGTTGGCTCAGATCACGAGGCAGCTGCTCCAGAGTCAAGGCTTTGGAGCAAGCTGCCTGAGGAGGCTGCAGCCATGGGAACGTGGCTCAAGCGTCAGTTATACTCAACATTAAAACAATCTTTAAAAGCTTTATTTGGGAGTAAACTTAGGGCCAATAGAAAAGAAGCTGATGACAAAGATACCCACTTGTTAGATGGATATAGATGAAGACACTGATATAAATACACTATGTTGCCAAAAGTATTCACTCAGCCATCCAAATCTTAAAATTCGGGTGTTCCAGTCATTTCCATGGCCACGACTGGATAAAATCCACCACCTGTGCATGCAGACTGTTTCTACAAACATTTGGGTCGCTCTGAGGAGCTCAGTGAATGAATGACTGAATGAATCCAGCATGGTATCGTGACAGGATGCCACCTGTGCAACAAGTCCAGGCATGAAATTTCCTTACTACTAAATATTCCAGTCAGCTGTGGGATGCAGACTTTCTCCAAAGTCAATCACCAAAGACTGCCAATGTAAAGCGTCAGATGCAGTGGTGTAAAGCACTCCACCACTGGACTCTAGAGCAGTGGAAACGTGTTCTCTGGAGCGAAGAATCACAGTTTTCAGTCTAGACCAGGGGTCGGCAACCTGGTGTAGACGCAGTCCTTATACTGCGGCTCCGCGTGGTTTGGGAAAATAAATGACAAGTATTTAGCTGAAGTGTATTTTTTGTGTTAGTTCTTTTTAAACTTGTAGTTCTAAATTGGAAGATTATTGTGATATTGAAATATAAAAATATTTTATTATTTTTCGTCGCTCAAAATAGCGTCACACTCGCGGAAGCCGGTATACCCGCCGAAACGCCGTGCATTTCCCGAGACTTTCAACCCCTGGTAGGCCAATTATGGATCTTCAGATCCACATTATGTCAGCAGCTCCACCGTGAACTATGTTAAAAACAAACACCGCTCACGCCTCACAGATGACCGCTTACAGTCCCGCGCAAAGATGAAAGTCACTTCACTGTGCGCAGAGGTTCAGCAGCAGAAGTTCCATTGTAAACATACCACGGCAGACCTGACGATATTTCCATGAACATGCTTTTCAGCATCTCTTTATTGACCACTTTTCACACACAGCTGCTGTACGTATACAGCCGGCTGTAGCTTTTCAGCTCACAGCCCGACACACACCAACACAACAGCATAGAGAGCACAGACGTTAAGGCGGCGAGGCGTGATTGCGGGTGCCGCTCAGGTGCGTCCGCCTCCTCACATGCAGCGGCACTGCAGACCACGCCCCGCCACACACATTTACCAGGTAAAATAAATATAAGTAAATAAATAAATATTTATGCAAATATTTATTTTTCATTTTTTAGTAAATAGCCTGCATTTATATAGCGCTTTACTAGTCCCTAAGGACCCCAAAGTGCTTTACACTACATTCAGTCATCCACACATTCACACGCTGGTGATGGCAGCTACATTGTAGCCACAGCGCACTGACAGAGGCGAGGCTGCCGGACACTGGCGCCCTCTGACCACCACCAGTAGGCAACGGGTGAAGTGTCTTGCCCAAGGACACCACGACCGAGATTGTCGGAGCCGGGGCTCGAACCGGCAACTCTTGAGCCACAATCGCCCCGTTGCATAGTAGCGTAGTGCTTTTTTCCAATTATTTTTTAAAATTCAGGTCAAGGCTCTGCTACGCTCCAAAAGCCCAAAGACGATATAAGGGTGGCACACAACAGTTTTTCTTTGCTACATGGATCGTTTTCCTTTGGTTATATTTCTTTAAGAGTTCAAAATGTGTTCATTACATAAATAAAATGTAATTTTCTCTGTAGCACTTCATGGATTTCATAAGCAACACACCTTAGTTGTTCACACAAAGCATAAAGGTAAAAAACAATACATACAGTGTTATCTTCATTTTAGATGTCAAAAAGTATTTGTGGCTCGCAGTGTTTTCCTTTGCGTGGAAACCGGGTCCAAATGGCTCTTTGGGTGTTAAAGGTTGCTGACCCCTGGTCTAGACGGTACTTGTCTGACTGCATTGTGCAAAGTGTAAAGTTTGTTGGAGCGGTTATTATGATGTGGGTTGTTTTTCAGGAGTTGGGCTCAGACCCTTAGTTCCAGTGAAAGGAACATAGAGGGTTCAGCATATCAAGACATGTTGGACAATATCATGTTCTCAGCTTTGAACAGTTTGCGGATGGTCCCTTCCTGGTACAACATGACTGTTCACCAGTGCACAGAGTAAAGTCAATGAAGACATCGATGAGTGAGCTTGGTGTGGAAGAACTTGACTGGCCTGCACAGAGTCCTGTCCTCAAATCAACAGTTTGACCTCACAAATGTGCTTCTGGAAGAATGGTAAAAAATTCCTCAAAACACTCCTAAACCTATGGAAAGCCTTCCCAGAAGAGCTGAAGCTGTTATAGCTGCAAAGGGCCAACATCATATCAAACCTTATGGATTAAGAATGGGACGTCACTCAAGTTGATGTGTGTGTGTGAAGGCAGGCGAGTGAGTACTTTTGGCAGTACAGTGTATCAAACAGTCTTTACGGACTTTGTTTTTATTTGTAACTATTTACATCAACACCTCCATAATTGCATTTTTTTTTAAAGTTTTAACCTTTGTGATTGTTACGTTGCCCTCTGAGTCTCCTGGTTTTGAATATAAATGAAATCATTATCAGCTGGATAAATGAGGCTTATCAGACTATGGCTCACCTTGCAGAACTTGGTCCAGGGGATGAGTCCCTCCGGGTTCCTCTGAGCTTTGGTTCCTTCACAGAAAAACAACCAGGTACAAACATCTGCAGGTTATTCATGTGTGCTGCAGGTAGAAGTTTATTAGCACAGCAGTGACAGTCGGCCATTTGTTGACTTTGAGCCATTCGTTTTGGTCTGCAGCTTTCTGAGCCTCAGATCGTCTTATATTTCATCAGTAGTAAAGAAACGACAGATTGAGGGTTAAGATCTTTAGTTATAGTTAAGGTTTAAGCCTGTTATGAATAAAACAGAGACTTTAAAAGATATTTAGTGGCCTTGAATTTTCTTAAAACATTACCACATGTTATTTTTGTGCGTCTCACCGAGCAGTTTATCAGCGAGCATGTTGAGCTGCTCCTGGTTCAGGCCTCGCTTGGTGACGGAGGAGAACTGCCAGCTGAGCACCTCGGAGAGCTGAGACCACTTCGCCGCAGGAGGGGAGAGGAAGAACTTCAGGTTCTGGAAAATATGACAGTTGGAGATTGGTAAGAGACAAAAGCGAGGGTACGTGGAGGTGCTAGGAGCGGACTGAAATCAAAGCGTGTTCTCACTTTGGGCTCCGTGGTCAGCATGTTGTACCAGAGGATGGAGGCCCAGCCGCTGGGTAGCTGGCAGACGTTGGAGATGACGACCACGGGCAGAGAAATGGCCTAGAAATAAATAAAACGACAGGAGGAAGCAGCAGGGTTTAATCTCCTCTATCAACTCCAGTTTAATTCTGAGCATGAACAAAGGGCGGGTCTCACCTCAAGTTTGATGTCGAGTCCGGACTGGTTGAGCTGCAGCTCCGACTCAAAGCTGAGCGAGTGGAGCTCCTCGGTGACGATCAGAGGACCCTGAACACCCAGAGACACACTCAGCTTACCCAAAACACACAACACCCTTCCCCAAGCCTCTGCAGGAAGCATGCAACGTTCCTGTAACTAAACTTCACTCCACATCACCAATCTACACGTAAAACCACATCAAATGTAGTTTACAATCTTTCTCCAACAAAACAAACTATGTGTCCATATCTGTCCTTACGTCACATTTACAGAGGTTACATATAAAGTAGAACAAGGTTCCTCATATAGCTATGTAAGCTGTAATGCGGGACAATGAATTCTTTTCTTTTTCTAGTGTGCATTACATATAAAATGATTTTTTAGGCCACTGTTAGTTCTATAAAATCCCTTCAGTTTTTTCTAAAGAACTTTTATTTTGAAGCTTTCGCACTAACATGCCGTGGGAAGCTGAAACGGTGATTTTCATGTGACATTCGGCCTGGACAGAATTACTAATTTAATGGTTATATTCCACCACACAAGAGAATCAGCGCAGAGAAGGAGGGCGCGCTCCTACAGCTAAAGAAGAGGAAGAAAAAACATCCAGGTAGACGAGTCTGTTGCATATTGAAGGCCTCTATGATGACTGTAAAACAGCCAGTATGTGACCTGCAGTCTCAAACACACAGAGCAGGTTTGTGTATTATATGGAATAAAGTTTTAAAGGCTCTTACGTCATTTGTTCTGTTTCCAGGTCCTTTCTGTTCTTTGAGTTGCTGTATGGAGATTAAGTTGGAAAGGCATCACTATTAGGGTGTCTAAGAAATCTCCCTAAATAATAAAAACAATATATAACCAGTGGAAGGGAATACTGTGGGTTTAATACTAAGACACTGATTTTACCAAATGTCTGAACTCTGCTGCCAGACTGCCGTTGGACTCCTCCATGTTCATGACTTTGGTGTTTGTCCCCAAAATGTTAAACCTCCTGAACCTGATTCAAAGATGATCAATGGAAAGCTATTAATCAGCTGCGTTACTGAATAACACGTTATATATTTCAATGTGTATGAATACATTTCAGACGTACCCTTTCTTCTCTGTAACATCCCTGAGGAGAAAAAAAAAAAAAGTGTTACATATTTGGAAACATGCAGCATGATGATTCAAAGCGGCAAAAGCAAAGGTGAGAATTTGCTTACTTATCAAACAGGGCCTTGACTTTGAGCTGGTAGTTAAACTCTTGCAGTTTCACCAGAAACCTGAACCGAAAGGAAACGAGACTGAAACAGGAAGCTGACGCTCACCAACAGATAAACATCACCTGACGCAATTTCTGCGTTTTCATTTCATTTGGGTACAAAACAAAGAAGGAAAAATTCTTATTTTATTTATTTTGTGGGATGAAGAACTCTCTCTTAACAGGAAGAACCCTCCAGCAGAGCCAGGCTCAGGGATGTATAGATAGTATGGATACCAATGTTGGTATCAGTATTGGATCAATACCAAGCATGACAGGACCAAGAGTGGTAATAAACTGGTTCTGTTTTATTTATTTTTTTAGAAATTATATAAATGAGAAATTATATGAATTATTATATAACTTATATAAATGTAAAAATGATTTAGTGGTCAGGGCAGAAAGACACGTAAACACTTCACATTTAACTTCTTACCGAAGTTTCACCGTAAACTGGACGCCTGTTTTCAACACCAGTGGTCTCTGTGGGTGGGTGGGCATGCAAGGCTGCCTCTCTACAACTAGAGAGCTTCACACAGATCAGAATCCAGGTTAACAGCCAATAATAACAACACTCAGCAATAATAATGATAATAATAATAATGATAACAATAAAGAGTGAAGGGTTTCATACTTGGACAGCAGGTTTTTGAGGAGCTCCAGAGCTCGGCCTTCCAAGTAAGCCTTCTTCAATGTGATGGGGTCGTTCTCATAAGTGAACTTCTGCTCCAGCTCCTGCAGCTTCTTCAGGTGCTGACGGACCTGCTGCAGACTCTCCGCTACTGCCGTGAACCTGCAGGAGGGCGAGGACAGGAGATCAGATAACACACCAGATGAAGCACCCAGTCGACCGAAGAACTGTTCATGAACTGGACCCTGGATTACTTTTGGTTCTCCATTTACTTTCAGTCATTTATCTCCTCCATTTAGGATTTTTCCATATTGTTTAGTGACCACTTTCATCTGTTTATCTACCATGTTACGTCTTTTATCAAACTATTTTAACATCTTATTAAACCCCTTTAACCTTTCTTCTCAAACAGGTTCACATCCTCGCAGGTGTTTAATCAAAATGAACTGATGAAAAAAAACTGATGGAAAAATTACGATGAGGAAGGTGAGGGAAATATTAAATATAGGTGGAAGAATGAAAAAGACACTAAGATTGATGGCTAAGCAGAAGAGGAAGTGAAGAAAGAGGCGATTAAAGAGGAAGAGATGGGATGGAGAGGGCGGCTCACCAGTTCTGCAGCTGGTCCACGCAGGCGTTGGGCGGGCCACCGATGCAGGCGATCTTCTGACGCTGCTTCCAGTCGGGCAGCTCCTCGGAGATCAACTCTGCCAGCAGGGCCTGAGTGACGTTCAGCAGCTCGTTCAGCCCGAGCACAGCGTCCTAAAAAAATCAAAACAAAAAAACCCACACCCAAGAGTCCATCGCATCAGTCACATCAAATGTCCTGTTATGGCGTTTAAAACTCCTCAGAAAGAAAAAGTTTATAAGATCAAAATGACTTTATTGTTACAGCCCAGTGACCTCAAAGGGATTATATGTTAGTCGTGTTTCTCGTCACCTGACGCTTGGCTTTCAGCTCAAAGCACATCCTCCCGACTGTCATCTTCTCCTTCTCCAGGTCCTTCACCGTCATGCCGTTCATTTCATTCTCTGTGGAGGAAGAAGGAAAAAAAATGCACACAATTAAAACTTGGAAGCAACATAGATTGAATTTAAAATGAACTTTTAAGAGCATTTAATATATGTCAGTTTGGAAAAGGCCTTTCACTCTGTAATTTTACCAACACGAGCTACTTTGTTCCAATTTTTTAAGATCAGATCACCGCATTTGGCAACAAGTGCGCTTTAGCTCAAAACCTCAAAACTCCGTCAGCTCTCTGAAATTATTTCTCTGCCTCCATAACTCAAATTGCCCCTTGACATGTTGATCTTCACTGTATTACCAAAAGTACTTCCTCAGCCATCCAAATCACTGCAATCACATTTTGGGGTTTGGCTCTACAGCTGAGCCTGGACGATTTCCTCACCTCTGTTCTTCAGTGTGTTGACTTTGAAGTCATACTCGTCCTGCAGGTCTTCTACGTTCTTAATGTTCTGATCCACCACCTGATAGTCAAAGAGCCCGTTAGAGATTTTCCAGCAGAGCCGGGCCAACCTCGAGCTGGGACCTACACGCTGCGTAATAGTTTTACCTGGACTATGTGCTTCATCTCTTTCACTTTGTTGTCCAGCTTCTGTTTCTCCACCACCATGGCCGACACTGCCCCATCGGTCTCATCCTACCGAAACAGAGGTCACACATTTTAACGTCTCTGAAACAGAAACAGGTTTAGACTCTTCGGTACCTTGAAAAGTGAAACTGAATTCAGGTATTAATTTAGACATAGAGGTTAAAGTTCTGCTAAACAACGAAATCAGATCAAGATTACACCCACTCCAAGTGTCTCAATCTTAAGACAAAATCCGCTCTCCTTAGCTAACATTAAGCATCATTATCACAGAGTATATCGTAGTTTTGATAGCAAAACTGCATCAATCTTAATGTATGTGGTGTAGATGAACAGAAACCCGTGCTGCTACCCTCATGTTTAATCAGATTTCTAGATAAGGCATTTAAAAGTAAAAACAAAGAAGAGGGAAGAAAACAGAATCGCAAAACATGCTAAATAAAGAAGGAACACTTGCTGTAGTTTTAAGGTGTTCAGACTTTTCAGGTATTTGACAAGTGTTCTGACTTGTAGACGTTTCACTTGGGTCATAGTTTTGTCCACTGATCTGTCTGCAGAGGAGCAAATTTTAACCAGTTTCTCATCAGGGCCAAAAACATCACTCTGGGATCAATGAGGATATCACAGGCAAGTATTTCCTTTTCCAGGCATGTCCCACCGGGAGAGGCCCCAGGGCAGACCCAGGACACAGCTGGCATGCCTTGGTGTTCCTCCAGATAAGTGGAGGAGGTTGGTGGGGATGGCTTGGGAGAGGGAGGCCTGGGCATCTCTGCTTGGGCTGCTGCCCCCGTGACCTGGCTCCGGATAAGCGGAAGAAGATAGATGGATGGACAGATGGTATTTCCTTTTAAATTAAAAGTAATTTATCCCACAAGCGTTGCAGTTTTATACATGAAAAAAAAAATAGGTATAAGGGGTGTAATGAAGTAGATCCTTTCCAATTCTTTCTATCTTTTAGATCTAGTAGAAGGTTGCTTTAATCTTCTGATTACGGCTTGTGGCTGTGAAATAGAAATTTCTGTGTTTGAGTGGAAAGATAACATGCAGATGAAAAATTACTGGGAAAAAAAACAAAAAAAGGATGATTTATTTTTTTACTCTGTGAGAGTAAGAGAATATAAACAGCATGAAGGTGAAATGGTTTTTACAGCTTTATTTAATGCACTAAAGTTATAGTACATAAGAAAAAAGCTGATTCTGAGGTTGTTTCTGTTGGTTTTTCATTTTGAAGAATGAGAACTCAGTCCCTGTGTGCATATTGGGCTTTGATTCATAGAGCATGCAGACGTGTACGCACCATGCATCAGCATGATTTTGGAGCATTCAAGCAGCCATTAAGTTGGAAAAGTAATACAATTCTTATCATTTGTTCAGCTATTTTTGTCTTGAAAGCATCTTTTCTCTTGCTTTAAGTTGCATCTGGTAGGATTTACGATGGTCTACCTGCACCAGAAGCTGGCTGTAATCCACCTATAAGCTGTTTGAATCCTGAACACTCGTCTATAATTTAAACCCCAGATGTGTGAGCCTAAAAGTAAATGTGTATTTAAAGCCAGAGTCTGATTAACGGAAGGATTTAGATCTGTCGGGTGTTATTCTGCTGTCATAGTTATGTTCTAACAACGAAACCGAGCTGCAGCTTTTACCTCTGTGCTCTTTGCAATCTCCAGTATCTTCAGCTCCTCCTTCAGGTTTCTGGAGATGATCATGGCCATGTGGACGGGATCTTCCTGGAAGCGATCCTGGAGAGAGAACCGCTCGTACTTTTAGTTACATAAAGGAATTTAACCTGCCTCACACAGAAGTATTTCGAATCCAGGGTCGGACCTGCAAGTTCCTCTTGATCTTGCGAATGTTGTGCTGCAGCAGGAAGTTGTTCTCCAGAGCGAAGCGGCTGTGTTGGTCGTCCAGCTGAGCGAGAAGGTCGTGGAAACGAACCGTGGCCAGAGAGTCCTGCATGGCCACCGTGTCCCTGAGGAGACCACAGTAAGTCTTTGAGTAGCATGAACAGAAGACGCTCAGTTTGGGGTTAACCTTGAAAGGGTTACAAATTGGTTTTCAGCAAATGCTGTGCTTCAACAAAACCTTTATCCAAATATTGAGAAGTCCATGATTATCAGTCTCATTAGCTCAAACACTTTTGCTTTGGTCTGATAAAAATCTAGCAATGGAACAGTTAATGAACAGATGCTGAAATGATGATGAAGGACAGGTATTTCTGCACTTTTACAACCAGGATTTTATGGGCTGTGAGGACTTTTTCCCCCACATGTAATTAAATTTTTGCAGCTGAACCAAAACTCTCAATATGCGCAAAGATATCCCTGCATTGTGGATACAATGTCATGAAGCTTTCCATATCCTTGGTGACCCTGTTGTTTTCCAGTGCAGGACCATAGATCCAGATCCACGTCCACAAGTGTGAGCTCGCTTCTGTTTGGTCTACGATGTCGATACAAATGCACCTACAGTTTTCTTTTCCATCAGGACATCCAGTTTAACCTTTGCTTTTATTTGCTTTGCAACCTTTGATTTTCTTGTTTTAGTGTTAGTTATTCCTCTTTTTATTGTATGGAGGGGATATGCCAGATAAAAAAAATTCAGGTAAATCAGTACAGGTATTACAATAAAAACAACTTTTTAATGGTTCAAACGAGTCGATGAGAAACGTTTGCCAAAAAAAAAAAAAAAAAAAAAGACGCTGCCCTTTATTCGGACTTCTTACCAGTCGATGCTTTCGATCCACTTGCTCAGGTACTGACGGATGTCCATGGGGAACGAGTCATCGTACAGCTGATCCACCTGCTCCAGGTACTTGCTGTCCAGCATCTGAAGCTGGCCCCACTGCGCCATCTTCTGGTGAATGAAAGCAGCTCTGTCAGGACATTTTTTGCACGATGTGGCACAGTCTACGCAAAAGACAGGAGAGTCTAAAAGCTGCATTCTTACTAATGACCAGCAGTGAGATAGCCTCTTCCCTATGGGCTCAAAATGTGGTCATAAATATTTTGTACTTGTAAAAAAGATTTGTGTGTGTAAAAAAGATTTGTGTGTGGACTTAGCCAAAAAAAACCTGCAAGTTACAACTACGAATTTTGACCCTATTTTTCTTCCTTTCATCTGATTGGTGAATGTCATGTCAATCACAAATGTAACAATCCAATCAGAATTTGTGATTGACATGACGTTGACCAATCAGCTTAAAGGAAGAAAAATAGGGTCAAAATTCATACTTGTAACTTGCAGGGGTTTTTTTGGGCTAAGTCCACACACAAATCTTTTTTACACACACAAATCTTTTTTACGCATGCACAAATTTTTTTTTACACATACAAATCTTTTTTACAAGTACAAAATATTTATGACCACATTTTGAGCCCATACTTCCCCTGCTCAGCGATGCCAATAAAATAAACTCTCTTGGTGCGTTTTTTCACTAAAATCTGTATTTTCACATCTTGCTAATTAAACATGAACTTAATTTTATTGCTTTTTATCTGTGTTAGTGTCAGAAATAAGAGGTAATCAGTGCCACTCAGTTTCAAAACAACAGGTAGGTGATGGCCAAATTGCTCAGCTTCATCATTTTCCTAAAAAGCACAAAAGGTGGCTACATATATACAGGCTTTTCTACCGAGCATCAGGCAAGATTATTCACCATTTTAGTTTCACAGATAAGAAATGTTAAAGCATTTTTTCTGTCATACATATCCTGTTTCGTGGTGGATGTTCATGCACCAGAGCCTCAAATAATGAGGACAGTGTATGTGCGAGTAATCGCTCTAGCCTCAGACTGCTCTAAATACTCAGTTTCAAAAATTCCTTTTCCTACTCTTTGATCTTTATGATGTCATGGAGGGCACATATTTCTAACATGTGCAACAAAAGTCTTGATAGTGAGGGGCAGCCAATCAGAGCTGCTTAAAGTCAGCTTAAAAGTGAAGGAGCTAAAACAGCTTAGACAGAGAATGAACTGGAGACCAAGTATGAGATAAATAAAAATGGTAAATGGCCTGTATTTGTATAGCGCTTTTCTAGTCCCTAAGAACCCCAAAGCACTTTACACAACCTGTCATCCACCCATTCACACACACATTCACACGCTGGTGATGGCAAGCTACATTGTAGCCACCCTGGGGCGCACTGACAGAGGTGAGGCTGCCGGACACTGGCGCCACCGGGCCCTCTGACCACCACCAGTAGGTAACGGGTGAAGTGTCTTGCCCAAGGACACAACGACCGAGACTGTCCAAGCTGGGGCTCAAACCGGCAACCTTCCGATTACAAGGCGAACTCCCAACTCTTGAGCCACGATCGCCCCCATATAATATTATTATTATTATTATTATTCTAATCTGGGAATCATGCAAAGCTACTCTAGCAGAGTCCAGGAGTGAAAATATGGAGCTGGAAATAAGCAGAAAAAGTCTGATTTTATATACTTTTTCACTGGTGTGTCATCAAAGACTGAAGAAAACCCTAGCTGGGTTATTAAACGCCCACAAAAGCAGATCATGTGTGTAAATTTATCGACATGTATGTCACATTTCTGTCTGCAGTCTTCCGCTGTCGACACACAACAGTTAATAAAAACATACAGAATCTATTATCATGAGGCTGTGAGATAAAAGTGGCAGAAATCTGAGACTTTTTAAAAAACCCTTTAAAGGGAATTTACGCTTTTTGAGAATTCGCTAGACGTGGATACTTAGTTAAAGTTTATATACAGTGTAGAAGTGTATAATAATCCTGAATAAATAAAGGAAACATTTTTTAGTCATTTGTTCTGAGCTTGGTTTTCTAAGAACTCATCTTAAATCCATAAATATATGAGGATAATTCAATAATTTGAAGATCTAATTGAAAATATTTTTTTATTTCTGACTCTCCTTGCATCACTGTGGACAGAAGACAAAGGTCAGGAAGCTCCAAAACATTTTTCTCACTACAGAAAACCAGCTGCTTGTTTACAGTGTGAGAAATTGTGAAATGATAAGTGCTGACTCGAGGATTGTCGCGGGCTGCCACCCGCCTCCTTCCTGGCTCAGTTGTGCTCTGACTTAAGATCAGAAAGTAAAAACAAAGAAAGATGTGTGTGATGATGTAAAGGAACATCCAACACTGATTTCTGTTAAAAGTAGCTGGATTTCATAGACACTGAAGCTCAAACTGTAATTAGCTGCACAGATTAATTCCCATATTGTAAAACAGGATTGTTTGACAGCTAAAGAAGAGACAAATTAACATTTTGTTGTTTTGTTTTTTTTAAATCAAACGCAATCTTATCTGTATTTATCTTGTTCCAAGTGGCTAAACCTGAATGTAGGAGGCGTCTAAGGTCAGCTTAGGTTTCAATTTCCCCACAAATGCGACTCTGCCTCCAGCATCAGTTAAAAAATATATCATTAAGAGTATTTAAACGTATGTGTATCTATATATATATGACCTAATTCCACATTCATGAGACGATCATAGCCAGTAAATCCATTTCACAGCTTTAATTTTTAATCTTTCTGGCTCCCCAAGTCACTTAAGGCAGCCCTGTGGTCCTTTCCAGCTCTCCTCAGCCAAACTCTAATCGGTAATGTGTCTTTTTTAAGATTCAAGCAGAGCCCCTTATTTTAACGTCTAACAATACAAGACTCAATAGATTATCTATATGTTGGTGCCTCACCTGAGAGATCGGCATATACAATAATTTATCTGGTGTTACACATCGACTAAGATCCCGACTTTTACACGGGGTTGACAGGTAATTATTTACGTTTCGGACCCCTAATGGTTGGAGGTATGGACGTAAGCGTGTAAAAAGTTAAGATTTGATTTAAATAACGGCTACGGACAGATACACAAATATTAACACATACACAGAGGAACGCTTATATCCCGTAAACTGCCATCAAGTGTTTGCAGGAGTCGTTTTTTTAAGCATTACCGATTAGCAAGTTTAAGTGCTCTCCTAGCACGGCTTGCTGTGTAAAAGGGTCACAGATGCGATTAATATAAAACAACGTCACCTTTTGAACATGTAAGTCATGTAACTTACCTTTAATGTAAAGGTAACGTGAACAAGCTTCCACGGGAAGTAAGTTGTGTTTCCGAAAACGCTTGAGTCCCTAACAGCTCTCCTACCTTTTTTCTACTCCAGTGGCGCAGCTTACTTTACGGAACACTATCAGCCAATCACCGCACACCATTTACGACAAGCCCCCGCCCTTTTCCACGAGACAGCCAATCACAAAGAGGGAAAAACGGCTGTTGTTGACAGCTACCAAGCATGCCTGAAAAAAAAAATACACAGGAGTTTTTTTGTTTAAAGCTGCCCCTGTAAGCATAACATCAAGAGTCAAGATGTATTTTGTCATTGTACAAAGTCAAAGAGAACGACACTGTACATAAAATGTATTTTTAATTGAGTTTAAAGCAACATGACGCAGGCTTTTCGGAGGGAGAAAGTCAGTACAGAGAAGAGCCAAGAGTGACCACGTGTTTTCAGAGAAAGCGAAAGCTGCAAGGACGCCTACAACTCTGAAACTGAAACTTAACTTAAAAATTATGTTTGATCGTTGACATGTGAAAAAAATTCTGGAATAAGAAAGTAATAACTGAAAATAAAAGACGTATTTAAAAAACATAACAAAAAAACTAAACTTTAAAAAAAAATCTTATTGTAGTCTAAATATCAAAAGTTATACTCTTGTACCGACAACAAAAAGGTGCTAATCACCGGTTTTAAAACGTAAATATTTCACTAATATTTATTCTTTGTAGTTCTTATATTTTACAAAGTTGAAAACTTCAATGGAGAACAAAAGTCTTGCCCCAGCCCACATTTCTTCCAAGAAGTCAGAATTTCCTGTAATTTTCTAAGTGGTTTTGAGCAGTATTTCCCCAGGCTTTCCAAGGACCTCTCAAAGTTTTTCTTTGGGCATTAGCTACATTTCCACTTCACTTAAGTCTTTCAGAGGAAAAAAGGAAGTGGTAGATGAAGGAAATTGCCTTCCCGGGTTTCCTCCGTGGCGTGAGCGATAAGCAGAGTTCTGTCCTTTCCTTATAAGATTCCTAATTATTTAAAGTAACACTCAGGTATGCCATTCAGCTGGGTTAGTTACGACGTCGGGAGCAGCTTGGGAGAACAAGGAAACACAGACTGCTTCAGGTTGTCTTCCCAAATCGACTCAAAGGTTTATTTGATACACAGCAGTTTATATAGATGAAAAAAGGTTCGTGTGTCAGCTTTCCCAGTTCAAACCGGTACAGACCAAATAAGGAAACGTCTTCCTGCCTTGTGAGCCAAGAAGTATCCTGTGTGTAGTTTATCAGTTCAGCTACAATTTATGATCATCCCAGCAAAATACACTCCTAGACATAGAATACAGAGTTCTTTCATCAGTGAATTCTGAAACAAACCACCTAGCCTTTAACGAGTCTTTTCCAGGAGATAAAGAAAAAGGGAGGATGGGAGTAAGGAAGTGGTCTCATCTCTGTGGTGTTTTTGACCTTCAGGTACCAGCTTGTGAGTCTTACACATTAATTCTTGGGTCACAGAGAAAGAGAAAAACAACTAGTAGATCGGCCTTATTGAGTAACAGTTTTCCTGTATAAAACAATATCCTGTAAATGCTTACCGTGGTATCAAAATATCATAACAGTAGATGCATCTGGACCTTCAGCTGATCCATCTAATGTTCACTGAAGCCTCATCAGAAATGGTCTCAGTGGAAGGTGGCTGTCAGGAAGCCATTCTTAAACAGGAAGGGGAACAGGAAGAAAAGGCCTGAACTGAAAGGAAGTGGAAACCAGTCTGATGGAGTGATGAATCCAGATCTGAATGTTTATGGTTCTAATCATCATTAATATGCAGACCGGTAGGCAGAAAAGAGGTACAGTGAGTGTTTACAGTCATCTGTAAAACATGGTGGAGGCTCCGACATTGTTTGGGCTGCATTTCAGTCAACAATATTGAAGATCTTTGTCAAAACTGATGAATTATCAACATAGAAAAGTACCATCACATTTTGATCCAGCATGCAATACCATCTGGAAATCATCTGATTGGAAACAGTTTAATTTTTCTTCATGACAATGATCCAAAACACACTGCCAATGCAGTAGAAACATACCTGGATAGACAAAAAACACAGAGTGGAACACTATCGGTCATGGATTGGCCTCCCCGGAGCCCGGACCTCAACATTATTGAAGCAGTGTGGGATCAGTGCTTTCAACACCATCCAACCCGCACTACTGAGAGGGAAGCTGGAGGGAGCCAGAGTAGGCAGACAGCTGACTGCATGGACCATCGACTACCTTACCAACAGACCACAGTATGTGAGGCTCCACGACTGTGTGTCCGAGGTGGTAATCTGCAGCACGGGGGCACCACAGGGCACGGTTCTCTCACCTTTCCTGTTCAGCCTTTACACTTCAGACTTCTGTTATAATTCGGACGATTGCCATCTACAGAAGTTCTCAGATGATACAACCATCATTGGATGCATATCAGACGGGAATGATCAGGAATACAGGGGGGTCATCAGTGACTTTGTTGGCTGGTGTGAGACCAACGTACTCCAAATCAACGCTGGCAAGACAAAGGAGATGATCATAGACTTCAGGAGGAAGTCAACCCCTACAACACCGGTGAACATCCAAGGGAAAGATATTGAGATAGTGGACTCTTATAAGTACCTGGGTGTTCACCTCAACAATAAACTGGACTGGACTACAAATACAGACGTCCTGTATAAGAAGGGCCAGAGTTGACTCCACCTGCTGAGGAGACTGAGGTCCTTCAGAGTCTGCAGGACTCTGTTAAGGACATTCTATGACACTGTGGTAGCATCTGCCTTTTTCTATGCAGTGGCCTGCTGGGGGAGTGGATGCACGGACAGGAACAGGAGCAGGATTGACAAACTGGTCTAGCTCCATGCTGGGATGTCCCCTGGAGTCTGTGGAGGTGGTTGGCGAGAGGAGGATGTTAGTAAAGCTGACATCCATCATGAACAACCCACATCACCCACTGCATGAGTATGTGAGTGGGCTGAGCAGCTCCTTTAGTCAGAGACTGAAACACCCTCGCTGCAGGAAGGAGCGCTTTCGCAGATCATTCATCCCAACAGCAGTTGGACTCTATAACTCCTCAATCACGATGTCATAAGTCACTGGACACTGTGAACATCCACGGTCACCACTTCATGCATAATAGACCTTCCATGTGTATGGACATGTGCAGGTATATATGTCTGTATATGTATACATATGTATATTTAGTGTGTACATGTGTGTGTGTACATGTCTATAAATCCGATTGTTCAGTCTGACGTCACTAGCCGTGTCTGGGCCTAAACTCCGCTGCAGGTCCATATATCAAACAATCACTGTGGCATTACTGAGAATTGAAAAACTGTCTAGTCTTTCATCTTTAATAAAATGATCAGCGTTCTGCTCTACCAGGTGTAACAATTGAGTTTAACATCCAGGCATCCATGAAAACGGAATTTATGACATTTAACGGAGTTAGAAGTTACCAGGGAGTTAGCTCGCTAGCTTCTATCTAAATACAATATAGCATGTCCTGACTGCGGGGTTTTGGAAACAAATTAAAACGTACAGCTCTGCTATCACTTCCAACATAAATGAAGACAGAAAACTAAACAGCAGTGACGTTTGTAGGGTTACTGAAGTTGGGCTAGCTGGTATATAATGATGTGCTACATGACCGCTAGCGACACAGCTATGTTAGCATAATATAAACAAGCTAACTTTTTTTCCACTCGATAAAAGTTAACGTGAGTGTTCTCGGTGGTCAGGAACAAATGTAATCGCATGGCAGGATGCTGTAAAAGGACCAAACTTCAGCCAGGAGAACAACTGAGATAATCCATCCATAATACGAGGTTAGTCATTCATATACTGCTGCATGGCCTGGGCTGTAGTTACATCCTAAGGTTTTAAAAACTGAGCTTAAATAAATGATTAGTGGTAATAAAAGCCGAGGGAGGTCAACAGGGATCACTGACTGTTTTAGGAGCTTTTTGAGATCAAATAGAAGAAAATACATAACATTAAACATGTTAACAACACAAAAGCCATATTAAACGCAGACTACTTTAGACCCGGAAGTAGGATTCGTCGCGTCATCACTGAACAACCGGATAGGAATAGTAGTGGTACAATAGTTATGTTAAGCTATATAGTTTATGTCTTCCATATTTCCAACTATATCCATAATCACATACTGTGTATGCTACCATTGTATATAGTGTATTATCTTACTTTTTTTCATTGATTGTACTTATTTGTATTTTTGTATTTCCTTCTGATATCTGTACCTGAGCTGAGGTGACGCAAAAATTTCCCCGTTGTGGGATCAATAAAGTCTTATCTTATCTTATTGTATCTTATCATGTTGACAGAGAACAGAACAGAAGGCAGAAACATTCAAAGAAGAGCTTTGAATGTCCTTCAAGAAGCCTGAAGAACTATTCCTGAAGAAATGACAGATTTCGATAAATCAATCACCTGTTTCTCATTATCCTGCTAGGAACCTTCTAAAATAGGGGTGTGGAACTCCAGACCTCAAGGGCCAGGTCCTTAGACATGTCCTTGATCCAACACAGCTGATTTAAATGGCTAAATTACCTCCTCAATATGTCTTGAAGTTCTCTGGAGGCCCGGTAATGAACTAATCATTTGATTCAGGTGTGTTGACCCAGGGTGATATCTAAAACCTGCAGGCTGGCCCACCGGACCTCGAGGCCTGGAGCTCCCCACCCTGTTCTAGAGGCTATCATGAAGTTGCTGAAAGCAGTGCATCATCCACCAACCAGTTTGACCAGTAGACAAACTGCAAAGGGTCCAACTGGTGGCCTGTAATGTCCTTCACATGGGCTAACACCAGGTGTTCAAGGGATTTCATGACCACAGACGTCAAGGCGACAGGCATACATGCCAACCCTCCTGATTTGAATCCCGAATTTCAGTACCCCTCCCGAAAATCTCCATTCTCCCAAATTTCTCCTGATTTTCCACCTGGACAACAAAAATGAAAAACCATATCCCAGAATTCATTCCAGCCATTTCCAGTTTCCAACAATGGCGGCAGCTACTTAGGTTTAATATTACTCTTATTACTCTTTCTGGGTTGCAAACTAAACTTTTAGCATATTTTCAGGTGAGAATGTAGGTGTGTAAACTTCAAATATCTGAGCCGGCAAGAACAGCGAACTCCCGGTACATCATTTTCAAACCCCCGCGGTCTTTCGCCACTCAGGTTAAACATGATATATGAGTCACTTAGATAACCTAAAAATGTTATTGTTTTTTTACTTCTTTTTTTTTTTAGTGTTTTATTTGTTCCTGAGTAAATTGGTTTGGCTGAGATTAAAGTTATTAGATACGATTAGATTAAATAAAACTTTATTAATCCCTTGGGAGGGTTCCTCCGGGGGTTTTCACACAGCTGAATAAACATCAAACAGAAAACTGATTAAACAGAAGTGTGAGATGGTCGAGAATTTACACCAGTGTCTGGTTATATTTAGATAGCAAGGAGCAGATGGCAGAGTTTCACTCCACTGAGAGAGCTCGTGATGTAATTCTGAAGGCTAGACCGTCACAGTCGCTCACTTCCGGCCTACCCGGCTTTCGGAGGACCCGGCCCACTTATAGCACGAAGGCCGGGTCCTCAGGTGGATGCAGCCTCTGAATTTGGACAGCCCCGGCTCGGGGACAGTAATAATGGTGACATTTAACTTACTTTAAATACATAATTTTAAATAAATAAACACTGTAAAATTCAAGTCTTTTTGTTTTGTATATGTGTATACCCCCCCTTTATTAAATGTCTCCCTAATTCTGAGGTCTCAAGGTTGGCAAGTATGGCGTCAGGTCTATAATCATTCAATCCTGGAATGGTGGGTTTCTTGGGGATGATGGTGGAGTGTTTGAAGCAGGAGGGAACTTCACACAGCTCCAGGGATCTTTTGAGGATGTGGGTAAAGCTGGGAGTTCCTGTTTTTTTAAGAGTTGGAAGTTTTCATGCATTTACTACAGAAGCATTTCTTTGGGAAAAAATGAAACTTAATGTTGAAATAGCCCTTTGTTTTCTTATAATAAGATATCTCGGGAAATAAATGTGTAATTAAATTTCTTTATATTGATAGAAAAGGGTGTTTCAGAGATCTGGCACACTTAAGATTAAAGTAGGCTGTATGTGGCCAACAATGTAAAATGAGTTTAACATTGCTGGTCTAATAGTGACATGTCTGTTAATTTCCACATCTTACTTCCTCTTCTTCAGTAACCTTCTGCTTAAGAAAAAAAAATCCTGATTTCATAATTTCTCAAACTGCTACTTGTGTTCTGTTTCTGATCTGATCTGTCAAAGGGGAACTCACAAACAGCTTCAAGGTCTGAAAATCAGCAGATGCAGTGAACACTGAACATCAAACTGCTGCTCTCTGGAGGTGATGGTCCACTTCTTCATCTCTATGGTAGGTTGTAGCCGGGTTGGCTTAGTTCAGCTCAACTCAGTTTTTAGGGTTTTCCATTAGGTGTTAGCGCCTCGTACTGGGTACTTCTTTAGTACTTAAATACTTTTTTAGGAGTTCCAAGCGAGCCTAGTCAAGCCAAAAACATGATGTCAACAGACTGCAATACACTGATTGGCCAGGAAGTGACATCACTGGAAGAGTCATGAGAGCAACTCCCATTTTTGAAACCAGCCAATGAGCCAACACACAAACCAATATTTTGGCCATTAACCATTGATTTAGGAGAAGGTATGCCATCACCTCAGTGTCCTCTTTTGTTGTGTTGCGTTTACGTCGCACACAACTGACATCACGGGACTTTCGGGTCATGTTGCTATAACCCAGCCACACTGAGGTGGTAAACTATTGTAATTTTTCTCTTTTGTCCTGTCTTCATTCTCACTCTCATCAAGTGCTTGCTCATAGAGCTAAATCTAATTGTTGGTGATTATTCTCTATACAATATAATCTTTACAATATAATTTAAAAGCACCTTGAGACAACTGCTGTTCGGATTTAGTGCTATATAAATAAAATTCAATTGAATTGAATAAATGGAAAACACAACTGAGTTGAGTCGACTTGAGTGGAAAAGAGCTAGTGGAAAAAAGGCAATTGTTCCAGATAAGTGATCAACATGTAGAGCACCATCACCTGAAGAAAAACTGTTCCTTTACCTGGCTGCATTTAACAGAACATCACCTCATGGGAACACTATCGATACCAACGCTGTTATTGTAATCAGATTGATACTAGCGGTATAGGACCAATACTTTGTTAATATGCTATGAGTTCAGTATGTAGCCCACTAAACTGTTTTAAACACATACAGTAATTATTACTTGATATACACAAAATAATAATAATCCTCAAACATGCAGATTTCTAGCCTATAAGACAAACAACAATAACTGACCCAGAGTGGCTTAGAGACAGGCACATTTACAAACCACGTCTCCACACTGCTTTCCCTTTATAGGTTAAAACTATCGGTATTGGTATCTTAAAACCTGTATTCACTTGGTATCCGATTGATACCAAAAGTTTGCAGTATCGCACACCACCAACTGGTGGATGATGGGCTATGGGAATGTGAAACCATCACAAACCATGTCACAGCAGATAAATCAGAGGTTCAATGAAAACCACCTCCCCGGTAGCAGCATTTAGAATAAATAAAAATGAAAACTAATAAATAGCTAACTATAAATGTAAAAATACCAACTATACAACTGTACAAATATACAAGGCTTATTTAGATGTGCAAAATTGCTCTGTAGTGTTGCACATGTCTTGGGCAAGTGCGTTTGTGCGTGTGTGTACATGTTTAGACAACTTTGTGAGGACAGAAAATTGGCATGCTACTATACTTCTGGGGACCAACAGACACTTATGGCAGTGTTTACTAACCACTGTGATGCATAGGTGTGCTGTGGAAGATTATCTGGTTTCACCCGATTAGTACTCCAAGCAAACGTGAGTAACGGGAAGAACAATTAAATTCTCTTCCACTGGAGGGCAGTACAACATCTTGCTCCAATTAAATGGGTTGCCAAATGCCAGTAAAACAGAAGACGAAGAAGAAATTACATATAGCCATGCAACAACTGCGTAATAGCAATAGATAAATATTTGAAAAGAAAAAGTAGTCAGTCTCCAGATCCTGGAGAAAATTCCGACCCAGATGAATGCCCTAGCATGAGTAGCGGTCACAAGAAAGCCAAAATGGTATACAGCACATTCCAAATTAGTATGTAAATAATATTTAAGTGTCATAAAGATTAAATATGTTGTTTTTCAATTAAACTCATGGATGGCATTGTGTCTCAGGGCTCTTTGGATCACTGAAATCAATCTCGGACACCTGTAATAATTAGTTTGCCAGTCCACATTATAATAATACATTTTACATTTTATTTAAAAGCAACTTTCAGAACACCCAAGGACACTGTATAGCAAATAAAACAGGCATAAAAACATTAAAATTATCCACAATAATAAGAGTAGCAGATAGAAAGTTTAAGATCATGGATAAGTTATACGGAGTAGGCAATTTTAAACAGGTGGGTTTTGAGTTTGGACTTAAAAAGAGGGAATGAAGTGATGTTTCTGAGGTCAGGGGCTAAGGAGTTCCAAAGTCGAGGGGCAGAGCAACTAAAAGCCCTGCCCCCCATAGAAACAAGAGGAGAGGAAGGAACAAGAGAAAGGGAAGAGGATGATCTGAGGTACCGGGAGGGGATGGTGATCTGAACCAAGTCAGAAAAGTATGGTGGGGAGAGAGAATGAATAGCCTTAAATGTATGGAGGAGTATTTTAAAATGAATGTGAGATTTGACCGGGAGCCAATGAAGCTGCTTCAGAATAGGGGTGATGTGGTGGGCAGAGGGAGTCTTAGTGTTAATACCGGTGGCTGAGTTCTGGACATGATGAAGCTTATTGACGGATTTTTGTGTAAGGCCAAATAAGAGTTAATTACAGTAGTCGAGGCTATGAACGAGAATGGCATGAGGAGTGAGGAAGGGGTGGAGGCAATTGATGTTACGGAGATGGAAATACGCTGAGTGAGTGACATTATTAATGTGTGAATTTGAAGGATAGTGTACAGTCAAGAATGACACCCAAACATTTCACAGAGGGAGAGATAGAAACCGGCAGTTTATTGATAGTAACAGAAAACCAGGTAGTTCTGGATAGTGATGATTTAGAGCCAACCAGAAGAAGTTCTGATTTGTTGCTGTTGAGTTTAAGAAAGTTGGAGGAAAACCATTGTTACGGCCCTGGCCGTCTAGAGTTTGTTTCTGTCTTGTCTTTAAGAATCTACAGGTCCTTCCTGATTGCAGAGCTGGCGGCAGCTGATTGGTCCCCTCATCATGTGGCTGTTTTTAAAAGATCCCTCACCAGCAGTTGTTGGCGGCAGCGACTGACAGCAGTAGCAGACCTGAACCTGGCTTCCAAACCTTGTGTTATTCGTGTGTCATTCCTGAGATTTACTGAGCTTTGTATATAATGTGTAAATTAGTCTTCACTTGTAAATAGTACATTGTAAATAGACACTGAAACAGAAGGGCTGAGCTGCCTTATTATTTTCTTGTACTGTTTTCTCCTGTTTATTTCAGTTAGGGAGTTAGGTGTAGCATGTCTTTTGTTTGGTTTTTGTTTCACATAGGGTTTTAGATAGCACCTCCTTTCCTGACTTAGCTTGTTTTGTTTGTTATTTTGGCCTTTGTTCACCCCGAAGTTGAGTTTTTCAGTGTAGACACAAACCACCGTTCACTTCAAAGATTGGCTTCTGGGTATAGTTTGGGGGCCAGGACAGGGTCACTTCCTTTCTAACCCTTATGTTATGTTCCTGTACCCCTAGACTGGGGCGTAACACCATGAATTAAGTTTGGCTAAACAGAGGGTAAGAGAGGGAGGAGTCGGGTTTGGTGGACAGGTAAAGCTGGGTGTCGTCGGCATAGCAGTGCACTGAATATTATATTTACGGAAAATGTGTCCTAGTGGAAAGAGGTAAATGATGAAAAGGAGGGACCCAAGAACAGATCCCTGGGGCACCCCAGAAGACAAAGGCTGAGAAGTGAAGGATGTTAGTTGAATGAACTGAGTGTGGTCAGACAGGTATGATTTGAACCAAGCTAGTGGAGTATGAGAGAGGCCGATAGAGGTTATTATTGGTTAGGTGTAAGTGAACTTCTGAAGCAACTATTTTTTTCAAGAACTTTTGAGAGAAATGGTATATTGGAGATAGGATGAAAGTTATTAAGGTTATTGAGATCTTGACCTCTTTGTTTTTCAGAATTGGGGTAATTGCAGCAACTTTGAAGGAAGTAGGAACAGTTTAAGTGGTGAATGAAGAGTGGATAATTTCAGATATGAGAGGAAGAAGAGAGGGTAGACAGGCAGATGAGATCAGCGATATCAGTGACAGAGGGAAGTTGGAAGGCAGAGAGGCAATGTAATGGAGGTGGGATTACAGAGGAGGGGCTACAATGAACCATCGGGAACCAGGTCTTGGTGTATCTTATGAATTTTTTCAGTGAAGAATAGCATTAGAGAGTCGCAGAAGTTAGACGAGTGGAGATGAGCAGGTAGAAAATCTGGTGGTAGCTGTCAGATAAATATATCGGATTAAGAGAGCAACTGCTAAAAGGGTCATTACAAAGCGGCAAACAGATATTTGAAGCTGCTGATGCCTCTGTGGCCCGCAAACATCAAGGTATAGAATCCTCCAGAGACTTGCAGTCATGCATAAACCTTCTGTTCAGCCACCCTTAACCAATGCTCACAAGCAGACAAGCTGACAGTAGGCCCAGAACTACATGAACTACAGTCTTGTTAACTGATGAGTGGCGTGCAACCCTGGATGGTCCATATGGATGGAGTGGTAGATGGTTGGTGGATGACCACCATGTCCCAACAAGGCTGTGAGGTCAGCAAGAAGGTGGTGATGTTTTCGGCCGGAATCACGGGGAGAGAGCTGATTGGCCCCTTTAAGGTCCCTGAAGGTGTGAAAATGACCTCTGCAAACTATGTGGCCACTTTCTTCCATGGTACAAAAATAAGAACTGTGCTTTCCACAACAAAATCATCTTCGTGCATGACAATGCACCATCTCAGGCTGAAGAAATACCTCTGCATCATTGGCTGCTATCAGCATAAAATTATAGAAACTCATGGTGTGGCCACCATCCTCCCCTGACCTAAATCCTATTAAGAATCTTTGGAGCATCCTTGAGCAAAAGATCTATGAGAGTGGGAGGTATCCACATCCAAAAAGCAGCTCTGTGAGGCTATTGTGACATCCTGCAGATATTCAAGCAGAAACTCTCCAAAAACTCACAAGTTCCATGGATGCAAGAATTGTGAAACTGCTATCAAATAAGGGCTCCTATGTTAATATGTTTTTCATTGAAATAGCTTTTGATTTCAGTAAATATGATCACCTAATGCTGCAAATTCAACAAATGACCATTTTCAGTTCATTACAACCTATAATATATTTTGGAACTCTGTGTGTAATAATTTGGAACAGTGCATTTTAAGTTTTTTATTTTTGAAAAATAATTTTTTTTTGAAAATAAAATACTGTTTTCATTGGCAGGGTTGTTCAGTAACATTCGAATATCATCAACTATAATGGTTGATGACTTGAAAATTATGCTGACTGTCACTTGCATCAACTGTTTAGGACAATCAGAGGAAAATATCATTTGCATAATAATTTGGAATGCAGTGTACTTCATTTTTGATGGTTAGGGTAAGTAGCTAGGGAAAGCATTATGATTGAACTAAGATATAAACTTTGTTAAGCAGGATAACTGAAATTTGTGAAATGAAAGACAACGCCTCTCTCTTTACCTGTTGCCTTACTGACGCAAGAAAAAAAAGAAATGCAGCCAAACCAGCCCGTGCCCATAAACCTCAGAGCATCTGTTGGACACTCACAGAAAGTACAGTTGGTGTCTGCCCTTCACATCAAGTAAGTACACTCATTTATCTTCTTTAGTTATGAGTTTGATATTTAAGGGAAAGTACTGGAAGTTTTGCAGAGCTAGAGATCCAAGCTAAACTTGTCTTGCAGAAGGAGCAAGAGACTTAGTTTTAATTAGACTAACATTCAGCACCTGCTGGAAGTAGTTTTGAACACACACAGCAGTGAGCTAAATGCAGCCGTTTGTCATAATTCATCCTCAGGTTTATACTTTTTCTTTGACTGCTAAACTTAAAATAAATACAACATGAACGATCATATGATTGAAACAACAAAATCTCTCTTTGGTTACTACAAAGATCGACACTGTTCAGAAATAACATGCTGCAAAACCCATAATTACACAGCTATTCAGCCAAACTGGTTTAACTGAGAAGTGAACGGGCCCCCGCCCTGCTTTCTTTCATTCAGCACCATAATAAGTGGGTCATCCGTCACAAACCCTGACACTGACAAGCATGTTCAGCAGCAATACAGGTAAGACACGCAGCTTATCTCCCATTTCCTGATCCTGTGCAGTTGGGCACAAATTAAAAGCCTCACCTTTCCAGGTGAATGCAGTAAACGTTTAAAAAGATCAAATCTGCTGGCTTGTTTTGTGCAAAAAAACAAACTATGTTGACATAGTTGAATTTTTAATTTTTAAAACTTATTTTCTGATGTTCGCACAGACAACCACCCCTCAGGATACAACCTGGGCCCACAGGCGGGCGACCAGGGGTCTCACGGGGGCCAGAAGCCTAAAGGAGACCATGGAAAAGAGGGGCGCCACGGTGGAGATGGTCGCCATGGAGGGGATGATCGCCATGGAGATGATCACCACAGAGATGAGCCCCGTGGAGGTGACTACCGTAAAGATGACAACCGTGGAGGTGATCGCCACGGCAATGATCATGATGGCAGTCAGAGGAGACGCAGCCCCGATCGCCAGAGGGACCGTGAACATGACAGCGACCACAGCTCTCGTCGGCATCGCCGCGGGAGCGGCAGTGGCAGTAGCAGTGATGGCGAGGGTGATCATGGAAAACATGGGCACAAACAAAGGCATCGTCATGGGAGCGGAAGCCCTGGCCGTGGTCACGGTCACGGTCGTGGTCGTGGTCGCGGGCGTGGGCATGGCCATGGGCCTCCAAAATAATGCAGTGAATCCAGGTGAGACACAAGTACAACAGGAACCTGAACCAGTGATTTGTGGATGAATTAGTCGTACTACTGCTGAATGACATACAGTAAATTATCATAATTCCTCTTGCTGAAAATGATCTTTGTAAAGTCGTTTTATTTGACAGATAATTACATAAAAAGCCACCAACAGTCAAAACCTGGTCCACCTACAATCGCCTCAACATCTGTCTTTTAAAGCAGCTTTGCTCCTAATTTTAAACCTCAGCAAAATCCAAATGTATGAGCTAAATTATTATGAAGCGTGAAACTATCCGTAGACACTGTAAACATGTTTATTTCTGCTGTAAAGTTGGACATTTTAACATGGGAGTGTATGGGGATTGACTCATGTTTGAAGCCAGCCTCAAGTAGCCATTAGAGGAACTGAAGCTTTGGTGCTTTAGCATTGGATTAAATTTTTAAGTCCAAGTGTTTCCTGCTTGTTTATTTCATTCAGTTTAGGGTGCACAGGGCAAAATACCTTCTAGAAGCAATTCTGAAATTTATTTTAAAGGATTATCTAAACTAACGTTAATTTAACCAAGTCTTAAAACCTTTTTTCTCCCCAAAAGTTACACTTCTACCACAATCTTCCCCCAACATATTTCCATTCAGGATTCCTTTCGATGCCACGTCCCTTTTATGATTGTCTGGCGCTGCTCAGTATGAAGATAATGTCATATTTCTGTGAGCCAATCAGCATTTAGCACCATTTGGCCCTGAGGCCAACTGGTGGGTTGTTTAACTGTCAATAAAACCTGGGCTAACACGTTTTTTGGGAGCTAAACCTTCAACAAATAACTGCAAAACATGCTCTTAAAACTTTGATCTTAAGCTTCATGACACAGGATGAAAAGGATGATCTGAAGCTTTAGTGTGAAAAAAACCTTAACGAGAGATGTTGGCACTTTTTAAAAATGATGTCTCCTTCCATTGAAAAAGTCTGACAAAGAAAGCTCGCTCACATGCTCACCAGCTAGTTAATTCATTTTAATGGGAAATAGAGATGTTTGAGAAGCTTCTGGTGAATCCTGTTAAAACTTGTCATCTTGCTCAAATCACTTAATCTCTGCTGTCTTTTTTTGTGTCTCTCAGGCAGCAGAGCCAGCCACCAGCAGAGGCCCCTCCTTTTGAAGAGCGTTAAGTGAAAGCACGTTGCTCTGTCATGACACTGAGCTCACTGCTACAGTAGTTTCAGCATTTTATTTTTTCACTGAAGACGTTTTGTTTTTTCTTAATCCCGCAGCCTTTGAAATCCAGCCAAACAAGCTGAGTGGACGGCTCCATAGTTTAGGCGATCTTCACATTTGGGTGAAATAAAAATGATCAAACTGAAATGGCTCTCATGTTTGCTTGTTTAATGGCTTCTCAACGTTTTTTTTAAAGTGCAACATTCTAGCCAGGATCTTTGCAACTTTCTTATAATAGTAAAGTTTACTGAACAACTTTGTACAAAAAGAGAAAAACAAGAGAGAGCCGTGCTCAGTATTTTCATGAATCCATGGTGGATCTTTTCAGGTTTACAGACATGTATGTTGCTTCTCTAACTGTGCAGCCAGACAGCAGTTCATGCTTCTTTGGAATATACTTATATCTACGATAAAATTAACCTGGATTACTTCATATATGCCAAAGGTCTGCAAAAGTTTGCAAATTCAAGTCAAAACAGTAAATTAGTCAAAAAGAATTATGTTTAAAAACATAGATGACCTTAATAGCTTAATAAAATGCAATATTATAAAACCAAAACTAAAAAAAAACAGAAAAAACTAAAAGAAAAAAATATAAAAATGAAATAAAACTAACAAGCAAAATATTAATTTACACTGAGAGAAAATAAAAAAAAATCAATACAATAATAATAATGATGATGATGATGATGATAATAATAATAATAATAATAATAATATATTAAAATAAAGTTAGAAATAAAATAATTTAGTATAATAAATTAATACATTTACATTAAGTAAAAAATAGAATAAAAAGGATGCTCTATAGACTACAATAAAATCAAGTCATAAATAGAATAATAATAACTACTACAATTTTTAAAAAGTTTCTGGATTTTTTTTTATTGAATAAAATGTACAATTGTCAATCAATGAGCTCTAGTGACCTAAATCTAAAACAAAATAAAATAAAATTTAAATAAAATAAAATAAAAAACTAAAAAGCTTAAAAAGCCACATGGAAGAAAATGACAAGACCCAGTTGATACTCTGGGGTAAGTAAAGAACAACAAAGAAAAACCTGTGAAGCAAACTCAAAAAATTAAAAAAAAGCATCTTTTCATGAAAGTGTTCAAGAGTTCATATTTCCCTGGATGAGGTCTCTCAGGCACAAACGATCAGGTCTGTCACTCCACCTCTGGGTGCTGCAGGGTCAGTTAAGGTTGCCATGTGGATTTGGTTTGGCCCCGCCCACCAAACTGACGCAGGTGAGGTGGCAGAGCGTGACAAAGTAAACAGAGATAATCACGTGTGGAAATGAGAGTGTAACTATTTGTACTCTTATTTGTACAACTCAAACATTAAACTAAACACATTACATATTACTAAACATAACAAATTTCCCACGTGTGGGACTAATAAAGGTTATCTTATCTTATCTTAAATACTGTCCTACTCCGTCCTACTGTCCTACTTCCGGCGCCGCTCCGAGCTGGCAGCCAGTATCAGCAGCTCCGACCTGACCGAGTCCTTTTTTTTCTTTAATATATAAAGAGGTTTTTGTGTGTACACAAAATAAATATGGTTGTCAGCCACTGCCCTTGTCTCTTGTTGTGTTGCAGGTCAGATGGGGTAAAGAGAGACAACATACAGGCAGATATTGCTGGTGTCATTTGGGATTTTATTGCTCAAAATCACAAATTACAGGAACAAAGGGCTTGTGTTGATAAATCAAAGAAAAGAATACAGATAAATGCTGACAAACATTTTCCATATTGACTTACAATCCCCCCCGAACTAAAAATCTTTAAAACCTAAACCAAAATACAAAAAACAACAAAACCTCAATTCATATTGAGGCTAACAAAAATGTAACTAATGAGTGGATGCAGTCTGTGTATCTCCTGGAGGCTGCCTCAGAAACTGAGTTAATCCCTACAGACTCCTGTCTTAAAACATATAAAACAAATATATATATATTTACAACAAAGCAAAAAAAATAGGCTAGTTTTGATCTTTAAAGACAATTCCATCCAACTTTATAATTGTTCTTTTGGTAACTCATGTCCCTAGATACTGTTGTGTCTGTATAAAAATTTTCTAAAGGCAGTGATTAAAGATTACAGTTAGGGGCATAGCCTGTTTGACTCACGGTCAGCTGTTCGGTCGGAAAACGTTGCTAATTGAAGTCATTCTCTGAACCTCCACAATCGTGCTTGTGCTTCTGGAAATATTTAGATCATTTTTAAGTGTATTTATTTGTTTATGTATGTATGTATGTCAAATAATATAGGATTTGGAATCATATGCGTCTGCCCAGTGCAACCATACAGTTTATAGAAGGGCATTGCTAACCAAGCTAACTATCCTTAGCTAATAACTTGGCACTCTACTTTCATCCAAATATGGTTATGTCTGGATCCGAAGAACAACCATGTCTGCAGCCAAAAAGCAGGACTGAAACCTTTGAAATGAGGAATCTGGGTGCCGGTTTTTGCTCAGTGTGTTGAGCGGGCGACCACATGCCATACGGCTGAGAGTGGCCGGCCCAGGTTCTGAGTCCGACCTGTGGCCCTTTGCCGCATGTCTGCCCCCTTCTCTCTCTGCCCCTGCTTTCCTGTCCTTTCTTCACTGAGTCTATCAAATAAAGCTCAAAAAGGCCAATAAAAAAAAAATTTTTTTAAAGTGGAATCCAAAACCAGTGAATTGTAGGCTATCTTATATATACAGTCTAATCTACATGTGCAATGGTGGGGCACATAGGTGCAAAAATGGCCAAAGCATTAGTACATTTTTTAAACACTTTTAATCTACGCAAATGCTGGCTCTTTCTTGAAGCTCACATAAGTACAACGATGATCCGTAAGTCCCAAGCCTAAATGCTGGGAACACAGGTTTTTTGAATGAACACTGGAAACTGTGGAGGTGAATCAGATTGTCATTCGAGACACTATAAAAGGACAGAGTACCAGCAGGCCAGTCCACATACACTGCAACTTTGAAAGATTCAGTCTTTGGGGGTGCTGGCAAAGGTTTTCCTTTATTATTGTGCCAGGCAAAGCAACCTTGCTTGGTGTACTCCAAACTCCAAGATTGATCATTTCCCCCCAACCAACAGTATGGACCATTTCCTCTTCTTTCAATTTCTCTGTAAGTCACTGCTATCCCAAATGTTCCTTGACAGTGAACCTCCCAGTAACAGTTACTAGTTATGCCATTTTTACACATTAGCTGGTACCAGAAGTCAAATTTTTCTGGATGGTTAGGATATGGCTCTTCCTCTCTGACCACGGTCACCTGTCTGTAGTTGTTTGATAGCTTTAACTTTTTGTGAGCTGAGTTTTGTTCCAGTGTGAGTTCACAAGCATCTAATGAGAAGAAATGACACAATGCAATAAATAGCTGACAACAGCTTTTTGACATTTTTGCATAAAAATAACCTAAAACACTGGCAGATTAAAGAGTATTGAAGTAGTAGTACAGTATTAAAGTAGAAAGAGAGAAGCCTAACAAAAAAATTAAATGAAACTAATTTTAAAAAAAAAACATCCATTATATATCAATGAGAGAAAAAGTATGTGAACCCCAGGGATCAGAACAGTTTCTAACCATTCATGTTGTGGGTTGCCATATCTGAGCAGCTTCTATGGGTGTGCATGTAGCCTACTTTTGTCTATGAGGTATGTCTTTGACAGGTTTAGACTCTGACAGAGTACAAATAGATTCAATTAGAGATCACATAGTCTGTCTGTGGTTAATATTTGGATTGACTGAAGTCTGAAATCTATGTATATAATCTATACATCATCTTAATAATTCTATCAACACTACTATGCTTCCATGTTATGACACTAAATTAAAAATATTCTTACACTTTTTCACACCAGGTTTCAACCTCCAGGGTCCACAGTGCTCCGCTCTGGAGGAAGATATACATAAAGTCATCAGGATATCCTTTGGAGCATACTCTTTCAACTTTTCTTTAATAAAAAAGCTGAATAGCATACCAAAGCAAACAGCAAAATTATTATGAGACTGGTAAACGTGTTAAACATGGTAAACTCCTCTAAAGTTAAAATGCTGCATAATATACTTTCCTGTTTATGTCTTAGTTTTTTGTTTGTTTCTTTGTTTTGCCACCAAGGTAACTTGTTTTACAGGTATACATTTACCAAATAGATTATTTGGAGCAGTTTGTCAACAGCTGGATAGCAAGATAGCAAAGCAATTCTACTGTAACTCTCCTATCTGATTTTGCCTTTAGCAAGCTTGGTACCTGAGTATTCGTTTTAAATCCTCAGAGAGATGCTTTAGTCCTTCCTCTCCTGGATGATTATAGCTCAGGTCAAGCTCTCTCAGATGAGTGGGGTTGTTGTTTAGAGCTGAAGCCAGAGCAGCACAGCCAATCTCTGAGACCACACAGCCAGATAAACTACAAAGCCATGCAACAACCCATATATCTTAGATATTTTTATTAGAACTGACATGAATTTGCTGAGATCATTAATCATAGATTGAAAAGAAAATTTATTTTCAACAACAAAATATACAAGCAAAATACTAAATCAAATAACACTTTAATCTTCAAGTTTTCCTTAGACTGAGAAATCCTGACCTGAGAGTTTCCAATTTGCAATCCGGATTCTGCAGTCCTTCAGAAAGCAGCTTCACGCCTATATCCTGCAGGTCATTGTTACTCAGATCCAACTCTCTCAGATTAGATGACGGAGAGCTAAGAATTGAGGTTAGGGCTTCACAGCTTTTATGTGACAGATTACAGCCACTCAACCTAAGGGAAACAACAAATAACACAAGGAAATGTTATGCTTTAGCCTTTCCCCAATTTAATATATATCATAACTTCTTTGAGACTGCTATAGACCTACAATGATTTCTTTGAAGCTTTGACCACTGGTAGTAGCCTCAGAAGAACATCCTCCGAAGCCGAGTACTTCTTCAGGTCAAACACATCTATCTCTTTTCCTGATGAAAGTAAGATGAAGGCCAGGGCTGACCACTGATCAGGAGAAAGTTGATCTGGAGAAAATTTTGTGGAACTGACATACTGTTGGATCTCTTCTGCTATAGACCCATCCATCAGTTCATTCAAACAGTGAAAAAAATTAATGCTTCTGTCTGAAAACTGATTCTCTCTGATCTTCTCCTTTAGGTACTGCACAGTTTTCTCATTAGATTTTAAGATGCGCCCTGTCTTTGTCAACAGATCTTTCAGGAGGTTCTGATTGTTCGGCAGTGAAAGGCCAAGAAGAAACCGGAGGACCATGTCCAGGTGTCCATTTGGACTGTGTAAAGCTTTTTCCACAGCACTCTGGTAGAAGTTTACTTCAAAATGATTTTTTTTAATACCCTTTTTGGTTTGTTGTTCTTCCAGCAGATTGACTCCAGAGCTGATGAATGTCTCATGTATATAAAGAGCAGCCAGAAACTCTTGGACACTCAGATGGACAAAGCAGAACACCCTGTCTTGATATAGCCCTTTCTCCTCTCTAAACATCTGTGTGAACACTCCTGAATACATTGAGGCTTCTCTGATTTCAATGCCACACTCTGTCAGATCTGAATCATAGAAGATCAAGTTACCTTTCTGCAGCTGTTGAAAAGCTAGTTTTCCCAGGGATTTAATCATCTCCATGCTTTCTGGATTCCAGTGCGGATCTGTCTCAGCACCCTTTTCATATTTGACCTTCTTCACTTTGGACTGAACAACCAGGAAATGGATGTATAACTCAGTTAAGGTTTTGGGAAGCTCTTCTCCCACTTTGGTTTTCAGAACTGTTACAATGATCCAGCAGAAGACTGGGATGTAGCACATGTTGTGGAGGCTTCGTGAAGTCTTGATATGGGAGATGATCCTGTTAGCCTGCTCCTCATCTAGTATTCTCTTCCTGAAGTACTCGTCTTTCTGTGGGTCAGTGAACCCTCTGACCTCTGTCACCATGTCAACACACTCAGGAGGGATCTGACTGGCTGCTGCAGGTCTTGTGGTTATCCAGAGGCGAGCAGAAGATAGTAGATTACCTCTGATGAGGTTTGTCAGCAGCACATCTACTGAGGTGGTCTCTGTAACGTCACTCAAAATGTCAGTATTGTGGAAGTCCAGAGGAATTCGACACTCATCCAGACCATCAAGGATGAACACAACCTGGAAGTCTTCAAAGTTGTAGATTCCTGCTTCTTTGATTTCAGTAAAGAAGTGATGAACAAATTCCACCAAGCTGAACTTTTTCTCTTTCACCACATTTAGCTCTCTGAAAGTGAATGGAAACATGAACTGGATGTCTTGGTTGGCTTTATTTTCAGCCCAGTCTAGAGTGAACTTCTGTGTTAATACTGTTTTCCCAATTCCAGCAACACCTTTTGTCAGGACTGTTCTAACTGGTTTGTTGCTTCCAGGTGAGCTTTTAAAGATATCTTCTTGTCTGATTCTTATTTCTGGTCTGTGTGGTTTTCGGGAAGCTGCTTCAATTTGTCTGACTTCATGTTCAAAAGTCACCTCTGGAGCTCCCCCCTCTGTGATGTAGAGCTCTGTGTAGATCTGATTGAGAAGGGTTGAATGTCCAGCTTTAGCAATTCCCTCAAACACACACTGAAACCTGTTCTTCAGCTTTGATTTGAGTTTGTATTGGCACCTGGGAGCAAAGCATTCTAGATGGGAAATAAGAATTGAAATTGGTGAGTGGATCTTTTTTGTTGACCTGTATCTCTCACTAGTTTAACAAAACACTGGCTATTTCTACATTTACAATAATTTAAAAATGCAAATATGCACAAATTTTCCTGCTTTCTTTTGGGATATTTTCATCACATACAGCGTTTAAATCCTCTTACTGTTCTGCAGAAGGTCAGCCAACGTATTCAGCTGCATTTGCTTTAGGATGTTCACTGTGATCTTCAGAACTGCCTCTCTGTTGGTCCTGCTCTGCTCTTCATTCTCAATGTCTTTATCTTCCCTGTAATCATCTTGGCCCATCAAAATATTCTTGAATGACTTTAGTTCATTCTTCACAAGTGTGTTGATTTCCTTTTCAATTTGCTGGAACATAGTGCAGCAGTATTTCATAACAGAAGGTACAATGGATCCAATAAAAAGTCACAATGGGACATTTTTTTCCTGAATTGCTTTTGTGCTGTTATGACCCATACAAGCTGTTTGCATGCTGGTCACTATGGATTTTTTTTTGCTGCCAGTCAAGAGAAAGACTCCACTGACGCTTTTAAAGGGAGAAATGATGTTTAGACATTTGGATTTACTCATAATTACTATTTATTTTGTTTTGTTTTATTTTGTGCCTCAATCTAAATGAGTTGCTTTGTTGGTAAGGCAATGGGTTAGAGAATGAGTTAGGTCTAAATCTAATACAAGAGTTTTGTTTAATTTAGAAAAATAATGTATGTATAGGTCTAGAACTTTTGCAAGTACCAAGGCTACAATCATAATTATTGTGGCAGGTTTTTTGAGGAATTTTGGATCACTTTTGCTTAAAACGTTTCTTCAATGTGTTGAAGTTTGAGGACATTTGTTTATGCAAAGCTCTCTTAAGGTCCCATCACACATTTCAGTGGGTTATGGTCTTGACTTTGACTGGACAATTGCATCATAGACAAAACATATTCACTTTAGTTTGGTCTGATCAAAGGACATTGTTCTGGAAATGTTGTGGTTTGTTCAGATGTAACTTCGCAAACCTAAGCAGTGGTGCTCCGTTCTTTTGAGAGAGAAAAGGCTATCCCCTGGAAACCTTTCCAAACATGCCAAGTCTTTTTCTATGTGTTTTGTCTATGTGCTGTCATGAAATTGGTATTTAACAAACTAACTGAGAGCTGCAGACTCTGAGATGGAGCGCTTGTGTTTTTGTGTGTGTGTGTGTGTGTGTGTGTGTGTTTACAGTTTCTCTGAGTATTTTACAGTCTGTCCTTGGAATGGTAAATGCACTGCATCTTAAAAACCGCTTTTCTACTCACACTTAAAGCATTTTACATTCATATTCCAATGGTTAAATCGGAGAGTAACTTAGCGGTTAGTATCTTACTCAGAGATGTTTGGCATGCAGACTGGAGCAGCCAGTAGATGACTTGCTCTATCTCCTGAGCTACAGGCATCCCAATATAGAGGAATTTACATTCATTTACATTTGAATGTACATTATTGGACAGATTGTTGTATTGTGTTAACACACACCTAAATGCTCCACACCAAATAAATGCCCAAACCTCTGCTTTTATAGAGGTGATCACATGTTTTGAGGATTAGTTAATCAAATGCATTTGATTAACTTTGATTAGTAACAGCTGGATGCTACTTATCCTTTTAATTCCTATGTTCCTATGTTTTTCACAGAACTGCTTAGGATTTTAGGTTAATCTTTGCTAAATAAATAATGATATGATGTGTATATTTAAGTAATTGTAAAACCAGATCATGTTTTAATTATGTCCTTATATGTAAATCCTTTGAGTTGAAAGGCTGATTAGGGAGCTTATAACTTATTCAGCACATGTTTTGATACACATATTGATGTTTATCTGTGGGCTTGCTTCATTACACAAAGTATGCAGTCATAATCACAGATAATCTTAATCTCATGAATTTAAGCTTAGCACTTTACTATGTCATAGATATATCCCTGTAATAATACAACACTGTTTTATATGTCAGAAAAAAATCAAGCAATTGCTGTTCATACAGACCTCAAATATGGAGTTCAGGTTTTGTTGATTCATTTGGCTTGACTGAGCAGGGTTGACGCGCTTTAAAACATCTGGAAAACTGGGCAGAAAGAATTATGTTCTGTACCAAATAGATAAAATTTTATTTCCCACCTCCCCTTTTTGCCACGCTTTTGTCATGGGCTTCATAAATTCTTCAGATTTCTCACTTTGTTTTTGAAACGTAATAAAACTTTCTTTTTAAAATGTGTCCTTCCTTGAGGTCATTTTTGTCTTACATAATTCTCTTAGATTGGATATAATCTAAACTAAGGAAGGACCAGACTAAAATCATATTTGGCATGGTTGAATCTTAACAAGGTTCCAAGTAGAGCTTCAACATGCAACAAAAAGCAATGGGAGTGAGGCAAAACATTTTCTGAGCATGCAATTTATTGAAAACAACGCTTAAACTGAAACAGGCCATGTAAAATGGCCTGTTTCAGTTTCACAAAATTTTGTAATTTTTCAAGTGGTCTTGAACTTTTGATCGGGACTGTACATATATACACAGACGTGCGTGTGTGTGTGTGCGTGTGTGTGTGTGCGTGTGTGTGTGTGCGTGTGTGTGTGCGCTTGCATACCCTTAACCATGCAGTTTCAACGTTTTCTGTTGACTTACACAATAATTTTGTAAAGCCAATATTAAGTCTAATTCTAGATGCTAGACATGCACTGTAAATGTTGAAAACTTTGTTAAAGTTTTTTTTTAAAAAAATATTGGATCTATAGCAAATTGTTTTGCTAAATGTTAAACATACAATAAAATACTCCCCTCATATGAGGAATATAGTACTATGAAAATGTCTTGAACCAGATCTTGTTTATATTTTGGTGTGACCACCTTTATTCTTCAACACAGTGTATTCAACTTTCTCAACATTTCTTTAAGTCGTCTTCAGGAATAGTTCTCCAGGCTTCTTGAAGGACATTCAAAGCTCTTCTTTGGATGTTTCTGCCTTTTGTTCTGTTCTCTGTCAACATGATCCCACACTGCTTCAATAATGTTGAGGTCTGAACTCTGGGGAGGCCGATCCATGACTGATAGTGCTCCACTGTGTGTTTTTCTATCCACATATGATTTTACTGCATTGGTAGTGTGTTTTGCATCCTTGTCATGCAGAAAGAGGAAGCTATTACCAATCAGATGCTTTCCAGATGGTATTGCATGGTGGAACAAAATCTGATGGTACTTTTCTGTGTTGATAATTCATCAGTTTTGACAAGATCTCCAACAGCATTGACTTAAATGCAGCACAAACCATGACAGAGCCTCCACCGTGTTCTACAGGTAGCTGTAGAAAATCACTGCTGCACCTCTCTCCTGACCTTCTCCAAACACACTGATGATTTAAATGTAAAATGTCAGTGGATTTATCACTCCATCAGAACTGTTGTCACTGATTTTCAGTCCAGTTCTTGTGTAGTTTTCATACCTCAGCCTCTTCCCCTGTTTCCCTTCCTTAAGAGCGGCTTCTTGATAGCCACCCTTCCACTGAAACCCTTTTTGATAAGGCTTCAATGAACAGTAGATGGATCAGCTGAAGGTATATAAGCATCTCTCAGGGCCTGTGTCAGGTCTTTGCTAGATTTTTTTCCTGGTTCTTAAGGTCTTGACTTTCAGATACTGTTCATCTATTGTAGATATTCTTTTAGGCCTTTTGTTCCCCTCTTGTCCAGTTTCCTCACATTTGTACGAACACAGTGCACACCATGCTGAGATATGCCAAGCTATCAGTTAACAGCTATTTGGGAATGACATTCTTGGTCCAAAAATACTGTTTTGTGTCTGTCAAACCGTGTTTTCATTGACATTTTCTATTGATTCAATATAAGATATGTGAACAAATGATGTCATTTTGTGACAGGCTGCTCGTAACAAAGTACCTTAAAGATAAATTTAAAACAGCTTCTTTGGTAAGTTGTCTGTTTTGTGTAGTCACAACAGTGGTTCATCCCTTGAGTTAAGAGCCTTTTTTAATGAATGAAAAAAGTGAATGAATGAAAAGTAAGTGATGAAAAGTAATGAATGATTCATGATTCATGTCCTCAACATTCATCTGAAAATGAAAATGGTCAGGTCCAGTGCAAGGACTAGAATGAAAATGACTGAAAAAAAGCATTTTTTTCTGGAACCTGCTTCATGCTAATAACAATTCATGACACTGTTGAACATAAATGTATTTAGTGTATAATGTGCTTAGGAGTTGTCCTGACCATTTCCCACCTAAAGAATTAGTGGGTAAGCATATTTAAAATAATCTTAGAATAACCTTACTTTGGTCCAGTGGAAGAATGATCTGTTTTGAAGTTAATAAGGCCTTGTTTAGATCCATCACTCTTCAGGGACACACTGCTGGGCTCAGAAAAATCTGGCCTCTTGCTGTTGATCCTAGACAAACAGTAATATAAGTAATATACACATACACCATAAATGTCTGTTATCATGCACTTCAGGTAGATGATGATATGATAAGTTAAATCAAGTTAAAAGAGGTCAGAAAATGATAATAATTATAAAGAAAACTTTCCCTGGATGTAAAATTAATTTATTGTTTGAATTTAATAAGTGGTTTAGTATATTGTTAACCATGTAAACTCCAAAGACACGACATCTCACTCCAAGCGCTTCATTCTTTACGCCATGTTTCACACAATGACAACAACTCACTGCGGGCAACCGTACTCTCGCTATATAACAGAAAATAACAACTTAACAATCTCCCTCTTTCTTTAAAAAAACAAAAACAAACTAAAAACACTCCTTTTAAACACTTTAAACATATATATGAAAACAAAAAAAAACTTGTCAACATTTTTGAACATTCAGGAAACATTTCACTGTGCTTTGCTTTACTTCAAGCATACTATCACTGCACAAAATAAACAATAGTGCATTTTAACGCAAAGAGAACTTTGTAAACAAAGGACCACAGCATCCAGAGTCCTTCATCTAGTGCTTTTAGGAGGGTTAAAGGTGAAACTCCCTTTTTTGTCAGACGGTTGTTGGAATCTGACCAAGAAAACTGTCTGATTTTCTTGGCTTGTATGAGCTCTTTAATGCTGCTCATTTCTAGCCTCAGTCTCTTCTCTGTAACCTGCTTAGTGGACTTGAATGCATCAAACAAGGAATGATTGTCAGTCACACAGATCAATGGAAGAGCATTCAGGCCAGTGTTACCAGTTGTAAGCTCAGAAAAAAGTGTTGCCAGGAAGACTGCACTGTCTATCCATCTGACATGGCAAGAGTTTCTCCTGCCAGTGCACTTCTGACCACATGCCTGATTTTTTTAGACTGCCAAAAGAGAGGACAAAACTCCTCCTTTACCCATAAGGACGATTAATGCCCCTCCTTGAGTACTGCCATCAGGAAGGTTGCCAAATGAAGCGTCACTGAAAACAACCAATGCCAAATCCTCACTGTTACCCAAGTGCTGAAACTTAAGAGTCACTTTCTCTGCCTTAAGTTTACAGATAACTTTGTTCACGTCATGAATGGACTGCACAGTTGCATCTTTGATATTAGATCCCAGGCTGCATGTGTCAAACATAACATCTGGTCTCGTTTGTTTGGCAACCCACAAAATCTGTCCTATTTTTGACCTGAGTTGCTCACGTTCTGTTTCACTTAAGGAAGCCTCCCTCTGTACAGCCCGTGCTACTTGTAACTGAACCGGTTGTAGATTGTCAGTGTAAAGTTGTTGATGCACCTCTATTACATCATTAACTGTACAAATGCCCATACCAACATAAGAAAAGCTGTCATGTTCTTCACGCCCCACAAGGAAGGTAGATTTCAGTACAGGAATGACATGAGTTGCAAAGTGACTTGAACCAGCCCAAAGGAAATCATCAACGTGACATGCAAGCACTCCAGCAATCTCAGATTTTTTCATTCTGCCAATAGAACACTGCGGGATCAACCTGTGATATTTTACCACCAGTGTTGAGCATAATGTCTTTGACCTTATTGTACCAATAAAGTGAAGCATCTGCAAGTCCATAAACACACTTTTTCAGTTTCCATAGAACATTGTCCTTGCCAGCTTCAGGTGGCGGGCAAAGATAAATGTCTCTTGACAGTTCCATTCCATGCAAAAAGGCAGATTTAATGTCCATTGGATTCACTTTCCACTTGTTTTGACATATCACAGCTAGCACCAGTCTGAGGGACTCAGATGCACATGTTGGAGAGTCTTTCTGTAGTTCTTGAGTATTTACCTCTTCAAACCCCCGTGCCACAAGTCGGGCCTTTGGGACAAAACCATTAGTAGTTTCTTTGAGTGTAAAGACCCATCTGGTAGACACACATTTTTGACCCAAGTCTTTCACTTCATCAAACACACCATTACTTTGCCAGTTCTCAATCTCCTGCTGCTTAGCAACATCAAAAGAGATATCTTTTGTTATGAGTACATCTGCATCTCTGTTTTCAGGTTCAGTGCAAAGACCATCAACCAGCGACATGTCTAAAGCTTTCTTTTCACCTTCTCTACCATCAGGCTCAAGATATTGCACATTGTACCAGTTTTTGAATTGCCCTTTGGCTTTTCCTGTACAGTCAACTCGTTTGTAGTATACTTTATCTCCTGCCTCATATTTGTCATCTGTAGGCCTAAATTGCTTGCGTAGTGCTCTTCTGATCCTTTCTGAAGACTCTGCCTCAGTAAATGCTTTCCTGGAAGCATGTAATGCTGATATATGTTCAGCTACTCTTGCACTTACAGTTGTGCCCTCTAAGGCAGCGGGTTGGGGTTTTGGCCAAACACAAGTTGATGTGGACTATAACTATATACAGGGTGGGCCATTTATATGGATACACCGTAATAACATGGGAATGGTTGGTGATATTAAAGTCCTGTTTGTGGCACATTAGTATATGTGAGGGGGCAAACTCCTCAAGATGGGTGGTGACCATGGTGGCCATTTAGAAGTCGGCCATCTTGGATACAACTTTTGTTTTTTCAATAGGAAGAGGGCCATGTGACACATCAAACCTATTGGTAATGTCACAAGAAAAACAATGGTGTGCTTGGTTTCAACGTAACTTTATTCTTTCATGAGTTATTTACAAGTTTCTCTTTGTTCACAGCCATTGACATGTCGAAGAGGTTAACACGTGAGGAGCGGATCGAAATTGTGTTGATATCTGGTGAATGCAGTAACCGGGTCATTGCAGCAGATTTCAATGCAAGACGCCCTACGAGACCACCCATCTCCCATGCTACAGTTAGCAAACTGCTTGCTAAGTTTCGTGAAACTGGTTCAGTGTTGGATTTGCCAAAATGTGGACGCAAGAAAACTGTCACTAATGAAGAAACATCAGTGGCTGTCCTAGCTTCATTCAACAAGAGCCCACAGCGTAGCACTCGCCGCATGTCACTGGAGAGGGGCATTAGTCGAACATCCCTTCGGCGGATATTAGCTACTCACAAATGGCACCCTTACAAACTCCAGCTACTGCAGCATCTCAACGAGGATGACCCAGATCGGCGCACAGAATTTGCAGAATGGGCAAAACAAAAATTGGAACAGGACCCTCAGTTTACGCAGAAGATTTTGTTCAGTGATGATGTCTTTATCCAATGTTGAAGTTTTCAGCCATATCCCGAATCTCTGTGTTGTTGAACTCTCTGCCGTTATCCGAGTAGAGCCGTCTGGGTGCACCGTGAATGCTTATCCAGATGTGAATGAAGGAGTTGACGATCTCTGCAACTTTCTTTGTCTTTACGATGCTGCTGACGCTGAAGCATGTGAAGTGGTCGATGATGTGAAGGTACCACACGTTGGGCTCCAGTTCATGTAGATCCATCACTACTGTCTCATTATACTCAGAAGCCAGGGGTAGACCAACAGCAACTGCTTATGAAGCTTCACAAGAAGCTTTTGTTTCTCTTTTGTAGACATTTCAGCAGTTACAATGAGAACTTAATTTTCATTGCAGCTTTCTGTAGTATTTCCATCTCTAATGTCCACACAATAGTGTCCTGAACTAGTGAGCTCTAGGGGAACAGGCTGCTTTAACACGACAACACTGTCATTCTCCATGTCTACAACAGTCCCTGCTTTCTTGACAGACATTTTGCTCAGTAGTAGTGGAATATCAACAGGAACTACTTCACTTTCAATGTCACATTTCGTTTGTCCAATTTTGGCTGGAAGTTTCACTTTTTTGCTGGAATACACTACAGTTCCTTCCCGAAAGTGAAATGGTCTGGAGCTAGGGGTTTCTGATTGCAGCAACTTGTTTACTTGGCCTTGGCTGAGGTCACTCATGTAACTATCTAGCCACTTCTGACTGCAAACTGTACGTGTATATGCAGTATGCTGGCTGATCCCAGTGCTTCAGTCAGGAAGATTTCAGAGTCTGTCATTGAGGCTTTAGTGTACAGGGTAATGTTACACTCCTCCACTTTCCATCTTCAGTTAGCTTTACTTGGTTACCATTACGATGAGGACAGTCTTTAGCCCAGTGGTAAGTGCTCTGACAAATAGCACATCTTGTTCGCTTGCCAAACTTGTCAAGATGGGTTGGTACCTTGTAGTGGTTGTCGCTGTCCACTCCGCGACAAAGTACCGTTATTTTGTTTGTATTTAGGACCTTTTTGCTCCGTAAGGAAAACTGCATTTTGGTTCAGTTGAATTCCGCTGAAAACGCCAGCTACTTTCCCTCTGACAATCCATTTCAGTGCAGACTTTAAAGACACAAAAGTTAAGTCTGTGCACACTGTCAGTGCAAGCTGTCGACTTTTCTCATCAAGACAAGCTGTATCTAGAAGCTTAAATGCTAACACAGCATCAGGCAGTGTCATGTGGTACTTTTTCATCCGGTTATAATGCTGTTCAAAGTCTGTAATGTAGTCTGCCATGGACACACTGTGGTCCTTTGCAATGGAGTCAAAACACGAGTAAGCTTCATACCTTGTGCCTGGATAAAGGATTTCCTCACAAACCGGCCCCAGACCGTAAGACTCGGCCCTCATCTCTCCTCCACTCGCACACTGAGCACCGGCTCCCCACAGGGCTGTGTGCTGAGCCCCCTCCTGTATTCTCTCTACACCCACGACTGCAGTTCGACCCACAACAACACTCTCATCATCAAGTTTGCTGATGACACCACGGTAGTCGGACTCATCTCGAAGGGAGACGAGGCAGAGTACAGAGAGGAAGTACTGAAGCTGGCAGCATGGTGTTCAGAAAACAACCTGGCACTGAACACTAAGAAAACCAAAGAGCTCATTGTTGACTTCAGGAGACATAGCACCGACTTGGCCCCCTCTACATCAACGGGGAGTGTGTGGAGAGGGTCCACACTGTCCGGTTCATTGGTGTCCTCATCTCTGCCGACATCTCCTGGACAGACAACATCTCAGCGGTCATCAAGAAGGCCCAACAGCGGCTGCACTTCCTGAGAGTCCTCAGGAAGTACAAGCTGAACTCCAACCTGCTGCTGACCTTCTACCGCTCGTCCATTGAGAGCCTGCTAACCTACTGCATCATGGTATGGTACGGCAGCTGCACCAAAGCAGGTAGAGTGAGGCTTCAGAGTGTGGTCAAGACAGCACAAAAGATCATCGGCTGCCCTCTCCCCTCCCTGATGGACATTTATTCCTCCCGCTGCCTCAGCAGAGCAGCAAACATTATCAAGGACAGCTCCCAGCCTGGCTTCAACATGTTCAGCCTGCTTCCCTCAGGGAAGTGCTACAGGTGCATCAGCACAAAAACCCACAGACTCAAAAACAGTTTCTTCCCCAAAGCGATAACCACCCTGAACTCACACATGCACAGATAGCACAGCCCCCCACTTCCCACTTCCTCTATGGACCACCACTGTGCAATACCAATTCTATGTGCAACAACTCAACTGTATATACATAACACTATTTATTACATATCACTTACGTCTTGTATATTGTACATTTTATATATATATGTTTTTCCCTATGTTAATACTGTCCATATGTACATAGCGCTGCAGAACTGTACCCCCCCAGCCCCCCCGAGCATGTTTACACTGAGTAGGAGATGCTCTGTATCTCATTGTACAACTGTATAGTGACAATAAAGGCATTCTATTCTACCCATGATCTTTCTCTTTTCTCTGAAACACCGCGTCCAGTTTTGCAAGTAGTGTTTCCATACCGTCATCTTTGTTCAAATCTTCCGCGGGTATCTCCATGGCTGTTTCTCTGGCTCTCCCCTCGAGCCCCAGCGCCACCGCGAGTGCCTGCTTCTTTTTATCCAGCGCCGTAACTCGTCTCCAAATATTAACTTCATTCTTCCAGCACTTGTATGGCCTGGCTTCATCAGGCTTTGGTGGTACTTTATCAACTCAGAAGACACGATGTAGTAGTCTCACTCCAAGCGCTTCTTTATGCCATGTTTCACACAATGACTACAACTCACCGCAGGCAACCGTACTCTCACGATATAACAGAAAATAACAACTTAACAAACCAGTGTGTTTTCCTACTTTGGTTTTGATGCCAGAGAACGAAAGATCTTGGTCTTTGGTCTCGTGACTGATGCATGTGATTTACTTGACCAGCAGCCCTATACAATCTACATACTTAATTTATGGTGGTTTGAACCACAGCAAATGTGTATGTATGTATATGCTCATCATGAAAAGCAGAGATGGTGGCTCCAGTGAAATACTTCCTATTGTTTTTAACACTTTTTTCCAAAGATTTATTTATTGATTTTCCAAATGGTATAAACAAGGTAGACAGAGAAAAAAATAAATAAAATAATATATGTAAATAAATAAAAATTCAAAAAATAACTAAATAAACAATAATAAATAATAGTGCATGCTCATCGTGTTTAGCCAGTGTGCGAATACACACATGCAGGCATATACATTTACCCATGTGAATATAACCATATACATACATAGACACCCCCTCCGGGTCTATGTCTTTGCGAGTGAAAAATCTTTTATATATGTATACCCAGGCCTCCTCTATCGTACGGAAGATATATGTGTAATCTGGCTCATCTGTTATTCCAAATAAATTTATTGAAGATTGTTTTTATCTTTGTGAAGACGTCATCTGGAGGACTGAGAGGAATAGCTTCAAAGAGATAAATACATTTTGGGAGAATATTCATCTTGAGAATGTTTATGCGTCCAATTAGAGAGATTGGCAGCATAGACCATCTATTAATTGATTTCTTAACAGAATTAATTGTTGGTGCGTAGTTTGTGTGTACCAATTCATCTGTTTTAGGAGTGATTTCTATACCCAGAGAGGTGAGGCTGTCTTTGGCAACTTGAAACATTGTTTCAATGGGTGGTTTAATTCTTTCAGAATGTTTAAAGAAGTGAATGGCCGATTTGGATTAATTAATTTGGTTGATGTTTTGATGTTGCCAAAAGAGTTAATTGTTTTGAGTAGCTGGGAAATTTAGCTCATTAATTTTGACAGCATTAAAATAATGTCAATGCAAATAATCTAATTTTGGACTCAATGTTGTTTGTTCTGTTACCAGAGATATTTTGGTTGGTCCTTATGGAAATGGCCAGTGGCTCGATTGCTAGTACAAAGAGGAGAAGTGAGAGGGAGCAGCCGTGACGTGTACCTCTACCTAAATTGGAGGGTTTAGATATAATGTTGCTGGTTTTAACTGAGGCTATAGGTTTATTATATAATATTTTAACCCTAGTCATAAAGTAGGTGCCAAAGCCAAACTGAGAGGGTACTTTATAAAGATACCAATGCTTGACCCTGTCAAAGGCTTTTTCTGCATCCAACGAAAGCAGAGCCATGTCTGGATGTTCTGAATTTGTGTAAATTACATTCAATACTCTGCAAATACCATGTTGTGTTTACCAACCCCTGTTCTGGTTGGGGTCAGCAAGAAGATGAAGGTACCGCTCAAGTCTCTTTCCAGTAATTTAGCTATTATCTTGGCGGCAGAATTTATTAGTGAAATTGGTTGGTAGGATTCACATTTCCGAGGCGGTTTCCCAAGCTTAGGGAATACTGTTATAAATGCATTATGCAAGGATGAGGGTAGCTCTTTTAAATCATAGTTTTCCAGTAGCATATCGTATAGTGAGGATATCAGTTTGTCATTGAATATTTTAAAAAGATCTAATGGGATTCCATCAGGACCAGGAGCTTTTCCTGCTTTTTATTTGTCTATTGCATTCGAAAGTTTACGCATGGATAAGGGAGAGTCTAATTCACACCGAGCTTCTTCAGAGAGTGAAGGGGTACTTATTGAGTCAAAGAAGGAGTCTAATGACTCTTGGGTTGCATCTCGTATATAGTTGTGAGCAATAAAGTTTAAAATGATCATTTATTCTTTGAGGATCTGTAATGCTTTCATTTGCGGTTGTAATTTCGTTTATTTTTCACTCGTTCAGTAATGTTTTTTTGCGCCATGCTAAAAGTTTTCCTACCTTTTCTCCCTGATCATAGTAGGTCTGTCTCAGTCTAATAGTTAATTTTTTCATATTTAGCTCTTAGTCCTAGACGTTTTTGTTTTTTTTTCTTTAGTGTCATTTAAATTTATCTCCACCTCTTATTTTACCTTCAAGGTCCAACATCTCAATAATTTGTTGATTTGATTTGTTTTTTGTGTAACTTATCATCTGGCCACGTATAAATACCTTAAAAGCTTCCCATCTAACTGAGGTTGTAGTTTCAAGTTTATTGAAGTAAAAATAGTCATCAGTATTTTTCCCTACAAATTTTAAGAACTTGGGGTTATGTACCCAGTGTGGTTTTAAACGCCAGATGGGATTACGTCTAGAAGCTGTTATAACTTAAAAGTTAAGTGTGGTTAATGAGTGGTCGGATATAAGTACACTTTTGTATGAACAACTGTTGAATCTGGGGAGAAGAGAGTTTGATATAAGGAAATAGTCTATGTGACTGTGGCTATTGTGACTGGCTGAGTGACAGGAGTATTCTCTCCCTGTTGGGTTTTCTATTCTCCATACATCTTTCAGGTTTAGTTCAGAAATGAAGTGTTGTATAACTTCTCTAAATTTTGGATGAGAATAGTTTACACCTGTTGAGTACAATTAAAATGTCCTCCAACAATTATATCCCCGTGAAGAGCTGCAATAGAAAGGAACAGATTGTTGTAAAAGCTGGGGTCATCGATATTAGGGCCATATAAATTACCTAAAATTAAGTCTTGGTTCATCACTGAGCATTGTATAATGATGAATCTCCCTGTGGGGTCTAAGATGTTTTTTTTATACACATGGGCAATGATTTATGAATGAGTGTTGTCACTCCCTTAGCGTGTGTTGAGAAGTGGCTAGAAAAAACCTGACCTGGCCATCTCCTCCTTATCTGAGCAATTTCACTTGGAAGTAAGTGTGTTTCTTGAATAAAGACTAACCTTGGTGGTATTGTTTGAGTCTGTTCATTACCCTTTTAAATGTAATAAATTTCCTAAGGCCTCTTACATTCCGGGAGAGTAGTTCAAGATTTGAGTGGCTACTCATTGAGTTTGCGCCCTTATTATCTGGAACTTGATTACAACTTGTCTCACCTGTCAGAACTTGCAAATTATTGTGTCAAAAGCACTGCACTCTATGAGCAACACACTCTTATGAACAAAAAAACACAAGCCCAGGACCTCCAACCTGTGGAGATCTTAGAAGATTCCCTCCCACTCTCATTACAACATGGTTATACAACAGATCCTTTAAAAGGAGCTAAAAAAACAAAACAAAAAACCTTCCTATTGTTAACTCAAAGCTTTAAGTCTGATTTAGTGTTAAACACCAAATCTGTCTGGAGTTGATAATTTAACACTTGGTGTTAAGAGTTTATATATTAACTCTCAAAGAGTATTTTAGTTTAACTACGTAAGAGTTATCTTCTAATTCATTCTAAAAAGCGGGAATTTTACTGTTCTGAACTTCTAGAAATTTCTTTTAGAAATAAACATTCACTAAAATGATGCAATGGTTTTTGAAAAACATTTATTCTGAACTGTGACCACAATTTCAAAACATTTTCTGAAAGATGTAACAGTATACATGTTCTCACTTTCATTAGAATTTTGTTTATCAAAAGGTCTGACATGGTAAATGCAAATAACAGCATTCTCATCACTTATTTCTTCAATACAATATGCATGTCCTTCATTCATCCCTTTGTGGAACTTCAACGCACTTCTGCTCTCCCCCATATTCCATCTTCACAAGCATATCCTGTGCGGAGATTGAATAAAAATTAGTTGACGCTAATTAATGGCACAAATAATCCAGTAAACAATTGCAGCACAGTAAAAAAAAAAAAGGAATCCTCTTTGAGCCATTACTTGTGTAAAGTATTTTCCCAAAAGACAAAGACACAGGCAACAGGTAATACTGAACTAAATGTAAAACCTCAACCTTTTTAATTTTTACCTAAACCGTGTGCACAAAACTCTGGAGGGATCTATGCTAACGTAGAACCCAGTCAGGACGCCTGCTACTGCTGTTTGCTCGTTTTTTTTTTTCATGGGCGATCGTTTTCAGGCTTCAAGTAGCACCATTATACCAACATTTCACATTCTACACATTGTTTTAGGTGTATTTGACCAAAAGTTTGACTGAAAATTCACATGCAAGCTTTTTTCAAGGCTGTGGTATTTGCCCGCAAACAATACCTTTCAGCTAGCTAAAACAGAATATTATGCTATCAGCGAGCAACATGGCTAATGCCTTTCACACAGCTTTGTCTCAACTCCAAAGAGCCACAGAAGTAAACGCTCATAATAATAATTGAAGCAATCTTTGAAAAAATGACTTACCAAGCATGGCAAACAACTCAAATATGTAGAGCAAAATGTTCTGAAACGGCTTCACTTCAGCTTCGATTGGAGCCGTGCTGGGGGCGGAGTCTGTGAATTTACTCTGTTGGTGTCATAGCCCCTCTAGGAGTTCAGAGTTAAGAGGTCAAGAGTTAATGTTTCCATTGTAACACCTCCAGATTTGACAGAGAAACACTCATTTTTAACACTCGTTCTTGAAGTTTCTTATGAAGGGAAGCCTCTTTACTTGTAAGGGAAGAGGCATCGTCTTCAACTTTGCTAATGCGGCATTCTGCTGTGGTAAGCCTCTCTGAAAACACCCCAATTGCGTCCTTTATTTCTTGGTTTGATGTTATAACTTCTTGCAGTTGAGCAGTAAAGTGTGTTTTCAGCAACTGAATTGCGGTCAAAACACTAGGCTCAGTCTGTTGGGCACTAGCGCTAGCTTCTTCCATCTTCTCGGTTTCAGGTTCGTTGCTAGCATCGTCGTCTGATCCATCCTTTCCAGCTGTTTTAGGGTTAGGTCTATGTTTATTCGACATCGTGACTGGCTGGGTCAGTGCAGAAGCTTGTGTCAGAACAAGTGTCAATAAAAGGGTGGCTTTAGCTGCAGTTACAGGATGTAAAGGTCGGAGCTCAAAGTTTTGCATCCATTAACCGGAAGTTATCCACACAGTACTTTTATTTGTTATCAGACAGTGACTTATATACCGCTCTCCTAAGGTCCTATACTACGTCATTTCAGTCGGGTTGAGGTCTGGACTATGGGTTATTGCAGCACCTTAAAGCTTTTCTTTTTCAGCTATTCTGTTGTAGATTTGGTATTCTTTGGTATAATTTTGGCAATGCTTTTTAGCTGGCAGACAGATGGTCTCCCATTTGACTCAAGAATACTTTGGTAAACAGAGGAGTTCATGACTAACTCAATGACTGTAAGGTGCCCAGGCCCAAGCTGCAAAACAAGCCCAAATCCTCACCTCTCCAAACTTTTTTCCAAGCCTTATGTTGAGCCTTATGACCAATCATCTCCATTTTGTTACAGAAAACGTGGGGTTTGTTCAGATGTAACAAACCTAAACCCTGCTGACATCTTCTTTTTAGAAAGAAGAGGCTTTCCCTTAGCAATCCTTCCAAACAAGCCATGCTTGTCCAGTCATTTTCCTGTCATGAACTTTAACACGTGTCAGCTGATGTAATAACTATAGCTTTTATCTGGAACCTTTTTCATGGTCATGATGCATGACACGACACAGTTGAACTTAGATATATTTACTACATAAAGTGATCAGTATTATTGACCCTTTCTCACCTACAGAAAATTGTGCCACCAGAATGAAACTATGTATAACAAGAATAACCTTACTTTGGTCCAGTGGAAGAATGATCTGTTTTGAAGTTAATAAGGCCTTGTTTAGAGCCATCACTCTTCAGGGACACACTGCTGGGCAGCTCAGAACAAGCAGACCTCTTGTTGTGGATCCTAGACAACAGTTATATCCACATACACCATAAATGTCCAGTGTTATCATGCACTTCATGCATATAATAAAGATCAAAGGTACTGTAAGTGAAATGATCTCAGTCATAAAATTAGTACCAAAGTCCACAAGCAAGAATAATTGCAAGTTTGATTGCTTGTTCGTAAAATGCTGTCCAAAGTGCATCTGACACTTAATGGGCTTGTTTTTTCTTTTTCAACTACATTGACATTTAATTCTTTAAAGGACCTCCTTTATTATATTTTAATTTATTTTTCCTATTTACCTGAGTTCTTTCGTGTAATTTTTCATCAATTCTTTAAATCTTACAAAACTATTATTTTTTGCCATCTTATGTTTTTTTTAATTGAGCTTGGTTTAAAAACAAGTGAACAAGTAAACTAACAAACTAATGAACAAGTAAACAAACATTGACTGAGTTTGTAATAAACTAAAAACAAAGTTATTACTACATTAGTTGATTATTATTTGTTTTTAAACCTACAAAATAAGAAGTAACCAGTTTTAAAATAAAGTAAAAATAAAATATTTGACTTCAGATTACAGTGAAGAAGACTTACAAAGCAACATAACATAGAATGCTTGTACTTTATGTAATTGTACATGAAGTACAAGTAGATTAAAACTGTACTTAAGGTCCACTTCTGGCATGAGTGTCATATTGAGGTGAAAGCTTACATTTTCTCAGGGGAAAGCTGATGCTCCTTGATGTCAACAAGACCTTGCTTTGGGGACTCTGATCCTTCATTCCATTCACTATGCAGACATTCATAGACACAGAGTTGCACAGGGAGATGTAGTGGATATTATCATAGCATGTAGAAAATTGAGAGAGAACAAAATCAATTGACAGACAATTGACAATTGCTCTTGCAGAGACAATTTTAAAGAAACTGTTAAACACTTTGGCACTGTAGCAAAGTGCAAGGTTATTAAAACATAAAAAAAACTGTGCTACTAGTCTTTGATTTAAAATCTCAGATTTTTGTCAGAACTCTGTCTGGATCCATTAGTACTGGTGTATAGTAGATCACTAGTTCACTAAGTTCACTAGACAAAAAAGAAACTGTGCCAGTAAATTATTGTATAACTTTTCCATAATTACAGGTGTTATAGACACTACTGACATTAACATTTTTCAGATCAAAGTGGGTTCCAGTATTATAACTGAGATTTTAAATTATTTTTAAATGATACCAGATACAAGGGGGTCCCATGGTATCTGGTATATGTAATATAAATGTATAATTAATTATGATAATATTAAAGTGTAGATATAACTCTAGGGTGATAGTGAGCTATTACATAAACCTTTGACCAGTGTACCTTTCCATTTTGTAGATACTCAGCAGCCACTGCAATCAGAGACAACTAGAGAGTGAAAATGCACACACAAAAAACTGCAGTCTAGACTTAAAAATAATATGGTGTGTCTTATTTGGGCATTTTATATTTACTGGATCAGAGAAAGTGACATCAATTTTCAGACAAACAGGCAATCAGCAAAAACATTGACAGAAATATTTCGCTTTTGGTCTGTACTGACTGTGATTCAAACAGAATAATACTTACACAAATTATTCCATGTATTTAGCGGTTAAAATCTGTCTTTTACAGGTAAACCTCCAAAGCTTACCGAAAACATGATTACATTAAGCTGCTTAAAAAAAATAATAATAAAAATAATGATTAAAAAATAAAAGAAAGTATTGCATAGGTAAAACTGTATCCTGCCCTCTCTCCTTTGCTGGGTCTTATTGTCTGAAGCTTGGTTTCACTTGCTCCTCTGTATCAGATTATAAGACAAGGACAAAGGTTGCATAAACTATTGTGTCTTATCTAAATAACTTTGTACCACTGGACACACATGCACCACACAATCTAGCTACAATCTAGCTGCTTGTAACTGAGTTGTGCATTATTAAATTTAAACCCACACATAGTATTACACACTTGCTTTCTGTCATGACTGCAAAGAGTTTGGATTAATACTGGAAAACAGTTTAATGTACCAAGTGTTCAGTAAGTCTGTGTGACTTTATTAAAGACAGTTAACTAAACTGCAGGGTTGCTACAGTCTTTCTATTTATTTTCTGACTAGACTTCTAACAAAAGATGTACGCATACTTGACTAAGACTAGTCCATGCTAACACTTCATAATATCTTTTACATAGGACATCTTATGACATGAACAGCCAAAATGAAACCCAATAACTTTGGTTTCATCTGAGATCTACTCAGCTTGTTTTCATATGGATGCAAAGCATGAGACTAAAGATTTTGTAGAGAAATGTTGAGAAATGCTTTTGACAAATTGAGAAGTTGATTTTTGGGCCATTTTTTTTTTCAGTAAAAGGACTAGATATTAAAATCCCTGATAATGCAAACTAAACTTTAGATCATTGATGCCAGATCCGGACTAGACCTGTTTTCCATGAGCCTGGGCCACATAACCCAAACCACAATCGAGCCAGATATGGCATGCATCACATAGACAGTGCCATCTATGCCAGGCCTGGCCCATATCTGGATGACATACCATCATGCCAGAAGTCAGCCAGCAGTGCCGGCTTGATACCAGATCCAGGCCAGAACTGCTTGCTATGTGGGAATGAGCTCTAGTGACCTAAATTTAAAATAAAATAAAATTTAAATAAAATAAAAACTAAAAAGCTTCAAAAGCCAAATGGAAGAAAATGACAAGACCCAGTTGATACTCTGGGGTAAGTAAAGAACAACAAAGAAAAGCCTGTGAAGCAAACTCAAATTTTTTTTAAAAAGCATCTTTTCATGAAAGTGTTCAAGAGTTCATATTTCCCTGGATGAGGTCTCTCAGGCACAAACGATCAGGTCTGTCACTCCACCTCTGGGTGGAGCTGCAGGGTCAGTTAAGGTTGCCGTGTGGATTTGGTTTGGCTCCGCCCACCAAACTGACGCAGGTGAGGTGGCAGAGCGTGACAAAGTAAACAGAGATAATCACGTGTGGAAATGAGAGTGTAACTATTTGTACTCTTATTTGTACAACTCAAACATTAAACTAAACATATTAAATACTGAAATATTTAAAACATCCTCCTTTAAATCCACGCTCTAAGTGCAGACGTGTTTCTCTCTGTGTATGTTCACAGCCCAGGCTGCTGATATGAAACATGAAGTCAACGTGTGCTCAGCTCTCACTGGGCTTTCATGTCCACAGAAACTCTAAGAAGGTCGAGCTGGTGAACGCTCATATTTGTAGGTCAAAGGTCAACAATTTCAGTTCTTATGAAAGAAAACAAGAAAGAGGCGGATTTCTCAACTTTTAAAACTTTGATGCTTTACTGACGGTGTGCTCGCTAACATGCAGATACAGACTGCACATGTAGCTCTGATAGCTCTTTTATACATTACAGCTAACAACACACACTCCTGATCCTGGCCTCGAAGTCATCATTAATACCAGCCCAGCCTCTGGAGCTGTCCCAGCACACTGTGACCTCAGCCTTTATTTACAGGGTCCAGATAATTCAAATCCAGTCTGCTCAACTACTGCTCATTTCTAAAGTTTTAAAGCAAAATATAAAGAACTGGAGGGTTGCTCAGGACTTGTGCACAGCACTGGATATGAGATTCAGGAGAATCGATAAAAGGGTTTCTCTAAATACAGGCATATTTGACAGTAGCAAGCTGGTTGATAACACGGTGGTAAATACGCTCCTGTCACAACTTTTTCAGTGTTTTTTTTTCTTCTTGCTAGCATGAAATTATTCAAGAATAAAAATGTGTATTCAGTGATTTACGGTTTTGTTTACAAATCTTAGTAGATTTCTTGTACCGAGGTAGGATTTTGATGTACTTTTTTTAGTTTTAGTTTCTGTGTCATGTTCCTTCTGGTGCTATTCAATTATATACTGAAGGCAAACATTAGCACACATTACAGCACTGTGCTGCACCTACTTTAAAGCTTTTAACAAATATTTGAAGATTTTCATTTGACATTTTAGAAAACCAAACATTAAAGTGTTTTATTATACATTAGAGCAGTAAATTATAAAGTCATTTGTAATGAATGAATAAAATGTGCTGTTCTACTTCACTCTTATTATATTCTGATGGTTATGTGCTGTTTCTGCAATATTATGATATTTGCCTCTCAATGTAGGTTTACTAAATTAAAAAGAAATAATATTTTAATGTTCTTGGAGGCTCTTTAATGGAAATGATATTTTTAACACTATTATTGTTGTTGTTATCTGTGAATATTTAAAGTGTTTTACAAAATGTTTTTCTTTTTAATTATTAATTATTAAGATGTCAAATTACAGTTATTTAAATGCATTCCCGAACAGAAAAATATAATAGTATTAAAATGTGAATTTGGTTTAACAAGTTTTAAGTTTTAAACAATATAATTTGAGAGATTTTTAAAAAAAACAATTGTGTTTCCTGTTTTTATAACAGGCGGTTTTATAAATTACTTAAGTGGTGTTAGTAAATTTAAGTTTTCAGTGTATTCGTGCACCGCAGAGCCTGAAATCATGCCTATTGTTAGTTCAATTTTAAAATCCTGTATTTATTTCCTGTTGAATCCTTTGATTTCACATGACCTGCTTTTGGTTCCTGGTTTCCCCTGTGCCACCGTGTTTCTGAGTCTTGACATCGAAGCTGCTGTTTGTTGTCAAAACACATGTAAGAGATATGACAGGAGCCAGGATAAAGATGTCTCGAGGTGAGTTTAGTGTCAAAGTACAAACACGTAGTTCACCTGATGTTGAAATAAGGTAAAATAAGGTGTAATTAAAAATGAAAGAAAGAAAAAATAGTTCTGCTGTTATCCCACAAATTGAATTCTACAAAATTTAAAAGAAAAAAAAGGAAAACAGAAAATTTATGACCAAATAAACAGCATAAAAAAATTTCCAGATCCGTTACTCAAGATGAGTTGAGCAATGAATAATATGTCTTTATTGTACTGAGAAACAACATTAATTATGTCACATTCACTTTATATATATATTTTTAAGTCTGTTTACCTTTTATCACCACCAAAGTGCATTTACATTCAGACACAGGTAATGTGTTGATAAATGCATGTATTTCTTTCCTTTTGCCTTTTATGATGAAAGCCTGAATGACGCTCTGCCTTGTTCGTGCATATTTTTTCTTTTAAACCCGGGATGGCTCTAATGAGAATGCATGAAGTAAAATGTACCTGTAACTAGATTTTAGTGGTCATAATCTAATTGTCCTTTATACTCTTTAAACTATAACTTTAAAGGTTTCAGAAGTGGTGTTTTTGTTTTGCAGTACAAAGTTTTGTGGACACATGTTGTAATGTCTTAAAATAATCCACACCTCAGATTTTTGCTGTGGACAGAAACTAATATCTGAACTTCACCTGTTTCATGCAGCCTGGGTGGATGTCCAGGCAGATTTCAAGTAAAGAAATGTTTTGGTTCATTAACATAATCGGCGTCACTGTCAATGAAAGGGAGCTCGTCGTATCGGATCGCTGCCTCCCAGCAGAGATGCAGAGCCTGAGCGACAATGTCCTCCGACATCCTCTGAGCAAAGTCCAGCAGAGCTCTACTGGCTGGAGGGGGATCCTGGAAGCTGCCGTCAGCTGAGCCTGCAATACCTTCAGAGTCGCTTGCATGCTTCAGAAACCCCTCAGCCTCATCGGTGACGGCCTCATCCGGTTTGTCAGAACGGGCTCCAAACCAGCATCTTGACCTGTTACATCCCATTTCACAGAGACGCTGATGGAGCTGTTGAATCTTCAGCAGCACGAGTTTCTACTGGTGACCTTCATGTCTGCAGAAACAGTCAGCAGAACAAAGACATGTTGGTTTTAAACACTTCCAGGAGATGTTTGACCCAACAAGAGCTGTTTATCCTTTCTGGAGAAAGATATCATCACCTTCCGACCTCTCTTTATCCGACAACAGCAACACCAGAGACACCGGGCTCTACGAAACACTGGAGAAAACAAGCCTTTTTAAAAGGTGAGAAATTTCATACACAGTCACATATAAAGTTTCTGTCAGACTTTGGACTAAATAAGGCATTTTAAGGCATTATAAATACACACATGGGTGGCAAATCAAAATGAGAGCCTTCTACAACACACAGTGATATTACAAAATGTGAAAATTTAATTATTTTTTTCAAGTTACCCTCTGTCCTGTGCTGCAGTTCCTCTCCAACCTCCAGAGCTGCTGATAACCAGGCTGCTGAACCAGTTTCCACCTGCTGCTGGTTTGTGGGAGGAGCGAATCGCTGGACACCACCCAAAACAAACTGTTTACCCCCTGAAAGCCCTTAAAGTGCACCTATTCTGCTCATTACCAGTGCCATGCTTTTATTTTTGGACTCATAGTAGCTTTGCATGAGTCAGCTGGTGAATGAATTCAGAATAATCCTTCTTTATCTTACACTGGGCCTTGGTTCAGCTCCTCAGGCCATCCTCTGTCTGAAACAAGCTGTTTCAGCTCCTCGCCCTTTAAACCAACTTTCTTAGCAGAGTGTGTGAGCAGCAGATGGAGCTTCTGTGTCTGAGATGACCATATTAGGAATAACTATGACATCATACAGGCCAGAGAGTAGAAAAAACAGCATGAAACTGAGCATTTAGATTTGGATCTGTCACTGCCAGCTCGTTACTTTGGTGAATTGGTGTGTTTCATCCTAAATCATGACTTTTTAACACCTTAAAGGGACTGTTATTTTCTGGGTGGCTGATGCTGCCACTGCCAGTGCATCAATGGCAATGACGTTACAGGACACTTGGCTTCGATGCAGATGCAGGAGTTACCTGACAAAACAGGATTAGGATGTGAGTGCACCGGCTCTGGCTCTGTGTGAAACTTTCTGTTTGTGAGGGGCAGCCAATCAGAAGAAAGTCAGCTGCAGGCCAAAAACACAAAGAAAAACTAATGAGGCAGACCCTGCAGGCTTAAAGGGAGAGGAGCTACAAAGCTGGTTTGACACAGAGGATGAACTGAGGGGCAACACTGGGGCCCAATGCAAGAAAAAGAAGGATTATTTTGAACTGTGATTCATGCAAAGCTACTTTAGGAGAGTCCAAGAATAGAAACGTGTAGCTAGAAATGAGCAGGATAGATTCTCTTTAAAATAAAAACAACAACATAGTGTTATATCATTCCGTATGTGTCATCTAATAAACAACAAGCGCAAACTAAACTGTAGATTTAGCTTTCCAGTTAACACTTACAGCTGAGAGTGATTTTTAAGCCTCAGCAAACAGGAAGCAACAACTTCGAGTAAAATGTAAATATGGATCATGAGCAGGTGATGGTGCCTTCAGAGTCCTGCAGAGTGGGAGTTTGTGCAGCTCAGAATGTAGACACAGAGTCAGCGGCGCCATCTGGTGGCAAAACAAAATAAAATACAAACAATAGGTCTTGGAGAGGAAAATGCAATGCGCACCTGTCAATTCACTTTTTAAAACTCCCTCTGTGTTGATGTTACCAAAAGAAAAGAAAGAAAAAGCTTATTCTAAGAGATCCAGCTAGCTGACTTAGCTGTGTGCATGACTGAAACGTTTAGAGATGTTTATATCTCTGTGTTTAGGCTATGTCACACTGTAGTGTGGCATTGCTTCATTTGTCCCGCTTTGCATTTTTAAACCTTGTTATAAACACACTTCAATCAAACGTATTTGATTATTTCACATCTGAAAAGTTGTCCTACCTCTTTAAATGTCACTTCTAAAAAAAAAAAAAAAAAAAAAAAAGCAGCCAATCATAAAGTCCTGGGGGGACAGGCTCACATCAGACGGCGTCACTGCGCTCACTTCTTCTCTCCAGCATGCTCCTCTCGCTCTGCCTGAGCGTTTCTGTTATCTTCTTTTCCTCTTCGGGTTTTGCCATGGAGATGAACCAGACCTCCAAGTTGCTGGGGGAGAGCGGAGAGCAGTGTTCAGCCTGCGACTTCCGGGAGCACAGCAAGCAGATGAGGCTCCACAGCATCAAGTCGCAAATCCTCAGCATCCTGCGGCTGGAGCAGGCGCCCAACATCAGCCGCGATATGATCCGCCAGCTGATCCCCAAAGCGCCTCCTCTGACACAGCTGCTGGACCAGTATGATCCGCGGGTGGAGGACGAAGACCACGCAACCACGGAGACCATCATCACAATGGCAACAACGCGTAACTAAACAAACCACTGAGGGGTTTATACCTAAAATAAATAAATAAATACATGAATAAATAAATAAATAGTTTTGCACTTTTTTGTGCGTAAATCCTGTGCGTAAAGAGGCGCAGTAAAATAGGATACTGCTGAGGCGCAAACGACCAAACAGACCTGAGCTACGACTTTAAGGCCGTAAATGTTTATATGATATGATGTTTATATTTATATTAGCCATAAAATCTTAATGGCAGGTGACCAACAATTATCTTTAACGAGGATTTGTATTTGGTATTACTGGTGTTGAGCGTTTGAGGGAGCCTCCCAGCCTTCACATGCTCAATTGGGGTGGTTAGCACCAGATTTCTGTCGTTTTAATCTGGAGAATTTTAATCTTAGATTAACTAGTTGATGAATTTAGAAGTTATGGTGACGCAAAATACCATTATTGAAGGACAAATGAAACATTTAAGGAGTTATCATACTAATACCACTCATATCTTAAATCACCATTAAATTCTAGCTACAGAATTTCTCCAAATCTGTTCATTTATTTTTCCAAAAAGGAGACAAAACAGACAATTGACTGACAGCATTAACTGGAATAACATCGTTCAAATGATCAGGGGCACCTCCAGAATTTTTTCATAGGGGTGGCCACATGGGGGGCCACTAAAAATACTGTAGTGGCACAGCAAAAACAGAATTTCCAGTTTTAATAAATATTTTTTAATAATTATAATAATATCCTTTCATGAATGTCTGCATGCATGACAACCAAAAGTTTATGTGAAAATGTTTCTAATGCAACAGCATAACATTTTTTTTTTTTGTTTGTTTTTATATGACTCACTTCTTCCAGACAATCCAATCGCCCAGGACGAATTGTCCTGTTGTCTGTTCAGCCTCAGTCCAAAGATTCAGCCCAAAAACATCCTGAGCGCTCAGCTGTGGGTTCACCTGCGGCCTGCTGACGTGGTTACCACCGTCTTCCTGCAGGTCTCCCGCCTCAAACCTGGCAAGGAGGGAAACAGCACCCGCGTCCGGGTTCGCTCCCTGAAAATTGACACTGATGCTGGTGCTGGCTCCTGGCAGAGCATCGACATCAAGTCTCTGCTGCAGGCTTGGCTGCGTCAACCAGAAACCAACTATGGCATAGAAATCAACGCCTACGACTCCAAAGGAGAAGATCTGGCCGTTACTTCAGCAGAGCCTGGAGAGGAAGGACTGGTGAGTCTATTTCCTCTATGACTCTATAAGTATTGGTTTGCAGTAGCCGTTATTTTTATGCATTACACTTAAGCAATGGTTAATTATTGGCTAAATTTCAAGTAAGCTCAGTACCTATGATAATTTTTATAATGAAACAAAATTATTACTTAATAAAGTGAGGCACCAAAAACTATGTGGTCAGGTTTAGGCACTATAAACTATAAACCTTCCAGGCTGTCTTATGCATTACTGTTTAATTTTCCATTTACAACTCCTTCCTAGCAACCCTTCATCGAGGTCAAGATCCTCGACAACCTCAAGAGATCCCGTCGTGACTCGGGCCTCAACTGTGATGAAGAGTCTGTGGAGACACGCTGCTGTAGATACCCACTCACCGTTGACTTTGAGGAGTTTGGGTGGGACTGGATTATCGCGCCCAAACGCTACCGAGCAAACTACTGCTCAGGGGAGTGTGAGTTCCTGCACCTGCAGCAGTACCCACATGCACACCTGGTGAACAAGGCTAACCCACGGGGTACAGCTGGGCCCTGCTGCACACCCACCAAGATGTCACCCATTAACATGCTCTATTTCAACCGCAAGGAGCAGATCATCTATGGAAAGATCCACTCCATGGTGGTTGACCACTGTGGCTGCTCTTGAGGATATCACGCATCCGTGAGGGTGAAACGTCTAACAGAAATGATGCAAAGATTTCAAATATTGCACTTTTTTTTTTCAGTTTGATTTAGTAGTTTAAGAAAAGCAGCCAATAAACAGGTTCCAAAGATGCTAAAAAACATCCAAAACAATGAAATAAGTCATTTCAGTTATTCAGTTTTGGTCTTTGTGTTCTAATCCAAACAAAAATTGACCAAACAGGATGCAAACACACATCAAAAACAAACCAACAGCGAGCCCAGAAATACTCAAAAGTCGCACAAATTTATTCATATAATGATTGCTTACTTTTTATATATGTAAATGCTGTGCTATAAACCTGTAAAAACAATTTAACACAGCATTTAAGCATTTTAAGCATTTAACACACTCAGTAGATACAGAGTAAGAAGCTCATTCATTTTATGTCCGAATGTAAAATGAAGCAATGCAACCAAATTTTTAAAAAAAATGTATTTCAACAGAAAGACAATTTCAAATGTGCAAAAAGAGCATTTAGAGAAAAATCTAAATATATTAAATGCTAAATATATCTAATATCTCATATATATATAAAACGCATTTAGGCAGGATTCAAAAGGTAAAAGTTAGTAAAAGTATAGTATTACAAGTAACTCTTTTAGCACAGTTTTTGGTCTCCTCTGGGAAAATGTCTGTATTTTTAGTTGCTAAATGCTGCACTATGTTCTCTAACTGTGTGTGTGTGTGTGTGTGTCTGCTGTTAGCTTTGTAGAGCTTTTTTTAAACTGCTCCATGAGGAGTGCTAATCAAATAGTGAATTTTAAACCATAACAGTTTTTACACAACCTTATATTATACAAGACTTATTGAATATAAGCTTTTGCTTTTAGTATAATCTTTAAGGCTTTTGAGATAATCACTGTTAATATATTCACTTTTTCAGAAAATAACAGAAGATGCAATCTTACACACATATATCTTTTTTTAATATATCTTTTTTTATTGGTGTGTTTACCCACTTTCAGGCCTTTTCGCACATCAAGTGTGAGGCAATGTTTGAACATGAATATCTCAAAATATTAACAATAAAAGCCTAAAATATTCGCTGGTATTTCTTACCATCAGAACAATTCAGGTAAATTGGGACAGAGTTATTAAAAAACGTCTGAGTATCGGCTGGCTAAAATGAAAAAAATGTCCCATATTTGAATGCACGCTATTAAAAAACTTTACATTGCAAAAGAAAACTAGTGACACTTTTTGAATGATATATAGTTATATTTTACAATAATGAAAAGTAAAATGTAAAATATTCTTTAACATTAAAATGTTAGTCACAAAAATGGAAAAAAAAATCTTGTTTTTAAAAATTTGAATACCATCTGGAAGCTCCAGAATTTTTGATGTATTCAAACTTTGATCTGGACTAGCTGCTGATATTTTTTTGTTTTTAGGGTACAACGTGTCATATTTGCTGGATTCAACAGGGAATTTGAATGAAAAAAAAAAGTAAATATCTAAAAGTAAGTAATTGCCATATAAAGATGAAATTTCACAGCAGTCACTTCATATGTCCAAACGTTGGGCCATTAGTTTATTATACAATTTGAAGATGATCAAAATTAGTCATTTATTAATGAATCTGTCCCAAATTAAAGATCCTGATTCATTTTCATGGTAAATGTGAAGCTGAAATTTAACAGCAATCACAAACTCAAAGTCAAACTTTGGACCATAAAAGTTTTATTTAAAAGATGGTTGAGCAGATGAAGGACCCCTGTGTAACTCCCTGATGAAGGCATCTTTGCTGAAATTAGTTTTGTAGGTTAAAACTAATTTCATCATGTTTAATTGCTATTTACAGAGTGCTTTGCAGAGCTTGGATTTGTAAGTAGTTTAACTGTCTGAAGCCACAGAGTTTGGCTCTTCGATTACTTACATACTAACTGCATTAATTCAAACTTGGCCATGTTTTATATGAACATTCACCATTGAAATGGGATAAATATAGCAGGAAATAAGAAAAAGCAGAATAGGCCACCTTTGAAGAAAAACATGGCTTATCCAGCTGTTGCTTTTCAGTTACAGTATTGTGCACGATCAGAAATCTGTATTATTGTTAATGTTACTTTCGTATCTCCAGTGTTTGTTAAATGTTCTGTATGCATATAAAAATGCATTTTTAACTTAATCAGCACTTTGTACTTTGGTGGACTCACTATGGGGGTCTAAATACAGTAATATCAGATAATCATATGTGCAAATGTCTGGAATTTTCTGCCATCCTAACTCAACTTTCACACAAAAAATGACTTTCAGACTGAGTAGATGGACCCCTGCTGCTTCCTGTCCTATTTTATGAAATCGTGTCCTGATATGAGCCTTGACCAAAGCAAACCCTGCAGGGCATCTTCCATGTGCGCCTTTATTTTGAAAAACATGAACTGAATGACTCTGATCTGGCACTTTGTCCCTCTCCCTGTTCCAGCACTCATTTTAGAGGAAAAGAGTTGCTCTTTTTTTCCCTTTTCTTTTTCTTTTTTTTTGAGGACGTTGTTGCAGGTGTTATTCAGTGTTGGAATTTTATTTTGCTGTTGTATTTTTGTCGTGGTGGATTGTGTGCAGAGACTTTGTCACGTGTTAACTGGAGGCAGGAGAAAAAGCTATTGTGGGGTAATTTGAAGTGAAGATTTGCCATAAATGAATTTAGTCTCTTTATTCTGAGTCTAAAAGTTGAATGTAACCACTGCCTCATAAAGTACTGTCACATTTTGGTACATAATTTGTTTGCCGTGTTCTCTTCGTTGAGCTTTGTGACTTCAGTATTTATTTGTTATCAACAGAATTAGCTTTGAGAAGTCCCAGCGTACTGACACATATTAAAGTGCAGTACTGTGCAAAAGTCTTGTGATACTCCTAATTTCCTTATATGGTATTAGGAAAAAGGGAAATATATAATTTCTTCAGGAATAGGAAAGTAGTCTGCAGGAATAGTTCTTCATGCTTCCTGAACAACATTCAAAGCTCTTCTTTCTGCCTTTCATTGTTATACTAGGATCTAGGAAATCTAGGATCTGTTTGGGATCTGTGTCAGGTCTTTGCTGGATTATGTTCCTTTTACTTAGGGACATGAATATACATTGCTAGGCTTGATACTTCTGCTTTTGTCCTCCCCTTGTCCAGTTTCCTCAACTTTTTAGAGATACGCTGCACACCATCCTGAGATATGTTAAGTTTTCTGCTAACAGTAGTTTATTATAAGCAGCCTGTCAGAAAAACACATAATTGTTTTTGGGTTTTTTTTTAACCAATTTCTTTATTTGAATCTATGAAAAATGCTAACAATAACACAGGTTGACAGAAATAAATGACATTTTCATACCAACAAGGTGATTCCTAAACTAGCAAAAGATACAGTTTAAATCAATTCTTTGTTGTCTGTTCATCCTTAAGTTAGGTGCCTTTTTATGCTTGAATGATTGACAGGACAAAGTCCCCCCCCCCAAAAAAAGACAAAAAACAAATAAAATATCCTCTCAAAATGTCCAGGTAGAAGGATTGAACTGAAAATGAGTGAAAAAGGAGCCAGTATCAAAAGAAACATTTAGAAAGACCTTCAGAAAGTCTGGAGAACTGTTGCTCAAGACCACTTAAAGGAATTACAACAAAATCTGTCTAATTGGACGTAAAACAGAAAGAAATGAGTATTTTTGCACTTTTGCACAGTGCTGTATACCACTACATCGTTGCAGTGATGTGAACCAACACTGTTGGTCAGGAAAAATAAGAAATTTAAAGGCGTGTTAAGTTCAGGAAGATCCACAAAAGGATCCATAAAAAATGAATCAGCTTTATTGTGTGACAGTTTGTAACGATTGCGGTCTCAAAACACCTTATTATGTAAAATCTGAAAACTAAACCTATAACAGAACACCTGCAGTTTGTCAAACTCAATCTCATCAAGGACCTGACATGTGAAATGCTTTACTGGGATGCTTTTATTCAACAAGAAAATACCACAGGTTGTTGTATAGCATGCTCTTACAAACATTTTGATTCAAAAATTAACAAGCTGCCTATACATTACCATAAAGATCGCAGTCATGCTTCTGAATATGACTGGTCATATGGAGCATTTGATAAAATCAAATACAATTTTCTGAACGACCTCTCGCCAAATGGAAGATCTGACTGAGTGGTTTCCTCTGCTGTGAAGCACCTTGTCTTTGTGACTCCATCACTTTCAGAATTGGCACACAAGAAACATTTACATGCATTTATGCTGTTCAGCAACTTTCTGAAGACTCTGTTCTCCTGTTCTTGTGTCAGATATATACTGTAAGTTTAAAAAAATACTGTAAACATCTAAAGCAAAACTGGGTTGTTATGGCACCTATTTTTAGTCTCCGCCACCTCCTCGGGGAGATTTCTCTGTTTTTAGCTGCCAATCAGACGGTGAGCATTGTTGTTTTTTTAGAGCTTTGATCTGAAAACTGCTTGATGAAAGTTTGGTTGTAATACTTTTTTCAGTTTTGCAGATGAACAGTAAGAGGTGGAATTTATGATGTGAATGACAGTGGTGGAAAATCAGTTGTGCTTATTGCCAGCTCTATGTCCTTTCATTATTGGGCTCTTTTAGAGTAGCTCGAACCCTCCTCGGCTCATCCTCTGTCTGAAACAAGCAGTTTTGACTCCTAACCCCTGAGTTTATTGTGCCTGAGCTGACCATATTAGGGATATCCCCCCCCCTCTATGACATCACACAGAGCCAGTGTAGAAAAAACTCAGGAGCCTTTCAAGCAGTCTGAATCCTGGATTTTGGCTCAGAGCGAGGACTTGTACATCCCCTGACCTCGTGTTTTGTTTTGTTTTTTACTTTGCCCATGTTTAGTCTTAACATGCATTTAAACAGTTTATATAAGCAGAATAACTTTCAGCCTCCTTCCATGGAGGACAAATCTGGAGAAAGTCACTGACTGGTCCAATAGTGTGTAAACAATCAGGAAAGTTTGGCGCCGTCAGCCATAATTCAAGCATGAGAACAGAAAGCGTGACTTAGCAGGGAGGTTTCAGCTCAATTTGAAGCCGCGTGCAGATGTCCTGACTGTTGTTGTGCTTCACGGGGGTTTCTGACCCAAACGTCTTTGTCCCGCTGTTGGAGCAGAGCATCCACGGGTGACACATATCCACGTGGGTGACTGTGCAGTGAACTGAAGTAAACTCATCACACTTATTTAGTGTGTGAATGTGTGTGTGAATGGGTGGATGACTGGATATGTAAAGCGCTTTGGGGTCCTTAGGGACTAGTAAGGCGCTATATAAATACAGGCCATTTACTTATTTAGTCTCTTGTTAAAATTGCATAGGCAGGTGGCAGGTGCACTTAACAAACAAAGATGTTTTTTTTCCCCCTGCAAAAAGCGTGCTAACGTACAGCTCTGAGTTTCCTACTTTGAGGTCTAAACATCAGGCTGTGTTGCTGCATTTGAGGACCAGAAATGTGTGAAACTCTACCTGCTAGTTTTTGCGTAGCCTTGCTGATGAAGAGAGACACGCTGAGCTTTTCTTTCTGCCACACTTGGTCTGTAAATATGGGTTCATTTGTCACCTTTATTGTAAATTATATCCAAAATGGAATACAACCTTGAAAGAGTATAATAAAATAGAGTATCTTGAATAATGTAGAGTATTGTTATTAATCACAGATATTTTTTTTCCCAAAATCATAAGTATAAAATTATGGAATCATCTTTTTAAAACAAGTTGTCACAAACCTAAATATGCAAAATAGTCTGCAGTTAAAACTCTCAATGAGCTGTTGCACCTGGCTGATCGAAAGGAAGGATGGAGCTAATAAGAGAGTAATCACTTAAATATTTACTTCATGACTAAGGTTTAAGAACAGAAAAGGAAACTTGCAGATTTAAAGTAAAAAGAAAAAAAATAAAGAAAATCAAATATTTGTGGTGCATTTATGTTCAGTCAGACGGGTCAGTAAACGCCAGCAAATGTCAGTAAATGAAAGGTTCATTGGAGAATTAAGTTTACAGCAGCAAGTGAAGGCATCAAACGGTGAGACGCCGCCGCTAGGGGGCGTAGTGACATCATAAGACAGGTGTAAGAAGACCTAGGGAGAGATGAGTGCGAGTCTCTGAGGAGGGTTGAAGTTTTCTGAACAGCGGTTCGAGTTTCTTCAGGTTAAAAGAAAAGACTGGAGAAAGAGCGACACCATCACCTGCTGGAGGCTGTGGAGAGAAGGTTCGTTTACAGTAAGTCAAAGGTGTCGAAATTATATAAATCATAAAATAAGGGTTAAATTTTCAACTCTCTTCAACTTTAGCTCATTTTAATTTCTCATACAGTCATAATTGATTTTTATCTGCCGTAATATGGTTAGTGGTGTTTTCACATCTATACAGTGGTAAAATATGCAATATTTTGTATATCTAAAACATATTTAAAAACATAAAAAACATAAGGCTGATTGGGGCAGTTTATCTGACATGTATGTTAGCATTTGTAACACTGAAGATGCTGCCTGTCAATTTAAGGTTGGGGTGTGGCAACCTGGCCACAACAAGCTTTGGTTATGTGTTGTTTTTGTTTTATCACTGATTTAGGCTCTGGGTAAACATTTCTAAGACACTTTAGTGTTAAAGGTTTAAAAACCATCACTGAGCGGGGTTTTCAAACTGTTTGGAAACTGCTGGATGAAAACAGCCTTTTTAAAAAAGAAAACAACTAGATGCTTTAATGGTATTAACCCCCCCCCCCCCCCCCCCCCCCAGTAATACATCACATTCACTCTCTTTAAAAGGTTTTCAGTGTAAATCATTAGCAATGACAATTTTATGACTTTATCATAAAACTATAGACTGTATGTAAAAGATGGTAATTATAATGTTAATGTTTACTTACTGCCATGTTGGAGCCAAAAGTCACCAAATGTCAACAAGTGGGTGATGTGCTAAGTTATCAGCTAATGCTAGCTTGGTTAGGAAATTGCGCCTATAAACTGTACAGCTATAACACATAGACCCATTTACCTGCTAATCAGTTTCAGACATTCTCAAACTTCACAAATAAAATCCATATTATTTGTCAAATAACTTCATTAAAATGCAACAAAGACACAAACAGAGTCCAGCGATCCTATTCAGTGGCTAGATGTAGCCTAGCAGACAGCTAACAGCTATTTAATTATTGCCGTTTGGCTCTGTAAACAGGAGCACCTCCAGAACATTTTCATTGGGGTGGCCATATGGGGGCCAATAAAATACAGGGGAGCGGTGACGGGAAATTGTGAGGGACATATAAAGTGACACAATACGAATGACAAAAATTGTTTATGCAAAAATAAATAACAAGTTAAGGTTTCAACTCATTGTACGGTGTCTTCCTCTCACTTATCCTCACCTTTATCAAAATTATTACCAACATAGGACATTCTTGCCCAGAGGGGGCCAACAAACTTTGTGGGGGTGGCCCGTGCCCCCTCGGCCCCCCTTGGTGGTGCCCCTGTCATTAAATGCTCCGTCTTTCCTTAGAGTGAGCTGGTATTGATGGAGCTCACTGAACCAGAGGCGTCATGCATGCTGTGGACTACAGAGATGACCTGAAGCTCTCAGCAGGGGAGATGAAGTGGTGGAGAGAGGTGGACAAATGGAGAGGGACAGTAAAGGAGAAGAACGTAGAGGAAGAGGAGGACACAGAGCTGGTGGAGGTGCTGCTCCAAGGCAGAGCTCCGTGGGGCTTCACACTGAGGGGAGGCACTGAACACAGAGAACCCCTGATCATCACAAAGGTAACACGCAGAACTTTGTGCTTTTTGTACAGTGATTTAAAAGAACATGTAATCATTTTTTTTACTCATTAACCTTATTTACCTGTGAAGGGCAGATTCAGTTGCCCGTCTCTTGGTGTTAAAGAACTGCCATCAGGATTTATTTAAACTAAGTAGTGTCCATTTTGAGCCAGAAAGGCATGGACTGATCGTGTATGTGTTTGTCAGATACATTTTTAGGGAGGAGAGTATTTAAATGAATAATAAAAACACAACATAAAGTTAATTTATTGCAAATTGCACTGTAATAAATGCAGTAAAATGTCTTTTTTTGTGCGTGATTACAATAGTTATTGCTAGGAGTGTTTATTCAAATGGAACAACAAACGTCGATGGTGTTACCAGAAAGATTTGGGAGGACTGGCACTACAGATAATTGTTACACTGGGTTTAAGTGTTTCAGGTTTTTAACTATGTTTCTGCCTCCAAGCATATCTCCATATCCTTTCTCAGCAGTGCATACACACAGAGCTCTGCAACATCACAACTGGTAGTAGATCGGTTACATATCATATTACTATAGTTTTTAAAATACAGCTGTTGATGGGAGTCAGACACATCTGAAGTTTTTTTAATTAATGTCTGAAATGTTTAACCAGCTGTTCAAATGTGTGGTTTGAACAATACATTCCCAATATACTAGCTAGTAAAACTAATTATTCTTATTTTATGAATGTGCAGTGCCTAAATAGGAAATGAATGGCTAAGCTGTATGTTGCATTTACCCTCTTGAGTGGAGTGATGTGTTATCAAGGAGTGTGTGGACATTTAGCGTCACCCATTGTAGCTGCATTTAAAATATGATTTGATTAAGAAAAGAATCGAAATAACAGTTTCGAATGCATAATTTGTACATCTGTTAAACTTGACTAAATGCTAACTTGTTGGTTTTAAAGATTTTTTTTTGTTATTCTGTTTAAATACAGTGGGGCAAAAAAGTATTTAGTCAGCCACCGATTGTGCAAGTTCCCCCACTTAAAATGATGACAGAGGTCAGTAATTTGCACCAGAGGTACACTTCAACTGTGAGAGACAGAATGTGAAAAAAAAAATCCATGAATCCACATGGTAGGATTTGTAAAGAATTTATTCGTAAATTAGGGTGGAAAATAAGTATTTGGTCACCTCAAACAAGGAAAATCTCTGGCTCTCACAGACCTGTAACGTCTTCTGTAAGAAGCTTTTCTGTCCCCCACTCGTTACTTGTATGAATGGCACCTGTTTGAAATCATCATCTGTATAAAAGACACCTGTCCACAGCCTCAAACAGTCAGACTCCAAACTCCGCCATGGCCAAGACCAAAGAGCTTTCGAAGGACACCAGGAAAAGTATTGTAGACCTGCACCAGACTGGGAAGAGTGAATCTACAATAGGCAAGCAGCTTGGTGTGAAAAAATCAACTGTGGGAGCAATCATCAGAAAATGGAAGACATACAAGACCACTGATAATCTCCCTCGATCTGGGGCTCCACGCAAGATCTCATCCCGTGGGGTCAAAATGATCATGAGAACGGTGAGCAAAGATCCCAGAACCACACGGGGGGACCTGGTGAATGACCTGCAGAGAGCTGGGACCAAAGTAACAAAGGTCACCATCAGTAACACACTACAACGGCAGGGAATCAAATCCCGCAGTGCCAGACGTGTTCCGCTGCTGAAGCCAGTGCATGTCCAGGCCCGTCTGAAGTTTGCCAGAGAGCACATGGATGATACAGCAGAGGATTGGGAGAATGTCATGTGGTCAGATGAAACCAAAGTAGAACTTTTTGGTATAAACTCAACTCGTCGTGTTTGGAGGAAGAAGAATAGTGAGTTGCATCCCAAGAACACCATACCTACTGTGAAGCATGGGGGTGGAAACATCATGCTATGGGGCTGTTTTTCTGCCAAGGGGACAGGACGACTGATCCGTGTTAAGGACAGAATGAATGGGGCCATGTATCGTGAGATTTTGAGCCAAAACCTCCTTCCATCAGTGAGAACTTTGAAGATGAAACGAGGCTGGGTCTCCCAACATGACAATGATCCAAAACACACCGCCTGGGCAACAAAGGAGTGGCTCCGTAAGAAGCATTTGAAAGTCCTGGAGTGGCCTAGCCAGTCTCCAGACCTCAACCCCATAGAAAATCTGTGGTGGGAGATGAAAGTCCGTGTTGCTCGGCGACAGCCCCAAAACATCACTGCTCTCGAGAAGATCTGCATGGAGGAATGGGCCAAAATACCAGCTACTGTGTGTGCAAACCTGGTAAAGACCTATAGTAAACGTTTGACCTCTGTTATTGCCAACAAAGGTTATGTTACAAAGTATTGAGTTGTATTTTTGTTATTGACCAAATACTTATTTTCCACCCTGATTCACGAATAAATTCTTTACAAATCCTACCATGTGGATTCATGGATTTTTTTTTCACATTCTGTCTCTCACAGTTGAAGTGTACCTCTGGTGCAAATTACTGACCTCTGTCATCATTTTAGGTGGGGGAACTTGCACAATCGGTGGCTGACTAAATACTTTTTTGCCCCACTGTAATTAGTAACCTATTCAGCAGAAACATCCATTTTCTCTTCAGTATTTCATAGTTTGCAGTATTTACAGTAATAAACACCTGCAAGCCTCACAGGGCATGCAGAAAACACATGCATGTGACGCAGTAAGAGTGTTTTCTGATGGTCAATAATGCTTACATTCTTCAGTACATCTTCTAAATGATTTCTGGTATATTTGGAGTCAAAATTAGTTTTTTAAACCTCTTGTCTGCCACACTTAGTAACTCTGGCCCTTAATTTTTAAGAAATACTTTTGTATGTTGGCTGTAGATATTCAACGCATTGGAGAATATGTCAAACTCTTGTGTCAGAGCACATTTGCAGTTTCCTTGCACTGTAACGGGTAATATTTGAGATTTGGAATGGGAAGGATGGACTGATGAACAGGGATCCCCTCGATCTGTTTCATTTCAGTTAGATGTCTGGTGCAGAATTTAAACCCTGTCTGTGCCTGAATCATTGGACTTTAATTAGAGCCGCTGAAAGCAGTGTGAGATGTTACACCTGAGGTTGAAATGTGCCCTCAGCGGTTGCAGAGTAACTTAACTTCAAATTAATTGGAAATTTAGGGTCATATTCCTGAGAGCATTGAAGCTTTTGTCTGCCTGCTGATCAGTGGGGCAGCAGCAGCCTTTTCCATCTGCTGCTGCATGAAGAGGTACATCTCAGGGTACCTCAGATTACAGGTGGCTCAGGGTTTTAATATTAATCAGAGGACTCGGGTTGCAGCCAACACAGGTTCTCCTGGATAATGAAACAGTTTACTGAGTGAACCATCCACCTGAAAGATAAAAGAAAATAGGAAAATATAAGTTGGTGTGATGCCTCGTGTTTCTGGGATTTTTTTTGCTGGTTCTATCAGGTGGTTTAATCATGCATGTCTTTCTATTGTTGCCTATGAAATAAAATCAAATTCACAGTACGATATGTAGTGAAATGCTTGGACAACTGCTCGTGACCTAAAGAAAACAAAAAAAGGAAAGGCTATGAATAAGATAGGAAATAAATATGAAAAATTAAAAAGGGTAAATTTAACTAGGAAGGAATAAAATATAAATTAAGGTTAAAAATGAAATAACTGTACAACACAAATTAGAATGAAGGATAAATTTAACTGGGAAGAATAAGATAAAATATATAAATTAAAGTTGAAAATAAAATAACTGTACAACAAAATACACAATACACAATATAGAACTATATAAGAATGTATGAATGTATAATAATAAGTCTGTACTACAATGGTAAACTTTATCCAGGGGATGGTGCCAAAGGTGCAGCAATGTTCAACCAAACCATAGATGTGTGTAAAAGATGGACGTTGTTCGTTGTAATGGAGAAAGTGAAGGTGGAGCAGTCGTCAGATACACAGATGTTCTTTTTAGACAAAGTTTGAGTTCAGTTTGTCACACTCTCTGTTTAGACAGCTTTGTGTGTCAGGTTTTGTGTTGATGCTCTGATTGGTGTATTCCTGCAGGATTTTCTTTTAACCTTAACATACTGAAGATAACATGTTGAAAATTTCAGCGCTGAGGTGTAGAGACTGGTCAGTGTATTGGCCACTGAGCCAACATGTATTGGCTGAGTGATTGTTGAGTGGTTGCTGACTGTTGCCAAGTGAAATTGGTAACATAGAGAGTTGTTTGGTTTGGTTGCTAGCAGGTTGCCACTGCCACCCAGAGTTTACATAGTTTGAAAATTGAATAAGTTTAACACAGACCAAAAACAGAGATTGTTCACTTTCAGAGTAAAGGTAGTCTGTTGCAACCAATACATGACAAAAGGTGCAACTTTTATTTTGAAGGCAAACAGTTTCCAGTCTGGTTTATACATTTCACAATTTTACTACCACTGAGTCAGCGTCTTCCATGGAAGCTACAGCTGACTGAAGCGACCTACCAGCAACCAAAGAGGTATATTTAGTTGTGACTAGTTTCACCCAAGTGACTGCAACCTTTGCCAAATGTAATAATGGTGAAAACTAAAAGAGATTTTCTTGCTTACCAAGTGATGCATTTAGTGATATTGTGATTCTGTGGAGCCCTAAAAACACACACAAGTTTGAGTCACAGAGTGGCCTGTTATGCAGTAACTTCCATGTGTGTTACCCTCGTGTTGCCCAGGTGGAGGATGGCAGCGTGGCTGCGGCGGTCCGTCTTCAGGCCGGCGATGAGATTGTGAGTGTGAACTCAGTTCCCCTTAGTGGCTCTCGGCAGGAGGCCATATGCCTGGTGAAGAGCTCCCACAAGACCCTGACCTTGGTGGTCCGAAGGTACCGTTACAGCAAAAATGGCAGCTACTTCTTTATATTTTTATATATATATATATATATTTTATATTTTTTTATGGAACAAAAGAGGAACTTTCTTAGGGTTTGGGGGGTTTTATACCAGTTTTTGCTATGTTTGACTGCTTTCTTGGCTCATGTGTAGCTTGTTGGGGCTGAGCATCAGCCAGCCGGTCAGCAGGAGTTCAGCAGGAGGTCAGAGGTCAAAACCACAGTGCCGGAGTCACTGTGGTATCAGAAAGAAAATGCAGACACAAGTAATATGTGGTTCAGAAGCACAAGTTGTCCCCTGAAAATGCTAAAGCCCTGCAGTGTTTCTTCTACAAACACGAGCTTGTGGGATGGAGAGGAAGGTCGGCTGCAGCCTGACAGTCTCTTACGTGTGCCTCTCGCTGTTTGTTTGCTCCCGAGGCTTAAACAAAAGCTGGTATTGTGGAGGCAGCAGGGCTCCGGCCAGTGCTGTTATTCCAGAGCACAGATAACCACTTGTAAATTACACCGAGAGGACCACCAAACACCCCTCCCTCCAAACTTCTGTCAAGCCAGCTCAACTGGGAGATGGTAAGAGACCAGTTTAACCTGCAGGTCAGCAGCTCATCAGATTTCTAACTTTTGAAAAGTCTGTAAATGTTGCTAACAGTAAAATGCAGACATGTCAGAAATGAAAATTGTCTGAATGAAAAATCCAATGATCCAAAAGCAACACTAAAAGAGTGAATCAGCGTAACAGGCTTCCAAACAATAACACAAACTCAAACATAACAAGAACTAATGCTCAAGATGCTGAAATTATAAATCAAAAACTCGACCTAACAATAAAGAAAAATGTTAATTATTATTATTAACCTTTATTTAACCAGGAAGATCCCATTGAGATTAAAAACCTCTTCAAGGGACACCTGGCCCAGATAGGCAGCAGCAAGTGTCTCACAGTTACAGAAATTACCCAATTAAACACAGGCAACATCTAATTGAAACAGTTGCATGTTATGGACTTGTCCTCAAGGATTCGTAGTTTAGATTTAAAAGCACATAATGAAATGAATTCAGTCATTTTCCATTCGTTCTGCAATTTGTTCCAAGCCGAGGGTGCTAAATGAACAAAAGCTCTTTTACCAAATTCAGTTCGGGCAAACGGAACAGAAAGCAACAAGTAACCATGCAGACGAAGATAAATAGAAGAGGACCTAATACAGAGTCCTGTGGCACTCCGTTGTGCACTGTAACAAAGTCAGAACATAGACCATCAGATTTTATGCACTGATACCTATTATTGAGGTAGTTTGAGAACCATGCCACTGCTCTGTCAGAGAGTCCCGACTGGAAGACTCTAAATACAACGATCAACAGTGTCAAATGCTTTTGACAAATCAATAAAAACTGATGCACAGTGTTGTTTCTTATCAAGTACAATAGTAATATCATTTACCACTCTCATTGCAGCTGTGATAGTAATGTGATTTTTCCTAAAGCCTGATTGATATTCATATTAATTTTTTGATGAGCATCTAAACTGTAATAAAGATGTGATATGCCTGTAGATATAAAAATGAGGACTCATAAGAAGAGCTTTGTACAGTTTTGAGTAAAAGTATTTGCACCTTCTTGATTTCTTAGTTTTTCCATATTTGTCACATTTGCATGTTATTAGCTATAGGGGGCAATTTCTTTTTTACACAGGCCCAGGTACATTTTTTTAGGATTTTTTTTCCTAATAAATGAACTAATTTGCCAAATATTAACATTTGTTTCATGACTTAAAACATGTAGGTGTATAAATATGAAAAAAAAAAACTATAAGAAATCAGGAATACAAATTCATTCTCACAGCGCTATGCACCCGTACAGATAACCTTCTTGATTACATGTGTCACCATGTCCTGTCCTGTCAGAAGAACATGCTCGTCTTCTTGCTTGCAAATGGCAACAGAGTCTTAGAGCTTGAATCCAATTACTCCCTGCAAAGCCACAGCGTGGACCCAGCTTTGCAGAGTGGGTTGAGTCAACAGGAGGGAAAGGTGGACTGGTGGTGTTTCAACAAGCTGCTGCTGGGAAGACCTTTAATCTGAGTGGGTTTAGAGAGCAAACGACGGGCTCAGAACAACAAGACGACCTTTAAAGCTCTCTGAGACACCGCTGAATTGCCGTGGGAGCTCCTTCAGTGCAGGCGTCCTCCCCTGTTTGCAGGAGGAGTGGTATAGTCCATGTTGCCTAGGTGAGTTGACACTGCTTAGTGGGATAGGCCGTATCAGCAGAGCCCATTGTTTTCAGGGGCTTTGGCTACTCAGACTCCTATGTGTGTGCATGTTTCCACTCTCTGGACATGTGTGGTTTTTAGAATAAAGAGAAGATTTCCACTCCCAGGTACTTCCTCTTTTCCTCTCTCTCTGTTTCTGTCTTTTTTATTCTGTCTTTTTTACTTCATCATCTCCTCTGATTCAATCAGTTGGTTTCCTCTCAAGTGGGATTAAATCAGAAAGCGGTGAATAACTTTGAGATAACGGCAGCTTTTCTCTGCCTAGATGATATATAAAGGTTGAGAAGCTGAGGCACATTTTACCAAAGCCTAACAAATAGCTTGAGGGGAATTTTTTCTGTTTTCCTTCATTTCCTGCGGATTCACACTGAGGTGGAAAGAAGGTGGATGGCATTAATGCAGGTAAACCATATCTGTGTGGGTAACTGATTCTCCGATTTAGCGGATATGCTCGGTGTGGATTTAAGAGGCAAGTAATGTGTGTGGAGTCTTAAACCTGTTGCTCTGTGTTACCACAAAGATAAGTAAGCTGTTTTTTTCGAGCCTGCGTTCACGTTTGTTGGCAGGATTTTAGAGGGAAAAGGACATTTTTGATTTTACAGGGACTTTCCAAAAACCCCATCTCCTGACATTTATATAATTCAAAGTGAGACTGATGTGGTGTTTTAAAGGCTTATCGTTAGCTTAAAATGTTCACAGATTTGAGAGCCTGTTACACAGTTCTTAGATTTTAAAAGCTGCAATGATACAAAGTGCTAAAAAAAGACACCCATAAAAAGAGAATGAAATCAAGCGCGTCTTCAGGGATTGTTTCTTAGATGCTGTTGGAAATAAATAGTACATAAACATAATTTTTAGGAGACTGGTTTGCTGCTTAACAGCTGGAGTTGAATGAAAGCTTCTGAAAACAACTTCAATTCCCTCTGAATCTATATGTTAATTTCCTGGGGAAAGCTTCAGGTTTCAGAACATTTTCCTCACTTTAGGCATAAATATTGTTTTAGTGTAAAGTGCTGACTTTTAGTAATTTCATTACATATAGTGTGAAATGTTACATTTAATGGAAACTGGTCAGATGAAATTTACTTGATTGGTCAGTTTATAACAAGCACATGTTCCTTAATGATTCATTTTTTAATAAATATCCTTTTAATGTTATATATTAAGTTGTATAAAGTTATATTAATCAGAATTATTGCTTTGTGTTTCTTGAGACTGAAGTAGTGTTAGTGAGCACAGGATCACAGCAGTGTCCTGGATACAAACATAATACAAACATCTTTGTGGACTTTGTTGTCTGCAGTTTGCTGTTGTCATTTCAGCCTCCTGGACTCTTTTGCTTCGCTTTTTCATCTGTATTCACATCAGACTTTAAAACAAAGCAACAAAGTGCTGAGCAATAATAAAGGCAACAAACATGAAAACTTAAAATAGTAAAATGGAATTAAGAGCAATTTCAGATTCAGACACAAGTATAGTAGCAAGTATATAAAATCAACCAAAATAATAATAATTACTATGTTAAGTAAAGATTATTTATTAAGTGTGTTTCACAGACAGCCACAAAGCGCAGTACACACAAAAAAAGAGTAAAACAAATGAGAGTGCCATAGTAGCTAATGTACAGAGACAGTAAGACACAATAAAATAAACAGATCGTTAAAAGTAAATAAATAAATAAATAAATTATGATGATAATGATACTACTACTACTACTACTTCTACTACTACTACTACTACTACTACTACTACTACTACTACTAATAATAATAATAAGAAGAAGAAGAAGAAGAATTATTATTATTATTATTATTTATCCAGGTAAAAAATCTCATTGAGATTAAAAATCTCATTTCCAAGAGAGACCTGGCATTATTATTATTATTATGATTATTAGTTTTAAATGCCCAATAGAAACCCTGTTTAAACAAAACAGGAGTGCAGAAAGTCAGCTAAATAGTAGTAGCTAATGGTAGTGCTAGCCCGGGTTCCACACACTGAAAGGCACTGTCTTCTCCAGTCTTTAATTGTGTACGAGGAACACTAGCAAATTCTTAGCCTGTGAATGAAGAGATTTCCCAACAGTTGTAGGGCCCAGACAACAAAGGCTCAATCACCTTTAGTGACTAGAAGAGCCTTTGGGCAGCACGGTGGCACGGTGGTTAGCACTGGTGCCTCACAGCAAGAAGGTCCTGAGTTAAATTCCACCATCAGGCCGGGGTCTTTCTGTGTGGAGTTTGCATGTTCTCCCCGTGTTTGCGTGGGTTCTCTCCGGGTACTCCGGCTTCCTCCCACCGTCCAAAGACATGCAACTTGTGGGGATAGGTTGATTGGATAATCCAAATTGCCACTAGGTGTGAATGTGCGAGTGAATGTGAGTGTGAATGGTTGTCTGTCCCTGTGTGTTGGCCCTGCGACAGACTGGCGACCTGTCCAGGGTGTACCCCGCCTTTCGCCCTATGACAGCTGGGATAGGCTCTAGCGCCCCCTGCGACCCTGAAAAGGATAAGCGGAAGCGAATGGATGGATGGATGGATGGATGGAAGAGCCTTTGGGATTGGTCCAAAGTCAAGCCAGAAGGTCTCAAGCAGCAGCCGGGCTCAAGCTCAAACTAACAGATAGGAAGCGAAGGCTGCAAGGACTGGTGTGGTGTGGTTGTGCTACGTGTTTAAAAGCCTGATAGCAGCATTCTGTGTCCCTTAGGATAACTGATAACTGGATCCTGTTCAACATATTCAGACTATCTTGCCTTTATCTGGTTTCCCTTATCCTAACATTGATAATCAGGCTCAGCGGTCACATGAAGATTATTATCAGCTCAATGATTGTGTTCACATGAAAGTGTTAAGTTCAGGTCTGCTAGGAGCAGAGAGGCTGATTTTACAAAGGAAGGTAGAACCACGGTGTTAGAAAAGTGTGTGATGCTTCTCAGTATCACACCTCTGTCATGAAGGCGCAGTAGAGTCTGGCAGTAGTTCCATTAAGACGTTCAGCTCCATCCACAAAGCTCCATTCTTCTACACCAAAAAAAGGGTTGACCAATCAGACATGTACATCTTAAAACCCCTGAAGGTTCTCATCTATGTAGTTTCTATGATGTTGCTTAGCAACCACCCACAAAACTGCTACATTTGTAGCCACATTTTGACTTTACGGCATAACAAAAAGATCTCATTTAGACCCACAAAACTTAGATAATGTGCCACAGCCTGGCAATCACCTAACAGAAGTAACAGCAGAACCTCAACATTGCACAGGACCCATCAAAAAACTGGCTAATTATTATACTGAATCACATTTTGTCACTGCTTTAAGTATATCAGTTTGCCAACAGCCTGAAAACAAATTTAAAAAAAGCTGTAGCATGGACATATAGTAGTAGAATTAAATTGTTTATTTATTGTTAAAGCTCATTGTAAAGACTAAAGAGTTTATCTGATCTGCTGTTTTCTGGAGATTTGATAGATCAGCAGGAGGTGATTTCATACTTACTAATGCCTAAATTTGATCAGGTTAAGACTAAAATTAGGTTGCTGGGGTTTTTGTAAAGATACTTGAGACTGTGACTCTGAATTAGTCAAAATTGAAGATGTTCCAGATGTTTGGTGATCACGTATTTGAACAAAGTTTTTGCACGTTTCTCGGCACTGCATTCGATTCCTCTTCTCTCCTCTTTGTTGTTCTTTTTTTTAAAAAGCTATTTCTTTGTTTCCCATGGCGGGCAGTGACACATCGATAAGCCCAGCTGTGATGACGCTGGCACTTTCTTTTGTGTAGGCAGCGTTCACAGCTCAACGGGGGCGAGATCAGCCCCGCAGACGGCCGCTTGTTTGGGTTCCAGTGTCAGCAAGATGGTGAATCAGCAGCATGTGAAAGGGTGAGGGAGGAATGGAGTGACACAGGGAGTGGTGATGTCATATGAGTGATAAATAATCAAACATTTCTTGCATATGTCAGTATCCTGCTGTGGGTCAGCTAATTAATTACAAATAGAAAAGTTTGCTCGTCTTGTTGGGAAAACAAAAATAAATTGGGTACTGAGCTGTCTCAGTTACAAAGTTGAGCTTTTTAAAGAAGCTATGCAGAAGGTTCCCTGTGCAAATACTGACACTTCTGGGTATGATGCATCAGGGAAAAACATGTGAAAAAAATCTTCTGTCTTTTTATTCCCTGAGGACAAGATTATTATGAAACAGTGCTAAAAAGCAGAAACTGACGTTTCGAAAATAGAAGAAACTGCAGTTCCTCTAGTGGCCACTTGGGGCTTGATTCAAGACTCAAGTGGCCGCTAGAGTCCCCATAGTTGAGACATCCATCTTTACAGCAAAAGTAAACGTGTTTCCATCCTACTACAAAAAAGATTTTAATCTCTAAGTTTCCCCTTTCATAAAATCTCTGAGCAAGGTGAATTTTATTATAACTAATTAATTAACAACAGTACTGAGAGCACACTCGCCCATAAAATAATTAAGTGGAATTTAAATGTTTATTTTACCACTCTGTGCACTAAATCCCAAGACTCATGATTTTCTGGAGCATTAATCTTACCTTTGCAACAGTGTTGTATTTTTACGTTCTTTATAGAGTTTTATCACCATTTTACATAATAATGTCTCTGATTGGAGTAGGTGGTGCTCATAGGGATCATTTATGCAGAAGAAGAGTCACATGACACGTGAAATCCCCGTTGTTATGTGAGCGTGCACAGAGCCTGACGTAGAAAGTGTGGCTTAACAGAAAAAGTTGATAACCACCTTCATGATACCTGTTATCTCCAACTGTGGTTTTAGGATTTGCCAAAACACCCTGGCTGATCTTCCTAATGTGCACCTCGGATTTACCTCCAAACAACATCCATGCATGTCTGGTATTTGTGGGTTCAAACACTGCTATAATTGAAGGCTCGCATGTGCTTTTGCCAGTTTTACATGCAATGCAGTATAACACATGTTGTGAATCAAATATAAAGATCAGACGTGGCTCTGCTTTTCTGACTTTTTAAATCACAAGTTGGACAATAGTAGATCGTCTGGGTCTGAATTAGCTGTGAAATTGTTTAAAGTTAAACTAACTGGACACATACATCAGTATTGGTCAACCTAGCAAATTAAATTAATGGTGCATTCATCAAAAGCTCCCATAAAAACCTGAAACCCATCTTTACTGTTTTGCCTTGTTGGCCTAAAACAGCAAGAATTGGAGGAAAGATTGGCTCTTGGAATAAAAGCATGTACTCACTGTATGGCTATAGCGAAGCAGCCTCAGACCTTTGTGTGGTTCCTGTGGTGTTTTAAAGTTGGCGTATCAAAACTGTTGACTTGTGTGAATGTTTACAACACAGTAAAGAAGCTTATTTGTCTCATTTTTAGAGCAGCCGCATATTTAAGTGAACGTGATAAGGTGGGGGATTTGAACAGTAACATGCCTTCACACACAGTTTTTAAACTGCTGCAGAGCTGTCACCGTCTCCTCCCCCTCTTTGGAGGAGTTATCTCAGGGTGAGGCAGTCACTCAGCCTCTGCCCCCTCAGTCTGACATTTGCTGGTATCTCTGAAAACAGACGTGGACCTGGGCCAAACATTCCTGTCTGTGCAGCAGTTCCTGGGAAGGACACAGAAGGAGATGTCAGCAGTGGGAAAAAACAAGGGTTGTGTGAGAAAAACCTTTCATAGAAAAATGTGTTAGTTTTAGAGGTTAAAACCAAGAATGTTTTTGAGAGGTTGACATGAGCCACTGATTTCTAGACTTTTTGACCACCTTGTTTGATTTTTCTGAGCCAGAAGTGTACATTTTTGAATGATCACTGGCTCCTGTCCAGTTGGGCATTTTAGCTTCAGATACTACAGGGATTGAGTCCTTTTTAAAGACGGCCTCAAGTGGCCACTAGAGGAACTGCGGATTTTGGCCCTCTGAAGTTTTTACTCTCAGCTAAAATTTAGTGGCATGTTTTCAAAGCACATCATCCAGGTAGTGTCACATTTTATGACATGAATGGCTTAATCCCACATTCCCATGATCGTGCTTGCTCTGTCTTCATTTACTTTCCCAGCAGCCTCAGTGGCTCTCTGCAGAGGCAGCAACTCCCAGACCAAACACTAGATTACAGCAAGGACGCTGGACAGGACAATAACTCCTCCTCCCCTCCATTTTCTCAAATCCCCCACTTCCTCAAGGAAATCTCCTCCCCTGAGGAGGAGTGTGTTTGTGTGTGTGTGTTCAGACTGGGAGCAGCAGGAGAAGGAGGAGGAGGAGGAGGAGGAGGCAGTAGCTCTTGAGTCATGGGGTTGTCAGATTCCTCTGGGTGCTCGTCTCCATCAGGCTGGTGGGAGTACTCATGTTTAAGTGCGTCTTTTTTTGTCCTCAAGTGTTTTTTAAAAAGAAGCGGGTGTGGAGAAATGGAGGGAAAGTGTGCACTGTGAACCAAAACTATCAGCTTACACGTACACATGAAACAACTTGTTTCATGTAGCTGGTAAGTTAATGTTTAGTCCTTCATTAATATCATTGTTTAGTTAAAATAATAGTCCTGATTTCTGCACGGTGTCAGATAGATCTGAAGACTTGCTGCTGTCTAGAGCAGGTGTGTTTTAGATATTTATACGTTTTTGACCTTCTAAGCCTTTTTCGACAGATACTTGGGGATTTTATTGTAAGTTTGAGCATTTCTTTCAGATGCAAGCTCTCTTTTAGGTCATTGAAAGCTGACCGCCTGCAAAAAAAAAAAAAAACGCAAATAAAATCCCTCCAGGGTACACAGACTTTTGGAAACAGTGACAGAGATACCTGCGCTTGCTTCCTGATGTCGTCACACGGTGTCCTCCCCTGGCTCCAACTAAGCAACCAACCCTCTGCTTCCTCTGAACATCATGTGATGATGCAGAGATTATTACTGAAACTCGATGAAATGCCGCTCGGCTCTGAAAGGTGCTGGAGAGAGGATTCAAATACGGGTTACAAGTGTAAGCAGAGTAGTAGAATTAGCACTGAATTAGTGGTGGGGACAATTTTGAGCAATCAGAGAAAGGGTATAAATTATGACCATAGTGGGTTGCAAAGCAGCTGGCAGGGGCAGCAGAAATGGTTTTCACACTGAAGCAACTTAAAACTATGAGATATACCAACTGAATATAAAGAAGATGACAAGTACTGGCACTGAGATCAGCTGAAGCGTGCTCCATACTAGGATAAAGGTAATGGTAAAGTTCAGAGTTAACAGCAGATACACGTTATTAATAATTGAAGAGATCAGAAATAAATTGCTGAATCTGTTTCAGTCATTTTTAATTAATTAACAACATGTTATTACAGGAAAGCTTTCATTCAGAACTATCCCACTTCATTCCTAACGATCTATTACACAGTACTGTGCAAAAGTTTTGAGCCACTCATCTTTTCTTTATATTTTGCTTCCAAGGAGCCAGACTTTCTTCTTTTTTTTAAAGTTCCCTTGAGGAGTGTTTCTTGGGACATTGGCTGCTTTTTCACTCATTTTCAGTCCAGTCCTCACACCTGACCATTTTCATAGGAATATTTTTTGTTTGTAAAGCCACTTAACTCTGACCTATGAATCAACACGACAATGATCACAGACACGCGTCAATGCTCGGATAGAAAAACACACAGTGGAACACTAGCATTCATGGATCTTGCTTTTCCTAGCAAATATAAAGAAATGAAGGCTGGTTCGAGACATATGCACGGCACGGTCTCTAATGATTAACATGTGGTCATAATGTGGACTCGTGGTTATCGTCGGGACTCTATTATTTGCAATAGAAGTGACAGTATCAGAGCGTCACAGCTGGTTACTAAGGGACTGAACTCTTTGTTTGTGTAACTGTTGTAGCACCTTTATTGCACCCTGTAAAAATCTTATCTTAAAGCATCAGCTGTTCTGTTTCTGCTAACTTTTGCAGATAGTGTAGCCTCAATACTCAAACACTACGCAAACTCTGCATTTTCTTATTTATTTATTTTTTTACCAAAGATTTACATTAGAAGATTCTGCTCCATGATTGGCACGGATTGGCTTTAACTCAGTAACCAATCAGGTGGGAATATTATCAGTTCTTCCTTTGACTGTAACCTCCATCTGTTTCACACGGTCCAACAAAGCTCTCGCTGTTTTTTTCAGATCCAGATTTTATTTACAGTAGTCAAATATTCACTAAGAAATCAAGACGAGTAGCTTCTAAAGATCATTTGTTACTTTTCACGTGGTTCAAGCGATAATGCTTGCTTGCATCCCAGGGTACATCTGGACTGTAGCTGGGTCGGAGAGCCAAATCATTTTATTATTAATCGTTTGGTAATCGGGCTGGTTCTTACTGTATTTACTTTTCCATTCTAATTGTCCTCTTGGAGCTTTACAGCTTTACTTTACACAACATGCCTCATTTAAGGCAAGCATTTTTTTTTAGCATTTGCCCTCTGATGAACATGAATGCATGGGAAGCAACTTCAAGTCCAGTATCTTGCCCAAGAACACTTTAGCATGCAGACTGGAGCAGCCAGGGATCGTCCCACCAACCTCCCGAGCAGTAGAACACCTGCTGTTCCTCCTGAGCTACACCCTTTTACAAAAATGCTTAATATCAGCCATCCACTGCAAGTGACTGGGAGCCTGCTGCTTCTGTTCTGCTTCAGCAATAGGCCCAACTGGAAGCTGACTGTATCGCTCTCACAGCCATGTGGGTCAGCCACGTTTCAGTTTCAGGTTCAGTTCTTCCTGAATGAACGCGGTGCGGCTCGTATTTCCTGGAAGCAATATCTGTGACAGCACAGCTGCGCCCCCCTGACAATAGACCCTCAGCGCTTTAGAAAGAGGGGACATTTGCATTTTCTTTGTGCAGCAGCTTGTTTGGAGCTCTCACTTTTTGTGTCGCATGGAGGGGAGGCAGTGTTGGTGATTAAATACAGATATCGACTCTGTAGAAACAGCAAATGATTGTGCAGATGTGGAAAAACGTAAAGAAATATGGGAGGCTAATGTTAAAATAAATTCACCCAGGCCCAACACTAGTCACTCATATCTCAGCTGTATTTGTTTTGATCCTCTGTTTTCTAATGTATGTTCTGTTACAGTGTAAAAGCAGACTTTCTGCATTCCCATCACGGTGCTCCATGGCTCTACTTTACTGCACTACAGGCTCAGCTCAGGTTGAAAGTATGAAACCTTGTGCAGAGAATATCGCACTTAGTGTTGCCAGACCCAAAATGTTTGATGCTGATCTTCAGGAAATGATGTGAAGCAAACAGGGAAAGTGTCGAATGTTGATTAGATACCAGTGAAGTTAAGACAGAGAGCAAGACTTAAAACAAGTTATAATGTTAATATAGCCAGGCAACAAAATACCTCGCTATCCCATTAATTTGGCTTCATAGTGCACTCCTCAGATCCCAAATTAAGAAAGCTGCTTATAAACTCCAAACGCTCCATTTTTACCAAACTGTACAATAAATAAAGTTTACCAGATTTGTAGTAGGAAAGAGTTTTGAACCTCCAGATCACAAAACAACACAGCAAAGGGCACCAAAGACCAAAAACCAAAACATTTATTGAATCAATCAAACCTTTGGATGCTTATAAATACATACAATTTTAAAAAAAAAATACAATTTGAAAAAAAAATCTCATTATTATCTGAAAAAGTTTGACTTACTAAACTTCTGAGAAAATAATAAGTATAAATATTTAGATAATGCTTGAAAATTTGTTCCATCACAGCGAATCATGGAAGGCGGCCAGTATCGCTGTCCCGCTTGAAGCGAGGGAAAATACCTCCCTGCATTCCTTTGCTGAAAGAATGTGGCGTCGCCATCGCAGCCTGGCAGGATTAATGTTTGGCTCAGGGCAGGTAAAAGTCTCATCTGGTCCAGATATTTCGTTCCTGGACTAATAAACAGCAGTGTGTGTTTTAAAGCACCAGCTAAGATGAAAAAGAAAGCTAGTTTGATATCAAGGAGTGGTATCAAAGAGAGGTTTGGGGGTGTCCAACTCAGATCTAATTTTTCTAAGCTGCTAAGCTCCATCGGGACCATATGTCTCTGACAGATCCGTCTTTTAATTTGAAAGTCCTTCACAGTAAGAGACGGATCAAGTCCAGGAGCCAGTAAACCTGCTCGCTTGACCTTTAGACATCATTCTGGATTAAATGTTCCTCACAAGTTAACAGCTTACACTTGAAAACAATGACAAGACGGCTCAGTTAAATGTCACACATCACGGTCCAACTTGTTTCTCACAAAGACTGCAATTAAACGACAACTGTAGCTTTAAACTTGCATTATTTTTAAGGACCAGCAGGGGCCAACTGCGAGCTAGACAAGTAAAATATAAAAGTGCCCAAAAACCCCCAAATTTTCTTAATCCTTTTGTGTATTTTGTGTAAATTGGTATGAACCAATTTAAAAAAACAAAACAAATATCTAAAGCAGATAGCAGAAAAAACTTTTTTCACCAGGTGTAGCATGAATGACTGCGAGTCAGGTTTCACTCTGTAAAAGTTATGAAAATACCGTTTATGCTGTCCTTCACATTTTCCAAAGTTGTAGAAGATTGGAGTCTCTGCCAGGCCAATTCTGGCCTCCAGGCATCATATTTGACACCTGTGTCCTAGAGCAGCGGTCCCCAACCTCTACTGCGCCACGGACCGGTTTAATGTCAGACAATATTTTCACGGACTGGCCTTTAAGGTGTCGTGGATAAATACAACAAAATAAAATGATACGACCAAGACAAAAACTATGGTATTTTGTAAATATAATAATAATAAACATGAATTCACTGTGTAATTGTGTAACTTTATTAGCAGCGTCCTCCTGAAATCTGCCAACAACACTGAGAGTAACATCCTCCTCTCTGCCCCTTAATGCTCTCTCTGGTCGCTATGGTAACGCGTAAATATTTCTTTCAAAATAAGACACACAACTACAACACGGGAAAACACCCAGGGAAACAGAGTTAACAATAAAATCCCTGAAAAACATAAATTTCACACCCGAGCCTCAACTCTCGCAGCCCGGTACCAAACGACTCACGGACCGGTACTGGTCTGTGGCCGGGGGTTGGGGACCGCTGTCCTAGAGTATTGTTCAGATGTTGGTGGAAGTTGCACATAACCTGTGAATTATGAAGAATCGTGTGCCGGATCAGAGTCACTGACATTCTGGTTAAAAGCTGCTGTATAACTAATATTATCCTTATATGCTGAGCTTAGTTATTAGCCGGCTAGAAACTGATGAGAGCAGGGTAGTCACAGTGAAGAAATAAAAGGAATCCATGAGAACCAATGATTACCAAATAAAACAGGAAATAGATTTAAGCATAACTATCCAGAACCATTTAGAGGTTTATGGGAAAACCGTCCTCAGCAGCCTCACTCTGTCACCTCAGTAAACACTTTCCAGATGACTTCATGAGCTCAACTGCTAATATCAGATCATTCTGGGGGGGAAAGTGAGGCTTATTTTGTAAATCAAGGTCACGTGTAGACTGAAAAAGGAAAGGAGGTGTACGTGTCCCTGTGGGGAAAAACCAGAGCATCTGGAAATTAATAAGTAAAAAACTACATTTGATTGACATCTTTTATTCTAACGCTTGACTTTTCCTCCACCTTTTCTTCTTCCTGCTTCTCTTCTTCGCCCACTGCCCATCAGGGTTAAAATGGTAGATGTTGTGTCACCAAGTACAATGCCATCAGAAACTGAGGTGCATGTGGCGAGGAGCTTTCTCACCAAGATTTTGCGAAGCTCTATGAGGTACCATCCAGTTAGCTTGTGTCTGGCTGTGTTTACTGGTAGTTTCTTGGTGGACCTACATGGCGTCAGATCATTGTGCTTTGTGTTCTTTTGTAGTAGTTTAATGTGTATGGTGCTAGCTGTCCAAGTATCTTTAGTTTACTTGCACATTTGTGTCTGTCATCAGTTCTGTGATGTGGGAATTACCAGATTTTACACGTACAGCGCATTAACATGACTTGCTTGCATGGTTTTCTTGTGGTTTGGTATGTTGTGGAAAAATTAATGTCTATGATCCTTTTTCAACATGCTCTCCAGGAAGAACCGCTTCAAGGGGTACGTGCATGTTTGATGTGAGCAAAATTACACTGTGAAGCTGTCGATTTACCTTTGTGGAGTCTTACCTATCAAGGTACTGATGATGTTTAAAATAGGGTTTGCAGTGAGCACCCCCCCCCCCCCCCCAACAAATAATTAGTTGTTATTCGAGATCACAAATGTGTTACTAAAAAATAAAAAAAAAATTCATCTGCAAAAGTTGCTCTTTGCAGTTTAAACAAACAGCATATCTGAATATTAGGAATGATCATGATTTTTAATTATTCAAATATTCATTAAACTTCAAGTCACTGAGTGCCCTGTCATTCTAGGTGTTGTTGTGATATTGTTAACTATGAAAATGTTTCCTATCATGTGTTTGTCAATCTGCTTCTACTTTTCATAGCTTTTCCTATTAATTAGTATGGACAATAGAAATGAAACATAGCAGGTTTTTTTTATTTTATTGTAGAAAATGTATTTTAAGAAAAATATTAGCTCGTACTGAATCTGATGGCAGCGACACGTTTCAACAAACATAGGACGGGGTCATGTTTACCACTGTGTAGCATCCTCTCTTTTTTTAACAAGTCTACAAACATCTGGGAATTGAGGAGACCTACTTCTGGACTTTTGTCCTTGATATGCAAGGCCTTCCCTGAAAAAGACGTCAGGCATATGTTGCTCTAAAACTTGTAGATACCTTTTAGCACTGCTGGTGGCTTTCCAGATGTGCAAGCTGCCAGTTTTCATTTAAAAGTATAGTTAATAACATTACATTTTTGAATATCTCTCATAGAGATATGAGAAAGACAACAGAGCTATTAAAATATTAAGACCCCACTCAGTCATTATAGTCAACACAATAGCTTGGTCACTTCAGTGTTAAGTTATAGCAAATATTAAACAATATGTAAGTATATTTTCTCTAGAAATATATATTTTCCCCTGGTTTTGCTATCGCCTGTTAAGATGTAAAATGCTAGTACTTCCAGAGAGTGCAACTACAACCAACAAAACTGGTTGCCAGCCATCATTGAATAACATCCCACTACTCGCTATCAGGCATCCGACCGCTAAATCATATATGGTGCTGTGAGATTAGATTCTGCTGACGATTTTAGCTGTCAAAAAGTGTCACTGAAAGAGGAACTCATTCAAAAAAATGATTAAAACGTGGGTGCAGAGCAAACGCTGCCAGGTCACAAGTCTGCTACAACTACAGTTATTAATTTTAGTGTTTTTGGACAGTGTAGCTATATAATTCTTACCAGTTCTTTGTAAATATTTGTGTAATGGTGCCATACATTTTATCTAATGATCATGGGTTGTTTTGTTTGTTTTTCCTTGCATTTCTGTGGATTGGAGTAATAAGACTATTTACACTGTTTAAAATACTCTATTGTCCTGAAACGATTGAATACACAGTGGTATCAGGGGGAAGGATTTGGATGATGGTGGCCTGCAAAGCCCATGAAGAAATGTTAACCTGTAGAACTCAGTGAACTCTTGTCTTCTATGAAAGAATTTGAGAAAGAGTATTGAGAAATTGTTTGCTGTGCTTCTGCTTTGCAGGAAGAATGACCCAGGCTCACGTCCTCATTCCTGGTATGCCTCGAAGCTGACAGAGGAGGAGCCTCCTGAGAGAGAGGCTACCCAAGCCCCAGTCTGGCAGCCAAAGCATGAAGCAAGGTGAGCTTTTTTGGTGGTTTACCTTGTCTTTAGTAGACAGATCACAATATTTTTTTCTTATCATCCCCTCCAGGCCCAAAGAGTCGTCCACTCAAGGAGATCAGAACATTCAGCATCAGCAAACCAGTCAGATCAGTTCAGTGAAAAACATGGAGAAACTTGAGCGTCCCTCACATCCCTACCCAGCAGGTCGTCTTTCCCCAAATAAATACACCAGCAGTGCTGAGCCAATCTGTGGACTGGGACCAGGCAAGAGGGACTCTGGGTTTAGCTGCTTCTCAAGTGGCTCCAGCCCCCCTGTTCATGACCTTAATGCATCTGGTAGAAAGGGAACAAGCACTGAAAGCATTTTCTTCAAGGGTGTTCACAATGAAGGACCTCAGCAGAATGAGCGGCCCAGATATCTGCAGCCAACACTGGGGAACGGAGGCTGGAAGGAGCAGCCAGCATCTCGTGTTTCCATTGCAGGGAGACCCAACGTAGGCCCAGTGTGGCAGGTACCAGACAGGAAAAAGTCTCAGTCTCCTCCTCCGCCACCTCCTCCCCTGCGTAGTGACAGTTTTGCAGCTACAAAGGTGTTTCCATACTCTGAAGGTCCAGCAAAAAGCCACGGCACATCATTTGAAAAACTGCCAGAAAGTAACCACCACAATGGCATCAGATCCCATCAGGAGAAATCCTCAGAAACCAGACGTAGCTTCAACCCAATACCTGCCAAAGACTTCCTCCATCCAAACATGCCGGCTGATTACAACCACAACCAGCTCAACCCCAACAAACACTTCTCTTTGTCCAGCAGTGATGTCAGACAGTTTCATTACACCCAACCACCTGCCCACCAGAGGCAGTTCAGTGATGAAAGTCCCTTCTACTTCCTGCAGACTGGAAAGGCTCCTCCCACCAAGACTCAAAGTGTAGGAAGCTACTACCGCAGCCTCCAGGATCTGCCCACAAATGCTTTCAGCCGCAGGCAGATGCCGCACTCTGCAGCATCCATGGTAAGCACTGCTACAAACCCAAACCTGGAGAGTGGAGGGCATAAGAGATACTACGGTCTTGCAAGTAAGACTGCGCAGTACAAGGCTAGGCAGGGCAAAACTGAAAGCCGGATGACAGAAACAGAGAAACACCACTGGGTGAACAGCAATGAAACAGGGTACCCAAGTTCTCTGAAGACTAACACTAAGGCAAAGTACTCACTGCCTCAGTCCCAAATACCTTATATTGAAAATAAGGAATGCCATACCCATTCCCACTTTGGGAATGGACTTCACTACAACCACCAGACCTCTGAAATTTCTGTTCAAAGACGTAGTCCAGAGGATACTGCAAAGAGAGGTGAAGGTCACACTAATGACATGAAAATACAGTTTCCAGTACATCAAGTCAAAGATCACAAGGCTAATCTTCCAAGACATCAAGACCCATGGGTCCCTCAAGAAGACCAACGAATAACCGCCCTGAAAACTCCACTCCTCCACTCCCTGACTCTGGAAAACAAGACTCTGGCAGCAACAACCACAACTGTCTTGTCCACCCAGGACACCAGTGACACCATGGCTGCTAGCAGTGGAAAAGCAAATCGCCGCAGTGACCGTTATGCCACCACCCTTCGGAAAGAGATCCAGCAGAAGCGAGCCCAGCTGCAAAAGAGCCGCAGTGCTGCAACTCTGACTTGTGATGCAGAGGATGAGGATGCAGAGGAATGGAGATCTATGGAAGCTTCTGCATCTTCTGCTGCTTCCTATTCAAATACTTACAAGGACCACCTGAAAGAGGCGCAGGCCAGGGTCCTCCAGGCCACTTCCTTCCAGAGACGAGACCTAGAACCCCAGGGACCAGAGGCCTCTGTGCTTAAAACCTCAAATGGGCGCACTAGAGGACGTAAGCGATGTCAACTGGCAAAGAGGACGCACTCGTTTTCAGAGCCTGACAAAATAGACAAAGTGGGAGTGGAAGGAGAATCCCAAGCAGGCACATTTGGTGAGCGGAGGAAGTTCTTTGAGGCGAAACCAGCCTTTTCCAGGCCTGTACTGAAGTCAAGTCAGAGTGCAAACTCGAACACAGACCTGGATGAGTCGGGCAAACCCCAAGAGAGAGCACCTTCTATAGGGTCTGTTGAGCCTCCTCCATCCACAGACCCCAACCACCTCAACCCTGGACATAACGAAGTCTTACTAGAGCAGCAGAGGCTCGGAACATTTGCTGAGTATCAGGCCACATGGAACAAGCAGAAGAAGTCATCGGAAGGCAAGACGCAAGGGCGGTATCACTCAGCGGAGAATATCTTAGATGCAGGTGCAGAAGAGAAGGCCATCTGCATCCATGAGAGATCCAGATCTTCGCCTTCTGCAGACTTCTATACACAGGTGAACAAGATTAGGATGGTTTTTATATTCTAGACCACCAAACAACAAAAAAGTATAAAAGTAGGTTGGAAGATAACCTTAAGTTGTAAAGCATATTTGGTTGTTGGTTAGGTTTGGGCAACTAAAAAGTCCTATTTAAGATAAGGGAAAAATGGAGTCACAGTTATAAGAAGCCTTTATGACACTACTCTTGAGAAGTAAAAATATGCACAACAAATACCCTAAAGTGTACTAAGTATTTAAATGAGCAAACTGATGCTGATGTTTTCAATGAATGGCACACTAAACTTCACCTTCTTATTGCAGAAAATTCCTTCTTCTTGGAGAGACACTCAGGCCCAAAAGGGCAGTTTAGCTACCAGGTAAGATTAACTTTTGATTGGACTACTAATTTACAGATTAATATACTAATGTACCACTAATATACAAAAAACAGCACTGGGTTTTGATTCACGAATCATTCACTGCGTCTACAGTTAGAGTACTGTGCAGGTCTTGAGACACCTCTCATTTCTTTATATTTTGCTAGAAAAATGGAAGCTATGTACAGCAATTTAGTGAAGCATGTGTGAACTGCAGTATATTAAGCCAAAACAAAATATTATTTTCATGTCTTTAAGTCGTCTTCAGGAATAGTTCTCCAGGCTTCTTGAAGGACATTCAAAGCTCTTCTTTGGATGTTTCTGCCTTTTGTTCTGTTCTCTGTCAACATGATCCCACACTGCTTCAGTAATGCTGAGGTCCGGGCTCTGGGGAGGCCGATCCATGACTGATAGTGTTCCACTGTGTGTTTTTCTATCCACGTATGCTTTTACTGCATTAGCAGTGTGTTTGGGATCATTCACATGCTTGAAAATAAAGCTGTTGTTAATCAGATGTTTTCCAGATGGTATTGCATGGTGGATCAAAATCTGATGATACTTTTCTGTGTTCATAATTCATCAATTTTGCCAAGTTCTCCAACAATAGTGAGTAGACACTGTTGTGTCACACTGACGACATTTGGACCAAAACATGTCCAATTTGGATTCATCACTCCGACTGATTTTCAGTGCAGTTCTTGAGCAATTGTGCATACCTCAGCTTTTTCTCCCTGTTTCGTTTCTTTGAGAATGGCTTCTTGAAAGCCAATGTCCAAAGAAAAACTTTGACTGACCTTCAGACCACAAGAAGACCACTTTTAAAAATTACAAAAAGCCTGGCTTATTTAAATCCAAATGCAAATGAATAAGGGGTGGCTGCAGACTTTTCTAAACATTTCTTCTATGTTCACCAACTCCTATAATGTGTTTAGAGGAATACTCATTACTTTGCAGTGGGACATTTGACAGGAAGAAATATCTGTTTAGTTTCATATAAATGTGGAATTTATCCAGTCTGTGACATTTCAGTGCAGAAAGAACTGCTCTCAGTTTCTCCTCTCAGGCTTCCTGAGCTGAAGTGATCACTTTCAGTCAAACTAGAACCTTTTTTTTTAACTTTATCTTTTGCTATTGAAGCTCAGGTTTGGGTGAATAGATTCTCCTCAGACTCCAGTCGTCAACTACACCCTTATTTACAAAACGTGTCTGAAGCTACTGTGGATTTACAGTGGGTGGAGAGGGTATCAGTTTATCCGTAAGCTGCTGCTGACAAAGAACACTTATCTGCTGCATACATGATCAGTAATCCTCCGCATTCACTCCTTTTGTTGATGTGCTGCCTGGTATGCAAGGTGGGATATAAACACCTTTAAGAAAAAAGGGAAATTCAAACTCATCTTTCAGCGTAATATTGACTCAGAGGTGTAAGCCAAAGTGATGCTCAAATTCTTTCTTTCTAGTGTTACAATATGCACTTTTTTCTTTTGTTGTATTGGATTTTTCCACATTTACTCTTTTATTTATCCCATCGAACTGTGTATATTAAATGGAAAAAGCAACAAAACATCCTACATTTTTAAAATTAACGTGTTAGATATCTAATAATACCATATTCTTCTAAACATGTTTAGATATTTTAGCCTTTTATGTGAATAATGTTCCTTAAAACTGTCAATCCCTGAAAATATATCTGCAAAAATAAAAAGCATGCACTGCAATCTAACAGCATATGCATCAGAGCTCTTTTTAAGCTCAGTGATGAGCTGCAGGATGCTGGTTTTTGATACGTGAAAGATGGGAAGAACAGGTTTTGGAGGGTCCGAGTCCTATAAAAGCTTTAAGATTTGGTGCTGGAGCCCTGGAAACATTTCAGTGGTTATTGTAATTATTCCCTGCCCCTAACTGTGGACTAGCTCCCTTGTAATCCAAGCTCTGTGTTTGGTTTTCACACTCGTGGTTCGGGTGTCGTGAACTGTAATAGACTCACTCAAACCACACCTGTGAACCTCAAAGTCATCAGTAATATTACTCAAATGCACCAGGTGAACAGGTTCTTCTGAACTTTGTATCCATGTAACCTGATGTAAACCTGCCCCAGGGTCTCGTCCCAGTCAGATATGCCAGAAACACCTCACCCAAGAGGGATGAATTTTGCACAAGTTGCTCCATATAAGATCTGATGAATTGTTTAACCAGCTGAGAACTTTAGAATATTTAATTAAGAAATATTGTGAATACTTTCCCAGTGATCAGCCCTTTACATACAAAATTGACATGATGTTTTCCTGCATACTTTCATAAGTACAGGAGAAATCCATATGAAATTGTGAAGGCAATTTTACACCCACTCCAAGTGTCACAATCTAAAGATAAAATCTGTTTTTTCCATAGCTCCATATATAGTTTCATCAGCACAACTGCAGCAGTTTAATGTCTGTGAAGCGTTTGTTCCCCTTTTTTACTTGTTTTCTCATAATTCAGTGGAGAAAACTTCAGAAGGTGTGTTTTGGTTAAACTTTCAAGGCTCATATCACCATGTGGGAGAGGTGTCTGCTCATAACAAGACAGGGGGGAGACCTTCATGATTATTAATTTAGAAAATGAGCTGTTTTAGGCATTTATCTATCTGTCCAACTAAAAATAGGAGAATAAACTGTATTAACTCTATTTTTTTTTAATATTGTTGCAGAGTTGTTTTTTTGCTCAGACATGTGGTTCAATCATCCTGATAAACCTCATATTGATGCCCAGTTTCTTCCCAGAACTGACCAAAAGGAGGCAGCACATATTTTAACATTCCTGAGAGATGTGAACTGAAAATGTCTGAATCATCGTGTTGGAGATGAAATGAATTGATGTATTTTTAAGCCATGTGATGTTTGATATTCCTCAGGTGCTTATGATGAGGTTTGTCTTTATTTTGACCCCTAGAGTGAAGTCGGAGAGTCGGAGTTATGAGCCTGACAACAGCCCACAGCTGGTCGAGGGCCCCTCCCCAGGGTTCCCTGACCAAAGGACAAATCCCGCTGCCATTCCCGCCCACACCACACTGTCCTCCGGCCCTCGCAGCCTCAGCCCCAGCCCTGGTTCCAAGCACCCAGCCCAGCCGCCACAAACCCAGAGCCTCCTGCCGCCACCCAGGCCCCATTTAGGCCTAGAAACCACATCCTCCTCCCAGGAATTCCTCGCTGGCGCCCAGGCAGACCCGGCTGGAGTCCAGCCTTTGTCCAGCGCTGCCTCTGACACCCAGCACCATGCTGCCACCTCCACTGCCACTGCTGATCAGGTCTCCTCTGCTGGCCCCGCCTCGGCCAGCTCCCCTCGCCTCAGAGAGATGTCCTGTGCAGACGAGAGCAAAGCAGCTCAAGGACATGAAGTGAAGGAACAGCCGGCTTCACCTTCTCCTTCCTCATCCCCTCTCTCCTCCTCCACCTCCTGCACGGCCCCTCTGCCTCTTCCCGTGCCCGATGGAGCACGGTCCCCCTCGCCACATTTTGCGCCACTGAGGCTGACCGACAGACCGCCCGCCGCGTCTGTGCAGAATGACTCACTGCTCAGGTAAGCAGCTTAACCTCTCTGCCTCCTTGTTACGTAAAGTTCCTCCTTCCCTGTTCCCAGAGGAAGAGGCTTTGAGGAGCAGCTTTAGGTAAACAAGTCCAGGAGGGAACGTGAGATTGAAAACACGACAACAGCGCACAAACAAAAGATAAATAACGACCGAAGCGGTGACGTAGCCGCTCTGCCAGCAGCTGTGGATGCAAAAAAGTGCTCACAGAATCAGACCGGAGGCTGTAATTTTCTCAATGCCACATGAAAGCTCTGACCTTTGATTTCCACTCAAGTTCAGCTGAGCGATTCTTCCTCCAGTTAGAAACTCGCTTTATATAAATCTCTCCCTCATGTTTCAGCTTCTTTTAATCAGTTGAAGTTTAATATTATTTGTTGTCATCCATCTTATCTAGAAAATTTACCTTGTAATGACAAATGTCATCATGTTGTTGCAAATTGTGTCATGATGTAGTTACCTGTACCTTTGTTTATTACCCTCATAATGGTTTAAGGGCTGTGTCCCCCACATCATTTGTTCTCTTTAAATGATGCTGTTAAAGACCAGTCTTAGGATTAATACCAGAAACTGCTCTGAGAGCTGTAATTATTGAACTACATGTCCCATAATAATTGTAGGACTGAGGATGCACTTTTGAAACAGGAACCTGAAAATAGTGGGAAAAAAACAATTATTATGCGTATTATTCAGCAGATCAAACCTTTTGCCATTTTGCTTTTACAGCTGGTCTTCGTCTGAATAGATATTTCCAGATTGTCTTTGTAATTTGTTTTTAGCTTTGCAGGCGATCAATCTGAATCAGAATACTTTATTAATCCTTAAAGAAAATTATGTGGCTACAGTTGCTCCAAGACAACAACATTAACAGACTGAACTAAATTAAATAAATAAATATATTACAAAGTTTACAAAATATAAGAAATAGCTCTAATATATATACAAGTAGCTCAGTTATAAATATCCAGAATATTAAAGAGATCCTGTGTCGTTCAGTGGTGAATTATGGGTAATCTCAGTCTTGTACTGAGCGTGAGCATGTGACTGGCCAGCATGTCATGGAGGGGTTGAGAGGTATTGTCCTTATCTTGGACAACATCCGCCTCTCCAACACCATCTTAAGGGAACCGAGCTCCATCCCCACAACATTACTGGCCTTGCATCTGCGACCCTCAACCTGCTGCCACAACATGCAGCAGCATAGAGGACGGCACTGACCACAACAGACTCATAAACAGACTCACACTTTCTTGTTATAAAGCACTGCGCCCCCTCATTTCTTTATATTTTGCTTCCAAACAGCCAGACTTTCCTGTTATTTTTTTAAAGTGGTTTTGAGTAATAGTTCTCAAGGCTTTCTGAAAGTAATTGGCTGTTTTTTTCACTCATTTTCAGTCTGGTTCTTGTACCTGACCATTTTCAGAGTTATATTGGTCAAGCTATTTAAAGCGGACCTAAAAATAATTTCTTTATTCAATTTATGAAAAATTTTAAACATAAGACAGTTTGACAGATTTAAAATAGTATTTTATTTGATTCCCAAAGAAATATTAGCACAAAATTGGCATGTCTCAGCATGATGTGCAGTGAGTCCTTGAACAAAATGAGGAAACTGGACAAATGGAGGACAAAATTAAGAAGCGTCAGGCCTAAAAACTATCTACAGCAGATGAACAGTATCTGAAAGTCGTGTCTGTAAGAAACAGGAAAAAATCAAGCAAAGGCCTGGAACCTTCAGGAAGCCTGGAGAACTATTCCTGAAGACAACTTAAAGAAATGAGTTCAGACTGTGCTGAAGAATAAAGGTGGTCACACCAAATATTGAGGTTTGCACAGTGCTGTACCTTCAGACTTGAACTTCTGTGTGTGTTGTTGTTGTGTTAGTTTCTTGATGGTTGACCACCTCGTGTATGACTTTCTGTTTTGTTTACGGGCTCTGTCTTTTGGTTTGTTCGCCTCACCTGGTGTTTTAAGTTTGTATCTCCGCCTCTGTGAACTTTATTTTGAAATACTTAAAAGTAATCTCGCAGATCAGACACATTTAAGCTGATCAAAGGAGGTGGAAAAAGAAGAAACACCAGGCACCACCTTTTTCTTCCTCATCCCAGTCCTGCTCGTAGATGGCTGCTGTGCTTCTTTCCACAGGAGATTTCGTTTGGTCTCCTTCACCACTGTTTGACAATCATACTCGATGTATGGTTTCTCAGAGGTCTGTCAGCTCGCTCGTGTTTGCTATAGTCGAGCATTCACTGCAGACCAAAACCACCACCAGGCCACCAGGAAATCAGTCTCTGAGGCCTGGGATGGAATCAAATTTCTGGCCTGAAATATTGTTTCAGTCTACCCTGGAGCCATGTCTTCTCACATGGAAGATTTGTAACATCAGATTTCTTTTTAGTCTTTGAGAATGAAAGTCAAACTAATTTAAAGGTGCCAGAGAGGAAACCAAACAAAAAGGTAGAGTCAGTAAACAATTTCGAATTTGGTAGTAAAATGCCTGGAAAGCTAAATATAAAGAAGCGTAATAAAGGATCCAGTAATCGGGGGTGGGGGGCACACAGGGGAAACAGATACAAGGACTGTATGTGAAAGATGGAAGTAGCCACCCAAACCCTTTTGTCTGTACAGGCCTTGAGCTCAGCGCTTGACCATTTGACTGTCACCAGCTAACGACTGAGCATGCTCTATTTTATCACAACAGTAATAATGGTTTACAAAATAAACTCTGTGTCTATATTACCTGAAACCAGGAACTGAGCCCAAAAAGTCTCCAGTAAAGTGTTTGGTGACATCAGAGGCACACAGACTGCGATACAACCAGAGTACTTTTTGCAACCAGAGGAGTCGCCACCTGCTGGCTGTTAGAAAACATGCAGTTTTAAGGCCCCTCCAGACTGACCTGATCTGTGCATGTAAATTTGGTTACTGGCCACTTGGGCACAGGTTCAAGAGGAGGAACAGAGCAAAGGGATGAAGTATAAGTGACAGGAACGATAAAGAAAACTACATACCACACTGTCACACAAGAATCTCTAAATAAAGGTCGTGACAGTCAATTTTAATGATTACAGGTATTCTAATGTTAATATTAAGACTGGTGGGTGAATGATGTGGGTGATTTAGTGCTTAAAACATTATCAAACTAAAAATTTAAAAAAGGATGAGGAGACGTACATTTTCCAGCGTTGATCCTATTGTGATTCTTTTTCAGGTCAGATAGCGAATCAAAGCGCCCCGCAGTGATGGACGTTAGCGGTCAGGTGAGGAAAGTCCCCGTGAGGATCATTCACGCTGAGACCAGCACAGGACGCGAGGGTCGAGCCTACCTGCCTCAGAACAGCGGGTCCTGCAGCCTGTCCGAGCTGCCACCACGCATCCCTTCCCTGGGCGCCGCGGAGCGCTTGTCCTCATCTCGGTTCAGCACCTACAACCGCCAGGCGGCACAGGAGTCAGCCCCCGAGACCAGTTCACCTGGGCCCCAACATTCAGAGGAGGACGCCAAGAGAGAGGAGCTGGTGAGGGACATTATGGGTAAAGACAAGTCTCTGGTGGACATACTGGACCAGAGTGGCAGGAAGACCACCATGGACCTGATGGAGGGGCTCTTCCCACCAGAGGAGGAGATCCTGGAGGGGGCCCAGCAGCGCAGGAAGGCCTCAACTGGATCCAGACTGCTCACATCGTCCCCCAGGAGCACAGACAGGTGGGACACTGCAGCAGGAAACATTTAAAATGAAACCTTTCTATTCAAAATGTGCATTTTGTGATTGGAGTAACAGTAAGTGGATCTAGAAAGGCTGATTTTACACACAAGATAACAGCTGTTTCAACAAGCTTATTGAGGAGATTAAACAGTGTGTTTCAGACAGAGGATAATCTGAGTCCAACTTTGAGATAAATTACAATTATTCCTAACTGTAATCATGCAAAGCTACCCTAGTAGAGTCCAGGTATAAAAGTGAACTGCTGGAGAATGAAGCGGCCACTGCAAGGCTGATTTTCCATTTGCCAGACTAGCCTGCCCTCTGTTGGACAAGTGTTGCAATTTCGATTTCTCCACTTTCCTCGAAATCATAATAATAATAACTTTATTATTACAGCACTCTTCAAAACAGAGTTACAAAGAGCTTCACAGTTAAAATAAAAGCTGGACATTGTAGATAAGTGTACATGTTAAAACATACAGACACATGCATACATACATGCATAGGGCTGTGCGATATGGCCAAAATCTCATACCCCGATATAAGAATTCTATCATCCCGATAACGATATAAATCACAAAAATGTAACATTTTCTGTAAATTCTGTGAATCTCGGGCAGCTCGACTTTCGTGAAGTGTTTCCAGCTGCGCGTCGTGTACCTGCAGTCGAGTGTTTTAACCGATGCATGAAACTATACATTTTTAGACACAAGTTGTAACGGCCGCTGTTTTCTTTGTGAGTATTTATTACACGGCGTGCTGCGGGGAAAAGTCTGTTCTAACGTTTGAGTCTAAGGTTTATTTTTTAACACCTGGCGGCTCTTTTTTGCTTCTCATCCGTAAATACTCTGCATAATCTTTCAAGTGATTCAGTTTATTTTGAAAAGTCTAAACAGGATCTTGGGCTTTATTGTGAAAGGTTTATGTGGAACATAAACAAGCGGACACGCGATGCTGTAACCACAAAGCATAAAGACAGACGCTTGTCCGTCAGTAGTGTGGTTATATTAAATATAAGAAAAAGAGAGAAGTTTAAGAAATTAACATAGCCACTAATCAAACGAATCAAACCATCAAAACGAAAAAATATTGCCGTAAACAGCTTATTTTGCGACACCACGAAACAAACGATAGCATAAAATGAAACGATAGACGTTTTTATATCGTCATCCGATATATATCGTTATATCGAACAGCCCTATACAGTACATGCATGTTTCAAACTATAACAACAAATGAAGGAGAACAGATTAAGAAAACACTAACCTATAAAAATGAGTTTTTAGCATTCACTTAAAACAAATAACAGAGTCAGCCAACATTATTGAAGGATGTTGTACAAAATCACATTTAGTAAACAAAAACATATTTGTCTAGACTGTTGCTGGCTACTTTTTAAAGCTATTTGTGGCAAAAGGCCTTTCCTATACTAATAAAATGCAGTTATGGTCAGGAGTTTCTATCCACTCATCATGGGTGTGAATGTCATGGTAATTTGGTGCTTTAAAGGATTTCTTTGAACTGTTCCTTTCAGGGATGGAATCATTGTACAGCATATATCTTTAATGACTTTAAAAACAACAACTCAACAAAAAATACATTAAAGCTCAAACATAAACCTACACTTCCAATCATTTTTGGTAAAATATCCCTTAACAAGTTGTCCCTGGATCAAATGCTTTAGGTAGCCATCAGTAAGGTTCTGGTATAATTCTGGCTGATATTCGATCACTCTTCTTGTCAGAATTTGTAGAGTTAATTTAAATTGGTTTATTTCCAGCACAGATCAAGCTTTTAAATGTAGTCCAGAAATTGGTTTGGGGTCGGGGCTTTGTGAAGGCTGTTCCAGTAGCTTAATGTTAGCCTACTTTATCCATCCAAAACCAGTTTTGATGTGTTTGGGATCATTGTCCTGTTGAAACAACTGTGTCCAAGTTTCAACCATCTAGCTGTTGATCTGAGATAAAGTCGAAGAATGTGGAGGTAGTCCTCCTCCTCCTTCATTATTCCATCCACTCTGTGCAACGCACCACTGGCACCAACACAGCACCAACACAGCACCAGAGCATGATGCTACCACCACCATGCTTGACAGCTGGTACAGTGCTCTTAGGTTTGAAAGCCTCAGCTTTATTCCTCCAAACATACCTTTTGTATTTGTGGACAAACAGCTCAAACTTTGTCTTGTTTGACTACAAAACATTTCTCTAGAAGACATTTGGGTTGGGAAGATTTCATTCGAGCTTAAAGGTGTTAATTTGTCAGATTTCCTGGTCAGCACCCTCTTGAATCTTGAATCTCAATCCATGACGATGTAAAACTGGCTGTATTGTGGACAGTAATGCTGGTGTTTCATCAGTTTCCAGTTCATGGTAGGATTGAGCCTTGGTGGTTTCTGGGTTGTTCCTGAATATCCTAACCGATTTCCTCTCATCTGAGGATGACAGCTTGTGTCTTTATCCACACTTTTACAAAGTTGTGACATATCTAAATAACTTTTCTTAAGTTCAATTGTTTGAACTGATGATCGCTTGAACATACCGAATGTTTTTATATTTTGGTGTCATGACCAGAAGAGTTCCAGTTGAGGACTTCGAAGATTTTGGGTGCAGACGTGCAGTGTCAGTAAAAGTTGTGTCAGAGTGTTTGTGTTTGTCCTTGTGCATTTCAGAAGGGAGGAGGAGGAAGTGTCTGTGTCAGCAGCCGCCTCACTAGTCCCCAGCTCCTCCTACTATAACACGTCCGCTCCTAAAGCTGAGCTCCTCATCAAGATGAAGGACATGCAGGAGCAGCTGGAGGAGCAAGACTCAGAGGATGAGCTGGATGTTGATCTGGTCAATAAAAAGGTAAAATATGCCCACTTTATGTTTTATTATGCATGCCATTCTGCCATCCTAAAGTAGTAAATGGATTGTTTTTATGTGTCTACTTCATCAACTTCAGCAAGAGCTGATCTCCAGCCTTGCGAAAAAGCTGGAGGTGCTCCGGGAGGCAAGGCAGAGCCTGCAGGAGGATGTGGAGGACAATGAGGCTCTGGGCCGTGAGGTGGAGGCCATCGTGCAGCGCGTCTGTCAGCCCAACCAGCTCGACAAGTTCCGCATGTTCGTGGGAGACCTGGACAAGGTGGTGAGCCTGCTGCTGTCACTGTCGGGCCGGCTTGCCCGGGTGGAGAACGCCCTCAACAGCCTGGAGGATGAAGCACCACCAGAAGAGAAGGTAACCCCAGACACTGTCCACCAAATCGACTGCTTCCCTCAGCTTTATGGAAGTTTACACTAAGTTTTAGGACTTTGTTTAGCTCTTAATTTTATAGTTTTGTTTATGTGTATTTCACAGCACATTTATTGTTTGTAGTTTACAAATATGAACACGTCTGAAAAAGATGAAAAGCTTTGAGCTAATCTATTTAATCATCCCTCCTGAAGCCCAGTGACAGAACAGCAGCTGCAATAACAACAGTACAGTAAAACAATCTTTACCTTCTGTTTATGTTCATAAAAAATGCTATTTGAATTCACTTAACATACAAAACACTGTATTTGTCCATGGATGCCAAACGTGTAGTTTAATAATGTATCTATGTGTACCTTAATAATGTATGAACATTTTAGTTCACAGTACTGTGCAAAAGTCTTGAGCCAACCCACATTTCTTTACATTTTGTTTCCATGGATCCAGACTTTCTCTGAAGGGTTTAGCAGGCTTTCTGAAGGTCATTCTGGATATTGGCTTCATTCATTTTTACTTAGTCCTTTACTTTAGTCCTTGTACCTGACCTGACGTAAAAAAAAAAAAAAACTAAAACAAAAACAAAAAAAAAACAGAACAAAAGGCAGAAACATCCTAAGCTTTGAATCCTTCAAGAAGCCTGGAGAACTATTCCTGAAGATTACTTAAGACTACTTAAAGAAATGACAAGAAAGTAGACTGTGCTGAAGAATAAAGGTGGTCACACCAAATATTGACTTTCAAGCTCTTAGTATTGCACAAAGACTCTGTTTTTGCCTTATCTGCTGTATTTACATGTATGTTTGCATGTTTCAATAAATCACTGCATATATTTCCTATTTTTCTAACAAATGTAAAGAAATTGCACAGTACTGTACCTCTCTGCTGTTATGAAATGAGCTCTCTGCAGTAAAAAACAAATGCAAAAGAATAATCATATGACATTATTGTTGTTGGCAGCTTAAATCATAACTGGAATTAAATTCAGGTAACGAATCTACAGTGCAGCAGATATGGCACATAGTTCCCTCAGGAGCTGGCTTTAACTGTGTTTGTCTCCACCAATTTACCTCTAGGACTCTAAATGAAGAATAATCTAGCTTAATGAATGCTGGATTGTGTGAATACGTAACTGCTTCCTAAGAAGTTTTCTGTTTTACTGTTTTTGCTGCACTAAGCAGGTTTAATGTGGTTACATGATCCATAGATGATGTTCTAGATTAATAACTCATATCTGTCCTCCATCAGCAAACCCTGACTGAGAAGCGAAAGCTGCTGATGCGGCAGCACGAAGACGCCAAGGAGCTGAAGGAGAACCTGGACCGTCGGGAACGACTGGTGTCCAGCATCATGGAGGCCCACCTGGACATGGAGAGCCTGGACGACTACAGGCACTTCGTGAAGATGAAGTCTGCGCTCATCATCGAGCAACGCAAGCTGGAAGATAAGATCAAGCTGGGCGAGGAGCAGCTGAAGTGCCTGATGGACAGTCTGCCACTAGAGCAGAGGCCATTGCTCTGAATCAGACAAGAGGATGAACCATGTAGCAGTTTTATATGAACATCTTTGAATTGCGTGTGAGTTTATGACCTCAGCCTAGATTTGATGCTGGTGGAGTTGCTGTTGTTTGTTAAAACCAAACTGAGGAGCCTCAGAAACCAAATCAGACACCAGGATTAGTCAGTTACACCTTAAACAGCTTAGAGTGGACCACCACTGCTCATTTCCAGCTCAAATTGTGATTCTTGGACTCTAATAGAGTAGCTTCACATGACTCACAGGTTAAAATTGTTCCTTTTTTCTGGGCCCTGGTGCAGCACGACAACAGCTGTTTTACCTTCTATATGTCTGACTGGTTGCCCCTCGTAAACAGTGGGTGGGACTTCTCCACGACATAATTTAAAGCAAAGACTAGAAAAAAACTGTCCAAAACCGAGTGTTTGGATCTTTTGGGCCACAGGGATGGCCATACGTAGTATGAACATAAACATAGAGCACATATAACAGGTCCACTTTAAAACTGTGGGGTGTTTTTGATGGTCAGTTTTTACTCAGAAGGATTCGACAAGAACACAAATGTGTTGTCATTTGATTAGTGGAATCATGCCAGGCATGTTTGTCTTGGACATACAGGGCGGCAAGATACCTCTCTGCTTTGGTCTATTTCTCACATTATTTTGCTGCTTAACAGACTTAATTAAAGTCAGTAATAGATAAAACCATTATTGCGTGCAGGTGCTGTATCAGAACTCCCCTTTTGGCAAAATGGGCTCAGAGTGTCAGAACATTACTCGTTACCCAAGCAGAGGCTGACAAATACAGATGAAACCAGAAACCATAGACTGTATATAAAAGATGGGGGACCACAACGTCACCATTTGGTTAGCGAATTTCGCTTATGAAGCCTTAGCTTGAGATTTTTTGGTGTCTTTTATGGGCTCAAAATGTGGTCATAAATATTTTGTACTTGTAAATCGGTTTTGTACTTGTAAAAAAGATTTGTATGTGTAAAAAAGATTTGTATGCGTAAAAAAGATTTGTATGTGTAAAAAAGATTTGTATGTGTAAAAAAGATTTGTATGTGTAAAAAAGATTTGTATGTGTAAAAAAGATTTGTATGTGTAAAAAAGATTTGTGCGTGGACTTAGCCCAAAAAACCCCTGCAAGTTACAACTACGAATTTTGACCCTAGTTTTCTTCCTTTAAGCTGATTGGTCAATGTCATGTCAATCACAAATTAAACAATCCAATCAGAGAACAGATGGGTTTGGCTGTCAGAGGGGCGCTTTTTTGAACTGCAGGTCCTTGAAGGGTAATCTCTATATAAATATCTGATAGCAGCTAGGTCCCCTTACTTTCAGCAGCTGTTGAAAGGATAAAGTTGTGGTATATCAGTGGTTAGAAATAACATTATTACTTTAGGATTAGTTTAACACAACGTCAGGGCTGACCCGGGACCATTGCTGTGAGTCACAGTGCGCAGCATAAAAGTCCTTTCACATCAGACACAGGATGTGCTGCTAATGCTAATTGCTAACTAAAAGCAAAGGATCCAGAATTTGTTGCTGGCTGCTGGGCTCTGTGGGTTTTTGCAGCAGTTCTACCTGTACTAGATGCACCTGCTCCTTGTTGTTTTTATCTCTGACTTTATGTGAACTACAAGAGTTTGTGGGGTTTTTTTGCTAGTTCTTCAAATGTTCAATAAAAACATGTATGCTAATTCATAACGAAGAAAGCTTTGTAATGAAGACTGTCATTTCCAAAACACTGCCCCCCCTGCGTCCGCAGCGCTGTTGAAAAGGCTGTGGAAGTCCCTGTATTAAACACGTAGTCCTGTGACACAAAAATCACCGAACTCGGACGACCACAGACTGTTTTCCTTCGTGGTGATGAAGGAAAACGCTGGGTTGGCATGTTAAAGGGCATTTATTCCCTTCAAAGACCTGCAGTTCAAAAAAGCGCCCCTCTGACAGCCAAACCCATCTGTTCTCTGATTGGATTGTTACATTTGTGATTGACATGACATTCACCAATCAGATGAAAGGAAGAAAAATAGGGTCAAAATTCGTAGTTGTAACTTGCAGGTTTTTTTTGGCTAAGTCCACACACAAATCTTTTTTACACACACACATCTTTTTTACACAAACAAATCTTTTTTACACACGCAAATTCTTTTTACACATACAAATCCTGATTTACAAGTACAAAATATTTATGACCACATTTTGAGCCCATAGTCTTTGTGCTTCAAAAGCAGACGTGTTGACAGAGGGTTGGACTTGACAGAGAAATCAAAGACACTGTACACCCATTGGCTAATGACTCATGATTGACAAGTTGTTAGCCAATGGTATGCTCACACTAAACTCATGTGACTACAGAGAGGAAGAGGAGTGCAATCAATAACTGGGCCCAAGTTACAGAGACATGGTTGCAGAATTTAACATGAATTTGTATGATTTCAGTTTTTCCCCAGCCCTCCCTTTTTTTCTGTCTTTATATTAAGCCCACACTTCTTTATATTAAAATAGGAGCCCCAGTGGCCCACAAAATGGTGACCGCAAGCATGTCTTCTTCTGATTGTCATTGGTGTCAGTAGACTGTCCTCTTAATAGACAGGCTTTGTGACCCAGAGTGAAATACTGATATTGTGGAATATTTTTATCAAGCTGCACAGAAAACTTTGCGGCTTCATGTGAATAGGTCTTTGGTGATTGATCTGATTGGTTGCCATGTGTGTCACGTTTCATTCAAAAAGACTTGAAAACAGTAACTGAATAATTAAGTAAGTGTTTACTTTGGTCACAAAGATCTCTTTACTATTAGCCCCCTATACAACTGGAAGTCTTTTTAAACTAAAGGTATCGCCCCCTGGTGGCCTTTATTTTTTTTAAAAATGCAAGTTTAAGGTACTGCAGTGACGGCTTCCTGTTCCAACTTTTATATACAGTCTATGCAAGGAACTCAAAGTACAGCTTTTTGTGGAAGAGCTGCGCCCCCTGTCTGTTTTGTGGAGTAAAGCAAACCAGCACAAAGTGAACCAACTCTATGATTTTATCACACTATTTAAACACCTATTAGCCAAGGTCAATATATTTATCAAGTAATATCACAGTAAGGGTGAGTTTTAATACATACATATTTCTACACTGAGTGTTAAATGCTGATAGTGCTGCTCGCTGTGTGAAGCCTTTCTAAGCTATGAAACTGAGCCTTTATCTAGACCCTTGTGAAGTTTAATACATAGAACCGCTACCACACGTGAATTATGATATTTTCCTCATTCCCCGTATGAAAGCTGCGTTTCTTTTGCACCTCGTAAAACCAAAGCTCATAAAACCAAATTACGCTGTTACTTTGCTCACCCTGCAGTGTTTCCAGTCCCCTCTAATGTTCTTTTTATTTAACTTGCTGAAAGTGACTGGGTCACGTATGTTTTATGTTTTTAAGGTAATATTTCGTAGTAATTTATTGTAAAGCTTTGTCTGGAAATGTATGTAAAGAAACACATAACTGCTCAGCAAACATTTCAACTTGGATTACCCAGTGAAAATCATTTCTTAAAAAAAAGAAAGAAGGCAAGTTGTTTAATTAAAAAAAATTTTCATGACATAGTTTTTTGTTGTCTAATAAGACTAGAAAGAACATGTTTGAATCCAAAATGGTAAAAAGAGTTACGATCTGTTGAGGAAAATATTCTTCTATTACAAACTGTTGCTGTCCAGATGTTATTTTTACATGTGATGCACATCTCATTTTAGAGTGAAGCTATTTTATTTATGCCAGAATAAAGGGTGAATTTGATAAAAACTGGACTATCTTCTCATGACACAGTGCTAATGTTCCTCCTGCTTGTTTTCGATACAGCAGTGCGTAAATAGTGACTGATTTTCTGCTCTCCCGAGTAAAAGGACTGAGACACTGCTGGTGTTTCTGTGGAGGCCGATGTAAGAAGTAAGCATGTGAAGATGTGCCTGCGGTAGCCTCATGTACAGCCCACACTTCATGTTTGCTATTTGCAGATGGCCTCCTTAATGCCTCTCTCAAATTTTAATATCAGACAAAGATAACCAGAATAAATGAAAAATGCAGTTTTTAAATGATCATTTCATTTACAGTGGGGCAAAAAAGTATTTAGTCAGCCACCGATTGTGCAAGTTCCCCCACCTACAATGATGACAGAGGTCAGTAATTTGCACCAGAGGTACACTTCAACTGTGAGAGACAGAATGTGAAAAAAAAATCCATGAATCCACATGGTAGGATTTGTAAAGAATTTATTCGTAAATTAGGGTGGAAAATAAGTATTTGGTCACCTCAAACAAGGAAAATCTCTGGCTCTCACAGACCTGTAACGTCTTCTGTAAGAAGCTTTTCTGTCCCCCACTCGTTACCTGTATGAATGGCACCTGTTTGAACTCATCATCTGTATAAAAGACACCTGTCCACAGCCTCAAACAGTCAGACTCCAAACTCTGCCATGGCCAAGACCAAAGAGCTTTCGAAGGACACCAGGAAAAGTATTGTAGACCTGCACCAGACTGGGAAGAGTGAATCTACAATAGGCAAGCAGCTTGGTGTGAAAAAATCAACTGTGGGAGCAATCATCAGAAAATGGAAGACATACAAGACCACTGATAATCTCCCTCGATCTGGGGCTCCACGCAAGATCTCATCCCGTGGGGTCAAAATGATCATGAGAACGGTGAGCAAAGATCCCAGAACCACACGGGGGGACCTGGTGAATGACCTGCAGAGAGCTGGGACCAAAGTAACAAAGGTCACCATCAGTAACACACTACAACGGCAGGGAATCAAATCCTGCAGTGCCAGACGTGTTCCGCTGCTGAAGCCAGTGCATGTCCAGGCCCGTCTGAAGTTTGCCAGAGAGCACATGGATGATACAGCAGAGGATTGGGAGAATGTCATGTGGTCAGATGAAACCAAAGTAGAACTTTTTGGTATAAACTCAACTCGTCGTGTTTGGAGGAAGAAGAATACTGAGTTGCATCCCAAGAACACCATACCTACTGTGAAGCATGGGGGTGGAAACATCATGCTATGGGGCTGTTTTTCTGCCAAGGGGACAGGACGACTGATCCGTGTTAAGGACAGAATGAATGGGGCCATGTATCGTGAGATTTTGAGCCAAAACCTCCTTCCATCAGTGAGAACTTTGAAGATGAAACGAGGCTGGGTCTTCCAACATGACAATGATCCAAAACACACCGCCCGGGCAACAAAGGAGTGGCTCCGTAAGAAGCATTTGAAAGTCCTGGAGTGGCCTAGCCAGTCTCCAGACCTCAACCCCATAGAAAATCTGTGGCGGGAGTTGAAAGTCCGTGTTGCTCGGCGACAGCCCCAAAACATCACTGCTCTCGAGAAGATCTGCATGGAGGAATGGGCCAAAATACCAGCTACTGTGTGTGCAAACCTGGTAAAGACCTATAGTAAACGTTTGACCTCTGTTATTGCCAACAAAGGTTATGTTACAAAGTATTGAGTTGTATTTTTGTTATTGACCAAATACTTATTTTCCACCCTGATTTACGAATAAATTCTTTACAAATCCTACCATGTGAATTCATGGATTTTTTTTTTTCACATTCTGTCTCTCACAGTTGAAGTGTACCTCTGGTGCAAATTACTGACCTCTGTCATCATTTTAGGTGGGGGAACTTGCACAATCGGTGGCTGACTAAATACTTTTTTGCCCCACTGTATTAATAAGGGGAAAAAAGCCTAACCTACTTGTGTGGGAAAAGTAAGTGTGTCATAAACCTAATAACTGGTTGTGCCACATTGGCAGCAAGAACTGCAATCCAGTGTTTGTGATCCCTGTCAATAAACCTTTGACATCACTGCAGAGGAATTTTGGCCCTGTCCTCTTCACTCACATCGGAGGGTTTTCCATCTGAACGGCCTTTTTAACACCATACCAAAGCATCTTAATCTGATTTAAGTCCAGAGTTTGACTCGGTCACTCCAAAAACCTTCATGTCTTGAACTGATGGTCGGACATCCTCCTTCAGAGCAGAATTCATTATTCCATCAGTTACAGCAAGTCGTCCTGAAGCAGCAAAGCAGCCCCATCACACTACCACCACCATGTTTGACTGTTGCTGTGATGATCTTTGTTTGAAACGCTGTTGGTTTTATGTCAGATGTAACAGAACTCAATTGTTCCAGAATCATCAAGATGTTTTTGGTAAATGTGAGACGAGCCTTTGTAATCTTTTTAGTCAGCAGTGGTTTTCTCCTTGAACTCTCCCCCATTTTTGTCCAGTCTCTGTCTTATTGTTGAATGTGTGACACAAGTGAGGCCTGCAGTTCTTTCAATGTTGTTCTTATGTGACCTCCTTGAGTAATTTTGGAAGGTCGGTCACTGCTGGGAAGATTCACCACTGTTCCAAGTCTTCTCCATGTGTGGATAATGTTTCTCACTGTGTTTCACTGGAGACCCAAAACCTTAGAAATGGTTTTGTAACTGAACTTTTTTATTGAAAAGGTTGTCACCATCAGGGCTCTTATCACAGCTCCTGACTCTGACCCCTCTGTCTCTGTCCCTTGCGCTGCTGTTTTCACTCAGTTTGAGCTTGTGACGCTCTCCTCTTTAGAGGAGGTGGTTCGCCATATTAAGCCCACAGGTTCCCCACGGGATCCTGTCCCTCCACAATTCTTTAAAGAAATTTTTCCTAGTATACAACAGTATGTCCTTGACATTATTAACAGCAGTCTGTCTTCTGGTGTGGTTCCTGCAAATTTCAAACATGCAGTAGTACAGCCACTGCTTAAGAAACCTGGCCTTGATCACACAGTTTTAGCGAACTATAGGCCTATTTCCAAGCTGCCTTTAGTCTCCAAGGTTTTAGAGAAAATTGTTTTTAGTCAACTGAAAGATTTTCTAGATGAAAATGGAATCTTTGAGGTTTTTCAGTCAGGTTTTAAAACCCTTCACAGCACAGAATCTGCATTACTAAGGGTTTTTAATGACATCCTTCTGGCATGTGATTCTGGTAACCATGTTGTTCTTGTCTTGCTTGACCTAACTGCTGCCTTTGACACAGTAGACCACAATATTTTAATTTCTCGATTACATGATGTAGTGGGTATTGGTGGCACTGCACTCAATTGGTTTAGGTCTTATTTGTCAGATAGAACTTTCTCTGTCAGCCTTCTCGGTTACGAATCGTCTTCTGCTCCTCTGTCATGTGGTGTCCCACAGGGCTCAATTTTAGGGCCACTGCTCTTTTCTCTGTATCTACTGCCTCTGGGTTCTATCCTTAGAAGGCATGGGATCTCATTTCACTGTTATGCCGATGACTGCCAAATTTATTTGACACTAAAACGCAAGGATGCCATCTCCATAAAACCTCTCTTGACATGTCTAGATGACATTAAAGCTTGGTTGGCTCGAAACTTTTTAAATTTTAATAAAAAGAAAACAGAAGTGTTGGTGTTTGGACCCAGTGGTCCCTGTGAGTCCTCCTCTGTTGTTTTAGGATCCCTGGAAGTCTATTTTAAATCTGTTGTTACTGACCTTGGTTTTAAGTTGGACAGTGATTTTAAATTGGACAACCAAATCAGAGCAGTGGTGAAGTCCAGTTTTTATCATTTAAGGCGACTGGCAAGACTAAAATCTTTTCTTTCGAGGCAGCACCTTGAAACAGTGATCCATGCTTTTATTTCTTCCCGCCTGGACTACTGTAACTCACTTTATGTGGGGGTCAGTCAGTCATTGCTCTCACGTCTGCAGCTGGTTCAAAATGCGGCTGCACGACTCCTAACAGGAACTCGAAAAAGAGAGCATATAACCCCTGTGCTGGCCTCTCTGCACTGGCTGCCTGTGTCTTTTAGAGTTAATTTTAAAATTCTTATGTTTGTTTTTAAATGCCTACACAGTCTTGCCCCGCCTTACCTCTCTGAGCTTCTTCATCCCCACATACCCTGTCGGTCTCTCAGGTCAGCTGACCAGCTGCTCCTGGAGGTACCGAGATCCAGGAGGAAGCTCAGAGGGGACAGGGCCTTCTCTATTGTGGCTCCAAAATTATGGAATAATTTGCCCATGCATGTTAGAGAGGCCCCTTCACTGTCCACTTTTAAATCACGTCTTAAAACCCACTTTTATTCCTTGGCTTTTAACCTCAGTGAGACTTAGTTTCTTTTTTAATGCAGTAGTTATTTAATTAATGATTTCACTCTTCTTTTATTTGTTTTTTATTTATATCTCATGTAATTTTATTTTACAGTTCCAATGTACAGCACTTTGTGTCAGCTGTGGTTGTTTTAAAGTGCTTTATAAATAAAGTTGATGATGATGATGATGAACCTGTTCCAGAGTGATAGATGCCACTGACTTTGTTTCTTTAAATTGTGGTCGGTGGGTCAGACAGGTTCTGTTTAAGTGATTTCTAACTTAAGCAGGTTTGACAGTAATCAGGCCTGAGTGTGTTTAGTGAGACTGAACTCAGTTTTGGTTAATCACCATTAAATTCAAGATTTTCCCACAGGGCCAGATTTAAATACATTTTTTTCCCTTAAGAAATGAAAACATCATTTGACAGCTGCATTTTGTGTTTACTCGGGGTACCTTTGTTTAATATTACATTTGTCTGATGATCTGAAACATGTAATTGTGACAAATATGCACAAAAAACAGGAGGAAATCAGAAATGAGGAATGGGAAACTTTTTCACAGCACAGCATGTTAAGAATGGTTGTTCAGCCTTTCCTATGTAAAGATCTGAACACTCATCACATATGTGCACAAATATGAACATAATCATTAAATGTAAGCACTTAGAAGATCGATGGGCATGAAAATAGGGAAAATAGGGAAAAATGTAAATTAAAATAACTGGATTTAACTATTACTGTAGCAATCAATTGACAATTACACCTTGTACTTAAACATACCTTAAACTGAACTTGTTTGGTGGCACTAGAGGAAAGGCATGTTTTATCATCGGCTGTGTGCATGAGTAATGATGTCTGCACACTCCTGCGTACAGGAAAAAAACAAGTGACTCACTTAAAGCAGCATTTTGGGCTCCTGTTACAGGTTTTAAAGCAGCATCTGATAGCTGTGTCAGATTACCTGTGAATAAAAAGATTAGTAAGGCACCGATAATATTTAAATAACAAAGATATTTGGTTTTGACCTTTGAAACAGTCACATGTTGTTTCTGTTTGTTTTGGTTGGGCTGAGGTAAAGCAGAGGTGAAGAGAAGTTTGTCATTCAGAAACCATAACCAGGCAAAAAAAGAAGGTGTCTTTATCTGTTGTTTACTCAGTGTTTCAAATATTATATATTATCCATTTTTATAACTTTGCACCGTGACGTTTCACAGCCACTCCTGTCTTTTATTGTCTCTAAGGGATCAGAGCTTTTTTCTCCTTCCCAGAACCCTTCACCTTAGTTCACTTTTATTTATAGCACATTGCACAAGCTTCATATTGTAAGGTACATATGAGAAAGAAACCTCAATAATCAGCAGCACCTGGTGACAGCAGGGAGTAAGAACTCCTTTTTAACAGAACAGAAGCAGTCACAGGGAGGGACGGCCATCTGAGAGATCACCAACAAAAAACAAAGCACTCAGGAGAGAGTCGGCTAGAGTTAACGACCTGCAGTAAAGGAGTGGAGGAAAATATCTCAGTGCATCATGGGAAGTCAGCCTGAGTGTAAGACAGCACAGCCAGGGGATGGTTCAAGGTCAGTAATGTTGCTGTGAATGAGTCACTGCTATAGCCAAGCCCAGAGATTCGACTTTACTGTAAGTCCTCCCTGCTGTTGCTCTGATCTCTCTCTTCTTATTGGGAAAGAGATAAGAAAGAGAAAGGCTCTGGATTAAACCTCCCCTCCAGTAAACAGAAAAAATCATCGTCTTCATCACGTTTCCGTGTCATTAAAATATATTTAAAGGGAAGAGAAGAGAATAATAATGTTCAAGTGTTATGCTTAGGAGATACAGTAATGCGCAAAATTCTTGAACCATCCCTCATTTCTTTATATGTTGCAAGGAAAATGGGAAATAAGTGCAGGATTTATTGAAATGTGCAAACATACATGTAAATACAGTATATGGGTAAAAAAAAAAGTTTGTACAATTCTACTGAGCTTGAAAGTCAATATTTGGTATGCTGACCTTTATTTTTCAGCAAAGTCTGAGCTTCAAAGCTCTTCTTTGGATGTTTCTGCTTTTTGTTCTGTTCTCTGTCAACATGATCCCACACTGCTTCAATGATGTTGAGGTCCGGGCTCTGGGGAGGCCAATCCAAGTCTCTTGATGTGTGTGAGTAGAGGACACCTAAATGCAGACTGAAATTACTGGTAGGTCAAATGAAAAACTTTAAGCATACCTTTGATAAACAACCGAGGAAACAGTCCAAAAGAAAAACATGTATGAAAAAGTGGCAAAATCCAAGGAGTCAAGAAAAACCACAAGAGTGGGAACCAGATACAAAAATAGCTAAGAATATCATGGGGAGGAAAACCAAACGTGCTGACAAAGAATAAGTTCAAACTGAAGCTAACATGAAGTAACTATCAAAATAAAGAAATTTCCCACTCGTGGGACTAATAAAGGTATCTTATCTTATCTTATCTTATCTTATCTTACAAAGCAGGAAGTGAGAAGAGAGAGTAAAACGGGGAAATGCAGATACAAATGAACTTAATACAAAGAAAGTGACACAAGAGAATGGAAACTACATGAAAATATAATCACAACTATAAGCAGGAAGCAAAAAACAAAACAAAAACAAAAAAATAACCCCAAAACATAAAGCAAATAACAACATAAACTTGGAATCAACAGAAAATATTAAAGTCTATAATTTAAAAACACTAGGCAAATGACAAGAACTGTGACACATTGTCATGCTGGAAAATGAAGCTGTGACCAATCAGATTCTGTCCAGATGGTTTTTCATGGTGGGTCAAATTCTAATGGGACTTTTCTGAGTCATAATTCATCCGTTTTGGAAAAGATCTCCAACACCACTGACTGAAATGCAGCTCAAACCATGACAGAGCCTCCACCTTGTTTTACAGATGGCTGTAGACACTCACTGTTGTGACTCAAGACCTTTGCTGCATATTTAAACTTCTAAAAGACTCATTTAGCAAACATTTTTACTCTGAATTGTTCTCATTTAAACAGCTGAACTGAAACACTTCAGCACAAACCTTTATGAATTTCCCTGTATGTATAAATCTGCAAGTCATCCTAAATAAGACAGGACATTTCAAAAATAACAAAAAAGCCCCAACAAAGAGCTGTGAAGTGATCTGAAAGGACATAAAGACTAAAACGACTTGACCAGTAACAGCGGCTACATCTAAACTTTTATTCTGTCAATCATTTACAGCTTCGCAATCATGACCAGAAGCTGTATCCAGGTTACCGGTGCACGATGAGGAAGTGCTGCAGGGTACCTGTGAATGAAAAAAGCCTTCCTGTTTGGCAGTTTTAGTCTGGTTTTCTTTCTCTGAAGGCGACTTGGGAGGTGTTCCACGAAAGCACCACTCAGGTACGTAACAAAACCAAGAGTTTCTCTTTAAACGCTGCAGTTTTTTAATGGATTTCAATGACCTGATGTCTTCAAAACTTGCTTTCATCACATGCTGTGTATAATAGATATGAGGAACAAGTGTCGGTAACATGAGTGAGGGTAATCTGCAGGGCTGAATGTTCATTTCATCAATACTGAGAGAAAATGGTGTGTGTTTTCTTTCTTTTCCAGCATGTAGAAAGTTCCTTTAGTTTTAGTTTAATATTACAAAAAGCGAGATACACATAATGTCTGTGGTGTTGTATTTAAAGCCTTTAAGCATTATCTAAAACTCGTTTAGTTGTTAGAGGAGAAACAGAAACACAGTTAATTCCTTTAAAAAGTGGAAGCTAAACAAAGAAATTATAGCAGTTTAGTTGGTGTCAGAAACCAGACAGAGATGACATAGGTCATTATGTACATTTAACTGTGTTTAGCTTCATTGTCAAATTCATTTATGGAAGTCAAACAACTCTGTGAATAATCATAAAACAGCACCTGGACACTGTAAAGCTGTTTCTCACCATGTATGCTCATAAGACTGCATATTTGCATACGTTAACAGTGGGCTTAAATGGGGCCCAGTGAAATTCAAAGGTACTTATCGGTGTCTGTAGTTTATAAATTAACTAAAGTTACCAAAAGAACAGCTATGATTTTATGTATCTACAGCAGATGGACAGTATCTGAAAGTGACGTCTTTAGAAACAGGAAACAGTCCTAGTGGATCAATGGCTGTCAAGAAGCCATTCTTAGAAAGAGAAGAGAAACAGAAAAGGCTGAGCTATGCCAAATTAAAATTACAATGGCATCTACAAAAAATGGTGGAGGCTCTTTCATGGTTTGAGCTGCATTTCAGTGGTGTTGGAGATCTTGTTCATGACGCGACAATGATCGCAAACACACTGCTAATGCAGTAAAATCATACGTGGATAGACAAAAAACAGAGTGGAGCACCATCAGTCATGGATCGGCCTCCCCAGAGTCCGGACCTCAACATTATTGAAGCAGTGTGGCATCATGTTGACAGAGAACAGAACAAAAGGCAGAAACATCCAAAGAAGAGCTTTGAATGTCCTTCAAGAAGCCTGGAGAACTATTCCTGAAGACGACTTAAAGAAATAGCAAGAAAGCTGCCTAAGAGAGACAGACTGTGCTGAAGAATAAAGGTGGTCACACCAAATAATGACTTTTAAGCTTGTTAGAATTGTACAAACTCTGTTTTTAACTTATATACTGTATTTACAAGCATTCATGGGCACGTTTCGGTAAATCTCTGTGTCCATTTCCCATTTTTCTAACAACATATGTCCAGGCAATTTAACACTTCAGGAAATCTTTCTTAAAATAAAAGTGAAGGATACAAAACTAACAGTCTAATATATTAAGAACTTTGAAGAATTTTCACAGAGATACTAAATAAAAATACCTACAGGCTACTTAAAAAGGAAGTACATATGGTATTTATAGGAAGTATGTCTGCACTGAGATGGTGAAGAGGAAGACAGTCCAATTGAAATGCTGCCCTGTAGTCTTTGTTGATGGTGCTTTGTTGCTGCTCACTAACAGCTGTGTCTGTGTTTCTTTCCTCTCAGAGGGAGCTGCAGGTGCTTGTTTAGGAGGTAACCCAGGAGACGAAGGAGGGAAAAAACTGACAACTTGTGAGACGAGAACAGAACAACAGCAAGACTGTGCTGGAGCACCGAAGAGTAAAACATGACAGAGGTGACATCGCCCACCTTCCACCTGTGTTCGGTCTCCTGTTGACACCTTCAGTAGGATCAGGAAATCCACTGCTATGACCTACCTGGCTCACACAGGCCACGCCCAGTTTGGTGCGCTCGGGCTGGCCTGTTTGGGATGGATGCTCACCGGCGTGGCTCTTGGACTGATCCAGTGGAGGGTGTGGCAGGTATCGGACAGGGCGGTGATCACCTCCGGTGTGGCATGGGTCGGACTCTGGAGGGTCTGCTTCGCCAGCCACACCGTGGTGAGCGAGGGCTTCAAGGTTATGTACTGCAGGTACATCATGCTCACCGATTCCTTCACGCCACCTGAGATTGCTGCAGGTCAGGTCCTCATGCTCCTGTCTCTGCTGGTGGGGGTTTGTGGGAACGCTAGTGGTGTTTACTCCATGAGGATCGTCTACTTTGGGATAGGTAAGAACTCTACGGTCCGCCGCGGCTTCATCCTCACGGGAGTGCTGTGCCTCCTCGCTGCTGCGATATCGCTCGTGCCTCTCCTCTGGAATCTGAGCGCTGTGGTGACCAATCAGACCATCGAGTTCCCGCCCGAGTTTAAACTCCCCCCAGCACCTGAATCTCAGCACGTGGGAGGCGGCATTGGTGTCGGGATGGCAGGATCGGTCCTGATGATTGTCTCTGGGATTATTTTCTGCACATACCGATTACCAAAGAGGCCTTTGAGAGAGCAGGTGCACCAGGAAAATGACACCCGGGGGGAAGATAACCCCACATTTGAGCTTCAGGAACACTTGTGAGGAGTTTGTGTGTGATAAAATGGACAAAAAAAAAAAGGTTTTTGCACAGACTTTACACTCGTTTCTTCCTTTTAACTCCTCAAATGTTTACAGTGACTCATCTAGTTTTATAATCTCAAGGAGGATGACTCATCTGCTGACAGCAAACACCCATAACACCCTCACCTTCATATGCCTGAGAAGCAGGAAAATGAAGATAACATGTTTCTTACAAAACAGACAACTCTTTAACTTATGGTTTAAAATTGGAGCCAAAAAATCCCCCTTATAGACAAAAGCTGTTAAGCTACTTTAAAAACTGCATTGATGCGTTAATAACGCTCATCTGCTAAATAGCTGAATGTAAATGTTACACAGTGTACTGAATAAATTATTGTGTGCTGAAATTATTTTATTACACTTCCTTTTCAGATTACGTCACATTTTCAATGTTTTATTGCACCTCGACTGAAGTAAATGTGAAAGTGAGAATACTGTGACGGGGGTCTGTGTGTACAGCGATACCTTTAATCTGCAGATTTCTGAAAACAGCTCAATAAATTAAACACAAACATGAGTCACAAGAAAGGCACTAAGTGTCCCATCTGTAAGCTGTGCTGTGGATGAATGTGGTTGTTTTGTCTCAAACGGGAAAATTCCCACCACTGCTCTTCAAAGGTCTAAAACTGTTTGCTATTTAACCCTCTTAATATTTTATTCTTGACTGTAAATACAAATGATTTTTACTGGTTTCCTTCTGCTCAGTCAGTATCTGACCTTTTCTACTTCCCTTCATGCTTTCGTCATGTAAGCTTTTGTTCCTAATTTTATTCTTAAAACAAAGAACATTGGTACAGTACATGGTAAATTACAACAATAAACAATATAAAATGTTTTTAAAAAATTGGGAAATGATAAAGTACATGATAAAATGCAATATTTTTTTATAAATAATAAGTAAAAAACTAAAATAGAAAACTATAAAAAAAATGAAATGCAAGAATATAAAAAAATATGGCATACTATTTTAGATATTTTTACTAAAGATATAAAGAAAATGGCAATTATAAAAATTTAAAGCAGAAAATAAAATTTAAAAATTCCTAAAATTAAAAAGTCTAAAAACAAAATGCTAAATTACAATAAATACAAATATCATGTAAGCATGATGCAAAATGCAAACTATTTTAAAAGTGTAAATTATAAATATAAAAGAAAATTTAAAAAAAAATCCAAGTTTACAAAACTCAATTATTTTAAAAAAGATATTCATACAACCAAAAATTCTAAACTAAAAACTATATCTTTTAATTATAAAATGTAAAAGTATAAAAATAAAATTCAAGCGTATAAATAAAAATATTAAATTTTAACCTCATTATTACAATGAAATATAAAATTAAGAAAAATGCAAAATGACTTATTAATTGTGGTAAGTTTTACATTTAATTTGATAGTGTAGCTGCACAAACTGATGAAAACAAATGTGTTTTCTGGACAAAAGTATTGAGATTCACCTATTTGTTATTAAGAACTGTTGCCATAAAATCAAGCACCCAGTCACACAGCCTATTTGTGACATAATGGGTTTCCTAATGGGCTCGCTCAATTTGTGTCTGGCTCTTAAAGGATGTAGTGAGTTCAGTGATCCACTGCTCAGTATGAACATCTGGAACAGGACAAATATTATACGAAAAGCATAACAGGACCACTTTAAATTATTGGACTACAACAAGTGCATAAAGCAGGCACGCACGCACACACACACACAAAAACATGCAACACACCTAAGTTTTGTTTTTAAATATTTTATTCAAAAAAAGCCAAAAGCTCATCTCCAGAATTTCAAACCATCTGTATCAATGTTCCTCGAGTGGCGGACAGTCCCTTCACCTCACCGAGATTGGCGTTATGGCTCAAATAACAGCCCTGTACGTCTGGGTGGAGTTTGGGTGGAGCAGATATATCACCAATGCACAAAAAGGACAAATTTCAAACAGCCGGCCAGGTTGAGAAAATCTTATCTACCTATTTTTTTTTTTTTTTTTTTAATGCACACACCTCTGGGAAATGACAGCCACTGATCATTACTTTATTTAACGTTGTTTTTCCTGCTATGAACTCTGAGGTGCTGCTTTAACCTGATTTAAATGTGAGCCAGAGCTCTGGGGCTGCGTTTACCTTCTGGAGGAACTTCATACAGTACACAGATTAAGAGTTTCACTCCAAAACCAGGAAAGCAAAGCTTTAAAAACACGCGCCAACACCACAGCAGAAGACCTTTCTTTGCACAAAACTGCCAGAGGACTTCAAAAATCTCTGTGACTGTCAGCGATTGAAACGTGTCTATAACAGGTTTATATTTTCATACATAATTACAGAATGAAACCCTCAAACATATTAAAATAAAGACACTGGAGATATACATGGCATATCATTCACACACACTAATACTGAATACAACATATACACGTAAAGAGCAAGTCCTTTAAAAATGGGTTCAAATCTGAAGTAGTTTCATTTCAGGTTGGTTATTATCATCTTACAATATGGTGCAGTTTAAGAAACATGGCACACGGAGGATGATCAACATAAACTCTTATGTTGTCCACTTCTTATGATGGACTGTCCACTAATCCAGCTGTTTATGAGCCCTGAATGTCACACAAAACAGGTGGAATGAAACGTCTAACCTGTTTCTTTTCTCCCCAAACATGAAAATGAAAGCTTAAAAGGAAGAGTTCATCCAGAAATCCCTGACTATCACCACGCTTACACCGGGCATCGACAGGTGAGCTCACTTTTAATCTCAGCTACAATCGAAAAGGACAAATATTTAATGGCTCTACCGCAGCTCAAGCAAGCTGACGAAAAGATGGCTGTCCCAGCCTCATTAATTTGTATGTACTGGACATAAAATATAAATCATTTTAATACAAGGGGTGCTACGAAAGTATAGCGCCACAAATGGGAGGTCTGTACAGCTGTCAAATTAATCCAGAATTATGGCTTCTAATAAACATGACGACCAGGATCAAAAGAATGTAAAAGAAATTCTTTTTAAGCAACCACCTGTTTCTCCAAAATAGGGTTTTTGTGGGTTTCTCAGGTGCTTCACACGTACAGAATCATCCAACAGATGCTGAACATCATGTCTGTTTTCCATACAGTGAAAGATCCCCAAAACATGTGGCCTGCTTCATAAGCCTCATAATTTCCCTTTAAAGGTGGTTAAGTGAAATTATTGTGTTTAAAATTACCCACAAGCTCCCTCAGAATGTAAAGAAACAAGTCCTACGTGTTGTGTTTATGAGATGTCAACTCAGGCTGAACTAGGGCTGAGCTGTACTTTGACGTTATACCAGTTTCTACCACAATATGGGTGCAGTGAGTCAGTGTGGCCTTTGTTTAGTCAGACAAATTATTAAGAAAACATTTTTCTTAACAGAGAAAGCCCCTGAGGAAATGGTGATAGGACTAAAAAGAAATAAAACGCTGCCCCCTGCTGATGAAAACCAAATTCTGCATTTTTTGAATTTGACTGTTTTAACAAAAAAATAGATACCGGTAAGATTTGTCTTAAAAGTTAAACAAATAGATGAGATACTGTATTAAATGATAATGATTATAGTTCAATCATAACTTGAGCTGTTGTGAGTGACAGCAACCAGATGTGGGTCGCATGTTAATGCCAGGTGTTAATACAGCATATCTGTTTCAGCTTCCTAACCAAACTGAGGATATGGTACTCCACCCCATCGACCAAATACGGCCACTTCTGGCTCAAAAAGAAAAACATAACAGCAGATGAAATGTTGAAACTCCAAAAAACAGGTGATCCCATGGTGGCTACAACCCTAATATTTAGTTTCCTTTCCAATATAACCCAAATAAACTGCTTGTGTATGTACTGTGTAGTGTACAAATATAAAGGATATAGGCAAATTTTTTACTCCAAAGATCCATGTTTACAGGGTTATAGAAGGCAAATAGCAGAAGACCTCAAATTGGGCATTTTTAGCACGATCAGAAACAAACCGACCTGCTAAACTTGACAGCTTGCTCCAACCTTTTATTGTCAGGAGGAGTTATATTTAATCTATCTTGGTAAAGAGGTGGGGCACATTCAAAAGAAGAAGATCAACTCAAACTTTCAAACTATCAAATCCCATACAGTCATCGGCCCAGAACAAAAAACAGCGGGTACTGAAAATAGAGATTAACAAGGAAACCTGAAACTCGAGGGTTGAACTGAAACAGAGCAAACCTTTTTATTCTGGGTGAACTAATCCTTTTACTGCAGCTGCTTATTATAGGATCATTTATTTCTTCTGAAATAACTACATGGATGATTAAAAACAGGCAGGAAAAAGAACGTTTTTCTTGGTAAATGTGGGCTGAATTCATCCCTGCACTTCAGAGAACCGGTGGTCCATGTCCTCGGCCTGTTCGCCTGCCTGCCCACACACACATGGAAGCCCTAATTGAGTCCGTTTTGATCCAGATGGTTTGAAACTGAACAAAAATACGTACATACATACAAAATAAAATACAAAATAAGTAAAAGAGGAGGAAGAAATAAAAGGCTTTAGAAATGTGGGAGGTTTAATTGTTCCAAAGTCCGCCAGTCTGTTCTTGATACACCTCGATGACGTCCTCGTCCTCCATTCCCAGCTGGCATTAACACACAGCACAGAGACACGTTTTAGTACAACAGTAATTCACTTCCTGTTATTTGCAGCTCACCAAATCCTGCCTCACATCCAACCCCAACCCCTTCGTCACTACGTCCATGAACCCTCTCCCTGAGACTCGCCCCACCCACTCCTTTGATTTAGATGATAGACCCCAGGTATTTAAACTCATCTACCTTCACTTTTCCACTTGGCCCTTTCTCTAATTCACACACACATATTCTATCTTGCTTGTACTGATTTTAATCCCTCATCTTTCCAGAGCACACCTCCACCTGTCTGGGCTCTCTTCCACCTGCTCCCTACTCTCACTACAGGTCAGTGTCATTTGCAAACAAACTGACCTCATCTGTCAACACGTCCATCAACCCTACAAACATGGTTATCAGAGCTAATGCCTGATGTTATTCTACTTGATGTAATCTGTTAGTGCAGTGGATAAATGCATAGCTGCATTAATACATCAGAATGTTTGACTAACATAAAAAAAAAAAAATCATTCATACAGGTGCTTAAAGCATTCATAATAAAGTTTAAGGGCCATGCAAACAAGTTTTATACAAGTTTCCAAGGGAAAAAACAAATAAAAACAAAAATAGGAAATAATGAGATGGATTTAAGATATGAGAGGAACCTGGAAAAAACTGGAGCGTTCACAGGGTTGCAAATTTAAACACTTTCCACAGTGTAACACAAAGTCAGTTAAACTTCAGGGATATCAGTGTGTCCAGTTAGGAAGCAGAAACCACCCAGAATCCATTTCAGCCGCTTTAATTTAATTGAACTGTTTAGCAGACTGATTTCTCTCTAGTTTAGCTTTGTGTTAGTGTCCTTGTCACTGCTGCAGTGCTGGAGCCCTGCAGACCATTCAGAATGATCAGGTAATCCAGCTCTTCCAGGACAAGACAAAACAGCTTGTTATGCCTTACAGCACATTTTCAAGAGTGGAGGAGATAATCAGGGGATGGGCTGTCACACAAGCAAAGGTCCAGCAGCAAGACAACCTCCAGCGAGCTGTTAGTGAGCATGTTTCTGACCATAGCTGGACTGGCCATCGGGCCTCCCCCTTGTTTAGCAATCACGTGATTTTTGCGCTTTGCATGCCGGGAACTCGTGGCAAAACAATCCAAGTACTGCATCAAATGCAAGCATTTGCAGCAACGCAAAACGTTCATTCTCCGGTTCCAATACCTTCTTGTTTTTTCTTTGCCGCACAAAAAAGGAATGTACAAAAGAAAAGGAGAACAAGGACAAAGACAGACTCGACTAAGAAAGACAAAGAAAAGATACGAGGAAAAAAATCAAAGGAGTGAAAGGGTCAGACCCTTACGAGCACACAGAGTGGACAAAAGACGTTAGCGTGCTGCCCAACTTTCACCACGCTCAGATTTATAATCATACGGTTCTTGGAGTGAGTGCATACACTCATGAAGTTCAGTAACTTCAGGTCACTGCAACAAGCCCAGGTACAGTTTACCGACGGATGGGTGCAGGACCTTGAAACGCACCGTGTAGAACGAAAGACCATCGTACGAACAAAGGTAAGTTTACCAGTCTCACAAATCGTCTTCATAAATACACAATCGCAAACCGTTTATTAATATAACCTTTGAGCTCAACGGTAATTAATTAGTGGAAATAATTTCTGGTAGCATCACAGAAATGTAGCAGTGACAATAATACTGTATGCTGTAATCGCACTGGGCAATTAGTGATACAAAAAACCTGTTTTATCCTGTGAATAAAAGTATATGTTTTTGTCAATGTACCATAATAACAGAAGCGAAACGCAATATTGTGTCAGGACAATTCACTATTTATGCACAATAAATAAAGGAGCGACAATTTCTGTTCGGCGCCAGACTTGCTTGTAACCTATATCACCAATTATGTTAAGAAAAATGACGTATTAACTACTACAAAACTCTGACCTTTGTGGAAATGCTTGGAGCAGACTAACATGTGAGCTGGAGTGTTCTGAGACGTTATATTTGGTATATCCAGACCATCCGTCGGCTCTTACTTCGGAAACATGGCTTAAAAAAAAAATTTCTCTTCAACGACGTAATCCGATAAAAAAACAAACAAAAAAAACAAAACAAAAAAAACCGATCTCTTTACCCGTCGGCTTCCCGTGGCTGTCATGCGACCGGCTATTGCAGTTAATAATACAACAGCTTCTTGCCATTTTTTGTGTTTCTTTTTATCGCTGTGTAACTGAGTTCAATTGAAAGCCTGCGTGCGCTAGTACCTCTTGCCACAAGTTCCCAGAATCCTTTGCGGTTTTACCCCTGAATGACGTCACATTTTCAATCTTTATCCTGGTGGGCCGGTCTCTAGTCAAAATGCCCGGGCCGATTTTTTGACCCAGTCCAGCCTTGTTTCTGACCAACAATCAGAAACACACTTCATGAGGATGATATGAGGGCCATGCACTCACAGCGACAAACTGTATTTTATTTGCTGAAATATCTTGGTCGTTTGAGATTAACAGCACTTTATAAATAGTTACTACTCCCTTTCCAGAAGGTGTCATCACACTGGGTACCCCCGCTTGTTTGATTTGGCAGAACGTTATGTTGGATGCCCTTCTTGACCCAATACAAAACAAAAGCACGAAATAACAAAAAGGAAATAAGGACGAGATAATCAGTGCAACACATATTGATAAAAACTGCAGTTTCTCTTATGGCCACTCAAGACTGACTAGTAAAAAAAAGAAAGAAAGAAAAAGAAAGGAGGGACTCTGGATAAATGTGGGGAAGAGCTTAAGAGGACAGTAAAGCCTGAAGATGAAAGGTTACCTCTTTGGGAGTCTGGTTGTCTGCGATTCTCTGTCCTTCAAACAGAAACCTTAGCGTGCTCGCTGGGACGCCCTGGAGGGAAAACACAAACATACAGAGGTTGGTTTTTATGTTTGTTTCTTTTTTTAAAGTGACTTACTCCTGAGCTCTCAGCCCTCTCTGTGTGTGGCCTGCAGTCAAACTTGTGTCACTGAGTAACTGGGAGTGACTGATTTACCTGTCTCTGGCTGTATGACTCCTTCAGCTTCTTTAGATGTGTTGTCATTTTCACCTTAAAGTGGATTTCACTGCTGTCCTGTGGAGGCAAGCAAGGCAGTGATAAGAAACACAATCCCAGGAACTTTATTGTGTTTATGAACCGCCGCTTGCCTGACAATAACCTTCACTTTATATTGTGTCAAGTCAGATTCCACAGCGCAGGCGGACTGTAACACTTAATAACTTGACTCCGTGTCATACACTTCTTTGTGTTGTTCATTGTAAAAGCGTTTCCTAGCATGAATTCTGCTACAATGTCTCAAAGGTTTTAGAGGACTTGGTTCACTGGTGTGTCAAAGATAAGAGACTTTATTAATATTTCCCACTTCTAATTAATACGGGGTTAAATTTTTCATCTCTTTTTTCAGTTATTTTAGAAATCAAAATGTTTTGAGAGTCTGAAACAGTTTAAAATATTCCACAGCCGTCCCTCTCCCCAGCCACCTTCTCCAGTTTATCAGAGGGAACACCGAGGTGTTACCAGGTCAGTCGAGAGATAGAATCGTTTCAGCGACTCCTGGGTTTGGGCCTCCTCCTGGTAGGACATGACTGGAACATCTCCCCGGGCTCCTTTGGGCCAGGCACACACCTCTTGATGTTGTGCTGTTTCCACCACAGCCGGGTTGAAGCCACAATTGTGCAGTCGTGTTAGTTTTTACCACTGATAACCTCATTATATCAGTACAGAAGCTCAGAGAGTCACGTTGCAACAGTTTGGAAAGATGTCGTGTCTTTTATCTAAGACCGATATTCCAAAATTACCCAAATAATCCTAAAAGCAGATGTTTCTGTTACAATTCATATTTATGTAGCACCAAATCACAACAACAGTCGTCTCAAGGCATTTTATATTGTAAGGTAAACACCCTACAATAATACAGAGAAAAACCTCAACAATCAACAAGCACTTGGTGACAGTGGGAAGGAAAAACTCCCTTTTAACAGGAAGGAACAAATTCAATCTGAAGAAAAATCTGGTTCGTAACATATTTGACTTATTTTAATTTTGTGCAAAGACACCCAACCTATTTAGAATACTGAAACATCAGAAATCACAAGGCAACGCCTCAAGTCAAAGTTTAAAAACACAGACTTACATACATTTTTCCATCCATTGGGCAGCAGTAGGGGAGGCATATTTGAACTATTCGTGGCAGGAAACATTTTTATGACTAAAAATATCACAACATCACATAGAAATGTACAGCACTCGCTCACTTGAAAGGTGATGTGCCAACGCTGCCAAACAGAGTCTGTGGAGAGATAGGAATAAAAACTATCCGAGTTTCCCTGAACCACTCGTGTAGTTAGCTTCTAGCTTCTAAGCCCCTTGCAGTCATACTATTCTTACAAGCATCAGCTTGTATTCGTTTGTCTGGAAACTGGTTTAATTAAACACGCATATTAATCACCCGCTATTGTCCTTTCCGTTTTTGGTGTGGCGTAGGACCTGGGTCATGACAGTGACAGTAATATTTATCTTTAACTTTGTCTATTGTGTCCTTTGATGAAATTGTTGCCGAGCATGACTTAGCCCACAGCCAGTTCTTTAGATATTCACAACTGATTTTATTAGAACACAGCAAACCAGTCCTTGTCCATTCCAGGCGTATCAACACTCGAAGAAATGATGGTGAAGGGGCTTGACTTCTAAAGTGTATAATGAACTCGCCAGAAACGTCAGTAAAGAAGCTTGAGTCCTGGAGAGAGGACCTACAGGAGAACATCTCTATTGAAGAGTGTGAGAGGACTTGTGCCAAGGCACAATCACAAACAGTGAACACTCATTTAAATTTCTTGCAGTACAACTGGTTAAAGCATACTTTACGCTTTCTACAGTACCATCCCAGATGTTTGCATAAAATGTGACAAGGAAAAGTGAACGATTTTCCCATGTTTGTGGCAGTGTCCTGAAATTTGAAAAATTCTGTGAAGAAGTAAAACAATGCACTGAAGAAATATTAGAAATAAAAATACATTTAGAACCAAAACTTTTTCTGCTGGGTATTTACCCAGCTAATTGTAACATAACAAGGAAGCATCAGCTATTTTTAGACATAAGGCTGCTGATGGCCAAGAGAATGCCTGCAATTGCTTGGAAAGAGGTGGATAGACCAAGGATGGGTAAATGGATTTCAGAATTAACATCAACTCTGCCCTTAGAAAAGATCACCTACGCAATCAGGGGTAAACAACGAAGCTTTGACAGCATCTTCAAAAAAAAACTTTCTTGCAAATAAAGACTTTCCCGTTTGGTGGGAGCCTTTGGGGATGACTCATAAGTGGCCCTCTGCAGTCCATTTGGGATTATGTTTACTGCTTGGCATTGAACGACTACTTTGTAATTTACGTGTAACGTATACCTGCGAGTGTGAGTAATGTATGGTGGGAGTCCCACACAGTTATCCCCCCCACCTTTTTTTTCCCTTTCATGGTGTTATATGTACCATTGCAGTATATGTAAGTTGTGTATGTAAGTTTACAAGGCTCGCAAAATTTCAAAATCTCTGGTAGCCCTTCGGGCAGGCATTCTTCAGTTTTTGGTAGCCCAAAATAAATTTAAGTAGCTCGAAAAAAAAAGACAGCAATTTTTTTATGTTTTGTTTCCGTTACAATATTATACTTTAATGTATAATATTGAAACGGAAACAAAAATTAATCAAAAAAATTGTTAAAATACAAATCACAACAACTGTATAAAAATTACAACCATCAACTCAAATACTTGGTTCAAATTGAACAGAAATTTCTATGAACTTGTAAGAACTGTGTAGGACATGAATCAGTCTGTGTCAGATCCTGAATTTGAAATTTCCACTGAAGTCACGGGTAAGAGACAAGTGGAACCAAGATCTAGGCCATTTGCTTTTTGAAGTTTGCAAAGACTGCTAAATTTTGCCAGTGGTAGTTCACTCTTTGCAACATAGTACGCTGTTCTAAACAGCTTTTTCAGGAGTTCTTGTTGTGCTTGGTTTATTTTTAGTATGTTTTTTACAATTGCTGTTTGTTCTGGGAAAGATACTGCAGACTGGGAAATAATGCATTTCTTGCATTTCTCATGGGTTCTGATGAGGTCTTTCTTAAAATTACTGGTCCCAGTAACAAAGGCGCTTGTCGACTCAGAAATCAAATGAAACTCACAACACACCTGGCAGAACATCATGTTTTTTAGCTCGTCATATTCCAGCCACAGAAATTCTTTTGTCCATGAAACCAAAAAAGCTGCGCTTTCTTTTTGCCTCAGTCTGATTTGTCATAACTTTTCCGTTTTGCGGTAGGCTTTTCTTTGGCTGCCCCTTCTTCACCCTGACCTGTCTTATTTGGCTGAGCAGAACTAAAATAAAAGCGTAAATCCTGCTGCTTTTACACACGTACTTACATAACGATCAGCGATTCTTTGCGCACTCAACCTCTCACATGTTTAAGCTTGCTGCGGGAGATTTCACTTGTCATGTTTGAATAGTAAGCTAATGAGTGATAAGACGATGTCAGAGGAATTGGTGCACAATTAATCGCCACTCACCAATCAGTGCTGCTGCTCTCTACACACCGTTCGCGCGATTGCAAAATGAAATTGAAAGCAAAAAACAAGCACAAATTCAGACGCAATTTCAATATGTCACATATTGACAGTGGCTCATCGATGCCAATGACATAATTACTCAGCTACATTGGCGAAAGAATGCAAAAGCATAGACATTTATTTTCCTTCCTATGATAGCCCGACGAGCAGGGCTGAGTTAGATTTTGGTAGCCCGACTGGAAAAATCGCTAGCCCCGGGACGTCGGGCTAGCGATTTTGCGAGCCCTGGTTTAGCTACTTGTTTTGTTATGTTTTAGTGGTTGTGTACAGGTGTTATGTTCGAAAATAAATAAAGACACTGTTGGGAAAAAAAACCCCACTTTGTCTTATTGTGCATTTTGTCTCATTTTGGCAAATACATTATACTCATAATACATTAAAGGCAAGGTGGAGGAAGTTTAAAACTATAGAAAAAGAATAATTCCATCATTATTTAAGATGTTCGATTTCACAGTTACTGTCATTATGGTGTACAGCATCAAGCCTAGCCCTTAAATAGACTGATCAGATCTCAGCAGCCTGAACACAAAGTTTTCAATATGCTGAAAGCTAAAAAAAACACACTTTTACAAACAGAGACAGAGTGTAAAAATATAGAGGAAATGTCTTTAGCCATTAGGGTCAAAGGACTGAGAAGGAAAGATGACTCACTGTGGTTGTTTATGTTGTAATCCATTAAGTGCCAATCATTCCTACTTTATAGTTGTTAGAGCTAGTAGTGAAACTTAAAAAAAAATCCTAAAATAACTGAACATTGTCAGACAAAACTAAGCAGCAAAAAATAAAACACACTATGGAAACCAATTGAAACTAATTTCAAAGCAAAAAATACAAATGTGGAAAATGATGTGCTCACTGAGTGGCTAAACATTTTTGTGAGGAGGATTCATGGGATTTATCAAGCCTGGAAAAAATCTGAGCTAAAACAAACAGATGATTAGCTGCTGTAGGAAACTGTGTGGTTATTAAAATCCACTGTGAAAGAGAAGAGGATGACCTTCCTCAGGGTGAGTTAAACGCACCTATACGTGCGGCTCTTTCCACCCAGAAAACATCACGGTTGACAGCAGAGATGCGAATCCAATGAAGTGAAATTACGAGGATACATATCCAAGCTTTCTTTGTGTTAGCCGGCTTGACAAAGCCTAAAAGCTCTTCCAGAGATAATGGGTGTCAAGGCACTTATCATCTTTCTCCATTAACTCAGGCTTTCTGCTTCACCCTCCTCGCATGTTAACATGAAAGGGACTGTTCATTGTGTCATTTCACGCTTCCTCCTCACAAAATGGATCAACTGAGCACCGTCCACTCCAATCAGAGACTTTATCACTGAGATCTTTTCTTTAATTAGTGAGTTCATGAGTTACTTTATGAATAAATATATCCATTTTCCCACCCAGTGTGCTTTAAGTCAGCTTATTAGCTACACATTAGAGCTCTGATACTCAAGACTACTGAGTATGTTCACATCTGACTGTCTCCAGTAACATAATAAAGGAGGAAATCTCTGCTTTGTTGCCAGGCCAAAGTTAAATTATCTGTACTGATTGAACAGAACTTGGTGAGCAGCAACCTCCCAATATAACCGCTCAGTTTTCTAATCCATGCCATTAACTGCAAATCCACCAGTGTAGAGCAGATTTAGCAGCATTACGACCTAACAAAGACATCTACAGATTCTCTGCGTCTCCGACTGAATTCCTTTAAATTTCAGAATTAAAGCGACGCACAGTTTGCACGGCTGTAACCTTTTATGAAGGCTTCACAGAACAGAATAGCTACTTTCTTGTCATTCAGAACATAGACCAGTTTGCACACATCAGAATGAAATTTAGGGGCATTTACTCACCATGAGACTGTAAGGTATAAAGCATTTAAAAAAGAAGGATATTTACATGTAAGAATAGAGGAAAAATCTGTCTATATAAACATTCACAGTAAAAAAAAACCCAAACTGAATAGGATCTTAAAAATATACTGCACAGCAATACAGCAGCCAAACAAAGCAGCGCACACTCACCATTCCAGACATACTGGACTGTCCTACATATATGGTCAATTTCAGAAGTTTGCCTCATGCATATATGGAGCAGGGGAGGGGTTACTGTGAGGGGTCATATCTGAAGGTGCATGGCAGACCGTCTTTGGTGGCTTTGTGGCCAGCATCTGTGACATTCAGTGGTCTTTTTTGTTTTGTTAATGCCACACAAAGCAAAACAAACAAAAACGACGACACTACACACTAACGGTTCACTACACACACGCTAAATGTCTCAAATCTCTCAACTTGCCGTTTTCTTTTTCAGCACCATCACTCCCACAACTTCCTCAGCAACCAAATGCCATGTGTTACCATATAACTTTTTCAGGAAAGTCACGTTTTGTTTTGTTCTCATCTCAAGCACTTTCTGTGTGCAAGCGCTGACTATCTAAGAAAAAGCATAGCTTCAATTATTTATCACAGCTCTGGTTTTATCAACTCAAAGTCTGTTTTCCCCTTCAGAAACACAACAAATAAACAGATTTCCCTGACGTTTGTGACATACAGTTGTATATCGTAGGGCTGCAACTAAAGGACTATTTTGGTAGATGACTAATCTACAAATTTTTCTTTGATTAGTTAGTTGGTCAACGGCTATTTTAATAACTTGGGCAAACCTCCTGTTCTAGGCTCCAGTACTTCACCTGCTCAAGCCTGCCCACCTGTGAATATCACCCTGCTGTCTTGTCCCACAGCAAATTAAAATAATGACCCAGGAAATATTTGTTCATATTAGGGCTGCCACAAAAGATTATTTTGATAGTTGACTAGTCACCGATTATTTTTGCGATTAGTCGACTACTCAGATTCTGCATCCACTGGACGTAAAACGTACAGCTTATTGCACCAGCAGCATCTGCTCTTATATAACTATCATTAGCTTACAGCTTTAAGTGTTTAAGGTATGTGCTAACTAAAAATAAAGACAAGATGATAGTTTATTACATTTTAATGAAATTTGCAGATTGTTTAGGTGAAGTTTAATAAACTCAGCCGTCTGCTCCTTGCTATCTAAAATATAACAGGACACCGGAGTAAATTCTCGAGCATCTCACACTTCCGATAATCAGTTTTCTGCTTGACGCTTATTCAGCTGTGTGAAAACAATAACTTTAATCTGAGCCAAACCGATTCACTCAGGAACAAATAAAATACTAAAAAAGCCAAACAATAACATTTTTAAGTTATCTAAGTCACTTATATATGTTTAACCGGAGTAGCGAAAGACGGCGGTGGGTTTGAAAACGATTTGCCGAGAGTCCGGTGTTCTCACGGCTCTAGTGAGCCTTGAACCCCGGCTAGCTATCGAGCTAGTGGGTAACAGACGTCTCTGAAAACGTTGGAGTGCTTTTGAAAATATGTGGTGTCTTGATAAACTGAGCAGATATTTGAGGTTTACACAGCTACATTCTCGCCTGAAAATATGTTAAACGTTTATTTTGTGACCCAGAAAGAATAATAAGAGTAAGATTAAAACTAACTAGCCATTTTTGGAAACTGAGCAGGGCCGCGCTATGAATTCTGGGATAGGCTGGGCCACGAAGCGACCCATCCTTCAAATCTGAGGAAAAGCAGGGCGCATTTATCGGCCGCATATGTCGGAGTCTTCGAATTTGTGTCGCTGTAACGTAATCGGCCTACAAATGCAGCCTCAGGAGGATGCGGTTCCTGAATTTGGACACAGCTACGATACCGGACACTGCTTCTTCTTCTTCGGGGTTTAACGGCAGCTGGCATCCTTGTACATGCTGTGCTGTCATCTTCTGTTTCAGTCCCTTATTACACTTTTAAATTCTACTACTTATTCTTGCGTCTTTCGGGATCTTACAAAGCTTCAAACGACGCGTCGACTATTAAATTAGTCGTCAACGATTTTGATAGTCGACGTAATCGTGACTAGTCGACTAATCGTGGCAGCCCTAGTTCATATAAAAAAGCTCTTCTATACGTGCTCAATGTTAAACTGTTTGACTATATACATAATTAATTACTGATATGGTCAAAACCACAGATTAACTACCTAACGTTAGGTGGAAGCGATTTACTATTCAGAATAAACACTAATATTAATGTGAGTCACTCGTTAAACACGCCAATGCCAAAAGATAATAAATAGCCAATAATAGCCGATAACCTCAATTTGCTGATAAATCAGTCAGGCTCTAAGTGTAAGTGAATAAAACAGAAAGTCATGCGTGTCAAACTTGCTTCGTAGTAAAGGAACCAACTTAAAGGACCACCACCTTTGAGATATTGCAGCATCAATCAAGATAAAGCCAAATATTATATTTTTGTTAAAAGAGCCACTGAGTAGATTTATGGTTGTGGATCTGTAGTTTCAGTTTATGTACACTTTATTTACTATTAAAGTATAAATATACACCCCAAGAATCCTACAAATGCAAATATGCAAATGTTTGGTCAATGTTTTTCATAACAAAACAAACTGGTTATGTCTGATAAGACAGTGTAAAGTGACAGCCTTTACTCTAACAGTCTCTAACTCTTCCCTGGAGCTAACTCTACAATGACACTGTTACAAAAAGAAAATGTAACAAAATAACGCTAAAAATATGTAAGAAAGCATCATTAATATCATCTAACATATACACACCTGACCAATCACTTTTAATTTGATGTACTCTCCGTCTTTTTTATCCCCTCCGTCTTGGCTGGATGGTTTTGTCTCCTAAAAATAAACAAACAAACCGTAAATAAACAAAACACCTCCAAGCACGACACACACACACTCATATATATAAATATTTATTTAATTCCAGCGCGACTCGACACCCGAGTGTCACTGCTTTGGAAAACCATGTCACTCTGTTTTGTAACAGTTTCTGTTTCGTATTACTGCCAACAACCGTTGCTCCACAGCAGAACTTTAAATAAGAAACCAGAGCTAGCCGCTAGCTGCTAGCTGCTAAAAAAGCTGTGAATTCAGGCCCGAAGCTACACGAGCTAAGAGCTAGCATATTAGATAAGTCGATACGAGCCAGCGGGCATAAATAAAGACCAAGCAGCCTTTCCCCGTTTTCTGCTGGTGACAAAACAACACAGAGCCTTCGGAGCGCATTTCTTACCGTATCTGACATGCTTTTTCTCTGTGTGTGCCCAGGAAAATACACTGACAATAGATGAAGCGTTAGCTCACAGGCGCAGCTCCTGGTTGATGTTATTCGACAGCCGGAATTGACGCATGGGGTTGCTTCTTTCAAAAATAAGAGTCTCTCCAAAGTGAAGCACAGACATGATCGTTTAATTTTGAAAAATATAGTTGGGGTCGATAAGCTTTACTCTCAAAAGAGCAAATTTTACCCTATTTTGTTTGTAAAAAACAAACAAACCCAAAAACAAAACAACAACAAAAACACACTTGAGCCCTATAATAAAGCCTATTACATATAAATTACCCTGTATCCATGTTACTAATAGGTGTAAATGATTAAAATGTATTCCTATCTTCTTTATTACCAAATAAACTGAATAATTTTGGTACAAAATAACCAGTAATATGCTCTGCCGACCGCTTTGAGCCCTACTTGTGATTTTACAAATACAGAAATTTTTGACATAAGCTACTTTTACAACAGAATTTTTTTTTTTTTATTGCCAGTTTTGATGTAATTTTGACTAAAGTACAGATGTAGATTAACCTTGTTGGAAGTGAAAGAAACCAAATTTGTCCACATACTTAGTTAGAATTGTTAGCTGAGAAGACCCAAGGCTTGAGAATTCAGCAAACAGGCTGCACATTTTTACAGTCATAGAATATGAAGGGTTCCTTACACTAGTGCTGAATAAAGTTCCAAAAATAAATATCCACTGATCACATTTATATAGTGTTTTTAAAGGAAGAGGAAGCCATTGGAGATGGGTAAAAAAAAAAAAAAAAAAGCCACATGTAGCGCAGATTTGTGACCCTGAAACTGTGGCCTGTTGTTATGAGGCCAGGCTACGGTTTGTCTGTCCAAGAAGGCTGACCAAGATAAAAACAGCAAAGGTCCACATATTGGACAGCTGTATTATAACATATCACACGAAGAACTATATAAATGTATGTAACTTCATAAATGTGAATTTCCCCATAACAGGTTATTTTTACAACAAGTGGCTCTGTGGTGTAGTGGTTAAAAAATTTGAGAGGGTGGAAACACAAACTCAGTCTCCAGTCAGTGTACTCAGGATATGTGCTGGTCCCAAGCCTGGAAAAATGGGAGGGTTGTGTCAGTAAAGACATCTGGTGTGAACTCTGTGCCATGGCAACAACTTTTGCACATCTATCGGCTGTGGCACACGCTTGGGCACAGCCAAAAGTGTTGTTTCAAAAATCTTTTGATTCTTCTAAATCTACAAATTGTTACAACACTGAGTGAAACCCCCAATATCAGACAGCCCCCTATGAGCAAGCACTCGGTGACAGTGAGGAAGAAGAACTCCCTTTTAATAGGAAATGAACTTCCAACACACGCAGAATGAGGGCGGGTCGGCCATCTGCCCCGACTGGTCACCAAGGCAGACCATTTTACGATATAATATATGCATAATCTAATGTTTGACCATTAGGGTGTGATATAAATCTTTGCTGGATAGTAAATGCAAGTTTATGGGCACAGTAAACAATTAAACCCAATATTTATTTAAAAAGTATGGAAAAATATTTATAAAACATTTAAATGGAACATTCCTTTATTGGTAGTGTATTTTATGGACCCCTTTCCAGTGTACTGTTATAGCACAGAAAACCTTTTTTTTTTAAACTGGCTAATAACATGGTGAATACGCAGCACAGCATACAGATGTTTTATGTTTTTTAAAGAACAATGTTTATATTTTTATTGAATGAATGCTTGCAGTCTCTGTATTTGACTTTGGGTGTAACAATCCAAAGACCAAAACCATAAACCACAATCTAGATAACACTGGGTCTAAATGCAATAATAAACTTAGACAACATGAACAAAACTGACACTAAAATATAATTTAGAAACTGTTAGATGGAGAAATGTATTGTAAAGGGTCTTTTCCATATCATACTAGTTGTAGGCACATTGCAGAAAACATAGGGCTGTTTTTGTTTTTTACATTTTGGTAATGTCAGGATGTGACACACACACACACACACACACACACACACACACACACACACACACACACACACACACACACACACACACACACACACAATGACTCGCTGTGTGTTATTTCAGGATCATTTTAAAGCTGTTAAATATATAATAATGTCGACCCAACAGTAACCACTGATTCATTTCATTCTAAATTGTGACATAGTGACTTTATTTTTAAATTAACAAATTAATTTTGTCTGGCTAATAAGAATATAAACTAGATAAACATTGGCTTATTTGGAGCTTGAGTTTTTAAAATCAGTTTTGTCTCACCTGAGTGATATCAGAATTTCCATTTGTGCTTGGTCTAAACTGTCCCCATATATGTCACATTATTTTTAAGCGCCCAGACAAGTTGATTAAAGAGTTTGGCCTTTAATTAAAATTAAAAATACACATTTTTAATTAAAAATACAGATAAATATAATACATATTGATCAGTCCAATAGTGACATCAAGTTATTGGCCTTTTAAATGCTGGTGATGTGGATATATAACAAAATACTTTTATAATACATTAAACCTTTTGTTAAATTGTATTTCAAAAAATTAAACAACATGGGGCTATATAGGAAAGAAACAAAAAAAATACAAATCATATTATGCATTTGCAAAACTAACTTAAACAGAATTAAAATATTAAGGAAATCACTTTAAATTGACTCTTTTTCAGTTTAGTCCAGTTTCATCAACACGTCAGCCTCAGGTGTTAATTGTAATAATAGCAGTAAATACCACCATTACCTTACAAAGTGTATATAGATATATACCAGCTGTAAATAACTCAATTCATTCAAGTTCAATTCTAATGTGCAAAATTTTTATGTCGAGTCTCATTATTTACTTCCCTCAAAACTACATATGTTGATATATTTTTTATGCATTTGTGGGCATGACTGTGTGTATGTATATACATATATATGCATATTTTAATTTTATGCACCCCCTGAGAGAGTGTAGCTATAATTTTGTGCTTGCATAATTAATAATAATTAATTTAATCAAAAGACACTCTTAAATCTCTAAATATGTAGAACAATTATATTAAATTATAATAAAAATCTATAAAACTATTAAAAAAACTACAATAAAGTGATTAAACACCAATCAAATGTATTTATTCTTTGACAGGAAACTCATAAGTTTCTCTGATGTGACAGGTCGTGTTTTTATTGGACTCTTCCGACAAGGTTGGGGTCAACACCTTTCAAGTTTCCGTAAATGAAATATAATATCCTGGCACTGGTTATCAAAATAAAACACATAATAGTTACTTGAATGTATCTTCTTTTATTTTCTGTGTCTACTTCCGGTTAAATTATTTTTAATACGTGATAACTTGATGGCGTCGTGGGGTCAGCAGCGAGCGGAGCTACCGTTAACCAGGGTGTAAAGTACAGCTAAAAGAGCGCCTCTGATGAAGTTAGCCTTTTAACCACTGCACAGACAAGGAGCTACTTAGTTGGATGAGCCGCCGTTTTGTCGTCTTGTGGTCGAAAAGCTTCAGCTGGTCCCTTTGACAGCCGTCAGGCCTCGTCGTCGTCGTGGTCCGGCAGCACTCGAGTGAAGTTGGGAGCGGACTGCCAAACTTCTGCTTCCTCCAGCGGCTCTCCGCGGGGCCCGGGGCTCCTGTCACCGGCCCTGTGGATGAGGAAGTGACTACACATCTAATTAGCGCCCAGGTACGGTACTAAAGAAGTATTTGATCCATTTGAAGGGTTTATTTATTCCTTTAAGGGCTGTTTGTTTTTCTTATAGTCATGCAGCGCAGGTGAACGCTGTTTAGCTGTGCGGCTGGCTGTTAGCATTAGCTCAGCTTGACAACTTCCCTGGCCTGACAGCTAGTTGCACACGTCTAGCTTAGCTTCACATATCGGCTCTCTGTTTAGATAACAAATAGTATTTTGGGCGTAAGTGTCAATAGTGTCTTATAATTATTCATAAAAACGGCTGTAATTGCTAAAAATGTGCTAGCAACAGTTGCTATGTTGCTACTCGGCTAACGCTAGCAGGAGAATCTAAAGCGAGCTAATTATCTACCAAAGGAGGCCATGATTTTGCTGTTGATATCAACTTTGTTGTGAGCACTGAGCAAGAGTCGGTACAGAAGATGATGTTCATGAGGAGGATGATGTATGTAAGGATAAAAGAGAGAAGAATAAACGCTAAGCTAAGGCTAGCACCAATGCTGCAGCTCTCTCATCAATCAGTGATGATCACAGACTATCATCAACAATTTCCAATCAACTCCTCGTCAGCAGAGGCCATCTTGACTTAAATTTCCACTCTTTTGCAACAACAATAACATGAAGGCTAATTATGTTTGTACAGATTACATTCTGGAGGTTATGTTCAATAGTATTAATTGATAGCTGAGTAATAAACTACTTTGATTCCACACAAAAGCTTGTGCTGCAACCTTTAAAGCCCCTTTATTGGACACTCATAGCTACAGTCATTGCATATTTCACTATACATGACAATGCAATAGTATAATATACAGCTTAGTGACAAATTAAAAAGCTGAATGCTTGACCTCCTATAGTGTGGGCATCCGGAGCCCAGTTAAAGATAATCAGTGATCAGTAGAAAGGTATGGTCTGGAAACTGACTCATCTGAATAGACCCACATTAACAAACATTGTCACATTAAAATGGCAATAAAATATCCATCAGTGTGGGTAATTTAAATGTGAAGAAAAGGGCTCTTAAAGTAGGGTCAGCATTTACTCCACTACACTTGTATTAAAGATTTTGTTGCAGCTGTTTTCTGTTTTTTATGTTATCAAATCACAAATATACTATTTATCTTTGCTAGGGAACGCAGCAATTTAAGGGCTCCCATTCCTGAAGTGAGTTCCTTGTTCATTCTCTCCATTGATGTTTCAAAAAATCCTTATATAAAGAGTTTTAATCCTCAGACCAAACCAACCAGCTACGAGGTGAATCATGGCTATTAAAAAGATTTGATTTGGATAAAAAAAAAAAGAAGAAGAAGGCAAAGGTACGAGGCTGTGTACAGGAACTGCTCATCCCCATAATGCACTGCAAATCCTAGATTTCACAGTGAATGACTTCCAGCCTCCTTCAATGTAATCCTTTGCATTGTTGTAGTGTTGCCTCGCTGCAATCATTGCTCTCTTGTTTTGTGCTGATGTTCCTACATTTACAGAATTTCAACAGTAACAGCGACCTCCACCGATTGGAGGCATTGCTGTTTCGGTTCAGGATTGTGGGTAGAGTAGTTCTTGTAAGCAGTGTCATAAGTAAAACGGGTTTTTGTTAAACCAGGGTTATATGTAAATAGTATTTAGTAAGCCTGCTTAAGGTGTTTACATTATGGCTGATATTCAGAATACTTGTGGGAGTTTTACTTCAGCAACCTCACAGTTGAGCTCGATATTCTTATGGTTTAAGTCTGTAGTGTGCAGAGTAATCAGCACAAAAAGAATAATTGTTTTTAATTGCATTGGCAGTGTGTTTGGGATTATTGTCATGCTGAAAAAAATAAGGCGTTGGTAATTAGATGTCTTCCAGATGGTATTGCATGGTGGATTACATGGTACTTTTCTGAGTTCATTATTCATTGATTTTAATCTCCGACACCACCGGCTGAAATACAAAAACAAATGATTTGTGACAGGCTCCTATTAACAAATCGGTTCTTTACTCAAGGCCACTTTTAAAAATGACAGTGTGGCTTCTTGGAAGCAAAATGTAAAGAAACAAGAGGTGACTCAAGACTTTTGCACAGCACTGTATATTGATACCAAGTACCGGGTTTGGGTTTCAGTGTTAATTTAATCATATGTGCTCCTCACTGGAAGGAAGATACTGTGAATCTTCTTTTTTTTTTTTTTTTTTGGATGATGATCAAAACATCATGCTTGACTCAAACATTATTTTACTTATTTTAAGAAACGTGATGAATACATCCAAGAATATAAACTTATTGTCCAGCACAAGTAAAATGAATCTAATGTGTCTGAAGTCCTCACCTAGTTTATTGGCACTATTCTCCTTTCAGCTCTCTGTGAGTGCTCCTGACTCACACATGCACGTCGTGTGGGGTGTGAAGTGAAGAAATATTGATGACGCCACATTATGTTACCATAAAAATGCAATAAATGCTTCCTAACAAGTTTTACACCTTACACATACCAAGAGTGAGAAGCTGACGGGGAAGCTCACAGTTAAGTCAAAAATGTCTGCAAACGTACAGAGAAAAGCTGCTGGTGTAGCAGTGCTCAGGCCCAAACCCCTGACCCTCATTGCTGCTGGTGTCCTCCAGGCTATGTTGGAGCAACTGCTGCTAATACGTAACATAGTAGACATAGAACAGCATAGATGACTTATATCTGATCCAAATGCTGGATTGGTGCTTCGGGAAATACAACAATAGAACTATCATGTAGACATAACACTCTTAAAATATGTATAAAGCCTCCAGATGCTCGTTTTGACATAAAAAAAATAAATAAAGACGAGTTACTACAAATTTGCATTATTACAACAGCAGAATGGCCAGAACAAAAATGAATAGATGCAGCACAATGTTATAACAATAATACTGCACAAAAACAATAGAAGAAAAATGTACAGTATACATCACAAATTAAATGTAAATGTGTATATATGAGACAATTTCAGTTTAACAGATTGTTTTTATTCGCACATTATGTTTAATGATCCCTTTTAATTGCATGTAAGGATTTATGATGATGTTTTTGTGTTTCAGGAGAAAGGAATCCCTTTGATGGGAGAATCCTCTTTCCTGGCCTCCTGGGTCAATCGCCGTGCCATTAAGATGGGTACGTACATGCTGTGAGATGGTGTTACTGCTTGGCAGCGAGTCAGCTTCATCTTTTGACAGACCTATAATTTGAGGAATTTTTTTTCCTCCCCGAACAATGGCTCTTTGACATCTTTGCCTGACAATAAGTCCCTTGTGTTGTGCGGCTAAGTGGAAGCGGCTTATCTGAAGAGATAAATGCAGCAAGGCAACTTCATTTTTTGTGTTCATATGTTCATACCGCAAGACAGGTTGTTAGAGGAGTCTTTAGCAAGTTGAGTTTTTCAATGATAAAACCTGTTGAATAAGCAGAAGTCATGCTGTCTCACAGATGAGCAGGAGGCGCTGAACTCCATCATGCAGGACTTGGCCGAACTGCACCGCTCCAGCCGTCCTGCCGCGTTCCTGTCAGACCTGTGCAAACCCAAAGCCTCGTCGCCCAAGAACCAGGTAACCCAAGTGAAAGCACGAAGGCTCAGTCTGGCTCATCTTTGCTCTGGCTGTCTTTAACTCTGTGCTCTGTCTCCAACAGAACGATGTGAGAGTGAAGTTTGAGTTCAAAGGGGAGAAGAGGTGAGGTTTCCACTGCTGTGTTTCTCCCTCCGGTGCTGTCAGTGCAGACCAGCAGCAGTGCCCGTCTCTGACCTCTCACCTGTCTTCTTCTTTGCAGGATTCTGCAGTTCCCTCGACCTATCAAGCTGGAGGATCTGAGGTCCAAAGCTAAAGTGGCTTTTGGTCAGACGATGGGCCTCCACTACACAAACAACGAGGTACGAAACTTGAAATGTAATTTTCCTCTGCTTCCTGTAGTAAATGGACTGGTTCTTATATAGCACCTTTCTACTCTACCTGAGTAGAAAGCACTTTACAACATGCCTCAGTCATCCATTCACACACACTCATACAGGGACTTTTTTCTATGCTGAAGTAGGGCTGCTCGATTATGGCAAAAATGCTAATCACGATTATTTTCACTGAAATTGAGATCTCGATTATTTGACGATATTTATTTAACAATAACAATGTGTTGAATAATGACTTTAAAAATTGTCAAAAAATAATATAAAATAGTGTGCAAATACTGATAACAGTGCAAATGTTTGCAATATAAAAAATAAATGAAAAATGTAAACATCTATGTTTAGTGAACGTTGCAGTGCTGCTCTGTGGTGCAGCTACGACACTGTAGCAAAGTTTACGCACTATGTCTACTTGATCCACGTCTGACTCCGCGAACCCATAATGTTTCAACACCACTGAAGTTTTTTTTACCTCTCTTTTCAACCAACGGCAGTCACTCTCCTCTCCAAATAACTTCTGCTTAGCTTTCCGAGCTTCCCTCGGGTCCTCTTAATCAACGGTCCCCAACCCCCAGGCCTCGGACCGGTACTGGTCCGTGAGTCGTTTGGTACCGGGCCGCGAGAGTTGAAGATATTGTCGGGCATAAACCGGTCCGTGGCGCAAAAAAGGTTGGAGACCGCTGCTCTCAATTGTTGTGACATGCGTTCGAAATGCAGCGAGGTGCGCTCGATTTGCCACACGGAGCAGCGCGAGAGTAAAGCACGAGGGAGGGGCTAATAATCGGCTCAGTCATTTTTAATGATCGCTGAAAGCCCAGATCGTAATCGTGATTAAAATTCGATTAATTGAGCAGCCCTATGCTGAAGTGCTTCCTATCTAACATTCACACACAGTCATGGATGCATGGGTGGGGGGGCTGAGGTGTTCTGAGCCAAGAGACAAAATCTCTGCAGCGTCTCCTGTTTCGATGTAAAGCACGTCACATCAGATTCGGTCAGTTTCACAAACCACACAGACTAGATCCCTTTCATGTGGAGAATCTAGCTGTGCTATGATCCCCCTCCTGTCATCCTAAACCTGTCCTTTCAACTGCCCTCGGTGCCCCTCTGATGTTGTTCTTCCCTCTGTGCAGTTTTTAAGAACACCCAGTGTGTTTCAGCGGCAGTGTGTCTCACTCTTTGCAGACTGACACAACTTTTTTCTGCTGTTTTCTTTGGACATTTTGACGCAAAAATCCACCTCTGGGTCTGGTGGTGGATCTGCATCATTGTGATTCATCAGCTAGATGTTTAGTTGCTGCCTCGCTAGTCTGCAACAGAAGTACTAGTAGGTTAAATGAATATTTTAGTAATGTACACCACCAGCTACCTGTTGGCTCTAAGATGACTGTTGGCAGGGGCGAGTGGGATCGTGGTCTGCGGCCTGTTTCAAGAAAGCAGACCACAGTTGTGCTACCAGTGCCATCCTGCCAGCCTTTGATGTAGAAAATGAACGATTGTACGAAAGCTGCATTAGGAAAAAAAAAACCCAGAAGTAACGGAGTGAAGGTGTGAGCGTGTGACCACATCCTGCACAGGCGTGTGGATGTTAACCTGCTGCAGCTGCTCCACAATGTTGGACACACTCTGCAAACTAACATGACACTGTGTACGCAGTGTTAGCTGCAGAGCTGTGCATGACAGCAACCTGTAACTCTGTTTTATCTACCGTAGAACAGGCCCACCAGGGCTTAGCTCTACAGGTTTGCATGCTTTAGCTTTTTCTTCCTATACATAATAGATAAATGATGAACCACAATTGAATTGAAAATCATGAAGTGTTTGAAATGGTGCAGTCACAGTTTTACGTGTCTCAGGAACTTATACAGAAAGGCACAAAGTGAAACATCACTTTCTAATAGCACCAGTGGAGCTGTGTTCCTGAGAAAATGATGTCACTTCCTGTTGCATCTAGTGGAATCCATGAAACCCCGTGAATGTACAGCATGACAGACACTGGAGTGTAGGAAGTGCTGTGAACAGCTGATTGGATCAATGAAGCACCTGTGTGTGGATTATGTTTTTGTTGTTGTGTGCACTTCCACAAATGATCAAAAAGAATCACCCAATTTTTAAAAGGTTATTCAAGTCACTGTATTTCAATTTTTTTTCTCTTCTTATTTTTTCTTCTCCCCCCCCCCCCCCCCCCCCCCCCCCCTTGCAGTTGGTGATTCCATTGACCACTCAGGACGACCTGGACAAAGCTGTAGAGCTGCTGGATCGCAGTGTTCACATGAAGAGTCTGAAGATTCTCCTTGTGCTGCAGGTCTCCTCTGAGGTGGGCCATACTGCAATGACTTTAATGGTAGTTTCTGATACTTGTGCACAGTATGTACGTTGTGTGGCGGCCGACACACCTGCTGCTTTTTCTGTGCTGTAACCCCTCGACAGTTTTTACCTCTCAGCTGTAAAAGGCTGATTGGGGTGTTTTTTATACCAGCGTTGGTATTTTTAATCTTCAAATCAAATCAAATCACTTTTATTGTCACATCACATGTGCAGGTACATTGGTACAGCACATGTGAGTGAAATTCTTGTGTGCGAGCTTCACAAGCAACAGAGTTGTGCAAAATACAATAATGTAAACAAGCAAAATACAAGAATGGCTACATCTGAAACTAATAAATATATGTACAATATATAATAGTGTATGCATTTCTGGATGTGTATACTAAATATTTTTGTGTGTGTGTGTGTGTGTGTACACATATTTTACAAATTAAATAGAGTAAACAATAAATAAAATATATAAAATAAAATATACAGAGTGAGACATGTGCAATCTTTATGTTATAGCAGTGTTAACATAGAAGGGCTAGCTGGAAAACAAAGGAGATGTTAAACTTGTCCAGAGTTTCTTTTTAATGTTTAGTTTGTTTTGTGTCTGCAGAACTCGTCATCCAACATGGACCTTCTGCCGTCCCACGAGGAACTGGACAACACGGGGTTCCGGGTCACAGACAAGAAGAGCATGCTGGCGTTGATAGGTAAATGTTTGCTAAACAGTGATGCAGACTCAAAGCTTGCAGGGATGGGCACTAGTGCCCACCACAGCCTGGTAGTGGGTAAGGGTCAGGTGTGTGTGTGTGTGTGTGTGTGTGTGTGTGTGTGTGTGTGTGTGTGTGTAAATTTTAAATTGACTGTCTCAGTGGTTCCAGTGTTAAGAAAAATACATGAATGCATGAAACTCGGACTCTTTTGTGCGAAAATAAGCATCACATGGTTTAGCTGTGACTGTGGCGCACACAGGACAATTTTCTCACTCTCTATAACCGCCGTCCTGTCAGGTTCCCACTCAACGGACCGCAGCTCTCCTCCTCCAGGATACATTCCCGACGCTCTGCAGCAGGTGGCGAGGAACGGCTCCTTCACCAGCATCAACAGCGAGGGGGAGTTCATCCCTGAGAGCATGGACCAGGTGCTGATGCTCAGGAGAGTCCACTTTAGTGTTTGCTACTTGAAAAGGAGCTGCTCTGATGTAACAAAGCGGAGCGCAAATCTAGTATTTAAGTGTAAACTCTAGGACATTTTAAATGTAAAATTAATTTTCACCAGCTTCTTTATCATAAAGCCGATATTTAAAGAGTTCTTTTTAAAGTTGCCATGCTGGACTTTACAGTAGCCATTAAAGCAAAACCTTCTGGCCTTTTAGTATTTTATTAAAGTTGATCTTTTCTTCCTCTTCTCCCTGCTGTGACTACTGAGTTCTGTGGTGTACCTGCCACTGTGGAGGACGGGTTAAGTCCCTGATATACTCCCAAACGGACCTGGGCGCACACAGCAGGGAAGATGGTGGATGCGTATCTGGGTTCTTTTCATAGCACATTGAGTGTCTGGGTACATAGACGTGTTTTGCACACTTGTAGGTGAGGTCGTACAGACGTGAATAGTGGAGGTCAGCAGGCTCCTTCGCAGGCATGGGCAGTTTGTGTTACGTCACAAACAGCCTTCGTTAAAGTGTCACGTGATTCAGTGTAAGTGGCATAACTTGTGACTACTGCAGGTCTGGAGAGATGAGGGAAGGATTTATTTTTCTGTTTTGGAGGTTGTAAAAAGCTTAAATGTAATGTATTTATTATTGAGTTTTCTGAAGTTGCTCTTAGCATCATTTTATGTCAAATTAAATTCACCTGTTGGCTAATGAGATACAATTTGATTGGTTTTGAGAGGATGTGAGTTTGTCTCTCTCTCTCATTTCTCTTGTTTTACTTCAGATGTTGGATCCATTGTCCATGAGCAGTCCGGAGAACTCGGCTTCTGGAAGTTGTCCCTCCCTAGACAGCCCACTGGACAGGTGTGCGTCACAGAATAAAACAGGAAACCACAAAAAACTGCCGTGGAAGAAATCCCTCTGATTTGTTGCTGTTGTCTTTGTGTTGTGCAGTGATTACCCAAAGTCCAGGATGCCCAGGGCTCAGAGCTACCCAGACAACCACCAGGACTTTCCAGGTGAGAGCAGATCTTAGTTCACGGTAGAGCAGGGCAATATGACCAAAAATATTTATCACGATATACATTTGAAAATTTGCGATAACGATATAACTGACGATATAATTGACACTAGACAAAATACTTTACAACTCCACAACTTTATAAAACCCCATCAATGTATTTTCACTTAAACAAGCAGCTGTTTTTTATGTGCATTAAAGTTATATAAAAATGTAACAGTGCAAATGCAAATTCCTTGCTGACAGTTTAACCAAAAGGCATTTCCAGTGGAAATTGGCCGACATATCTTCAGCATAACCATGTATAATATCCACAAAACTTAAAAAGAGCTTATACACACACAACGCGGTAATATTATGTTGAAGCACAGTAGGTATCACTCCGTGAGGCGCCTGCCTACAATAACCGTAATGCTCCGACAATCCATCGTGCGGTTTTGTAGCTTAGCAAAGTCGTACTGAAACATTTGACAGATTTTCGAGCGCCGTGTACGCCATAAAATCGTTTCGAGGTCAGTAAACACAACCAGAGTTCATATATATAAGGCACACGGGATTATAAGGGGCACTGTCGATTTTCAGAAAAATCAAAGGATTGATTTTAAGTGTGCCGTATTTTCCAAACAACACGGTAATAACGATGGCCCGCTAGCATGCGCTACCTAAAATAGTGCTTTGTTGTGTATCTGACGGACGAAAGCTAAACCAGTTCCACACCACTCAAGTTGCAGCATTTTTACAAACCAATTCTGGTTCATCAGTTTCATTTAACGATCCACTTTCGCACTTCTCATTCTTCGTCGCCGCCATGTGCGTATGTAAACAAAGGCACTGCGCATGTGCGTTTTACCCATATTCTATCACGATATTTCATTTTCCTATTGTTGCCCAAAATTACACCGGTATTACCGTGAACGGTATGATATAGCCCAGCCCTAGTTCACGGGTGTTAGACTGTTTAAGGGTTTAAAAAATAAAAACAACAACAATCTGATCTACCAGGCAGTGAAGAGTTTAACAGGCTAAAACTTAAACCAGACTAAGAGCCAAACCTTTAACCCTCTATAGTTGATGTACTAGCATGTCCAAATCACACGACTGATTTTAAGATGATGTAACTGCAAGACGCAGCCTTGCTGAATCTCTGTTTCTACTTGTGTTGAAAGTTAAGACTTTAAACTATATATCAGGTATTAAATCGTATTGCTGGACCAAGTAGAACTAGACTTAAGATCACTAACCTACACCATGCTTTGCTTGTCACGTTGAGGGCAGGAAGAAATGGTAAAAATGGGATTTTTCAAGGAAACCGAGCACTCACGATTTACAGATTACAGTTAAAAGGCCCAAAACATTCTCATGTCGAGGTTGCCATCTTTGAAAGCTGTTTTGAGGCCATGGCCTGTAAATTTAATCTTTTGTATCCTCCTTCCTCTGCAGAGTACGATATTCCGGTGTTTGAGAAGTCAGGGAAAGGAGGGACGTATCCTCGCCGGTACGGCATTCCTTTTGGCCTTCAGGATTACAGTGATGGTGGGTAATTCATTTATTTATTCCTACTGATGCTGAAAGCAAATTGACTTTAAACAGGGATTTAAAAATGATCGCTCTCCTTCATCCTCTGAACAGGGAGGAAGACTTTCCCTCGGGCTCGGCGGACGCAAGTTCACGGTTTCCGCTCTCCAATCAGCTTCAGCTCAACCGAGCAGTCGCCCAGCACCAGCAGTGGCAGCAGCGTCTTCACGCCTGACCTGGAGGAGGTCCCCGGCCCCGCCAGGAGGCCGCGGAGGGGGAGTGACATCGAGCCAAACCCCAATCCAGCCGTGGCTCCGACGCTCTCCGTCATGGACGTCAGTCCACCCAGCCGCTGTGAGTCCTCGCAACACGACACGTCCTCCAGATGTTTGTTTTTCTGCGTTTTTAGCAAACCTGATGTGTCTTTGTGCACAGCCCCGCGAGCGCCAACCAACTGGCGGCTGGGGAAGCTTCTAGGTCAGGGAGCTTTCGGGCGGGTCTTCCTGTGTTATGATGCCGATACTGGACGGGAACTGGCAGTTAAACAAGTTCAGTTTGATCCAGAGAGTCCCGAGACGAGCAAGGTACGTACACAGCAGCATAGAATATATTAAATATAGTGGTAGGAAAATGGAAAGACAAGGCAAAAAGGAAAAAAAAAAAAAGATCATTGCTTTGGGTGGAAGTGTAGATCTAGATGCTATGTCATTGTTTTATGAAGCTTATCAGGGCTCTAGAGTGCGACCAATTTGGTCGCAAATGCGACCAAATTTGTCAGTGGTGCGACTTTAAAAAAAAAAAAAAAAAAAAAAAAAAAAAAATTTGGTCGCACCTGTGCGACCAACTGTTCGGGTAGCAAAAAAAAAAAAAAAAGAGTCTAACTGTCTTTTTCTTTTTTCACTTAAATGACCTCGGACAAGAAAGCCTATTTTTTTCTGTTCAATACTGAAGAAATTTAAACTTTATATGCAGAACATTGTAGAATATTTTTAAGGTTATCTGCTATAAAAAGCCAGACCAGGAAAATCTCCTTCATGTTTTTCTGTGTTTTATTCTCAGTTACTTTCACACAAAGGCATCTGCTGTGATGTTCACAATTCTGATGAAGTCTCATGTGTATCAGTACTGATAAATGATTAGAATTATAATATTTCTGACTGTCTGAGGCTAAATTGAATCGAATCAGGACTTTGAGAACCAGAATCGAATGGATTATGGAAATCAGTGATGATACCCAGCCCTAGTGAGCAGCCTAGGCCTGTGAGAAGTGGATGTAGCTGTGGGTAATAAGAAAAGATGAAAAGTTAAGGCCTGATCAGTCTGAAATCCATAGCCAGTGCTCTGACACGGTGCCATCAATCTTTGAATGCTGAAAAAGCACAGTGCATCCAGGAAACACATTATATGCTGCAATAAATGCACTGCCCAAGTGACCCCTCTCCCCACTGCCTTTCAGCAGCAAACAGGTCGTCAGAGGAGGCCGAGATGATGATTAAGTTTAACATTTTCTACAATATTGACAAAGCACTTTAAGCACAAGTTTGTTAGTTAATAATTTAGAAATGAATATTGTCTGTATGAACTTACCCCCCCCCCCCCCCCCCCCCCCGAAAAAAAGAAGAAGAAAGTGCTGTGGTTGAAAAATTTGAGTGCGCCTAACTTTTGTGCCGGACTGGGAGGCCCGGGTTCAAATCCCGCTTATGGCAACATTTCTTTCAGTCAACAGTTAAACTTTTTTAACTCTTTTCAACACAAATTTAAGCTTTTTCACCCCTTTTCAGCACAAATACCAGCTTTTTCAGAAAAAACTCTTTTCAGCAGAAATTCTGCTGATTGAACTCTTTTCAGCAGAAATTCTGCTGATTCATCTCTTTTCAGCAGAAATTCTGCTGATTCATCTCTTTTCAGCAGAAATTCTGCTGATTCATCTCTTTTCTGCAGAAATTCTGCTGATTCACCTCTTTTCTGCAGAAATTCTGCTGATTCACCTCTTATCAGCACAATTCTCAGCTGTTTCTGCTCATTTCAGCAAAATTGTCCGTCTCTCCACCTCTTTTATTTTGTGAGAATTACTTTTGCGCAGTGAGATGAGTAGCTGCCTTGAGACCAGATGGGCCAGGTTCGATCCTGCTCAGGGCAATGTTTTTTTGTTTTTGTTTTTTTTCTCTCTCACCTTTTTCAGCTTTTTTCAGCATACATCTTCAGCGTTAAGGCATCCACACAGCATTTTCGCAGGAAATGCAAATTTTTCTAGTTTTATTTTTAAAATGCCTTGTTGATTTATAAAAAAGCCAGGGAGGGGAAAAAAAGGAAAATCATACAATGTTGATTTGAAAAACAGGGCTGTAAATAAGGATACAACTCAGTAAATTCAAACTAGAGACACTTCGCTCCCACTTGAGAAAGATCTTTCCAGTCCTCTCGTGTATCTGCTGTTAGAGCCTCGAATTTGTTGTATGTAGAGGTGAAATCGGTTTAACTATGTTCTGCTTGAATATGTGCCCTTCTGTTTCTGCTGCAGGAGGTGAGCGCACTGGAATGTGAAATCCAGCTCCTGAAGAACTTGTGCCATGAGCGGATCGTCCAATATTATGGCTGTCTGCGAGACACGATGGAGCGAACGCTCTCCATCTTTATGGAGTACATGCCTGGAGTGAGTGCACACAAACTGTTCACTGTTTCCAGTTATGTGTGTGTGAAGCTAAAAATCTCATGCTCTATTCGAGTGGAAATCCATCAACACTTGCAAACAAAGTTCCTTTTGTTCGAGTGGAAATGACAGCTGTTTCTCTTAAGAGACGCTAAATTTTAATGTGAGGAACAGCAGGGATATTTCTGATGATTCCTTCCTTTCTGGTGACACTCAGGGATCCATTAAAGACCAGCTGAAGTCGTACGGGGCGCTCACGGAAAATGTGACGCGCCGCTACACCAGGCAGATCCTGGAGGGGGTTTCTTATCTGCATAGCAACATGATCGTCCACAGGGACATCAAAGGTGAGCTGATGTTTTCGCTCCTGCTGGGGAAATACTTGGGACCAAACGTCGTCTTTGAAAAGTAGAGCATGAAACTGTGCAATCGTCTTTCAGGTGCAAACATCCTCAGAGACTCGGTGGGTAACGTGAAGCTGGGAGACTTCGGGGCCAGCAGGCGGCTGCAGACCATCTGTCTGTCAGGAACAGGCATGAAGTCGGTGACCGGTACCCCGTACTGGATGAGCCCAGAGGTGATCAGCGGAGAGGGTTACGGCAGGAAGGCAGACATCTGGTAAGACCAACCTCAAAAGTCTTTACTACATTATTCAGAGGATGCAGCATGAAAGTGATGTAAAAAGTAATTTAAGTGGTACCAATGTAGATGAATTTTTACAAACTGACTTTAGAAAGTGATGCAGCAGTGAACTTCCACATCCCAACAGCTTCCTTCATCAACACAAACATCCATTAGTGTTGCTTCCAGTTTAGGGGTTTTAGTCCCAAAAACCAGGACACCAACCAAAGATGTTTTGGCCAAATATAAAACGCACTTTTATTTATTAACCCTCTGGGGTCGTCGGACGCACCGGCGCGTCAAAATCACAACACAGCTACAAGATGCAGCGACTCAGAGTCTCAGTTTCAACTTGGGTCGAAAGTGAGGACTTCAAACTACATACCAGTTTTTGAATTGTGTCGATGGGCCACGTAAAACCAGAGTTATGATTAGAAAATACACGCGATGTATTTTTCTGACTAAAACCGCGGTGTCTAGAGCGGGAAGAACGGTAAAAACGGCGCTTTCTATGGACAGCGCTAGCAAACACACTCCGCTTGCGAGTGAAAAAAGAAAAAAGAAAAACACCCCTTTCCTATTGGTGTTAAAGTTTACCATGTCAGCCAATCAAAAAATGATGTGGCACTTGGTTGTTTAGGGAGAGGGGGACGTTTTAGGAGCAACACTGGCGAGAGAAAGCAGGTAAGCGAAAGAAAGAGAGAGCGAGTTTTCATATGTGAGACATTAGAGACGTTTAGCGTGTTTGGAGGCTGTAGTTAGTGTGTACTGTAGTCATTGTTTTGTTTTGTGTGTCAGTTATACTGCTGAATTTCACAGTTGCTCCAAAAAAGCCACCAAATTCAGATTCCAGTGTAAACGCTGTTCCCACATGGAAAACAGGACTGATGCACCTCCTGCTGTCAGACCTGCAGGGTTTAGGCCTGTGGTGTTCTCCTCTGTCTTATACTGGACACAAACTATTTTTTTTGGACTGGCACAAATAATTTGTGTACCTTCTTATTTGATGCAGCACACCTGATTGTTCTGTAAATAGATTTAAATGGTTATATAAAAAATGCCTGAGGCCTTGGCTGCATTTTTAGGTAAACAGTACCTTATAACTTTGTTGTTTGCAAAACTTGTGCATAATTTTTAGAAATGTACAATTTCTATTTGCATTTCATTGTTTGTGGGTTTTACAGTAAAAAATGGAACGTTTTTCTACTCGGATTTTGAATTTTTTTTTTTTTTGGTCTGGATTTAGATCAACTGTGCTAATATAGTATACCAAAATGAAAAAATAACTCAAATTTCAGATATTTGAGGTTGTGCTGAAAATAATGATACCAAACAAGGCAAGATAAACAGTTTTTTTTAAAAAGGTGAAATATAGAGGTAAAATCAAAAGTAGTCAAAAACGGCCAATTATACCCTGGACTCCAGAGGGTTAAAGGGTCAGAAATATCAGGAAAAGTCAGGTAACACTAACTCTTTTCCTTTAAGTCTTTAGACCAATCCTGCTTATGTGTGCATTTAACCTCAAAAGCCTCATTTAACTAAGGAAAATCTGTGATTTTTTTTTTTTTTTTTTTTTTTTTTTTTTTCTTCTTCTTCTTTCTATTGAGTTGCTTCTGGTATGCATTCTTGATTGAGGTATTGTCGTTACCCGCCAAGTACGTGGGCGGCCGGTTGGGCGGGCAATGTGGACACCCAAGGTTGTAAAAATGTAACCTTGTGAGGTTATTTAATATAAAGGAATATTCTGCTCATATATGTACATCAGTGTTTAATTACGTCTTCAGAGAAATTAAAAGGTTTTCATGAACTTAAAAATAAACCTTTAAAAGTTCATGGGAATGATACTGGTTTGTGAGACCGGCCACATGCACCGTGCACCAAAGGTGGAGGAGAAGAGAACTCGTTGGTCGCCGTCACCAAAGAAAGGAAAATGTGAAGGAAAGGGATAATGAGAGATGACATCTTAATAAAATGTCCTCCGCTTCATCTTAAGCCTCATCTCCTGATCTGCAGTCGGGGCTCAGATCAGGAGACACTTTAATATTGTCAGCAGATTAGACATGTGACCCTCCCATCTCGGGACAACTGGCCACAAGCCAGCTAAACAGCAACAGCTGTTAGTTATGCTGAGTAATGCTGGACTCAAACATTCTGATTACATGCTCACTTTGTACAAGAGTTTGTTTGCTAAAGACTCAGTCCAGCAATGTTAGATGCACTTCAAGTATGACCTGAAAGTATCACTAACACCAGCTAACAGAGGCTAATAGTAGCTAACACTGTCAAAAATAGCAGCACTTCCTAACAGAAAAGTTGGGGATGTCCTCAACAAATCACCTCAGTTTTTTTTTTTTTTCTTCATGTTACAAAATAACACTGAACATCCACAGGTCTAACAGATATGACTGGCAAAAAAGAAAAGACATTGAGGGTCTTTTGGTAGTTTTTATGGTGGTAACACACAATGAGTCTGAAGTGGGTCTTTCCATTGAGTTTAAATGATAAAACATGAACAATGGTGGTGTCTTTTATTTTGTTTTTTAAGACTGAAATCAACCATCAATCAGTCCAATGGGTAAATTTAAATAAAATAACAGAACGCATTGTGAAGAGAAAAAGTTGTCACGAATATCTCTCTATACCATTAGTTTAGATGCTCCTAAAGGAGTAGGATGAAGTTCACACATGCTTACCCCTCTTAATACGATTTAATAATTTAGGGAGTTCAGTGTTGGTTATCTAGAGCTCCTTCTATTCTGTGTGAAATGTTCTGTTTGTTAGAGAATCTGCAAACAAGACCATGTTGGTCACGTATGTAACCAGCGCAAACCTCTGAAGACGCTTCATTGTAGCCACTAACAGGAAGCTTTGGCCACACGTGGCTTCAAAGATTAAAGACGATGTTGTTGGATGGCTTTTTATAAAATCATGACTTTAACTGTCGAATGAAACGGGTAGGAAAGTAAAGACTGGGTTGCCTTTTGATGTTATTGTGCCACAGAAAGGTGGAAGCTGTAGCTGAGAGCATTTCCTGTGCTGTGAGGCCATGTTTTATCTAGTGAAAACCAAATAAAGCTAATAAATTGACCTTCCTTTCTTTTATGGGCTTAATGTTTGTTTTGTCGTCTTCAGGAGTGTCGGCTGCACCGTTGTGGAGATGCTGACTCAGCGACCTCCGTGGGCAGAGTTCGAGGCCATGGCGGCCATCTTTAAGATCGCCACGCAGCCCACTAACCCCGTCCTGCCCGCCCACGTGTCGGACCACTGCCGGGAGTTCCTCAAACGGATCTTCGTGGAGACCAAGCAGCGGCCGTCTGCAGAAGAGCTGCTCAGGCACATCTTTGTACATTAACCCCTCCCGCCCCCTCCTCGAATCTTGAACCCCTGCCTGCCTGCCGAACTGCCAAATACGGCCTTATCTGATCCCGCCCCCTCCACCTTTACGCTGAGACCACGTTGGACCAGTAAAGACTGGCTGGGAGAAGGTGGGGGCGCTCCTCCTGTCTCTGTTTGTATGAGACTGCCATAAAGGACACAAATTCTTATTTTATTTTTCTCCGCAAGTTGCACCTTAACGTCTCCAACGCGGAGGAGGTTGAGCACTTCCTCCTCTCTAAAAAAAACTGTTTTGTTTTTTTTAAATGTTTGTACGGTTTCTCGCTCTGAGCGTTTTGAAGCGGGATGGCGTCGGTGTTGTTGCCCTAACAGGAGCTGATGCCTGACTCTGGAGTAAACCCCGCCCTGCCTCCTTCTCATCCTCCTCCAATGTCTCGCTGACCCGACCCCAGAATGTAGTCTCCTGCCAAAACCCAGAGTGACGGGCGCGCTGCTATAGACAAACCTGAATCCCAGATCCAGAGAACACTCCCCCGAGAATTTTCCACCCACCTGCCCTCATCCCTCGCCGAAGTCCGCTCCGTTTTCTGAACAAAGTGCAGATGAAACGTTCTGATTCGTCGTCCCCGTCTCTGTGCCTTTTTATGTTTGAGAATGAGTCTCAGCTTTTTGTTCTCAGTTTTTTTGTTTGTTTGTTTTGATTTTTGCCTCCTGGATAAACTGCCTTCACACCAGCTGATCCCAGTTCAGCCGTTTCTGCCTTTCTGCGACGGGGACTCGCTGTGCTGATCATTTCGGTTTGTTCGTTCGCCTGCTGTACCAGCGCCGCCGGCTGGAAACCAAATACCCTCTGTTTAGAAAAGTCGTCATGCTGGTGTAGAAGTGAAGCGCCACATCGGTACCTGTGCTCTCTTTCCTCCTCTGATTCTCTGATCTGATTGGATGTCTCTTAGCATGGCAGATTCATGAATTTACTGCTGGTAAACATTGGCTTTTAGAAACTCGGTCTGTTCAGCCACAGAAAGCAATAGGGAGCACTCTCATGACCAGACTTGAAAGGTGCAGCGTGCAGAATTGTTGATTTAAAACATTTAAAAAGTCAACTAAAACACACTCGTATCCTCTTCAGACCACCATAGCTAATTCTGGAAGGTGATTTGGATGTCTAGTTTAAGGAGAGCAAGTCGATAAATGAAACTGAAGCTGTTGGTAAGCGAAAGGTGGCCGGACAGGGTTTGTTTTGCTGACAGAGCTTACACCATCCCATGGACAGGTCAGGTCCTCGCAGGGAGCCGCGGTCGTGTAGCTTCACCAGCAGTTCATCTTTTCTGGTTAACACGTCCGTGTCAGAGAGAGGGAAAGAACTAGTTTAATGATGACTCAACCATGTTTGTGCTGTGCTGCAGTGCTTTGTCTTAAAGCCCCCCAAAAATGCAGCTGGCTTTTCCAGCTTGTTTTAAGCTTCCAACTATCTCATGGCAAGGGTTTCAAACCGTGCAGTATATTCAGGACTAACCTCGTGTTGTGGATGGATCGTAGAAGTTTTTACATTTCTGGTCTCTTCTTCCTCAGCATGAACTTCCATGGAGAGCAGTTTAACTCTCATCTAACATCTAAATTTGCACCTTTTAAATGTTCAGATGAAGCCAGCCTGAGTATTTGGATGAGACAGAAGCTGCTAATTTGGTGCTTTCATGTGTTCACAGTGAGTCTCTGCCATCAGATCGGAGAAGCAGTGGGGGGAAACTTGAAGATCTTGCTCTGTTGTCCGTTTCATTTCAAACTAAACGTTTTTAGCTGCTCATCATTTAACTGAAGGGTACACGCAGCCTCTCCTGGAGCTCCGCTGCTGGAGTTGGTACGTTCATCACCGTTTTCAGACAGACTCGCAGAGCTTCATTCTCGTGTTTATTGCTTGGTACTGCAGTCACTGTTACCACCGAATCAAATGCATCAAAGCGGACTCGTCACTTTATACACAAACGCTCATCTGATTTGGAAGCATTTACTATGCACACGCCAGATAGCAGGTGACACCTCAGCTTGTGCTGATCACTTCTTCTTCTTCTTCTTCTTCTTCTAATTCACTTTTTGGTTAGTAATGGTGAGGTTTCTGAGCAGTTCTGCCAGCAGCCAATCAAATGGTTATTTAGGGCTCAAATTATGCCTTAAATTTTGGCTGTTTGCAGCAGGTGGATTATCAAACAGCCCATGTAGAAAGCTTCTAAATGTTTAAACAATAACGTGAATCAGAGTCCTGGTGGGAGTTACTGTTGTGCTGCTAAGATTGAAATGTTTCTAGGTTCAAAGAGACGATATGCAAAACTTATATTATCATCAGAGCCGGTTTCTGCAGAGCAAGGGAGGAAGTGTTTCTGGTGCAATCAGCAACATTTGACCAGCAGAGGAAAGTAATGGTGACTCTCTAAAATTAAACTCCTGCTCAGATCCCCACCTTTGGCTCTCCTACACACATCTACAGCACCTCTCCTCATCGTCTTTGCTGCTGAATGAGCCATTACCAGGACAAGCTTTTTGTGGTGGATAGATTATTGGGTCTGTGATGGTAAATAAACTTAGATTTTAGCTTAGAGAGTCACACTTGTGTGTTTCTGGCACTTGTTAATGAATTAAATGATCCAAACATTGTTTGTAGCACTTGGAGGCCTTTGAAGCTTCGTTGTCCAAATATTTGATTGAGAAGTTCATATTTTCTGTTATATATGCAAATCCAAAAACTGTTAAATGGTTTTCCACTTGTTTTGATTACACCCAATATTAATAGCTGTTCATAAATTGGGACGTTAAATAGTCTCTGTGACGTGGTATCGTGTAGCACGATTACGGGTGGCAACATGTTAGCAAGCTGCGTTCGTGACTTGTTGTTGCAGAATGCTAATTAGAATGAACTGTAAACTTCTCAGACGAGCTGTAGCTCAGATTGTTTTATTTATTAAATAACCACATTAAAAATGCTCCAACAGCACAAACAGCAGTTGAGATGTTTAGCTTACAGCTGCCTGTGTGTGGCCACTCGCATTTCTTTAAATCTGATTGGTGAAGTTAACTAATATCACATTGTTTACTTGGCCTTCTCATTTATGCAGTATGATGGCTCTTTTAAACACCGTAGCTAAAGAAAAGCTCTAAATAATTACAAATAATTCTTGCTGAAGCTTCAAAGACTCAGATCAGCTTCTTAGGCCCGACCCTGAACCCCTGCAGAAGATTGATTTTTATCAGAGTAGTTTAAAAAAAAAAAAAATACAAATAATTATGCACTTCTAATGTCTCGTTTAGGTATTACTACAGAGTCTGATTTTTCTGACTGCACCTTTGTAAAAAAAGACAGGGAACAGTTTCTTTGACCTCTGTTGCCCCGACTTCCTCTGAAGACACTTTTACGCCTTTCTTGCTCTGTGGAAACTCAGTTTTACACTCACATTATGCATCTTCTCAGTGGTACGTTCCTTTGGCTCTTCAGGTGGTTCACGGCAAGCCGTCTGGTACTGATGGAGATCGCCAACACTGGTCGTCATAGATACGCACTACCATTATGCACTATTGGTTCTTCACTGATGCCCTCCCACTCCCCCTTAACGGTTCCTTGCGCTCGTGCAGCTCAGCTCAGCGACTTTTTCTTTGCACATTTTTAAAGACTGTTTTTCTTTCTTTTCATTTTTTTTAAATCACTTTGTGTATGAGTGCGAGAGATTTATGATGGTGGTTCAGTTAACCTTGACATGAATGTAACGTCTCATTCTTGGCCTCGTTCACCACAGTGGATTAACTCTTCGGTACCAGTATTTGTCACCTGTGGAGCGCCAAGATACACCTGTAGTTCTCGTTTAAAGCCACTGCTGCCACTCCTGAATGAATGAGTGAATGAATAAACGTGTGAGTGTGTGTGTTAATGTGCATTTACTGCAGATGTTGCTCATTGGACACTGCACCTGAAATGCCTTGAGCATTCTGACTGTAGGGGGTGAGAGCGTTAAAAAAAAGAAAAAAAAGAAAAAAAGAAAATCATGTACAAATGTATAAAAATGAAATTGTACTACTTTTTTTTTTTTGTTCTTTTTTTTTTTAAAAGAAACTTGTATCCCACATGTTTGGTCTGTGTATTGTAAAAGAAGCCATGTTTATAATTCTAATTGGTTTGTGACCAATATGCCTGTTTGTATCAGATCTGTATATCAGTGGTACGCATAATTTTTTAATATATTTTTTATTTTTCCTTTTTTTTTTCTTCTAAATGGGAGATTGTATGCATAGTTGGGTCCTGAGAGACGCAGCGGTGCCGTTGAATGGTTGCTGTTTTTTGGCAAAATTTCTGGAGTATTGCAACAGCTCGGTGTTCATAATTACAACAATTATGACGATGACACCAATAAAAGATATTTATTTCACATCGGGGCTTTGCTGGAGTTTTTTGTTAGTTGGCACTGCGCAAAACTCTCGAGTCATCCTTAATTCCTTTATATGTTAGGAAAACGTAAAATAGGAAAAGTTACTTACTGAAATGTGGCAACATACATGTAAATACAGCATCGAAAGTACAATTCTAGCGAGCTTGAAAGTCAACATTTGGTGTGACCGCTTTTATTCTTCAGCAAGTCTGAACTCTCATAGGCAGCTTTCTTGTCATTTCTTCAAGTCGTCTTCAGGAATAGTTCTCCAGGCTTCTTGAAGGACATTCAAAGCTCTTCTTTGGATGTTTCTGCCTTTTGTTCTGTTCTTTGTCAACATGATCCCACACTGCTTCAATAATGTTGAGGTCCGGGCTGTTGGGAGGCCAATCCATGACTGATAGTGCTCCACTGTGTTTTTTCTATCCAGGTATGATTTTATTGCTTTGGCAGTGTGTTTGGATTTGTTTCTTCCAATTAAGGACACACTGCACATCATGAGTTTTCAAGTAGTATTGTTTTAGAATCACTTTAATGGTGTAAGACTGATTAAAAAATAGATAATATTTATCATGTTGGTTTATGTCTGTGAAGGTTCTCAGTCCTCCAGGTCATTGTAGTCTAAGGAGCTTGGGGGGGAAAAAAGCGTCTGGATTTCTTTAAGTTGCTTGAAGACGTTTCACCTCTCATCTGAGAAGCTTCTTCAGTTCTAAGGTCAAATGGCAGAGAGTCCCAGATTTAAACCCAGTGGGAGTTTCCCCCCCAAAGAGGGACAATGGACCACCTAATAATCCCCGACCTAATCACATGAGCCAAGGTGTGAAAACAGATGTAGGTCACAATCAGCCAAGGTTTCGGGGGAGCTTATTGTGAAACCTGGCCCCACCTTATGTGATTTCCTGAGATCAGATGGCCCAGGATGTGAGTGGGCGTTAAGGCGTCTGGGAAGGGATCTCAAAACTGGATTATAGATGGCAGACAGTTGGTGTCGTAAACCCCCGCCTCTGTTCAAAGATGGTCGCTCACAGTGGACATAGATGGCTTCTTTCACTCCTCTTTCAAACCATCTGTCTTCTCTGTCCAAAATGTGAACATTGGCATCCTCAAAAGAATGACCTTTGTCCTTTTAATGCAGATGGACCGTTGAGTCTTGTCCCATCGAGGTGGCTCTTCTGTGTTGTGCCATGTGTTTATGAAGTGGCTGTTTGGTCTCTCCAATGTAGAGGTCTGAGCATTCCTCGCTACACTGTACAGTATATACTACGTTGCTAAATTTGTGTTTAGGAGTTTTTGTCTTTGGGATACTCCACTCCACCATTTGACCTTAGAATTGAAGAAGCTTCTCGGATGAGAGGTGAAACGTCTTGAAGTAACTTAAAGAAGTCCAGACGCTTTTCTTTCCAAGCTCTTTAGACCAGTATGTTGGTTTGTTTTCTGGCAATGGCATGTATTGATGTGCAACCTCTGTAGGGCCCACTAGATGTCAATGTTACACCACAGGTACAGCTTTACTTTTGCGCCTTTTATGTGCAAGTATTACAGTGATGATACGTAATTACAAGTTCATCATTTTCTTGGGTATGTGTTATTTCTTTAATGCCAGAGGCTCTGATAAGTTGTGTTGATGAAAAACGTTGTGACATGTGAACCCCACAGGCGTCACAGCCATGGTTCATGAAACCTGACCTGCATTGCCTGAAGGGGTGGATCTGTACAATGAAAGGTTTGTAATCAAACTACGCTCCAAGCATATAAATACGCACATGCTCTGTTGCACACACACAATCGACTCTTTCACACAGCGCTTTCACTATGGGCTTCCGGGCTGCTGCAACCTGGTACCGCTGCCTCCCAGCGCTCTGCTCCGGGACAGCGCTTCGGGTCGCTCCGGTGCTCAGACCCGCACCCTTCGCTTCCATCCCGGGCAGAAGAAACCTGAACGTGCAGACAGCAACTGAGGCGGTTAGGCTGAAGAGCATTGATGACTTACCGGGGCCCAGCCGGTCCACCAGTATGTACTGGTTGTTGGTCAAAGGTTACGCGGAAAAGATGCACTTACTGCAGGTACTGGAAGAGAATTTAGTGGCTTAAAACAACAACAGCAACTTTTTAACTGTTTGTACATTTGCGCTAAAGAGTAGAACAAGTATGAGATGACCTTCAGCCGACAACAAAAACTGTTTCCACGGCTGCTGCTAGTGTTTCGAGAAAACGCATTCAGGGATGTTACTTTCTTTCAAACTTTTGAACAAACATTTTGGCTTTTTTGTTCACTTTTATTTCTATTGGCTCGATTTTGTATGAAGTCCAGCCAGAATGAAAAGGATTCGCAAACAGTTGCCGGCGGGGTGATCGAGCCATGCAAACTAAATGTGGGACAGAGAGAATGACTTTTAAGTGGTTTCATTTAAACATTTTAATTAGTTTAGATGTATGACCTAAAATTAAACAGGTTTGGTATTAAGTTTTTAGCTATAGAATAGTAATTATACTGTATAATCTGAAAACAGCTTCCCAAACTCCTAAAAAAGCTTTTCAAAGTGTTAATCATATTAATTATTATTTAGATCAATCTATTTAAAAGTAGTGTGAATAAAAACCAAAATCTAAAAAGTAATGAAATTAGTGATTGTAATTAAACAGATATTCATGTCCTCATTGTCTTTGTTATTGTAAAATAGACTTTTAAATAATTCAATTTTGTAGGGCTTACAGAAGCGTCAGTATGGGCCCATCTGGCGCTCCAAGTTTGGCCCTTTTGACATCGTCAATGTGGCGACTCCTGACCTCATTGGTCAGGTGATCCAGCAGGAAGGCCGCTACCCAGTCCGAATTGAGATGCCCCACTGGAAGGAGTACAGGGAGCTGAGGGGCCAGGCCTACGGACTCCACGTAGAGTGAGTGTAGATGATGTCAAAAAAACTTTTATTCATGTGTCCGAAATTCCTTACAAACAGCCAGGGACCCAGAAAGGAACCCAGAGGAGATCCTCTGACTTATAATAATCAAATGATAATTTCAAATATACATTTTTCTCTGACAACATAGTATTTGTATATAGTATTTCATTCTATTATATATAGTATCTTATTATTATTACCTTATCCTGTTCCAGTTTTGCTGCTGTAATTTTGCACTGTCCACTTTCTGCTGTCCCATGTGTGGGACTAATAAAGGCTTATCTTATCTTATAAGCTATAAGTAATTCTTAAATTTTTGGAAAAGAAAATTGGTAAAGTTAAGCCAATGTAACAACCTGGTGGATTGTGGAGGCATCCATTGGGTGCTTGTGAAGAATCTCTTTAAGCTAAAAAAAAAAATCTGATTTCATAAAAGAATACTGGCGTTCCTCAGGGGTCTTTCATAGTACAGGTATGTATATAAGAACATTTAGCAAGAGAAAATGTACAAATATCTTCTGCGGAGTAGTAAAGGAGTGCTGAAACTGAAACAGAAACTGGCCAAAAGTTTTTTTTAACAGCCATAATTCTCTAATAAACTTCATCCATCGACTTTTTTTCTGTGTCGTGGGGGTAGCATCCTGTTCTTCTTCTGGTTGTTGTTATTATCCTTTCTCGTCTCTGCTGATTGATACTGACTATAACAGAGTTTATAAAGCCAAAAATTATAAATTGTCCTTTGATTTTGGCAAAACCTGCTACTGGAGTTCCGCAGAGTTTTGTTACTGGTCCTTTTAAGTTTTTTCCCTTTTAATTTTACAGAACAGGACCAGAGTGGTATCGCATCCGCAGTGCCCTGAACCCCAAGATGCTGAAGCTACAGGAGGTATCGGTTTATGCCTCCACCATCCAGCAGGTGACTGGAGATCTGCTGCAACGCATTGAGCTCTTACGAGCTCGCAGTCAGGACCAAGCCACAGTTTTGGACGTGGCAGCTGAGCTCTACAAGTTTGGCTTTGAAGGTGAGAGGGACAGCAACTAATCCTAAAGGGGGTGTAGGTTAGGGTTTGCAACTCTTTTATTTATGTATTTATTAATATTTTATTTACAGGTATATCCTCCATCCTGTTTGAGACCAGACTGGGGTGCCTGCAGGAGGAGATTCCCCATGAGACTCTTCGCTTCATCAAGGCTCTTAACGACATGATGACATTTGCTGACATGGTGCTTCTCTTCCCACGATGGACCCGCAACATCCTCCCCTTCTGGAAACGCTTTGTTCAGGCCTGGGATGACCTCTATGAAGTAGGTATGTAACAGAAAAAAACACAAAAGGGAAGATTTCTGCTGTTTTGGGTTTGCTTTAAGTTCATTTGTATCTTTTATGTGTTTGCACGGCAGCTCAGATGCTCATCGACAGAAGAATGGCTGAAGTTGAAGCTCAGGTGAGCAGGGGTGAGCCTATAGAGGCCATGTACCTGACCTACCTGCTGTCTTCTGGCAAACTGACCAAAGCGGAAGTCTACATAAGCGTTACAGAGCTGATTCTGGGAGGAGTCGACACGGTGAGGAAACAAAATGCTGTAGCATCATGCGTCTGTTCTTCATCCATTTGTTCACTATTGGTAGAAAGAAAATTTTGGTTAACTGTCACAGTTTGAGCTGCTCCAAAATGCCTTTTATTTTTCCTTTTTATTCTGTAAACCAGCAGTTACTGACATCTTTTAAGATTAGTGGGTCAAAAAATGAGCAGAATTGGGGAGTGTGTGTCTGCTAACATAAATTAATAAGCACGTGATTAAACTTGTTTGAGAGGTATCGAATGGAGAATCAATATATTTTGATTGAGTGATCTTCTCTGTTAGAAATTGATGAGGGCTGTGTGGTGGTGCTGGCAGACAGCAGTGAGACAGGTGGAGCTCATTCATCCAGAGAAGCCAGAGATTTAGTTTACACTGTGGACTAATCTCTGAGTAGAGATCATGAGCTTGCTATAAAAATGAACTTGGTTGCCTGAAATGACTATCTTACATGACTTGTGCTGGCCCTATGGCGTTATTTTTGTGCCACTATTCTGAACGCATGCAAAAAAAAAAATTGCAGGTGCAAGTGTCGCATTTTAAGAAGAAATTTATTTTGAGCGAAGAAAAGCTAAATTTGAGTGAACAAAATTCATTGCTGCGTGCAAAAAATGTATTTCAGTGTTTGCTATTATCCACACACACAGACACACACACACACACACACACACACACACACACACACACACACACACACACACCTCTGAAAACGTTAGAGCACTTTTGCAAATATGTGATGTCTTGATGAATCGAGCAGATATTAGAAGTTTACACAGCTACATTCTCGCATGAAAATATCTTAAAAGTTTATTTTGTGACCCAGAAAGAGAAATATTTCAAACTCCGCCACTCTGTGTTCCTCCGCCACTGCCTCGTTTGAGTTTTGGACGAAATGGATTCTGGGATATTGCATTTCGTCATTTCGAGCTGATTGGAGACCAGAACAGCCAATCAGATTTTTTTGCATCCAAGTCTGTGATTGGCCGGTTTTGTGGCACAAATATAACTGTGTACAGAAAGAGTTGAACGCGCACGGGCAGAAATGTTGAGAGCGCGAGCAACACATTGCGAGCGCAAGTGCAAAAACTGAGCGAGAAGGGCTGCTAGTGTGTGTGTGTGTGTGTGTGTGTGGGTAATAGCAAACACTGAAATACATTTTTTGCACACAGCAATGAATTTTGTTCACTCAAATTTAGCTTTTCTTTGCTCAAAATAAATTTCTCCTCAAAATACAATACTTGCACCTGCAATTTTTTTTTACATGCGCTCAGAATAGTGGCACAAAAATAACCCCATACTGGCCCCCCTTTTCCCTCCAATGCTTGGTATGGACCTTGGGTAAGCTTAATCAAGACACCAGTATAAGTAAAGGCCAGAATGTGTGGGACGTTCTCTAAACATGCAGGGTGAGGACTCTGAAGAGTCAGAGGATGGAAGCAAAGTTTCGACACCGTGCTCAGTTTTAAGCCATCTGCTCTTGCACACCCAATCTCATAATGTCTCACCTTCCAGTTCTAAAATAAACACTCTTAATGACAGTCATCACAGACACAGACACATGGGACATGTTTTTCAGGCTTAGACTTAGTACAGTTTGCAGCAAATTGTGCCAAAAACATTTATGTGATTCATTTAAATATTATCCTCCCAAGATTTTGCACTCTGTAAATGAAAAAAGACTCCAAAAAGCATAAAAGTTCTAAATATCAGTTTGACAGTCATGAAAATGCAGTTTGGTTTATTGGCTCTCATCCATGAAATGCGTTTTACTTTTTAACCAGATTCGTTGATTGCAAATACGTAATTTTTTCACAGAGTATCCCTCTGGTAGTGCTCTGAGCAATCCAAGACCACTGGCTTGTACTGACAGCACCACTCCCTCTAGACCTGTCCCAACATCAGCAGTGCATGCTGTTGAATGCCCGGTAACTCAACAATAAAGCACCACTTATCTGAAATACAATTATTGACAGAAACAGTGGACTTGTGTGTTTGCAGCCATTTCCCTGTTGCCGGGTTTGAATATGGTGAATTTGCTTCTTGTGAAGGATTTATTCTCATGACTCATCCAGTGACTTCACTCCCCCACCAATCAGTGGCATGCAGTCTTTTGATGTCACATTTCTGGCTCAACTCAACTGACTTGGAAGTCCTAAAAAAGCACCTGGTACCAAGTACTACTATCTAATGGAAAACCCTAAAAACTGAGTGGTCTAGTTGAGCTGAGTAGTCCAACTTTATAACAGCATATCCAGCAGCCTCAACTCCCTTGACCCGCTCAAAACAGTCTCTTTTACCTGCTGTGGCCTATGGTTCACTATGGACGTCCGTGCCCTAAAGACCACCTCCTGCTGATTTTAGAGGATCTATAGCCTTATAGACATCATGTGAGGTCCTGTAAAGAAACTCTCTCTCTCTCAGGCCAAGACTTATTATTACTCTTCCCTCATTTGTCATCAGCAAAGCCATTCCAGACTGCTGGACTGGCTACTTCACCCCCTTGATCCACCTCATCCTTCAGGTGCCCCTGACCTCTGCTACTAGGCAAGGCAAGGCAAGTTTATTTGTATAGCACAATTCAACAACAAGGTGATTCAAAGTGCTTTACAGAGACATTAGAAACAAAAACAAATAAAAAGCATGATTTAAAATTGATTAAAACAAGCAAGCAAACAAACTAACTAATTAACAAACAAACAAAACAGTATATAAAATCAAAACAGATAAAATCAGAACAGTAGATAAAATCAGTAGTTAAATGTAAGTTTTGAAATTTAAGCTTAAAAGTGTGGATTTGGTGTTTTATTCAAATGCAGCTGAGAACAGGTGAGTCTTCAACCTGGATTTAAATAAACTGAGTGTTTCAGCTGATCTGAGGCTTTCTGGGAGTTTGTTCCAGATATAAGGAGCATAAAAGCTGAATGCAGCTTCTCCGTGTCTGGTTCTGACTCTGGGAACTGAGAAAAAACCGGATCCAGATGACCTGAGGGATCTGGAAGGTTCATACTGGCTCACCAAACACAATGGAAGGCCCTTGCTCTGCCGCTGCCCTGGTTAACCAAGGTGTGCCTCAAGGTTCTGTGCTTGGACCATTTCTCTTCATTTACATGATCCCCTTTGGCTAGATCATTTGTCACCGTGGTCTCTGTTTCTGTTCCTATGCTGATGACCCTAAACTTTATCAGTACCAAACCTATCACACTCCATAGTCACTTGTCAGCTGTCTGAAATTTAAACAAGGATGTTATCTAATTTACTCAAGCTCAAAGTAATGAAATAGATCTCCTAATTGCGACCCCCCCCCCCCCCCCCCCCAAGGCTGTATTCTAGAAGACTGGAATTTTACTCCTTGACAGGCAATGATGGCAAAGATATTCAAAGCTCATCTTGTCCAGTACAAACCTTAAGTTATTATTATTATTAATAAACAAATGTGTCTGGATTTTATTCATTTTTTAATAAGATTATGGACTTAGATGATAAATTCCATCCTTTTTTAACACTCTTATGCTGTGGAAGGTTTCTTAGAGTGATAATCCTCTTCCTACCTTTACTTCTAAAATGACTCGGCCCCTCTGATTCTCCTTTTTTAAAAGATCATGTTACTGACCACTTTTAACGTCATTAGCTCTAAGAGGTGTTTGTTGCCAGTGTGCAAACTCTTTAAGAAACAGGGTCTGCGACATGTGACCTACAAACCTCAGCAACACAATTATTTGTGCCTTATTCGACACTGAATCTGCTAGCTGAACCTTTATTTTATTTTCCTGTGTGGACTCATTGTTAAACTGTCTCTAGGCAGTTGAGTGAGGAAAGCGGTTATTCATCCATATTACGTTACATTGCAAAATAAACAAACCTTTTCCAAACATGTTGGCATCTTATGTGCAACGAACAACAAAGAAGTTACAGATAAGCTCTGTGTTGCTCATGTAGAGAACCTAAAAGACTGCCATAGCTCATTTAGCACACAAAATTCAAGGTGTGGACTTGTTTGTCTTGACTTCAGTCTGACTCAAGCTTTTCAGCCTCTCACTCAACCTCCACCTTCACCACAACCATGTAAGCTTTGATTCACAATAGCAAAAACACTAGATTTCCATCTCTGTGTCCTCTTGACACGGGTCGACAGAAACCGGCGGCCTGGACTGACTGCAATCAGTCAGTTAGATTTAATGGTGAGAAAACCAGCAGCAGTGATTTGTTTTTGTTTTACCCAGCAATGTTTTTATGTGAGAAGCGAACACACATTACTTACAGCAAAATTGTTTCAGTTTTGCCTGAGGGAATCAAAACCTCTGTTATTCAACACAAACACAAGCCCAGTAGGGATCACATCTGGTACGGCACGTACAGCAAGCTGTCACAGAGCCCGTTTGGCGGCATTCCCTGGTGAGGTTCAGGCTTGTCCCCATCCTTTGCCACAAGCTACAAGTTGGAAGTTTGCGTAATCTGGACATCTTGGTTATCCAAGGTGGGCAAAGATAAAGCTCACAATGTTTAGTCAGTATTTGTACGCTGTGCTCGTGATAGAGGAAAAGTAACAGGCTTAAGGTTAACTTAAAAGGAAGGAAGATAGGGTCCATTATTTTAAGAAGTTTCCTTTTCACATACAGCAAATTTCATGATTCATCCTTTAAAATAGTCTTTTCTATTTTTAAATCAAGTGAAGAAGATAGCTTTCAATCAAGCCATCTTCTTTTTAAGATAAAAGGGATGGTGAACGAGATGAAAATGTGGTGAGGAGATAGTGACTTTGGGTTTTCAGATAAGATGTGTCTGTTCCTGAAACATTGATTGTGTGTGCTCACAGATGGGAAAGAAAATTCCAGAAGACTAGAAATAATTGTTTTTCTGGTTTTTACTGTGTGCCTTTCTCTGTTTGCACTTCTTTCTTATCTTCACCGTTCTAGTGAAGTAAAGGCTAAAGAGCCCCCCAAAACATGAGTACTTTTTAGAATGCAGTTTCTTGGGTGGTCCAACTTTGTGAGTGGGAAATCGGAGTTGAGCAGACTGCTGATTCAAATGATTACTGGGAATTTGGCAATTCCAACTTCAGACTTATTCAGGAGTGCACCAATAGAGGCCAAAAAGTCCTTTGAGTTGAGTTTGAGTTGGCTTCAGTATAGTGTCTACAATGGTAACAACAATGATAAGGGAGGGAGCCTGTTTATTGGGGTGTGTGAGTGTGTGTTGCAAGGACGTGCCTTTAGGGTGTATGAATGTGCCAGACAATGATTATTGGGGAGTGTCGTGTTGAATCCCATTAATCTTATGTCATACTGAGTTGAATTTGACGTCATGAGTGAAGCGGAGCTGTTTGCCTCGGCCTTGGAGTGTGAAACTTAAATTGCTTATTTTGCTTCTGATGTCAGTGATTGCTGCTGAATCAGGGAGAGAGATGTAGTCTGACCCAGCATGTATGTGAATGTAACAAAGGCAAGCCAGAAATATTTAAAGTATACTATTATTTGAATGTAACAGAGCAGATGTTTATTGAACTGAAGCTAATGCAAAGCAGTGCATAGAGGGGAGAGTCTCAATACAAGGATGTTAGAATATTACATTTATAGTGAGCTTATTCATTGTTTTAGTAACATTTCTAAAGAGATCAGGCCATAAGAAAACCTGCCAATAGCAGAAAAGCCTCTGCGTGTCCTTTCTCAGAACACAAATGTTTCACCCCTCACCTAAGAGGGTAATAAAATCTTATGGAGAGTAATTTAATGTAGGTGGTACTGAGAGTTGAGCCTTCAAGTCAAGAGAGTTACTTTGGGTCACATGAGCCAAGGTGTGGTCCATGACATGGGACATTACCATCACAGGGGTCAAGGTGTGGATCCTCTGTGAAAATTGCCCTATCCCGTCATTATGTGAGCTATTAGGTTACACGGGTTAAGGCATGAGTGGCGTTTAAATCGCCTGAGAAGGGATCTGAAGACCGGAATATCCTTTCTCCTGTAAGTGCAGATGTATGGCCAAGTCTCGTGCTGTGTTGTGCCGTGGGTATGTGGTTTGGTTTTTTGGTTTCTCCTGTGTATATTTCAGGCCCTTAAGACTACTGTGAACTGAGAACCTACACAAACATTCACAGATTTCAGGTCTTATAGTGCAGTAGTTTCTCATAATGCCTCCCTGTTTACACTTTCGGGTATTAGAAGCTAACCTCATGCTGTGTGTTTAGACTGGAGTTTTCTTTTTAGTTCAGTTCAGATAGTTTGTGCCACCCAGCTGCTGAGCTCAGGAGTGTGAGGGGGTGCACACAGAGTCAAAAGGAATTATTTTAGCAGGATGGGAAAGAAAAATGATCCCTGCAAATGCTGAGTAAACATCACAAAGAGACACTATAGTGTTTTTTGTGTTGTAAGCATTGATGTACATCAATAACTTGCACGGTAATAATCGTTTTAAGTTTTTTGTGATGTTTTTACCTCTAATTTTTACCTACGTATCTACTCAACCTCTTCCATTTTTCTCCCACCTGACTCCAGACGTCCAACACCTTGTCGTGGGCTTTGTATCACTTAGCGAGAGACAGCAGGGCTCAGGATCGACTTTACAGCGAGGTGAATTCGGTTTGCCCAGACAAGCGGGAGCCAACCATGGATGACCTGAGCAGGATGCCCTTCCTGAAGGCCGTCATAAAGGAGACATTACGGTGAGCTGACAGCTATTTGCGTCTGTCTCTCAAAGGAGTCAAGTTTTTCTTAACCGTAAGCATTTTAACCGAAGACCTAATGGTTTTAAAAACAAGTCTGTAATTCATAAATGATCTACAAACACGTGATGTATTTTGCATCTGCATGCTGGAAATCATCAAGTTGGTGTTTTGCACTGAATCTTTTCAAAACTTTGCTGTCCACTCATCCAAACTACACAAGTTAGTGATGTGAAGTCATTCGTGACAGGGAACAGTTTGAGTTTGAGACAAGCAGTAACAAGATTTTGTGAAAGCTGGGATTTTTTTGGATGCCTCTCGTTTACTTCTCGGATGAGAAATTCCAGTGAGTGCCAAAGCTCCTCATGTAGGTTTTCACACACAGGTGCTAAATCCTGCTGGAAGACTGAACTGGCAACTTCATGAAGGTTGCCAACAGAATGATAAAGTGCTCTGAAACCTTCTGCTAGACAGCAGAGTTGAATTTGGACATGATAGAAGGAATAGTTCTGCAGGCTTCTTGAAGGACATTCAAAGCTCTTCTTTGGATGTTTCTGCCTTTTGTTCTGTTCTCTGTCAACATGATCCCACACTGCTTCAATAATGTTGACGTCCGAGCTCTGGGGAGGCCGATCCATGACTGATGGTGTTCCACTGTTTGTTTTTCTATCCAGGTATGATTTTACTGCATTGGCAGTGTGTTTGGGATCATTCACATGCTTGAAAATAAAGCTGTTCTTAATCCGATGCTTTCCAGCACTTTAAAAGCCCTTTGGAAGCAAATTATAGAGAAATGAGGGTTGGCTCAGGACTTTGATAGAGTATTTTATGAGAACGGCCCAACCCAGCAATGTCAAACTGTTTTAAGATCACTTACTTAGACAAGTCAGAGCTGCATTAAAAGCAACATGTGGTTAAATCAAGTTTTAGTCTTAATAAAATCGTGCTTTTGCAGCCCTATGCCTCAATTCCACAGTTTAAAAGCGTCAGGATATTTAGAGGTAAAAGTTCAAGTCTGTGAAAACCTTCAGCTACATATGCATGCTGGCTTTCTTTGAAAATCTGATTAAATGAAGCACACACAGGAAGTTCTCATGCTGAATATGTTGTTTTGGACGGTTTCCTGCTTCTGTGGGTGCAGAATGGAAACCTGTGTGGTATTTGCAAATATTCAAGTGGCTGCTTGTGTACAAAATGGTTTGCTCAGTGTGTGTCATCACCTTTGAAACTCAAAAATTGCTGTGTTGTTCTCACACTGCCACACACCTTAGATGACTAAATTTCAGAGAGGTGTGTTTTTATGAAGGAAAAAAAACGTAACAATCTCGAGGATTACTGATGGCGTTTGCTGTGTTCCTGCGTCTCTGTCGTCTCTGTGACAGACACCTCTCAAAAACCCTCAGTCAGCAAATCACATCACAGTAAGAATAAGAGCAAAATACACCTCTGCCAAGGCTGAAAACTCCCTCCATGCCAAACTCAGAATACTGGTGGCATTTTCTTGAGCAATTAAAGGCAATACCATCCTTAAAAAATAAATAAATACATTTTGGTATGTACTTTTAAAGATGGCCTGTATTTGTATAGTGCTTTTCTAGTCCCTAAGGACCCCAAAGCGCTTTACACGTCCAGTCATCCACCCATTCACACACACATTCACACACTGGTGATGGCAAGCTACATTGTAGCCACAGCTCTATCTATCCATAGATATAAAATCTTTAACCAGAATGATTGGATTTCATCCAGGTAAATGATTAAAAGCAACAGCAACGGAAAGCTACCTGTGTACTTAGTTGCATACAGTTTTTTTTGGCCTCGGTGGAGCTCAGTCTGACTGCCCTTCTAGTTTAAAAGCAGTTGTGTGGTGGTGGTGGTGTTTTCTTTATTTTCTGTGTTTATAGTTAAGCTGTTCCAGCCAGATTGGTAGTGTTATGAAGGACAGGCTCAGTGAGAACCATCGGTAAATTAAAGCTGGTTTTATCTGTAAAGGACAAACTGTTTCAGTAGTCTGCTCTGACCCATCCAGTTCTCCCATCTGTAACACAATACCTCCATGCATACGCAATGTTTTCACAGGACTCTGTGCAGCCATGTGGAAAGCGAAGTACCTGCCATCATTCAGTAGCTTTTAGGAGCAATAACTTGCATTAATGGTTTTCTTTATGACTTTATCAGTCTCTCACATCGTTGTGGAGGCCCAGTCTTCTTTAGTTCATTGAGATTTGAGGTCATTTGCTTATGCACAGTTCTCTTAAGGTCAACAGCATCAGTCAGATTCGGGTCTGGAGTTTGACAGGACCACTGCTGTGCTTGGGATCATTGTCCTGTTGCGTGACCCAGTTTCAGCCAAGCTTGAAGTGTCAGACAGATTTCCTCAGGTTTGACTCTAGAATATTTTGGTATACAGAGGACTTCATGGTTGACTCATTTACTGTAAAACAAACCTAAATCATCACCCCTCCACCATCGTGCTGACAGCTCGTGTGAGGTGTTTTGTGCTGATATGCTGTGTTAGGTTTTGTGCATTTTGGCCAAATGTCTCTACTTTGGTCTCGTCTGTTCTCACCCTGTGGAAAAAATTAGTTCCTACACTAAATTATCGTCAGATTTATGAAACGTGTACTGGCCTATTTTCTTCTTAAAACTGTGCTTATGTTATCAGTCAATCAAGTCAGAATCATTTAGAATCAGCCTTGTGCTATGGAATGCTAGGACTGCCGTAATGAATTAATTAAATACACTATTAAATAATTAAATGTGGCAATAATTAATTACAATTGAAAATAATTAATAAAATAAATATTTACGACACATTTAATTAATTATTTAATGGTGTAATTAATTCATTATGGCAGTCCTGGCGTTCCATATTGTGCAACCTCCATGCAATTTGCATATCATCTGCAGATTACTCCACCCGCATTTATCAAAATTTATTTATATAGCATGTTTAAAAACAACAATGTCGATCAAAGTGCTTCACAAATTAGGAGCGAAGAAAATAATTTACCAACAGCAACACAAAACAACCTATAGAAACCAGCCAAAATTTAGTCAACTAACTTAAGTCAAAGCCAAAGTAAAAAGGTGAGTCTTTAAGCGAGATTTAAAAGACTGAATAGACTCGGAAGTGTGAATGGTAATAGGGAGATTGTTCCATACTCTAGGTGCTGCGATGGCAAAGGCACGAGCGCCTCTGGTTTTAAGCCTAGACCTGGGCTGCATTGAGAGCATCTGGTTAGAAGATCTTAGTGCTTTTTTTGGGGGGGGGTTATACAAATGGAGAAGTCCTATTAAACAGCTAGGTGCCGTATTATTTAAAATTTTATAAGTGAGTAAAAGAGTAAAATGATCATACATTCTGGTACCTGATAAAAGGCTATATAATGAACCATGTACCTCCACGTATTGTGCCATGTATGGAGAAAGCAGTGACAACGTTGTAAGAGGAAGAAAAAAGTCTGACGACTGTAGAAAATTCAATAATAGAGTGCAGCAGAAAGAGCTGAGTATATCTCCATTTTCACTCTCACCTATGGTCACAAGCAAAAGGAATCAATATTGTTGTTGTTACTATTAATATTTTAATTAGGGCTGGGTATCGTCACTGATTTCTAGAATCGATTCAATTCCGATTCACAAGGCCCCGAATCGAATCGATCCACGATTCGATTTAATTCGATTCGATTTAAATCTGGGAAATTTTGACAGTCAGAAATATTATAATTCAGATCAGTACATTTACATATTTTTGTATCAATAAAAAGGAAGCTGACACTCGCAAGACTTTATCACAGGTGTGAGCATCACAGCAGAGGCCTTTGTGTCAAAGTAGCTGAAGATAAAACACAGAAAAACATGAAGGTGATTTTCCTGGCCTGGGATTTTATAAAAATATTCTGCAGTACATCAAAAACGAAAGAAAACCATTAATCAACATATGAACATCACCTCTGACGTTACAGCGGTTTTATTAGAGACACGGCTAAGCGTTTTGCATTTTGAATAATTTTAAAAAGTTTAAATTTGTTCAGTATTGAACAGCAGAAATGAGGTTTTCTTTTCGGAAGAATGTAAAAGGGAAAAAACAGCGGCCGACAGCGCTGTAAGCAACAGTAGACTTGTGCGTAACAAGCAAGCGAATAATGAAGAAAGGGAAACTGTTCTTGAAGTACAGAGAGAGAGCTGTGCATCGCAATGGAAACAAAACAGTAAAAGAGTGAATTCATGACGATGTTTATGTGAAGCGTTTGGATCTTCTTTTGCTGCTGGTTCGGTCAATATTGTTTGGAGAGAGATCAAACTAACAGCTTTAGAATCGGCGCATAAAGGGCGTAAACACAAAGCGCGGACCCGCCGACAGATCAGAGTCAGCGAGCTGTCGGCTTTCAGCCCCGACTGTGAGAAAAGCGACATCTAACTGATTCTGATCCGCGGGTCCCGCTGTGTGTTTAAGTCTTTGTGCAGAATCCGTGTACCTGCTCTCATTTACTGTCTTAACTGTTTGGTGGTTCTTGAAATTTTGTGAGATGTCACCAGAGATTCTGGCATTTTGGGCAAAATAAATTTATATTAAAAAATCGATTCAGGATTTTAATGAATCGATTTTACGTTATCCAAGCCAGAATCGATTTTAATCGATGAATCGATTATAAGAACCCACCCCTAATTTTAATATTCACTTGTGGTTTATAGAGCATTTAAAAGTAGAATGGGAGGCAGAGCCTTCAGCTTTCAGGCCCCTCTTCTGTGGAAACAGGTCCCAGTGGAAGCAGTAATGCTGGACTGCATGTGATTATGAGAATAGTTTTCCACTTCCACACTTTCTATTTACAGCTCCTACACTTCTAACTGTTACAAACAAAATGGATCATATGAGTCCTGTGTCCATGCTTTTCTCTGAGATGCTTATAATTTATCCATCTGTCCTCTTACACGTATCCATTTTAGGGTTGCAGGCATGTTGGAGCCCATTCAAGTTGGCACGGGGTGAGAGCTGGGGTACATCCTGAACTGATCGTCAGTTGGTGTCAGAGTTGTTTGTAATTTGTTATTCATGTGGGTTCTTCATATTTATGTCCTTGGAACACTAATAAATTTGGCCCTAGCATTAAACAGTTGTACTCTCAGGTCAGGGTAAATGCATTCAGACTGGTCTACACAGTATTTTTTCCACTCTCCTTGCATTTGGTTCCTCCTTATTTCTCTCTTGCCTTCTGTTTGAATTTATTTTATATTTTTTTTGTCGGTCAAAGCACTTTAGAAGGTGCTTTATAAAAAAAGTTATTTCAGTTAAAAGAAAGCAATAAGAAGAGATCATTTCAAGGAAGTGACTTCCTGATTAATTCATTTACTGAAATAAAGAGTTTGAGTCTGATTAGACTTTGATGACGCTCCATAGCAGAGCAAAGTGTACCGAGGGTCTGTCCAGGGTCTGTCCAGGGTCTGTGGAGTACACTTAAATTACCACATATGTTAGAATTTAACTGCCAAGTCTCATTTTTTAGAGCTCTTGTACATAAGAAACACTGATTGTTTGGTTCTGGGGGAATTCTTTTTTTAAAGGGATGCTGTCACTGCTCTGAATACACCGTGATGGTCTAAAGAACTTCCTCAGTTGAATGTTTCTTCCAGGTTTTTGTGAATTCTGAAATAGTTAATGGTTTCTAAGACTGTCTCTATTTAACAATAAAGAGCAGAAGAAGAAGCAGAACCCCCAACCATGAGGGGCAGCCAATCAGAAGAATCAAAGTCATGCAAAGCTCCTATAGTAGAGCAAGAATGAAAACACCTAGTTGGAAGTGAGCTGAATCAGCCGTCTTTCAGTAAACATCTGCCCTTTTTGGCCTCACGTATTTTCTCTGTCTTCTGATGCAGTTTACGCAAAAACCAACATGTCAGCTGCGATCGATTACAAAGCTGGAAACATCTCTCATGTCTTATTGGAGGCTGATTTGTTTCTTTCTTCCTCAACCAGCCTGTATCCAGTGGTTCCTGGAAACGGACGCTTTGTTTCGGAGAACGAGGTGATTCTGGATAACTACTGGTTCCCGAAGAAGGTAGGAAGACACGGTTACACACATACACTCGTATGTCTTTAAGCATCTCTCTAAAATAAGCCGTCTTTTTCCAGACTCAGTTCCATCTGTGCCATTATGAAGCCTGCCACGATGAGTCCGAGTTCACAAATGCTGAGCACTTCCTCCCAGAGCGGTGGTTTCGCAGTGACACGCCGAATAGCCGCAGTGACAGAGCCAGGCCCGGCTTCTACCAGCATAACCCTTACAGCTTCATCCCGTTCGGCGTCGGGGTGCGAGCCTGTGTGGGGAAGAGGGTGGCAGAGATGGAGATGCACTTTGCTCTGTCCAGGGTGAGTGATGCAGAGCTAGTGCTTTTTTAAGGGTACCTTTTGTACCCTCTGCACAATCTGTGCACACGGGGGGGCAGCTGCGTTCCTTGTGAGGATTGCCCTTTTCCAGCCTCCCTCGCCTGCTTATAGAAAGCACCATGTGGTAGAAACTGGCATTGCATGAAAGTACAGCCCAGCTAGTTTGACTTGAGTTAACATCCCTTTAACCCAGAACACTGTTGTAGTTTCTTCACTTTCTGTTGATAGTATTAGGTAATTTTGAAAGATTGTTGGCTTTTTCTCTGGGGTTTTTTTGTATTATTTCATTTATTTATTCATTTTCAGGCACAACAAATACCTATATTGAACATAAAATACACAAAACAAAAAACAAAACTTGCCTGAAAAAGGAGTGGGATGAAGAAAACTTATTAAATCCCACCCCTATACTCACTCATTATTGTAGGTTTTAACTTACAATATAAAGCATCTGAATTGAATTGAACTGAAATATTTATAAATATTTTTAAACCCAGGACTAAATGCTGAAAATGACACTAGATGTTCTCTCCAAGTGAAGACAGCTGCAGTACTTTATCTTCCTGCAGTCTACAGATGCTGGCTGAGCAGCAAGAAACTGATAAACTGGAAATAAAAACAGTAATAAAATGATTAGCGAGTCCTTAGAGGGAAATAAACAGAAGAAAGAAGGAATTTCTGCAAAAATGCCAAACAAAATAGAAAAGCTCCTTCTTTTGGCGCTCCAGCACTTGAATGCACTGAGACATGTATCACTTCCTCTGTCTCATCTTTATCACTAAGGACGTGTACAGGCTGTTGAATACTTCTGAAGAAGCCGGCTGGCTTAAAGTGGCATTTCAGGCTGCTGTTAAAGGTCAGCGCCTTTAGAGCGCCACAGATTTTATATTTTTAACCTTTTCGTTCATATTTAAATGGCGGACGGTCACGGCAGATGGCTGCCCCTCCCTGAGCTGGGTTCTGTTGGATGTTTCTTCCTTTTAAAAGGGAGTTCTTCCTTCCTTTCTACACACTGATGCAACCTTGTTGCGCTTTAGGGCATTATTCTTTTCATCAACAGATTGCCTAATCTTAAATAATCTGTCTCAGCTTGTTGGAATTTCTACAACTATGACCTGTTATATCTGTATTCAAGTCATGTCATAGATATGAGCATATGAAAACAGATATGCTGAAGAATGTTTGGGCTGCTTTCAGAGATGAGTCTCCCTGTGGTTTGTGTGTTTTGACATTTTCAAAAGCCAGGTTGCCTAATTAGCGTTTTAATGCAAACATCAGTCTTGGTGGCTGTGGTCAGCGTTGTTCTGTTTTCATGTTAAAAACAGTTTTAACCCAATAGGTTCAATTGTTTACAAAGTGAATTTATAAAGAAAGGAGAAGTGCAGTTTAATGCACTTTTAGTATATATGTTATGTTCTGCAAATCAACAGAGTAAATAACTTGGGTAATCAAACATTTAGCTACAATCGGAAGCAGCCGATTTATGGGTAAATTTTTTTAACACAGTCCTGCTATTGCTCTGCAGCTGATGCAGCATTACGAGATCCAGCCTGAAGATGGTGCACCGACAGTGGAGGCCAAAACTCGGACGCTGCTCATTCCCGCTAAGCCCATCAATCTGCGCTTCCTCCCCAGAGTCTGAAGATGGTGCCAGTGATGGCAAGCAGCTTGTACATTCACAATAAAAGTGCTCCCAGAAGTTTCTTTCTCAGTGTAACTTTAGTTTGAGCAACAGGCTAAAACTGCACAGAGGTACAAATGAGTAATTAGATAAAAATTTAAGGCCATTTCTGGTGTTTGCCAGTCTGGGTGTGGTGCAGTTACGCATCTGAGCCTTAATGGTGCAGATTCCTGTCAGCAGCTGCATTTAACAAATTTCAGCAATGATGGTAGTGAGTAAATCCTCAAGCCAGGTTGACACATGCAGGGATTTCTCTTTAGGAACACATTTAATGGGCACATTTATCATTTTAAAGAAATAAGCTCATAATTTATCTTTATATGTATTTCTTTATATTTCCTTAGCTAACGTCTGTTATGGTCTTCCTTTATTATTTCATAGTTGTTGTCATTCTGTTTATTTTTAGCCCTCTGGTATAGTTCTGGATTTTTCAGCAAGTAAAGGCATGTTTTTTGTTTTTTAAACCTCCTTTAGGTTTGTGCATGTGGCTCCTCAATTTATTAACCCATAACAGAATTTGCAAAACAGATGTTATTAGTTTTTAGTTACTACTCAAGTATAACTTCTTTGCACTGTCAGATCTGAGAGTACACTGGCTGTTAAAGCCGTTTAAACACATTACTTTATTTACTTTCATTAACTTTTACACTGACTTTGAGTTTGACATTGACTTTGGCTAAAGTGAATCTCTGAAGTCTTTGATGATGAACCAGTGAAGTGAAATTCTCCCTTTAAAGTTTTTAAAGATTTTATTTGTGCATGTATTTACACACAAAAGAGCTGTTTTATCTTTCATAAACATATTTGTGCAGGAAGTAATTTCATATTTTTCTTCCTCTTTCAGAGAAGCCAGAAAGAGAGAAAAAGGACTTCTCTGCAGAGTTTAGATGTTCACACAAAATTGAACCTAATGCCCAAATCTTGCCTTCTGCATTATATAATCACTGTAATTGTATAACAATGAGTCCTAATATCACTGTGTGTGTGTGTGTGTGTGTGTGTGTGTGTGTGTGTGTGTGTGTGTGTGTGTGTGTGTGTGTGTGTGTGTGTGTGTGTGTGTTAGAAAATGCCAGTCTAACTCCAAGCACTTTGCTTTGCATACCTGTTTTTATTAATCTCTTTGGTGCATGTAAAGCTGGAGCAGGTGGGGCTCAAAGCTCAGATGTTGGAAGTGCACACTGCCCCCTTGTGACAATAAGGAGGAACGGCAGGCTGTATACATATTTAAAGTTGAGGTTAATAAAATATTTTACACCGATCGCTGTTTGTTTTGCTGTAAGCTCAGCATCAACCACACAGAGGAATAAAGTTGGAGAGAGTGTGTGAATTTACTGAAGGAAAAGGAATTTTTGAACAATTACAATATCACATGTAGACGTGGTGATTGTGATCCCAGTAAAGATGAAATGTTTGTGTTTTTTTCTAAATAAATCAAGTATTTTCTTTATTTTTGACTTTTTAATTCACATTCACTGCAGTCTGGCCATTCCCCTTTAACCTCTGACATCACAAGGCTTTGGCTTGACTCACTGGATATTTGTGTTAACAGGTAGCTTAACAGATGTAGGTAAGTGTACAGTATTGTGCAAAAGTCTTAAGTCACCCCTCAGTTCTTTATATCTTCCTATTAAAATGAGAAATAGGTGCAGCTACTGAAACATGAAGCATGCATGAAAATAAGATACATAAGGTAAAAAACAGTGTTTTGCACAACTCTAACAAGCTTGAAAGTCAATATTTGTTGTGACCACCTTTATTCTTCACCACAGTCTGAACTCTCTTAGGCAGCTTTCTTGTCATGTCTTTAAGTCGTCTTCAGGAATAGTTCTCCAGGCTTCTTGAAGGACATTCAAAGCTCTTCTTTGGATGTTTCTGCCTTTTGTTCTGTTCTCTGTCCACATGATCCCACACTGCTTCAGTAATGCTGAGGTCCGAGCTCTGGGGAGGCCGATCCATGAGTAATAGTGCTCCACTGTGTTGTGTGTGTTTGTTTGTTTTTTAAATTCAGGTATGTTTTTGTTTATGCCGCTGGTATTTGAGAGTGTGTTTATAAACTCAAAACAAAACAAGATGTCTCTATCCAAACATCAGTTTTGGCTCTTTAAGCCATTGTTAAAGAATACAAAGAGAAAGCATGACTGTACATGCACGAGGAAAATCAGGGACATCTACACAGTGTTGCGTGAGTCCTGTGAGGTTTCCCAGTTTGAACGATGCACTGATGTGATATTAAAGAGATTACACACAACAGTCTGATTTTTATTTAAGGAGACAGGAGGACAAAGTCTCTTTTCTAAGGACAGATAAGTGAGATTTGAGATGAGTTTTTCCAGAGCAATTTTATCTTTTTTTTTTTTTTTTTTTACGAGTGACAGTACGCACAATCAAATATCACAAGTAACTGAATCTGACATACAATAAGAGAGAAACTTTCATAACATATTGAACAATTACCTACACTCTTTGGCCCCTTTATTAGGTACACCTTGCTAGTACCAGGTTGGACCACCTTTTTCCTTGAAAAATGTGATGGCAACATTCCAGTTTGAGATGATCTGAGTTTTATGACATGTGGGGGAGATTTTTCTGTGTAGTTTAGATAAAGCTACAAAGACACACACAGACACAAATGGGGGGGGGGGGGGGGGGGGGTGTATGATCATGTGGTCAATGTTCTGGCCAACCGATGACAGACCAAGTGTTACTGAAGGTCATTGGGGTTTATTTCTGATTAAATGTGGGAGGAGAAATCTCAGCAGGTACATAAGACTGGAGGCAGAAATCAGTCAGTAAAATACTCCTATAATTAGTGACAGGTGTAAATATGACCTCTCGGCCTTTAAACGCTGCTGCTGTACTTCTGTGACTTCTTCACTCTTGTTGTCAAATGCTAAAAGTTCCTTCTGGTTCTGTTTAACTGGTATTTAGAAGATCCCTCTATTTAAGGGACCCCATGACTTGTAATTCCATTTGAAATACTCGGGGAGTGTGCTCCAAGGCCTTTACCAGCAGGTAGTGCCTGTAGCCTTCGATATCAGAGCAATACTGAATTAATATTAAATAAACAGTATAAAAGGAAGCTTCATCCTGTGGTTGCATTTAAGAGCTCAGCCTCTAGGAGCCGCTGCTAGAATTTAAATGTCCCTCCTTCATAATCAGTAAAGCCGTGCAGGCTCTGACAAGTGAGCCCTCGTCATTTATTTTTTATTTTTTATTTTTTGCAGAGGCCATCCTCTACCCGCTTAATGCGAGCGGCTCAGTATCCTCCAACTATCCATCCAGCCGGCCATCCAACCAGCCCACAACCCGGATCATCCAGCAGCTCTTTTTGTTTGCTCACACACAGCTCTGCTTTATATCCGGCATGTAACGGTTATTTTACTAATCGTTTGCTGTAAGACTTTCTCCCCGATGGATGACTAGTCCGAGCGGCCGGGGATCCACCGCCCTGCAGGCTGCCGGGGAACACTGAGCACGCCGTCCGGGGTCAAAACGGTGGAAATGGTCGGTGTTTCGGGCTCGGGAGGCTCCTTTGGCTGTGATGCGAACGCGGACGAGGCGCGTCAACCTGTCGGGGATGATGGTGAGTGGCAGATTAACGCGCACGGCGCGCTTTATTTGTCTCAAACACTTGCTGTCAAACATCAGGAAGGAGCGCATCTTTATTTTAACTGATGCTTTTAGCTGGAGAGGACGTGTTTTTACGCACTAAAATGCAGACTCTTTGGGATTTAACTGAGGCCAGCTGGCTTCCTGTGATGGATGCTGAGCTCCGGTGATGTCTGACCCGGATGGCCGCATCGGGGTCGATCTTTGGTTGGAGTCAGTTGCTTCTCATTATAGCAGATGGATGGATGGATAATGGATGGATGGAGTATTTTTAGAGAGGGCTGAGAGCATGTCTGTCTGAGTTTGAGCATTCCCAGAGGTCCCTGAAGTGATCTGAAACAAACTCCGGATTGGTTTTAAGCCTGGTTTAACCTCCTGATTTAGAATTTTAGGACTAGGATGATTAATTTTAGAAAATAAACATCATAGTTAAAGCAGTCGCTAGTTTCACTCATAAGCTGGGGTTAAATTTGGGAAATTGGAGCTAAAATTGGCATTCAGATTCTTTGGTACTGAAACGTGAGTGGATTCATTGATATATAAAGCTAACTAGCAGCATGTTTTGGTTCCACCTCTCAGGTGTTTAACGTAGATCTTTGCCAATAACAGTTATTTAAAGGTTTAACACCATCCCAGAATTACGTTTGCAATTAGAAGAGTAATCATCTAGTCCGTAAAATGTTGGGAAATGTTGGAAAAACTGCATCACACTATCCTGGAAATCCTCCTAAATACTATTTTTAGTCCAGATCTTTGGTGTACAATCATGGCATTAAGAGAAACCCAAGTATCATTGTGTTTGAGAGGCTGGAAGCAGAGAAAGGTTGAAATTCAGCTTTAAAAAAAGATTTAGGTGATCAATTTGTCATATAGAGTGATTAATTTTCTGTCATTTTTTTTTAGGACAATGGGTTTTATCAGTTGTGGTTCCATAGTGTAGAGGTCCATTGATTTGAGAACAGGAGGATACATAAATCCCTTAGAGTTGGATCAGGAAGGGCGTCCAGCATAAAAATCTGTCAAAAATCTGTCAAATTAGATATGAAGAAATACCTACAGAAGAAGTTGAAAGTAGCACTAAGTAATCCAAGTTAAATTTAACAGAGTTCACAACTGCAGTCAAGAGAGAAAGAAGTCTTGTCTCTCCCAATCCAACCTCAGGCATGCCTATGTCTGCAGTGGGAAGCAGTAAATCCAAAGTTCTCAGTTGGAGTTTTCAGCTGTGACGACCTCCGTAAAGTCAGACTTTGTGATTCAAGATGGCAGCAGAGTGTTGTAAACCGTAGAACCTGTAATCTGAACCACCGTTTTTGAGTATTTGTGTTTTGCTAACTAAGCTGTATACAGACCAGACTGTGCACATGAACATTTTTGTAGATATAAGCCCCTCCCCCCAAAAAACAAATACTATATACTATAAAGGGTTCAGCGTAGTGTATCTTTCACGTATCTGGTTTCACTTACCCAAATGCTTGCAATCAGGATAAATGGTCACACAAAGCTAGTTATAAACTTGCTAAGTTAACGCAGCATTTATGCTGATTATTCACATGAAATACGCGGTGTTTCCAGCATCTGACCAATCTAAAAGGGGCGTTTTGCAGAGCATTTGACTTTTATTCCACAGAAAATTATACCTATGAGCATCACCTACTTTAGGAGTGCTTTTATTAACATAATATTTTTTGAGACATTATCAAATGGTTGCCAAATAAAAATTAATAAAGAACTTAAGACATGTACCCATAAAACTGTGCAAAATTATTTTCTGCCAACACAAAAAAGGAATAAAGTTGCATTTAAGAATTATATTTATTACTGATCCCCATCAGAGAAACACAAAGACACTGAAAAACTGTTCTCCCTGCAGAGGTTCAATAAATCTTTCGTTGGAAGTGAAAGACCTTAGGAGTACAGTAAACTCAGAGCCAACCTTAAAGATACCTGGATAAGATAAAGTTCCGTTTTTTAGTACAGGGCTCAGGTATTGCTGTTGATCATTGAGTGGCCCTACCTCGCTAGAGAGCAAAACAAAGCCTGTTTTTCTGGCGACTGCCAATGGAAACGTGGCTGTGTTGTCACTCTGAGCTCTGACATCCAAGTTCTGAGGGGAAAGTTTTATAATTTATACACACCTGGTCAGGTGTAGACAATCGGAAATTAAATCCAGGCTACACGTCAGTACTGCAGTGCAAAGCATGGGTTGCAGAGAAGTGTGACACAAACAACTGATTGATCTCTGAAGTCAATATTTTTCAGAACGAACCTTCAGAACGAACCTTACAAATATCACTTACGTATGATTTTTAAACATTTTTTTAAATCACACAGTAATTTAGACTTCCTGTTGCTGCTATGACTGTGGCACACTGTGTGCTATGACTGTAATGGAGGAGGTCACTTTAAGAGGGATGGACTTGACCTCCTGACTATGAATGATGTAGATGATAAGGTGCTGACTCTATGAATCCACAATCTCAACAGGGTTGTCCGATAAGAACAGATGGTGTATCCACAAAATCCACTGCCACTCAGGTATCTGTTGTTCACTCATTTAATTAACAAGAATCCGAAGCACACATCCATAATGTGAGTGAGGGGATTTAACAGGCTGTAAAATGCTATATGCCGTGTGGTGAGTGATGGTGTGGTTTCTGGTGGAAAGAACATAAAAGTCTTCTATAATTATGTGAACAGAGTGTATTAAATGTGTAATACAACAATACAAACAATACTGGATAGTGGATCATTCAACCAAATAAGGCAGTATCAACAAATGATATCTTACTCAGCAGATGTGGCTCCGTTCGTGAGTTCTGCGAACTGGCTGGCCTTTTGTACAATGACCGTGACTTAATATTAGGTTATAGATGTTTTCTGCCACAAGCTTCAAACACCACAAAGTTTGGGGAAGATTGAACAATTTATGAGTTTAGCTGCTTCTTGTGCTGTGGCGAAACATCGAAATTCGCCAAGATGTTGCACGAAAATCCAAATGCTTTATAAATTAGCACTGCAAACATCTTTAGATTGAACTAACCAAGGGTGAAGCAGATTTGACTAATTGTCTTGGTGGAGTACACCACTGCATAAAACCTGGAAATGGCTAGCTGTGTCAAGCATTTCATACTGATGTTAAAATGGCGGACTTCCTGTTGGGTTTAGGGTATGGCTCCAAGAAGCTTTTTTTTTTTTTTTTTTGTACATCTTGGCATGTTACATGAAGCTGACAAACCTCATACACATAGGTGAAACCATAGACTGTAGAAAAGATGGATGTAGCTTCCAGGTCATAAAAATGAACCTAATGTCGATGTGTGTTCTTTTTAATGGCCAGCAGGGGGCGACTCCTCTGGTTTAATAGAAGTCTATGGAGAAACTGGTTCTCTATGAGCTCAGCAGATGGCTTTCTATTAGAATGACCTCAGTGAGACTTAGTTTCTCTTTTAATGAAGTAGTTAATTAATGATTTCACTCTTCTTTTATTTGGTTTTTATTTATATCTCAGGTAATTTTATTTTACAGTTCCAATGTACAGCACTTTGTGTCAGCTGTGGTTGTTTTAAAATGCTTTATAAATAAAGGTGATGATGATGATGATGATGATGATGATGAATCAGAAAATAGGGCTTCCCAGGGTGTACTTGTGTACTAACAATTTGACAATTGCAAGGCAAACATAGCTGCTACATCTATTTTTATTCCATAACTTACTTCATAACACATATATTGCCTACAACAAAGGTGTTATCTTTAAAGGATGTGTTTAAAATATTCATATTGTCAGAATATGATAAAGTAAAGCAGCAAGTTCTCACCTTAGAGAATCTGTAACAAGCACATGTTTGCCAGTTTTGTTTGGGGGGAAAACGAAGTGGTTATTCAAGCAACATAATAGTTGCCTAACTAATTGCTGCAGCTAAAAACAATCAGCTCAAGCTGGCTGCTAGATAATTTTCAGCACTTAATGAACACTTTAAGTCTAAAATATTAAACAAACATTAATCAAGAAGGCACCTAGTCTGTAGCTGCACTCGTTACTGGAGGCAGTGGGTGAGCGTTGAAGGCTTTTAATGTGTTTCTATTTTAGGCTCGTGTAGCTGTGTAAGAAGCTGCAGAAGCTGGAGACACCCAGCTGTCCTCCCCACACATCAAGCTGAAACTCTGGATAATTCTGCCTTTTCATGTATCAAACTTTAACCATTTATTGCAGCAGTGGAGATGAAAGGCTTCGCACCAAGAACTGCAATCAAGTATTTGTGATAACTGGCGATGAGTCTTTCACATCTCTGAATTTTGGGACATTCTTCTTTGTAGAATTGCTTTAACCTCCTAAGAACTCTTTCACGGCATGCATTTTTCATTTCTCTTTGCTATTTGGGCTGATTGGGACCTGATGAATGTAAAAACAAAGAATTACATGATTTTCTTTTAAACCTGATTTCTGTTTCTGAGAAAAATGAGATCCAGTGGCAGCATAATATCCTCGTAAGTGGATATCAGGCTCTTGTAGAAAGCAGAATTCATGGTTCCATCAGTTACAGCAAGTCATCCTAAAGCAGCAAAGCAGCCCCAGGCCGTCACACTGCCACCACCATGGTGTGATGTTCTTTTTATGAAGTACTGTGTTTTTTCTATGTGAGATGTAACGGGACTCAAACCTTCCATAAAGTTCCATTTTTGTCTCATCAGGCCACAGAATATTTCCCCAAAAGTCTTCGGGATCATCAAGAATTTTTTTGTTGTGTTGCTTTTTGAAAGCTTTTAACGTGATTCACCTTGTCAGTCCCTCAGCTGACAGTTTGTTCATGATTTACCAAAGGGGCAAGTACTTTTTTTACTCAACCCTCCATTGTTGGTGGTTGACATCTGATTGTCCCCCTGACGGTCAGTCTTCACTAGAGTTTAAAAACATGAAACTTTCCACCTCTTGGTTTAAGAATTGTAGAAGCCACTTGAGAAATGAAACATCTTCCAGTCACTTTTCTTTTTCAAGCTCTTAAGACTATCTGGATGACTGAGAATTTACATAGCCATTAATCCCAGGAGGAAGTTGGAAAAGTTGCCCATGCTTTTTATATCTAGTCATCTGCTCACAGAAATATCAAAAGGTTTAGTTACTGAAGTCATTGCATTGGTTTGTGGTTAGCTTGGGAGTTGATTTAAGACCTTGAAGGGTTTGGTACCTTAGTACCTCTGTGACATGCTGTCTGCGGCCTGTGTCTACCAACAATTTTTCATTTGCTGCAATATTATTAGTGTTTAAAAATAAAAACAGTAGCCTTTCAGTAGTCTACTTCCTGGTCCCAGTAATCATGTTACCTCATTTCTAGCTGCTTTATCAATTTCAGGTTACTGGTCTGTTGTTGGGTTCTATTATTATCATATTGAATTTCTGTTTATTTTATGGATTTAACCTTAGCTGTTGTCTTCTTTTTATGTTTTGTCTTTGCCATTAAAGAAAAATTTAATCTACCATATCAATCAAGTTTTGCTTGCTCGTTTTAAAGGTAGCATTAGCCCCTCAGACAGACCTGCTTTCTTTCACGAGAAGCCATTTGGAAATTGCTCTCAGCATTGGTACAGAGATAAATCCACCAGAGGAGAGCAAAATGAGCCTTTTCTGCACCCACAGGAGCAAAGAATGACCCAGAATGCATTGCAGGCTCCAAGTCAAGTTGGGTTTTAATGAGTGGAGCTCATCCTTCATCATCATACCTGACTGAAAAGCTCAGTTCACCTTCACTTACAATTGGCTCGTGAAACCTTTAGGGTCCTTTAAAAGCCATTCTGGGCAGTGAAGGTTTTTTCTAACTGAAGCAGGTTAACAGAAAGTAAAAGGCAGCATTTTGTGATGAAAATAACTCCTGATATGTTTTGAGTTTTCCAGACTTGAGTTATGAAACAGTGTGAGGATGCGAGCCACTCAGAGCAGCTGCCTGATAAAAACCCTGCAGACCTCGAGCCGGCTCTTTGTGTATTCACTGTGTGTCAGGCCGCCGTCTTATCGGTGCAGTCAGGCGGCACGACTCGAGCTCTGCAGCCCGCCAGGGGAATGAAAATGCCACAACACGTCACTACAGATTCACTAGTGGGTCAACGTCTCCGGCATGGTGCTGCTCACGTCCTCCTGGCCCCCACCCTCCCCTCCTGTCTGTCTGATGTAGCTGAGTTTGTTCTTGTCTGGAGCATCGAGTCACAAGCAGCGATGCAGGTCCTGGAAGAAAACCTAAACTGATAAACACAAGGACATTAAGAAAACATTGGTACTTTGAAAGAACAAAAATGCTTTAGAAGTGGCAGCACAAGCAGTGAAAGAAGCATTATGTGCATAGTGATACACAGTCGAGTTTGATCAAAGAAGCAACATCACCAGGATCAAACAATGACCTTTTCTTAGTTGCACCCCTTTGTCCTACACTGACATGTTTTCTCCCTTCCCTAAAATGTAAATTCACTCTGTGTGTAGTTCACCTCGGGTCAGGACGACTAAAGGAGAAGACCAGAACAAGTCAATCTCTCGAGGTTTCTGTAGGTGCGCTTTTGGAAGAACTTTTAACTGCCGTCTACAGCTGCCTTTGTCTGTGGTTGATCTGAGTGATATCTCTATGCGTGTCTTTTCTTTATCAGGTTCAGAACTTCATTCAAAGTCAAGTCAGTGCTTGTTGTTGGTGTGTTTTGGACCTCAGGGCCACCATACTACAAATCTGTATTAAGAGAAAAAAAATCTACAAGTGCTCAAGTACTTCCTGCTGTTTTTCTGCAATTATTTGCAGCACAGCTTAGATATGAGTAATTTAAATCTCGTCATCTCTCTGTGAGCGTGAGACTTTATAGAGACATCTATGTGCCTACTAGTTGAGGAGATGCAAGTTAAGCATCTTTTGTGCAGACCTGGAAAACAGTCCCTACAGGAAAGGGTTATTATTCGTTATAGGATGCACTTTAATCCTACAGTTTTATCTTTAAAAAACAAAACAAAAAACTAGGAAAATTTACACATTTTGACTCTCTTCATAGTAACTTCAGGGTTTTAGGCCATGTTCATCTCTTTAAGGTCCACTGTAGTCTTAGTTTGGTGTTGTTTGGAGGTCATTGGGTTCTCTTCACAAACAGGTTCATCATGTTGAGCTCTCCTGTTCTATTTGCTGCTTTACCTGCTCGAGGAGCAGACGTCCAAGGAGCTGTGGGAATTGTGGTGTTTGTGTCAGAGCTTCCTGTGCAGTGTTTCAGGGTCCAGCAGAGATGATAAGCGCACCAAGTCAAACTAATTAGTGTACAGACTCAAACAGAGAGCTGAGACCTGCGGGGTGCTGAGAGCCAGATGTTTGTTCAGAAGGCTGCGGCTTGTTGTTGGAGCTGACAGGTGCGGCTGGGCAGTCTGAGTAAAGGCTACAGCTCGTTCCTGCTCCTTTGAGCTTAAAACAAGCAACTCTCAACTGGGAATTAATTCAACTGAACATTTAAAAAAAAAGAAAGAAAGTACTATTTGTTTTTACTGCCTTATTGTTTAAGGTTAAAGACAAGAAATATGTAGAGAAAAGCCCCCTGCTTGCACTCAAACCTGAGATTCGTGCCCAAGTCAGTCAGCTGTAATCTAAATCATAATCAAGCAAAACTAGCAAACAGCAACATGAAACCTCTGTCTTGTTGCTGTTAATGTGAATATTTTTTGTAATAATTATTTTTGACTGTTGGGTAAACCAAGCAAAGCACATTTACACTGATGTTTATGTGGATTAAAGGCAAAGGTAAAACAGTCATCCTTCAACTCGACTTTCATTTTTACAAAGTGGGATGTCATAGGGAGTGATAGTCCAGCTGGTTTTGAACTTGAACTGTGTTTTCATTTGGCACAACAATTCTTCATTGGATGTTTCAGAAGGTTAAAGCAGGAGTCCACGTTGACTCTCTTCTGCTCAGGAACGATTTCAAGCTGTGCAACCCAGAGCGTCCTCACTTGACGCTTTGCCTTTGGACTCCTCAACTGATTAAACTGCTAATTTGTAGCCGGAGTACCAGCTCTGATCACCAGCGAATATCCTCCACATGGCATTCGGGTAACTTTGAAAAAGGATGTTTGCTCTCTGTAAGTTTGAAGTCCACAGAAAGCACAGTGCATGTGGAAGCTAGATGAGGATGAAGAAGATGATCTTGATAGTCCTAACATTCACAAAGAATTAAAAAAAAACTTCCCACTGGGTTGGATGACGTCTGGAGGAGGAGTCTTTCATTAATCAAACAATTATTTAATTAAAATTAATTTGTAAAAATTAACTTGATTTAACTTTAATTGTTCAGAATATGGAATAATAATAATTCACTGCTGCCCTTCAGTCTAGGTGATTGTTTAAACCCATTCGAATAACAAATAATTAATGCAACATAGTCCTCTAGTTTTTGTAAGGCAGTTAAGGTTTCCAGTATGGTAGTGCCTTGATCCTATGTAGAGGACAGATACCCATAATCCTTTACTCTGTGTAGCCAAAGTCAAACACAATCATCAATCCTACATATGTGAGACTCCAAGCCGATGTCGACCTTGTTATCGATGACCGAAACAGCATTTTCAAATCTGTCTCGTCCCTCCAGTCAGGATTGTTCAGCTGCTGGAACGCGCTCCATCATCTAAACAACCTTGGCTCTTAGAGATCAATACTTGTGACGAACTGACTGTGTTTCAGTATCGGTCCATCAGGTTTCCGAAATTATTCAAGCTTGTTAACGGCGCTCTAGTTCTCCTTACAGCATCAGCAGGTTGGGAAAACACAGCTTTAACTGGAAAAATGAACAACACAGTTCTGATTCATCCCACTATGTGAAGCAGTGGAGCTGGAATAATTGCGTTGATCATAGCTGATGGCCACGGTCCATCTCGTTTCAAACCCTGCAAAATGCAATCAACCCTCCTATTGATCTGTGCCACGATCCCAGTGTTATTGAAGCTCGGGTGAGCAAAGAAGAGCATGGACTATTTCTGCACGTGAACAAGAACGTGGCTGTTGCTAAATAGCAAGTACGCCAAGTTCTTATTTGAGATGTTTACTCAGGAGACTTCCACATATGGGAGGAGGCAGCGCGGCCATTCTTCAACTCGAACAGCAGCGTGTCTTTTCCCCTTAATTTCACAGAGATTAATATTTAGGATGAAGTTCTATATACTACAGAAAGTTATTCTATGTCTAATTAAAGTTGTTGGAGACACTGACTCGAGTAAGTAAGTAAGTAAAACTTTATTTATATAGCACCTTTCAAGATAAAAATCACAAAGTGCTTCACAGAAGCTAAAACCTAAAAATAAAAATCAACTAAAAGCAAGTTTAAAAAGATGGGTTTTTAGCTGTTTTTTAAAAGCGACCACTGAGTCCACAGATCTCAGGCTCAAAGGGAGAGAGTTCCACAATCTGGGGGCCACAGTCCCAAAAGCTTTGTCGCCTTTTGTTTTCAGCCTCGTGTGCTGGACAGCAAGCAAGCCCTGGTCACATGACCTCAGGGACCTGCTGGGAATGTATGGATGCAAAAGTTCACTTATATATGTTGGTGCTTGTCCATGCAGAGCCCTGAAAGTCAAGGTCAAAACCTTAAACTGGATTCTGAATTTAACGGGGAGCCAGTGCAGCTGAATCAGCAGGGGTGTGACATGGGAAGACTTGGAGGACGTGGTCAGAAGCTTTGCAGCGGCGTTCTGAACAACTTGCAGACGATCCAAAGAGGCTTTACATAAACAAGTAAACAAAGAATTACAGTAGTCCAGACGAGATGAAACAAATGCATGAATGACAATTTCTAATTCGGAGCGCGATACAATGGGACTCAGCTTAGGAATGTTTCTCAAGTGATAAAAACAGGAGTGAACCAAAGATTTTACATGGGCATCCAAAGTCAGAGCTACAATCATTGTACATACAAAGCGATTATCAGAACAGTGTTGGATCCTTGTAGGTAATTTATGGTTTTCATAGTAGATTAGTTGATTTTCCTAAGGTTTAAAGAATCTTTGCATAACCTTGACATGTCATGACAAATGCTATGCTTATGCTATATTGTGAATGTGCGCGTGTGTGTGTCAGGATTGATCCTAAACACACAACTATCCTTCCAAGAAATGTCCTGTTGACTGTAGTTTTACCCTGAAGGTTAATTCACAGTTTGATCAAGCAGGCTTCATGAGATGAAACTGTCTTTTTTTCTGGGTAATCTGAAGTTAAATTTTTTGTCTAATGTGGAGAATTGCTTGATACCCAGCGTAACAGCTAGCTGGCTAACAGCTAGCTTATCTGCAATGCCACTTTCTGGCCAACAGATGGCACTCTTACAAATGTCAAATTTGATTTCACTGTAATTATATCAGACGAGTGTTTGTGTCCAGTCACAGCCATCAGTGACAGCTTAACGCTCACACCAGATGTGAGGAGTAATACGTGAGCATTTCGTTTACGTAGGATAATAAACTTTTTTTATTTGAATATTTTTTATTTTTTGCTTATTTTTAAAGGAAATGTCCATGTGATTACCGTGATCATTTATAGTATTTTTCTTTATTGTTTTACATGAGGTATTGATTAAACTGAATACCAACATTTTAATTATAAGTATATGAACATACAGGACATATTTAAGAACCGAATAAATATTATCATAAATATTTTCTAAGATAACAGCAAAGTTTCCGTCCAGCTAAATCAAATTGAAATGAGAAACTTTTAATTGACCAAAGGTTATCTCAAAGTTGTGTTCATGCAGCCAACAACTTAAAATTTAATAATGACAACTCGAGTTGAAGAACAGCTCCCTCACAGGTTTACTTTCCACTCATGGAACATACAGCCATGTTCACAACTACTGTCAGCCTTCCTCTATTGTAAGTTTTGTGTTATACTTCACAGATTTGTTGACGTTACACCCTCATAACAAAAGTTATTTGTTCCAGCGCTTTTTCTTCTTTCTCTGTTGATCTGCTAATACTAGTATCCCCAGTGTGGCTGTGCCTCTATGTTTAGTTTCTCCTCCTTGGGAACAGATCAGTGGTGTTTCTGGTCGTCTCCCTCAGTGCACTGTTGGATGCGAAACAGTGAGGCAACTGGATCAGCTGGGGAGGGGGGTGTTCAGACATGCTGTGCAGCAGGATTAGGACAGTGTGAAAAAGAGAGGAAGCCTTTGTTGTGGGAGGGTGGCACTTGCATAAGAAAGATAACGGGGGTATTTCTTCAACACGTGCTGCTGTAGATCTGAGAGTACCTGAGAGGCGTCTTAATCCCAAATGTCTTTAGGTTTTATGCTGCCAGTTTCTCCAGTAATTTGAGTTTTTCGATGTAAAACTGAACTTGCTTTAGATTATTTTACAGGATTAAATTAGTGACAGGCTTTAGTTCAGTGTAAATCGCTTTAAAAGTTTAAAGATGTTAAAAACAAGTTTTTCATATTCCTCACCTCACTTGAACTTGTTATTTCTCATCAACTGCAGCTGAAAACAATTTTCAGACTAATTGATCACTCACCGTGGGACCAGTCTAACAACTGACATTAATCTGGTGTTTGACAAGATTTTTAATCTTTAATTTGAAAAAAAAAAGAGGTTTAGTCATCTTGAGATAAACATATACACATTTCTTTGCAGCCGCCTGTGTGTGTACGGCAACAGAGAACAGTGTTGAAAACAATATGCTGAAAAGCCTGTACATGTTGTTAGGTCTGCCGTGGTTCTTTTACACTGGGATTTTCCATCCATCTCTGGGGTTTATAGAGACTGGTCCAAAAAATTAGAATATATCCAGTGAGCAGCAGTGCGCTGGGAGAAAACATCTTGTTAATGTTAATGGAGAATGACCGGACTGTTTTGACCTGCTAGGAAGGAACTGCTAATGCAAATAAACACTTGTTACAACGAGGTATGCAGACAAGCATCACTGAAGGCGCAACATGTTGAACCTGAATTAAAGATGGTAATTTGGACCATTCTTAATCCTTCTCATTATTATTATTATTATTATTATTGGTTTTTTTTTTCATTTTATTTATGAACAACATCTATTTGTCTGTCTATCTATGACTAAAATGACTCTCAGCAGTGTGTTAGGAAAAAACTCCTCCTTCTTTACTGATCCCTTATCAGCAGATTCTCCCCATTTTGCCCAATCAGAGGAAATGACAGGAGCGACACGTGCTTTTTATAAGTGGATCAGCCCATTCAGTCTCAGCCTTATGTAACCCGCTCAGTGTGTGTCTGAGGAGGTGTGAGAACGCCTCGGCCTCTTGGCGCCGTCGGTCGTGCCTCATCCTCGCAGAGTCGTGCTGGTGTTTGTGGGCGAGAGCCGATGTGCAATCTGAAAATAATATTCATCTGACCGAGTCACGTAATGTTGTCATGTGGAATGTGAGTCACCTCCACCAGTGAAGTTTAAGTGAGCTTTATGTCCTGTCTCAGTATCATTCAGAGCACAGCAGACATTAGATGGGCATTTTTGAATTTTGATTTTAACCTGCTGAGATAACGATACAATGCCACTTTAAAGGTGGCACTCTGGATGTAAAAACAGTTCAAAGTGAAGATCAGAAGGAAAATGCCAATTTGTATCTAGTAGTTCAAAGTATATTTAGTTGTCTAAAACCTTGATTATCAAGTAGTTTTTTGTTTTGTTTTTTAAATCTATCCATTCTCCTCTGCTTATTCTTTTCAGGGGGGCTGGAGCCTATCCTAGCTACCATACCAGGTTGCCAGTCTGTCGTAGGGCTAACACATAGAAACAACAACCGTTCACACTCAGATTCACACCTATGGGCAATTCAGAATGACCCATTAACCTAACACCATTACCTGCATGTCTTTAAGTCTGAGAGAGTAATAGCTTTCTTCTTCCCTTTTTCCTCCTTTTTTTACCAAAAGACAATTTTTTGTTTTTGTATTTCACAACCTGATCTCAAACACTTGATCTATTCATTTTCTTTCAAAGGTCTTTTTATTAGACAAAGGTTCTAATACAATGTATACAATAACACAAAATGCTTCAGAATATTCCAAAATTTCAATCTTGTTCCCACCCTAAACCTTAAAACAACAAATAATTGGCAGCCTGATGCCCAACTAAACCAAAAAACAAACCAAAAAACAAACAGAAATAAACAAAAAACAAAAGCAAAAAACAACAAACAGACTCATAAAAGAAAAGAAAAAACAAGAGGGGGGGGGTTCCATGGACTACTCAGAAACAGTAGTTTTGGGCCTTTCAAAGAAGTCCAGAAAGGGGGTCCACAGTTTATAAAATGTATTTTTAGACCCACGAACTGTATATCTAATTTTTTCTAAATCCATACAAGACATTATATCTTTTAGCCATTGTGTGTGTGAGGGAGGAGGGGGGGGAAGAGAGTCTTTCCACTTCAGCAGTATAGCTCGCCTGGCCAGCAGTAATGAAAAGTTTAATGTTCGCAGGACTTCAGACATGGTATGGTAAAGAGATTTCCAAAAGGTGTACAGAGAAGGGCAGGACCAGTACATATGAAACAATGTACCAGGAGCACCCCCACACCTTATACAGGCTGGGTCCACCCCTGGGTATATGTATACTATTATATATGCATATACTATTATATATTGTACATATATTTATTAGTTTCAGATGTAGCCATTCTTGTATTTTGCTTGTTTACATTATTGTATTTTGCACAACTCTGTTGCTTGTGAAGCTCGCACACAAGAATTTCACTCACATGTGCTGTACCAATGTACCTGCACATGTGATGTGACAATAAAAGTGATTTGATTTGATTTGTGTGCCAGTCTATCCCTGGACCAATGCCCCCGATGAACTATCTTAAATTGGATAAGTGTATGTCGAGCACACATTGATATATTGTGAACCTGACACTTGATCTATTCAACTGGGTTAAAGTGACTTTATGACAACGGGTGAAACAAAAATTAAAAGTGGTGGTAATCGGCTCTAATGTTAGCTTGCTAGGCTAACTAGCGCATTCATTCTTGGTGTAAGCTATCTAACATATCTTTTTAAAAAAAGATGTTTATCCTAGCTTGCTAGCTTCTATTCTCTCATTGAAATGCTGGCATGAATGCTGGCTCAAGTAAAAGCTTAAAGAGGTTGAGTAACTGGTAAATAGAGTTTGCCAGTTAGCTTATGGTGAACTATTATCATGGTGAAATTAATCTAGGCCTGTCTTCTTTAGGTTTGATCTTTTGGAGTAGAAGATGGAGTTAGACTACATCCTGAGAACATTTCAATCTTCAATTGAATGCTCAAAAAGTAAGATTGGTTCCCATGAGCAGTATTTACAGTTATGAGAGTTACAGTAAAATGTTGTTATAAGTCCTGTCCATGTTGTCTATTTTGGGATAGCCCAGATTAAAACTTAATTTAGATTTTTCTCGTTTTTTGTTTTTTTTAAAATGTTTAGTATTCCAGCTTTTTTCTCAGGAATGACTGGCATCCCTTGGAAAGTAGAGTTTTGCCACCCTGCTGCTCTTGGCACTGTTTGGTCCTAATAATCTGACCTGCCTGTCACCCATGTGTATGTCTGTGATCCCCATGATTCTGCTGCCACTGGCCACATCCTCCTCTGCGCACGGTCACATTTCCACAGCAAACCCCAGCCGGTATTGATTAACATGTGCAGAGGGATGGCAGCTGCAGTGCTAGGTTATCAGTGGGACGATTGACAGTGGCGCCCTCTCTTTTCCGTCTCTTCTGTCTCTCCCGGAAGCTGACATGTAAACCGGTGACACACTCGGTCCTCCGCTGTGAGCGGCGGGAAGCTGGCAGCTCGTTCTGAGCTCATCATGAACAGGCCTGTTCTTGGCAGCTCACCCATCAGCCTGTTACCTTGGATGGCTGATGAATAACACCGAGAGACAGAGAGAGGTCTGTCTGCTTCATAGGCTCATTTTCTCAATAAACCACCGGCATTCAGACGAAGAGGGAAGAGAAGTTTTCTAGAGAGCGTGAGATGGGACAATTTTCCTCAGGTCAGTGATGTTGTTAAACTTGGGATGTATTGAATATGAACAGTGCTTTAATTTCTGTTGTCATGTGATGATGTGCTTATTACAAAAGGCTGAGAGTGTAAAATGTTGGGTGTTTTGGTCCACCACTGAGTAACTAACTAAACTAAATAAACTGAAAACTAAATAAAAAGGAAAATTAATACAGGAGAAATATAAATAGAAAATACTAGAAACAGATTCATGCCTATAATATATACATTTTTAATATCAGTTTTGGTGTATTTCATGATATATAAAATTCTATGGAGTCCTTTATTTCTTTATGTCTGAGTTTATCTGTTTTGGTCTTCCATATTTTAAATATTAAAAAACTAACAAAATTTATGAATGAATATATAAATAGACTAAAAAAGAAACAGGAAACAGGGTAAGCAATATGAAGGAGAAAAGACACACACACACACGTACACACACACACACACACACGTACATACATATATATATGTATGTACATGTGTATGTACGTGTGTGTGTGTGTGTGTGTGTGTGTACGTGTGTGTGTGTGTGTTTTCTTGTTTTGAATCATAGGAATGGTTACCAATGCAAAGAGATCTTAAAACGAGTTGGAGTGCAGTGAGTAATACATTATGAAGCTCTTATGTAACACAGCATGGTGGGAAGGCAACGGCTGTGTTTTTTTTTCTTCCCCCCCTTTTATACTCTTTCTCCTTTCTTTTTGTTTTCACTCTCCCATTTTAGTGTTTTCCTTTCAGACCTTAAACAAATCACCACATCCAAGACCTTTAAAATCTCTTATCCAAGTCAATTGTTGATTAATAACTAGAGGTGATAAATCTTTTCAAGTCTGAAATGTGACAAAAACAATCACATTTTGATGTTGCATTCATAATAAATTGCTACCACAAAAATCCATGTTTTTCAAACAATATTTATAGTTTTCTATACTTTTTGTAATTTCCCTCTATAAATTTAAATGTTCACCTCCAGGTTCAGTGTTTTCTTTACTATTATTATTATTATTATTATTATTATTATTTGTAGTGCCCGGGTTAATATGGGTTAGAAAAACTTTACTGCACCATCTTGTGGTAGCAATTGATACTGCATGAAGGTACAGCTTATATCTAGTTCAACATGAGTTGATATCTCACCCACACAACACATGGACGTCTTTAAAGTAATTTCTTCAACTTCTGTAAACTATTTTGTGGACTTTTAGAGGGTTTTAAACTGTCTTTAAACATTATATTTTATTAGTTATTCAGTGTTATGCAATTCCACTTGTTCAGTCTGTTTCTGCACATGGTTCCTCACTCTTCTCGGAGCCCTCTTCACCAACAAACACAAACACCCACTGAAACAAAAAGTTGAGGACATGACTTCACTTGATATTATAAATATTTTCAGAGTTGAAGGCATTGAGGTAGAGAGTGGTGGGTCGAAAATCTTGGGTCCCAACTGTTGAATAGAACATGTGAAATACCAATGTTGTTTCTCCATTTTTACAGCCGTAAGCTACATTCTGACTGTAATAGACAATTGTTTTTTGATCCAGAAGGAACCATGGGTTGATGAGGATCCTGGTGTTAAAATGTAGGTAAAAATGAGACATTTCATAAGCTATAACTTATTTTGAGCAGATACTGACCGCACATGGTGATATGACACTTCAAAATTTACCTTTTTGAAGGTTTCTTCACTGAATAATCTGGAAATGGATCAAACATCCAGAGCATTAACACCTGTGTCCATCCCTTTACGTCACAGCTGGCACACTTTTATTGAAACTATGATGTCGATGGTTAATGGTGGCTATAGAAACCATCTTTTCTCTTTAACATTAACATCTTTTCTCTTTAACATTAACATCTTTTGTCTTGGACATTAGTGTGTTCATTTCCTGCTAACAGGAAGTTGGATCGTGGTATTTTAAGCCCAGCCGGTGCAGCAGATCTATGAACAGTTGTTGTGATATTTCTCACCATTGCTGAAGCTTTGGCGTCAGTCACGACCGTGACACAGGCGGTCACGTTGTGTGTTGTCATTTTTGTGTTGGTGGAAGCTGTTGGGTGACACAGCAACAACTCAGATTTTTTATTTTGTCATTTTTCGCAGTTTGTGTGTAAAGTTCCTCAAGTGCGAAAATTGCTGTCGCACTTTAACGCAGCCGTATGTTCACAGTGGAAAGTCTTCGTGCTGTAAGCGACATCTCACTAGAGTTATCCCAGAGAATCAATGATTTTTAGCTTCTTTAGCTTGTCTGGAGCCACATTAGAGCACCTGAGTGTGAATTACAATGAAAATTTTCAAGTCCAGTAGGTACAGTAGTCTCATGGGTACATAACACTGCTGTTATTCAAAATCTTCCAGGATATTCTCTGTAAATATTTCCCTTTATTGTGACCCTAATCACCAAAATATTCCAATTTTCTCTCCCTCATATCCAGATATTTAAGGTTAAAATATTTAAAAGAATAAAGGATCTCATGTCATCATGAACCCGTGGAGTTAAAGATCAATCTGAGTAGTGGAGGAAAATTGGAAAATCTTAAATGCGAAGGAAAACATGACAAAAAAGTTCCTTTTCTTTGATTTTTACTGTGTCATAAAGCGGTAAGAAAGCATTCGATTTGTATGTAGTGGAGTCATTTAAGGTTTGCACGTCGAGGCCATTTTCTTCTGCTGATGCCACTTTGCACCAAATTAGTGGAAAATTTGTAACATTCATTTGAAACTTTCTATTTTTAGACATAAGTTTGAGAAACAAATCACAGAAGCTAGATGTTTGACCTCGGCTGTTTGAGCTTGTAGACATTTACACCCTCTAAACGTCCTCTCCTACTAAAGCACGTTGTTAAAAACACATGAAATCTTTGTTTTAGACGTTTTAGTCTTGTTGCACAGACCACTTTGAGCTGCTTTTAGTTGTAATTTCCAACTGAAATGAAACCAGGGAAGTGAGATTAGTCTTTACAACTTCACACAGGAAAAATACTTGTGGACAAAGATGACTTCCAAAACATCCCCATCTGGATTCTCCAAGATTTCAAGGACTTATTTAGTCCCTAGAAGAACTTGAATACTCTGCATTTTTCTCCCACGGCGAGCCAGAACACTCTCGGATATCGAGTGAAAATCTCTTTAAGAAACTTTAAAGTTGAAAATATCAGACCCTCTCCCCCTGGGCACTAAACTGTCTGCTCTGAAAAGCCCTGACTCTGATCACGAGGGAAGCAACGATAAGCTCAGTTAAATCTCATGTTCTCCAGCTGCTAATTATGGATCATAGTCAAACCATATTAGTAAATGGATTAAAAAAACAAAACAAAACATAGTTTGAGCCACATGCTGACCTCTAGCAGCAAATCACGGGAAGTGCATAGAGGGTGATGATGAAAACATGATGTTAACTTAGTGTTTATACACCAATCTGCGGTTAATCATTAGCTATTAATCATCTCTGACTGCCTTCCACAGCGTGTCTTTTCCTCCTGTCTCTCTGCCCTCCAACCAGTCGTAGCAGATGGCCTCCCTACCCTGAGCCTGGTTGTACAGGAGGTTTCTTCCTTTTTAAACGGAGTTTTTCTTTCCCACTCTTGCCAAGTGCTTGCCCCATAAGAGGGTTGTCTTATAGTTTCGGTTTTCTCTGTATTATTGAGGCGACTGTTGCTATGATTTGGTGCTATTTAAGTAGAACTTAACTGAATTGAACTGAATTAATGTGACACTATAGAATCAGGCGAGGTCATGGTGATGAAGTGATGGTTACAGACCAGACTCTAGGGCCTTGATGGCAGTTGTAGGGCGACTCCATTGGTTGCTAGCATAATTTTGTAGCTGTAGTTTGACTAGAAGTGGTGGACTTAACTGTAAATACTGCCCAGCTACTTTCTGAGCTGTAGTGAAACTGTGAAAAACAAACTGGAAATTGAGACGGTTCACCTTCAGAATAAAAGTTGCGCCTTTTGAAACTCGCAGTGCGGGGGCACAACTTTTATTTTGGAGGTGAACCATCTCCATTTTCAGTTTTCATTGCACTATAATGAGTTTTGCCACCACTTGGCTAGTAGTTAGTGAGTATTTGCAGACAAACATGAAAACTACAGGCAACCAAAATAATTTGTTAGCATGACGTCACGTGTGAAGCCTCAGTAAAAAATAAAACATCTAATTTTTAATGATAACATTAATATATTAAACTTTAGGCCCTTAAGTCTTTCTAGTCTGGATCAAGTGATGAAGTGAGTTTCTGTTTAAAATAAACAAATAAATACTTAGTTCATCCAGCTGAAAACCGCAGCTAATAATGTGAGATTTAAAAGAAAAAGCCTCATTATCAGGACTTATCTGTATCTCACTGTCACTGAAAGCATAGTGATCTCTCACTCCAGCAGTCCAGCTCTTTAAAACACTGGATTAATGCAGTAAGGCCACTATAGCTGCACGCTGTAAACATATGGCTAAGCAGGTCATCTAAGAGGCTAAGAGGTCATCTGGGTTTCTGGTTTCTTATTGGGTGAAGCCCAGCCTTCTGACAGGCTTGGAGACCTCGCCCGAGGGGATTAACAAAGCCGAGTGTGTCAATGAGTGCAAACAAACACACGTACGTGAACGCGCTGCTGACATCCAGGTATGAACCAGTAACAATGAAGCGGGCACAGATAGTCAGAGGTGGGAAAACAACAGAAGTATTTTTAAATCAGCACAACATGAGCAGATTTTATGAGTCAGAGTTATGAAACCTACACAACCCTCTGTGTACTGAGGTAGTGAGAGAAAACCGACAGGAAAATGAGGCGAGGAAGACAGAAAATCACATAAAATCAATGTCAAGTGTGTTAGATTCTTTGAAATCCTTCAATGTCAGACAAAGTACTGGATGTTTTTTTTCCCCCCACTTACAACCAAATGGTTCTAATGAATCAATCGGCTAAAAGCTAAAAAGCTTTATTTCTTCTTAAGGTTCATCCCTGCAGACTTTTCTGTCTCAGAGTTCATTAAGATGCATGAGTACAGCATGAATCCCGTCTCCTCCTCTTTAATCTTCTGACAACAGACTCCCTTTAAAAAGAAAAGAAAAGAAAAATCTGTAAACAGCTGAACTTAGGTCAGTGAATCCAGGTTAGGCTAGTTTAACTTTAGTCAGTGTCACAATAGCGTGCAGCCTGCTAACTGGATCTGAGGTTGAGGTTTTGGCGTCATAAATAACATCTCCTGCTTAAATGTTCCAATCAAGAGCATTTTTATTTCCATCTGCAGACGTTTATATTTGTGAAGGCTCTGTCGCAGGACATCCCCTCACAGAACAGAGCAGGCATCAATAACAACAGGTCCGACCAGGCGCGCGACGTTTCTCCCGTTGGTGCGGTAGCATCTAATCTCGGCGTGCCGCTTTTACTGTCTGTGGGTCTTGTTATGTTTGAAGTTTTCTGAATTTTACTTTGAGTTTCCTTGTTACTCTTTAAGATCCTCAGCTGGTGATCTTGTTACGTGGTATTCTGGATGGTAAATTGGTTATTAATATTTGATTCTTTGGTTTGGCCTAGCCTCCCTGGTGTCTTCTCGTATCTTGCGGTTATGTCGAGGCCTCTGTGTTAGGAGTCTCTCTGTCTTATTTTTTTGAGTCCTTGCTTTGAGCTTTACTTCCTGTGTCTTTGATTTCTTCAGCTGTGTCTGGTTCCCCAGGTGTTTCCACTTCCCCCTGATTGCCTTGCGTGTCTCGCTGTATATGCATTTCCTCGGTCTCTTGTTGCTCCTTGTTACATCATAGCCATTTTTCCTGTGCTGCCTGGATTTTGTTTCTTGATATATTGGACTCTGTTTTTCCTCTGATTTGTATTCATGTGTGAACTTTTAGTGGTTGCTTTTGAACTCTGCCTTTGCGTCCTGCATTTAGGATCCTCACCAGCCCCCCCCCCCCCCCCCTTTTTTTAAACTGAAAAAGAAGGTGAAATTATAATGTGAGAAAAATATATAAAAATGTTGAACATGCTATATAGACTGAAAGCAACACTGCCCTGTGTGTGAGAGGAAAAGGACTGTAGAGTAATGCATTATTAAAAGTGTGAGCTTTTTCAGTAGGACTGAAAGAGTTGCTATGTTAATAAAGTTTACCCGATTTGTAGTCAGGAAAGAAATCCGGAATAATTGCCATCTGAGTTGACAGACGATCAATATCACAGTTCCATCATTAAGACTAGAGAGAGTCTGATGGTCTATAATTCAGTATGTAATTAAATTAATGTTTAAAAGACAGTTTTAGTTTTGATTCTTTATTCTCAGCTGCAATGTCCTTCAAACATAGGCTGACATAGAGCCACCTGATGCTTGCTGTAGCTGCATGTAATGAGATCTCTCAATGCGCATTGGTAATAAAGCTTTGACTCTTCATCTGACTCTTCTTCTCCAGCTGGGATATTAAAGGATTGGTGAGGTCAAGGAAGTTACCTAAACAGGCAATAGATAATCTTGATAACTGCAACATATAAAGAGGATGCCACACCTGAGTTTGAAGTTGCTAACCTTCATTCTAAACAAACTTAAACAAAATAGACAAAGCACCAGAAATGTGAAAGAGACTAGGCTAGCAGCTCAATTGGCTACAGTACACAGAACGTCCCTTCTTAAGTTAACAGCATGAAGGAAATTAAGCTAGCAGTTAGAAAGATGAGCAAAGGAGTAGCAGCAGGGAAAAAGGATGGTGCAACAGAGAGACCAGGAAAGACGAAAACTTTAAACCCTCCTAGTATCCAAACACAGGAGTCTGAGGGACCTTTCAGGAATGGCGCCATTATTTTCCAGAGAGCTGATTGGTCAGTAGGTGGTGATTTTATACCTGCTGATCTCTAATCTCAAGCATGATCTGCTCAGGAGCAGGTTAGATTACCATGGCTTTGTACAGCAGTGAGAAGTGATGCACCTTTGTAGTACAGAAAGCCCAGAGTTAACCTTGTACTTACCTGGATAAGCCAAAGTCCTGCTTTGTAGTACAGGCCTATTTTCTACAGCAAACAGTTTGGAGGCGCGTTACCAACAAACAACCAGTTTTTGCGTTTCAGTCTCAGTACCAAGTGCTGGGAAGAAACTTGTAGTTATTAATATAATTCTCTCAAACAAAGCTCAGATATTTGCAGATCATGGCTACCTTTTAGTTATTTTCATTTAAGGAGCTCTCAGTGCAGTGAAACTGTCCCAGCAATCGTTCTTGATCGTCTGGTTTAAAATCCTCTGTGGTGGTGATCAGAAGTAAAACTATAAACACGTGTCATCGTCCAAATACTTGAGACCTGACTGTATGCGCACCCAGAAGCATTCATCCTCCACCAAGACCAAAACGATGTCTCGCGCTTTATAGAATTTCACCTGATGGCTTTTGCATAAGCCTGCTGTGAAACGGTCAGTGTGCCGTGTCTAAAACACTGAAAAACATCAGTTTGGTCACATTATTCTTGCAGGAAAAGCGGCAGGTAATGACCCAGAATCTTTTTTTTTTCTTTCTTTTAAATGTAGAAAGAAAAGAAGCTGAGCTGTAGCATAAGTGCTTGCAGCAAGCATTTCTCAGCCAGGCTGTTTATTAATAGCCATGGTTTCTTTATTCATGAGGAGGCTTCGAGTTCAGACTGATGATGTCAGCGTAGGGAACGAATCGAGCCTCTAACTCACTGATTAACAAACAGCTTTGTTATTTTTTTTGTTTGGTTGTTTTTTAAAAAACAAAAACCCAGCTTGTTTAAAGCAGGGATTGATTTCTCTGTTTGGGGACTTTTACGTGTTTCTTTTTGTCCTCCTAACACGGCTAATGGATCGACCCGCTCGCTGCGCAACAAAAGGTTACAGAAGTTTTTCATTAAATGCAGACGAGTAGGGCCTGAGCAGGCCATATGTTCAGTGTGAATTCACTGAACAGTGAACAGTGAATTCACATCAGGCTTCAGAGAGCGAGAGAATAACATCAGCCCTACTTGAGCCGCATTTAAAAAACAATGGAGAAGCACGGGGACCGGTGCAGTGTGGAGGGTGTTATATAATTATTTTTACTTATGTTTAAAAAACAAAACAAAAAAAAAACATGCACACTCACATCACATACCCAGAAAAATCTAGGTTTGAAAACATCACGAACTATGAGACTGTAGGCATCACCTATGCGCATATTTAGTGCAGCAGATAACTGAAACAGTCTTTCTAAAAGTGGATACGAGCGCCAACGTTTGCACATTTGTTACTCCCAGTAACTGTTAGATCTCTCTAAATTTCACAATTTTCATTTTTTTTTAATCTTAAGAAACGGCAGTTTTCTTTCAGGTTTTGATTTTGACTACATGTAAGTCACATTTATTATCTAAAAATATGTTTGTTATGCCGGGTAACTCATGCAACTAACCAAAACTACACGATGAAGTTTAAGGTTAGTCTGCTGTTCCTACCCTCTCCTACTTTAGGCCAAGGTAAATACATTGGAGTTTATAAAGCACTTCACTCTTCACCTAGCACCAGTGTTAGATGTGACGTGTTCCAGAGTAACATATTAGTGTAATCACATTACATTTTTTGGTAACACGGTAATGTAATGTCCTACTGAGATGGCTCACGGAGCACGAGGGCAACCTGCATCCAAGACAGAAACAACAGCGTTGAACTCTCCCATGGAGGACACTTTTGCCCAGTCTCCTTCTTACTGTTGATAAATTATTATTATTATTATTATTTTACATTATTTTTTTTGGCACCCGAATCATGAACTCTGACTTTAACTGAGGCAACTGAGGCTGTGTTGTCCACCAAGGGCCCAAGTAAACTAATATCTGAAGATTGGCGAGATGCATCCATTTTTAATCCTACAATTTCACCTGTCTGTGTATTTTTCACAGACAAAACACAAAAAAATCCATTTGGGTTCACTGAGGCTGCTCATCCTGGAGTATTGTATTTAAAATTATTTATAATTCAGAGGATGTTACACTGATGCACACTTATATCCCGAATACTCAGATTATACTCAGATCTCATTAAGAGAGCTATTAATTATTTACATTATGAGCACAGAAGTCCAATCCTCATAGTAGTTGCATGAATGGATTTATATCCTCACAACAAGGAGACACACACACACACTAATGTGTAGCAACACATTCGGGGGAATAGACTAGGCCATTGATTGGCTCTCTTACTGTTGCTATGGCAGTTTAAGCTGCTCTTCTATTGGTCAGGCTTCGGACCAGGACCCGTGTCGGCTGTCTGTCAGCATCCCACCGTTGTCATAGCGACACACAGGAAGCAGGGTGGGAGGAGGAGAACGGTGTGGTTGTTGTTGTTTTTGTTGAATCCCGCAAAAGCAGAAGAATTCCTCTGTCTGTGGTCTGTTGTGCCTTTTGTTTCTTCCATTTCCTAGAGGAGGATCACATTTAATGATGCACATTAAAAAAAAAAAAGAAACATTTTCTTTATCTGTTTCCACACACACACACACACACACACACACACACACACACACACACACACACACACACACACACACAGGCTGCAGGGTCACTGGGCAATGACCCCCTAATCCTCTGCCAAAAGATTATTATTAATATGACATGCTTGGATGAATAGGGGATAAAATAAAATCATAGGGAGTGTGTGTGCGTGAGCGTGTATGAGTGCCTGAAATCCTTTTTTTCCCCCCTTTTTTTGTGGGACTGTACTGCACATTTATTCATCATCTTCTTCCTTGCAACTGCTTCATTACGGTTCTATTAAAATGCAAATGCCCATCTGGAATCCCCCCCAAAAAAACAAAAATAAAACAGCATTCGCTTTTAGCAAGGCTGAACTTGTTTATTTAGCCATCTATCATTCATTAACCTGAAAACATACTGTCATTATTATGCCTGCTATAAAATTAAGGGTTTAATGCTGTCATGAGGCAGTGCTACTCAGTTTGCTGGCCTTAGACTGTGCTTTGAAAATTGATACGATATTTTCATATTAGTGAGTAATGAGAGAGAAAAGACGGTCAGCCTGGGGGGCAGATATGGCCTCCTCTCCCACATGAAGAGCTCTGAGAGTTTATGAGATTTTGGCTTTAGGTTTTGATGCTTGGACTGGATGTAAAATTGATGATGCGGTTGCCCTGATAATTTCGTATGAAGGTATAAGGACTTGAGAATGATAGGAAAGAAGTCTGAATATATTGATAGTATGAAGGTTAAAGTTTGCATGGCTTCATTAAATGTAGGGGAGACCGGGGATAGTTGTAACATTTTTGACATTTGTGTCTGTAAATTGAAGCTCTTTTAAGGTAGTGGATTCAAAATGTAATGCAAAGTATTTACATGTCTCTGCTATTAAATAGTGCAGCTATTTTCTCTGCAGCACAATTACCCATTGCATGGTATGGCCTCAAACACAAAGAGTGAAATGTCACAATTAACCCCATAGTCTGGGTTAGTTGTAACATATCCTGGGGTGAAATGTAACACAATGAAATAAGGGTACTAACAAAATATTAACATGTAATCTTTGTTTATTCAACACATGAATGCACTTACATCCATTTATGTAGCTTTGTGTGTGTGTGTGTGTGTGTGTGTGTGTCAGAATGCAGAAATCTAGCTTTTGAACATATTCCAACCCCCCAAAAAAGACAAATTATGGAATTTTCTGCAACTGAATATTTCATTAATTTTGGTTGGTCTTCCTTGAGTTTGGCCTCATTGGCTCAGTGGGCATTATAACCTACAACTCTTGCACCAATTTTGAACATAACAATGAAGCTGAAAAAATGTAGTTGTTCACCAGCATCGCAATTCCATTACTTTTTATCATGGCTTACCTTGGTGTGGTTTGCAAAGTGCTTCAGAAAGATGAGGAAATCTGTTTCTTGCACCCATCCTGATTTATTTCCACTACCAGTATTTCCTACTGGTCCATCTCTGACACAGAGGTCTGCATAATGTATGTGTGGGAACACAAACAGTGGAGGAATTGTGTTGCCAATGGCATTAACCGCATATACAAATGTGACCAGTGAACCTCTCTTTGCTGATGTCATTGCCTCAACTTGTTTAATATAAGTTAAAGTAATAGTGTGGTAAGTTGTAACATCTGCGTTATTGTTACAACTAACCCAGACTGTTGCTGTTACAACTGACCCAGACTCCTATAGCCATGAACTCGCTAACATTACAGCCAACGGCTAAAACATTAGCACTAAAGACCTACACAGAATATATCCCCATAGACATACAAATAACATAATTTAAGTTTGATGAGTTTAACTGCAAAGCAAATAACGCTATTAGAAATTGAAATAAAGTAGAAAAACTTACTTTTTGGCATACAAATGACTTTTTTTGGTGTTAAATTGTCTGTTTTTGACAAAATGTGCTGATTTTTCACATTTGATTGCAGAACTGAATTGGGCATGCACAGGATGAGTCACATCATTTTAAACTTAGCCCTGATTGGAGAAATTGGAAGTGTTACAACTGATCCACGTTACAACTATCCCCGGTCTCCCCTACTAAAGTTATTGTGCATAAAAAAATCAGGTGACTATAAGGTGGTCAGGTGGGAACAGTTCTCATGTTTTGCTTTTTGTCCTTTTCTGCCTCCTAATTTACAGCTTTTTGCTGTGAGCTGCTCGGTGAGAGAGCGTTGTGGACTGTGTTTGTCCAGCCTTTCCATTCCTTTTCTTTTATCATTTTTTTTTTTAAACACCTTCCCTGCGGGAAAGTGAGTAGGACAGCATGTTTACCTGCTCAGCGTTTGAAGGCAGAATCACTTAAAGCACTGCAATGTGATGGACTAGGAGGAGTTCTGGTTGTTGGTTTTTATGTATGTGTTCCTATAAATTGGAGTGGAGTTCGGAATAGTGAGAACACCAAAGCAGAAGCAGGAAGTCAAACCGGATTCTTAAAGAAAAATTTGCAGTTTATTTGAGGCCGAAGAAGAATGAAAAACAGAAGGCAACTCAGAGGAAACTGACTAGGGCTATGTCCACACGTACACGGGTATTTTTGAAAACGAAGATTTTCCGTTTTCGTTTAGAAAAAAAAATCCCGTCCACACATAAAAGCCAAAAACGAAGGAAAACGCTGCTAGGAACATGCCAAAGCAGCAGGTGGCGCTATATTACTACCTGTGTAGAAATGTTGGCCAATCAGAAGTCAATAAGTCTGGGTGGGAAAGCGTAAACAAAGATGGCGCATAGAAGCAGAACTGAGTCACATGTGTGGAGGGACAGTAACTGTGTGTGTATATGTAAGCATTTAAACACTGCAGAGAGTAAAATTAACAGTATTTTGTCTAAGTTCGCCATTGTAGAAATTCATTTCACCGAAACAGTAACGTGGCGCACAGTGTGACGTCAAAAAATGCGCACACCTTTGACACTGCGTTTTCTCCGTTTACCTCGTCCACGCGTAAACGCAAAAACTGAGTTTTTGAAAATATTCACCCTGGCAGGAGTTTTTAAAAATCTCATTTTTCAGTGATCGAAAACGCCGTTTACGTGTGGACGAAAAGCGCAAACGCATAGAAAAACCTGCATTTTCAAAAATACCCGGGTACGTGTGGACGTAGCCTAGAATTAAACTGGGAAAACTAAGATACTGAACACATGCAATTGTGAACATGGGGAAAATAGAATTGATATTACAGGTGAAGCGAAACTGAACACACTGAACCGATGAGATGAGAGACTGTCAAAATAAAACAGGAAACACACTCAGACGCAGACTAAGACACATGGGCTTGACACTGGGACCTGGGGAGAAACTGGGGTGATAGCAAGCGACACAGAGAGGACGAGAGACGTCACGGGCTGGTGAGAACACACATGGATGCACATGACAGACAGGGGAGCCAAGGATGAGACACAAGGAGGAAAACATGGAAACAACTAACACACGGCTAAGACAAGACACAGAGGGAAGGGGAGCAAGACACACAGAGGGAAAGCAAATGCAGACATAACTGGGGAAACCTTAAACTCAACAACATTAGAAGAACCAAATCTCAAACATAAAACATCTTAATAAAGCAAAGAGTAAAAAATCCCAAAGTGAACTATTGTTATAGTTTAAACCCTAAATATGTGGCATCTCAGGGCTTTAAATGCATATAAAAAACATGAAAACATAAAGCGAAACACTCAAGATAGCTACACGCGGTAAACTTTTATGATGTGGGAATGGTGGACTGCATCTGATGCAATAGGATAGGCTACTTTGAAACCTACCGCCTCTCAAAGGCATTTTTTCCAAGCTGTGTTTTTGACAGAGCAGAACATTTAACCGAATTTACTTGATTTAAATGTATTATTTATTTAGTAAATTAATTCTCAATAATTTAGCATTAAAAAGCATGGAAAAATAGATATTGCCATAAAAAATTTATGGAGGATATTTGCGGTTTCTGCAAATTTGCGAGCGTTTCTACAAACAAGAACAATCCACAAGAGACTGAGGCAGTGAACTTTGAACCGCGACTTCACGGGGGTATACTGTAGTATATAATTAATAATTGTAGGTGACACTATATAATTAGGCTAAGGGTATAATTTTCTTGTAATTCAATAGAATTCAACTTTATTTTAAAATCACAATGTAATTGTATTTACATACAAATATTGTGTAGGTGACTCGCACTAAATTATGATGATAACAAATCCAGTTTTATTTGACAAGAAACGAAGAAATAATTATACTGTAAATATATTAAAGTACTGTGTAATTAACCCCAAAAGTTGATTCTGTTCATTTGGACGTAACGTTTTCAGTGGGAGAAACGTTTCATCACTCATCCAAGTGACTTCTTCAGTCTCAGCTGACTGCAGGTTTCTCCGACCTCAGAAACAGTACATTTGCACAATAACTAAACCTTGCCCACTGAATGAACAATGGGCTGTGAGGTCAGTTCCTTGATCATTAATATGCAAATTGTCATGACCATTGATCAACAACCTGTGTAATTAAATTTAGGTATTGCACAACTTCTTGTATTTTACAAGAATGGGAACATAAATTATAATGTGAGTACTTTGAAGTAACTTGTTCAGTTTCATGGTAATTTCCCCATCTTGCATTGTAAATACGTTGTACTTTTTGTACTTGTTAACTTTATTCTAATCCAAGCACTGCAGCAAAAACTTTTAGGACAAGAGTTAATTTCCTTAAATGTGAAAGTGCTTCCACGTTATGCAGAAAAGTTCTGACACTTTACAAAATTACTTTGCCGTTCGAGGAGAGAGATCAAAGGTCAAATGCAGAGCAACAGGAGCCAGAGATAATAATGTTTTAGTACTTGGCTCCAGTCTTGAGCACTTTGTCAAACATGCCAAAGCAGTTTTCACTTCCAGTTATGTTTTTTATTTTTTTATTTTTTTATCAACCCCTTCATAACCTCAGGGAGGTAATTAATCAAATCCTGAGGGAGGAAAGTGAATGACGCAAGTGGGGGAAGGCTGGGAAAAGGAGTGGCACCCAAACCAGGTGATCGAGAGGGAGCGGACGGGAGCTAGAGGTACTGAAGGCGAGAAGGGAAACAAAGCAGGCAAGAGGAAAAGGAGAGGAGAGCTCATGAATAGGAGAGTAAAGTTCCCCAGACAGGAGTTACATAAGCACCTCTGACCCAGAAACCTTCCACAACCGGACTGAACTTGCCCTGAGATGGAGAGGACGAAAACAGCCGGAGGAGAGAGGAGGCGTGGGAAGGAGGTGAAAGAGGAGGGGATTTGTTTAACGGATGTGTACATCCTTTTACAGCAGCTGTATGTGTATTGTGAATTAAATAGTTTGTGACTTGTGCATAGGTGCATGCTTTTAGATTAGCAACACTACTATGAAGCATTTTATTAGCGTGAGAGTTATATTGACTAAAACACATGAATGAAAGGTTAGACGGGACGTGGAGGGAGCAGGCAAGGACAGACAGAGATTTGAATAATGGAGGCAGCAGGAAATGAGGTGAAAGACGAGGTGAGAGTGATTTAGAAGGAAGTCGAGGCTGGTGGTTGCTGACAGGTGTGCACAGTCAGACGCAGAGGAAAACAATAAAGAACAAACGAGGACGGGCGCGAAGAAGGACAAAGGCAAGGCGAATTTATTTACCTGAGCTTCAAACAGAGGCCTGCACTGGAATGCAGACGAGGAAAGTAAACAAAGCAGTGGCTGGTGAAGCCTTTGGGAAGATTGATCACTTAATGAAACGCAATGAATCACTGCATTGTTACAGATAAACAAATATAAACCGATAATGTATGAGGATGCTTATAGAGGTTGTACAGGCAGAGCTGAGGTCGCTTGAATGGATAAGAATGCTTAGATCCAGCCTGCTTGCAGCACATGTATATTGTATCAGCTCAGTCAATTCAAGTAGTTTGGGCAGAAAACATCAGTAGTTCTGGGTTTGGACTCCCTTTTATCTTCAGAGATTCTCTAATTCTTCATCGGATGGATTCAACAAGGTGCTGGAACCATTGCTCAGAGATTTTGCTCCATGTTGAAATGATGGCATCATATAGTTGGTGCTCATTCAAGATGATAATCTCCCTCTCCCCCACATCCTAAAATCCTGTCTTGGACTGAGATCTAGTGACCGTGGAGGCCATTTGAGTTTGAGATGATCTGAGCTGGAAGCTGATTAGCTATTTAAATACGTCTGCCCGGTGAAGAAGCTGGTGAGTGTTTATATCACACAGCTTTTTTTTTTTTTTTTTAAATTCTTGCCATGCCAGTGAACCAGTTTCTTTAAACAGCTACTAGAAATTGCAAGAGAAGTAGGTTAATGACAAATTTGTCAAACACAAGCTCACAGCGTTACTTGCTCAACTGAAGGGATCTCCTGTCCTGTTCTTTGCTTACATTTTTGTCTGTCTTAGAGACTGTGGTGCCTCTGAAGAGTGCTGCATGAATAAATAAATATAGCTTGTTCAGTTAAGTTGGCAGCCTGCTACAGCAGATTGTAAAAGGCTGTCGTAAAAGGAAACAGAACAAACATCAAATGGATTGAAGTCAAGTAAGGATACTCAAAATTCCAGGTAACAAAACGCGTAAACCAACAGATGAAAGATTTGGGTCATGCAGAATTAGCGGCCATCAACACAGAGCACAGAGTTGTAGACATTCGGGTGAACAATGTGGGTTTTGAACACCTATTAGAAATGGAACTTATATGTCAGACTGGGAAATCACGCTGTTAAAAATAGGACTATTTGAGACTGACTCGCTGGAAAACAACCATTAAAAAAACGTGTTGGCTAAGTTTCACAGCATATTGTGCATCTTCATACCCTCTTGGGTTTGTATTACTGTTTTCAATAATGCATTTATGCATCATATCAGTTTTAAAACCTTTAAGGGTGGTTTCACAGCTAGTGCAGACCTCCATTTGGTGGGCTCTACAGTGCTTAACTTCAACTCTTATATTGTTGCCTTATCCCTTTTCTTCTTCTCTATCCGCAGGTAAAACCATGGACCTGGACAGTGCTCCATAACCTCGCTTGCCCCTCACCTCCCTCCTGATCACCTTTTCTCCTCCTCAATTTGTCCTCCTTCCCCTTCCTTTTCTCTACTACCTGTTCACGATGACAACCACACTGGAGACGATGCTGGCACAGCCTGACCTGGAGCTGGGCCCTGATCGGATGGACGGCTGCGAGGCCGCTCGTGGGCATTACAAAGTGGTTCCCTCCGTTGTCTGCTCGATGTGTTGTCTCTTTGGCATCATTTACTGTTTCTTTGGTGAGTTGAACAGGTGATGTTAATGCAGCAGCAGCAGTTGTTCTTTGTTCTATTTAAGACCTGTTGTTGAGGTCATGTGTTTCTGGCTCTTTTTTTTTCAGGATATCGCTGCTTCAAGGCGGTTATGTTCCTTACGGGCCTGATGTTCGGCTCCGTCGTTATCTTTATGCTCTGCTACAAGGAGCGCGTGCTGGACACCCAGCTGAGCGTGGAGGCCTCAGTGGGCATTGGCCTGGGCATCGGGACGCTCTGCGGCCTGGTCACCATGCTGGTTCGGAGCGTGGGCCTCTTCATGGTGGGCCTGCTGCTTGGCCTGCTGGTGGCCGTGGCTACCCTGGTCGGCATGGAGGAGCTTTCTGACAGCCCGCCGCGCTCTGTCTGGGTGCCCCTGGGCGTGCTGCTTGGCCTGGGCATGCTGTTTGCTGTGCTCACCCTGCAGTGGCAGCGTCTGTTTACAACGCTGTCTACAGCGGTGTTCGGGGCAGCCGTCATCACGGTGGCTTTGGACTACTTCGTGGAGCTCTTTGCCCTTGTGCTCTACATGTATGAACGGATTAAAGCAGAGTCTGGAAAGCCTGTGTGCTGGATGACATGGGTGGTCCTCGGAGTGTGGCCTGCCCTCACCCTGCTGGGTGTCGTGGTCCAGTGGAAGGTGACCGCTGAAGGATACTCCCATACCAAGGGTGAGGAAAGCTGGTTCCAGTGTATATTTGTGGTGCTTGGCTCTGGTTTGCTGCTGACTGTAGCAGTTCACCATTTTTCTTCCTAGAAGACATACCTGTAGGAATGAGTCTAAAGGAGAGCAGGGGGTTCATTCCAGTATATTTATTTAAAAGATTTATATACTAATTATTTAGCACATATAGATTTATAAAGCAAAATATAAATCTTACCTTTAAATTATGATATAATCTTATAGATTATGGTGGCAATAAATACAATAATGTATCTTTTGTTGTGGGTTTGCAATGTATATTATACATTATATATATATATATATATATATATATATATATATATATATATATATATATATATATATATATATATATATATATATATATTATTAGGGGTGCAACGATACACAAAATTCACGGTTCGGTTCGATACTTTGGTGTCACGGTTCGATATTTTTTCGATACAAAATAAAATGTTCATGCCTTTTTAATTTGTCATTTATTAAAATTATAAATATATATTTTAACTCAAAAGTACAGTTTTTAAATTTAACCCTAACCCTTGTGCGTGTTTTTTATTTTGACAGCGAATGCGCACCTGCGGACCACTTATGTGCAGCCCTGGTTATTTAGCTCGTCATATTGCAGCCACAGAAATTCTTTTGTCCATGAAACCATAAAGCTGCACTTTCTTTTTGCCTTATAGTCTGATTTGTCATAACTTCTCCGTTTTGTGGTAAGCTTTTCTTTGGCTGTCACTTCTTCACCCCGACCTGTCTTATTTGGCTCAGCAGAACTGAAATGCTTTTACACGCACTCACATAAGCTCAGCGATTCTCTGCACGATCAACCTCTCATATGTTTAAGCTGCGGGAGATTTCACTTGTCATGTTTGCATAGTAAGCTAACGATTAATAAGACGATGTCAGAGGAATTGGTGCACAAATTATCATCACTCACAGATCAGTGCTGTCGCTCTCTATACACAGTTCGCACGATTGCAAAGTGAAAGCAAAAAAACAAGCGCAAATTCAAACGCGACTTCAATATGTCACATATTGACAGCGGCTCACCGATGCCAATGACATAATTACCCAGCTACATTTCTGAAAGAATGCAAAAGCATTGACATATATTTTTCCTTCCTACAATAGCCCGACGGGCAGGGAAGAGATAGATTTTGGTAGCCCGACTGAAAAAATCGCTAGCTCCGGGACGTCGGGCTAGCGATATTGCAAGCCCTGTATCTGATTGAGGAATCACTCATCTTTGGAAAAGAGAGTTTATTACAGAGAAATGGCTCTTTCCAAAATAAAAGCTATACTATCCGCTTCTTCTGGGCTATATTCTCAGCAGCATAAGGAGAATCATGTGCTAACAGCTGTCTAAATGACTCGGCTAAAGTTAGTAGCATGCTTGTTGTTTTTGTCTTTGCACTAGGATGATGTCGGCGTAAATGTGCAGTCATATTCGTTGTGTTCCCACTAGTGCTTTCAGGTTAATCTCGTTGAAATGACCTTAACGCCACAACACGGCAAATCTCCGTTAACGAGCTACCGCCGATCGCCCCGTGCATGGGGCTAGACGGCCAACACGTTAACGAGCTAACTGCGCTAACACACTAGTTCCCACCCATGTAATTGAGCATTGCACGGCACATCCAACATACTGTTTTACTTTAGTCCATGACTCGCTTACCTTCAGGGTCATACGTCACATGAAAACCAAAATAATTCCAAACACCACATCTGAATGAGGGTGGGGGAGGTGCCCTGCGCTCTTCCTTCTGACGATGCTGTCTGTGTTGAGCGCTCAGTGGATCTGCGCTCGACAGTGCAGCCTAGGCGGAGTAGTCGAACGCAGATTCACTGAGCGCTCAACACAGACAGCATCGTCAGAAGGAAAGTTGATAAAATAAATTACAAATGTTGTATTGTTCGATACATATGCGTACCGAACCGAAAGTACTGTATCGAACGGTTCAATATCAATACGAATATCGTTGCACCCCTAATATATATATATATATACACACGGGATTATAAGGGGCACTGTCGATTTTCAGAAAAATCAAAGGATTGATTTTAAGTGTGCCGTATTTTTTTCCAAACAACACAGTAATAACGACGGCCTGCTAGCATGCTCTAACAAAAATAGTGCTTTGTTGTGTATCTGACGGATGAAAGCTAAACCAGTTCCACACCACTGAAGTTGCAGCATTTTTACAAACCAGTTCTGGTTCATCCGTTTCATTCAACGATCCACTTTCGCTCTTCTCATTCGCTGCCATGCTTTTTCCGCCATGTGTGTATGAAAACAAAGGCACTGTGCATGCGCGTTTTACCCATATTCTATCGCCATATTTCATTTTCTTGTCGTTGCCCAACATTATACCGGTATTACGGTGAACGGTATGATATGGCCCAGCCCTACCACCCATCTTGAGGAGTTTGCCCCCTCACATATACTAATGTGCTACAAACAGGACTTTAATATCACCAACCATTCCCATGTTATTACGGTGTATTCATATAAATGGCCCACCCTGTACATTAGATAAAGCTAACTCTAAAATGTGAGAATTATCTCACACCAAAACAAATGATTTAATGTTCATTTATTACATCTGAAGTCTAAACTAAATGTGTTTGGGGCATGTAAAATATAGAATTTAATTAGCTAAACCAACAATAAGTTATTTCGAGGTCCATGACAGCTATGCCAGAGTTTGGGATTTCCCCACCTGTCAAATTTTACTTTAACCCTGGCCAAGTATTACTGACCAATCAAGTTTAAGCAGGCTTTGCTTGTTTGCTTGTAAAAACTCTCTTATTAAGAGGGAAAAAGGAAAACGCATGCTGAAATTTAAACATCAATGATCTGAGGATGGTTACACTTTTTCTTAGCTTTTTAAAATTGATAAACCAAGACAGGTGAACACAACAGGAAGTCTTAACCTGGATATCCGCTGGTTACACACAAAATATTAGAGCAGCTCTGGAGCTTTTCTGCAGTGATTTGGTTCTAAATGCAGCATTTACAAATACAATAAAAGCCTGATTTTTGTTTCTCTTTAATGGAACTCCTGTATCAGCTTGTAATGTCCTGACTAGACTTCAGCAGTTTTCAGCAGAAGTATATGTTATATTCACTTCTGACAAAATGCATTAATTTAAAAAAAATTATTTGAGGGTTGAATATTTTTAAGTTGTCGTACATCTAAGTGAGAATCTCTTCAAAACTCAAATCTGATCTGATCTGAGTTCCTCAAGAGCACCCGTAAAGGTCCCCTAAGTTTTTAATAAGATGAACCTAATTTTCACATAGAAAAGTATATAGAATATAGATAGATATCAACATTGCCTCTGTTTTTAGCTTTGAAAAACAAAAAATCATCTTTCCTTATTAGCCTCCCTTTGTTCTCCTCAGTAATCATCAGCCGCCAGCAGCGGAGGATGCAGGTGATGCGCATTCGCCAGCGGGATGACCGCTACCGCAACAAGAAGAAGAAGAAGCAGCAACATGGCTCCTCTTCACACCATCAACACCAATCCAAACAACTGCACACGGAGCCCGCCTACCGCCGCAAACCCAACCCTATCCGCCGCTACGATACCGACGTCCTCTCTCCTGTGAGGACCAGTAATCATACTGTTGAATGAAAATTTTTGGCCTTGAAACAAATAGCACAGTTATTTAAAGGAAATAGTCTGTCACTGAATTCTAGAAAAAAATAGAAATCAGTGTGAAACCTTATATAACTATACTCAAGGTCATTATACAATAATAAGATGTAGACAAGACTGTCCTAATTCATATATACTAAATGCTTATCAATATCCTAAAAACAAGACTGATCAAGTACCATTGTCAGATATCTACCATTTAATTAAGTTACTTTATAGCTAGCTGGCGAACTGTCCCCTTGTGAGCTGTCACTGAAAAACGTAAACATCAGTTGTATATATATTTTTTTGTTGGTCCATTACATGATTTACTGATGGCTAAAATTTATTCTGTTTTAAAATATACACAAGTGTCATGTATTACCTAGTGAACCAATATAGCAAGCTAGCAAACTAGAATTTCCACTCGGCTCACCCTTTGCTGAAAAGAAAGTCTCTTTGAATTCTGAGGCTTTACATATCATGATAATAATAATCTGATCCAGTATCTGAACAAACCAAAAGATTTCTGTATTATGTCCGTTAGACAGACTAAAGTGAAGATTTTTGGCCATAATGCACAGCACCATCAGTGCAAACAACTCATACCAATAGTGAAGCAGGGAGATGATTTTGATTGTTTTTCAGCCAAGGACCCTGAAACCAGGCATTGTGTAGAATAAATAGGTAACAGTAGGTTATGTGACCACAGTCAAACATTGTTTTAACCAGATGATCAAATTTCCAACACATTTCAATAGCTTAGAGACAACCAATTGGGCAAGTAGTGATTTTGAAGTTATCCTGCCATTTGCTAAGACTGGCAATAAAAAGAAGGAACCAGACTAACTTTATAAACTTTTTGTTCTTTCTAGAGCTACATCCAGAGTTTTAGAGATCGGCAGGTACAGGCACAGCCCTTTCCAGGCCGGCTAGTCGGGGGCTCCCATGCCGTAGTGGAGATGGGCTATGACTGTGGATCCACAACGCCACTCACTGGAGCAGCAGGACCTTCGCTACGGGTCTAACCACTCCAGAACCTCCCAGATGCCTGAACATACCACTTACCCAGAGAGATGTACGTCTCTATAATCACACCTGTGCTAGAACAAACCATTACACACCTAAGAGGATGGAAAAAATATGTAGGGCTGGATTTACCTGAAATGCAAACACATTTGACTGTTTCCCTAAATAAATTTTGGATTATAAACCTCTTGCTGGAGCCACCAGTGTGGTGCCGAGGTTAGCTGACCTCTTTTCATCGTCCAAACGCACAAATGCATGCATGTACTTAACATCACAAAAACCGCAGCTACAATTTTAAAGATTGATGTGGAAGCCCAAAACAACCTGCTGGACTCATCCCCAACCTGTCTGCCACCATCTCAACTCAAACCAGGGATTGGAGCTTCAGTGCAAACCCTCCTCAGGTTCTAACAAAAATAATGAAGATTCGTTGTTAATAGTTTCTACCACTGATGTTACAGAAGCAAGTGGAAGTCGAATTAAAGGTCCAGTCAACATTGTCTTTAAGGGGAGGTAATGACCCTTCACAGCAAACTGAGATACTCTATTTGCTCTCTGTGCCATCCGGACTACATACATCCTCTTTGAAATGAGGAAAGATTTCGTAACTGTCACATTTAAAGAGGGGAAAACCCTTTGCCACCCTTGGTGCTGGACGACACACTACTTCAAGCGGCCAACTGCTCTGAAGGCCAGGGAATCTGTTTAAACGGGTGCCTTGCCCCTCCTTGGACTGTAAAGTTTAGCATCAGGAGAGCGGTTACTGGCAGATATCCCACCAGTGGCTTCTTCTTGCATTAAAAGTGGAAAAAAAAAATTTCAGTGAGGGGTGGTAGCCAGGGAGCTACAAAAAGCAGGGTTAAAAGACTTTTTAGAGGTGAGCTTGTTGTTTTCACAGATGTGTGGATAAATGTGGTTTTATTTACACTGGCACCTCAGAAGATCTGATTTTGCGGATTCTCAGTGCTGGAAAATATAAATCTTGCTCATTTTGTGTCCTGAACTTATTCTCTAAGAGATCAGTTTCACGTGTAAAACAGATTTCTTTTTCACTCTACCATTTACCTTTGTGTAGAACTTGGCAGAGGATGGTCAATGACAGAATAGCTGAATTTTTTTGTTTGTTATGCCATAAAAGTGAACATAAATTAAATTTCATTTGTTAGACAACTCATTTACCATAATTGAAACAGGATCAAGAAAACTAATGTTATCAGATAAAATAATCATTTATTTTCATTTAATAGCTGTATGATAATGGAGGTAACATAACTGAAGAGTGGCAGAAATTAATGCCAATGTTACATTTTTAGTTTCTTAAATATGAATAATTTAAAAAGAATTTGTTTATTCCAGTTCTCACATAGCTGTAGTCATTATTTACTGATACAATAGTGTTAAGAAAGTAAAAGCTCGATTACAAATAACGACACTAATAAAAACATGGCGGGAATTATCATTGATGTTAGCATGATAGGCTAACTAATGTCAACTTTTTAAGTAAAAACTAGTTAGCCTGCTTTACTATGGAAGGAAATTAGCCTAGCTTGCTAGCATTGACTTTTTGATTCAAATAACAGTTTATCTGCCCTGTAACCAACTTTTGAAAAGAGAGCAGATAAAGATTTAATAAGTAAATTTGAGGGTTTTTTGTTTTCTAATGTTCCTTTAACATTTACATAATATTTCAGGGTTATTATAGCTGTTTGTTTGTTTTTTTTATTTAACCTAATTTAACCTGAGCTGATTGAGAGATTGTGTTTCAGGTATTGGTTATTGTCCAGTATAATAAATTAAAAGGTTTTCTCAGTGATGGTTTAGGTATCTGTCAAACGAAATCTCAGAAATGTGCCTGTTTGCACCGTAGACAGACCCAGCTGAGGTGCTAGTGTAAACAAAGCTCACAGGTCTGAGTGACAAAATGGACTAATGGCCATAGAAACTTGTATTTAGAGCAACTCTTTCCATCATGTGCATTGACCTTCTTTATTTGGGAAAACATAACATTTTTGTCACCAGTGAAAATGTGAATACTTTGTTATTGTTGCCGCCTTTTTAAAGGAAAAGCAGACACGTGAGTGCGGAGGGGGGGTGTTTCTATTTCTCACCTGACATGCATGATCTCACCCCTCCGTCCACCCAATCCTGTGTGGCACTGAACACCCTGCACCCTTTCATGTACATCGATGTGAAATTTGTACATAAAAAAAACACAACACTTACTACCTTTTTTGGGTGGAAGTGGGATTTTTTCTCCCTTTTTTTTACCATTTGATTGTTATATTTAAACACTTTCTTTTCTTAAAAGTCACATTTAGTGGTTTCTTTCGAGTGGGATGTATTTATTTGTTTTATTTAATTATTTTCTGTAAGGAGAGTGCAATCATCACTGTAGGCCAGTAACTCCATGCTTTTATTAAACTGAATTATGACTATGATCATTAAAGCATGTGTTCCAATGGGCCTGTGTACAATAAAATGTAAAATGATTGGTCTTTTAAAGCAATGCCATGTAGGCATGAAACATAGTCTATTGTTGGCTCCCTCATTTCTTTCTTTCTGCCCTTTTCCTTAACATCTCTCATATCGCTCTTCTGATCTTTAACTTCATCTCCAGACACCTTTTATTCTTCTCCTCCTCCTCATCTGTACATTTTAGTGCCGATACGCATACACATACAATTTAGCTCATCCTTTATATACTATACTATTTGCACTATTACTGTGGTAAATGCTTATGGAAAATGGTGTGTTCGACCTTTTAAATTTAAATTGAGGAGAAAGATCTGTTTCTCTACGCTGACCAAGAGGGCGAACATCTGTTGTAAGGAGCTTCCTGTAATCAGAGGTTGTGCATCAAACTATTGTCTTTGTCATCAACCTCCATCATGCAATCCTCCTCTGTTTTTGTCATATTAACATGTGTAAAGGTGGCCTATAATTGGTGCCTCAGGAATGTCTTTTGGCCGCTATACAACTGTATTAATGTACGTACATCTGAACACTTAGGGGGCATCCAGAAGGAAGTGGTTTGTCAACTTGTCAACTAGGGACTATAACAGCTACCTTGGTTGGAATAACTGCTGGTGACACAAAATAACCAGGTCCTGACTCACCAATAAGAAAAATAGATACAGTTGATCGACATATGACTGGGTGGCAAATACGTTAAAGGGTTACCTAGGCAACTGGAGCCTAAGATATGAGTGAATTGCTCACTGTGTGGATGCTCCTTTACAGACTGTTGAGCAGCCTGAACGGGCACACTCAGTACATCTGTGATCAGGGTCGTGAACTTTCCTTTGGTTTCAGAGCTGGTGGTTTGCTATGGGCAGAATTTTGTGCCATAGTTTGCTTTTAGCAGAAACATGTCTGATCTTTCCTTTTGTTAATGTTTATTTAAGAGAATTTCACCCAATCTCTGAGGGTCTTTTTCTTTTTGTACGAGAAACTCGCCGTTTGCCATGGAAAAATATGTATTTTGTGTATGGTTGCGGCAAGTTTCACTGCTACTTGGTAAGCAGGTAAGTATTTGGGTACAAGTGGGTGACTTCCACACAAATTCTGGGCAGCTGTAGAAATCTGCTAGCCATCAAAGCAGTGCTAGGAATGTTTTTGGTGCATAGTAATTTTGTGACCAATTTCATCTTGTGCCAGTTGCTGTGAAATCAGTTGCTAAAGCCAGTCACCTGGTCAGTGACCACTTGCTAGGAAAATTCCAACTGGTATTCCAAGACCATTTGGTAATTTGTTGGGGCAAGTTCCTGGCAGTTAGTTAGTAGTATAAAATGGTAACAGACCAGCACTTCTGATTGCACTGAAGTCCTCCTGATTGCTTGGATTGCTAGCAGGTTGCCAGGCGTTTGTGTGGAAGACTGTAACCTGTCTGCAAACACTTCAGGTTTCACTACAGAGTGAAAACTACAGAGCGAGTGTCTGCAGACAAGTCACAATGATCCATGCAAACGAGAGCTGACCGCAGCAGTCTGCTAGTAATCAAAGCAATTACATGGAATTGTTGGTGTAGCATTTTCTTCATGACCAGTTTAGCCCAATTCCAGCCAGCAACTATCAGCAACCACTTGTCAACCAGTCAGGGAATACAACATTTTCCAGTGTGAATGCTCATGGAGATTTAGGCGAACAAATTATTTGAAACATTTTATTTTAATTGGAAAAAACACCAATTTAATCTTCATATAAGCTTTTAATCCAACAACCAAACAAATGTGTGTGCTCATACATACATAGGTGAGTCTGCGTGTGAGATTGTATGTCTCTGTATGTCTGACATTGAATCAGAAGTGGATGCTACATTTCTGTCATTTGATTCTCGAAGGACCTTTGCATGCTGATACTTTACATGAGGTTATCATGAAGTCCTCTCCGAGCTCTTGACACACACACGCACATATACGCTATCATTCACATTAACAATAAACAGCTATTGCTTTTCCACACACAGCACATATGTTTGACCCTTAACTGACCCCTGACCCCCTAACTGCTGCTCAGATCAGATTTTGGGGTCATCACTGTCACTCTCATCGACTTCTTCACTGACAGAGTGACCCAAACTGTCCTATCCCATAAAATGTTCTTCTATCAATCAATTAAAAGTTAACACAAGTTCATGTTAGTGCATGGTTGGCCTACTGAAAAAATCCCACCACTCAATGATCAAATAAGTTTAGAAGCACAGCTTTACAATTATACCACCAAGAAAAGACAGATTAGTGTTTTGTTTTGTTTTTTAAATTATTCTTCTTCTCTCCTGCCAGTTGTCATATTTTCTGCTGTTATATTGATGACTGGATTTACTCTGATTCGTCCTGTAGGAGAAAAACATTAGAAAGATTAAACCGACTATATCAGATTTTTATCAGATGGCTTCTCTGTCTGAATGCTTGTTAGCTATCTGAAAGCGAGTAAAGGCTCTGCCCTAAACACATAGAAACTACAACAGCACTGACAGAAAGATTAAAGTAGTTTTTATATTTATCCAGAAAAAAATAGAAATTTTATCTTGTAACAAAACTTTAAAGCTGCTGGTGTAGCGTGTTCCCAATGGTCGCTACGTGTGGATCACAAGGCATCACAGAGGCGAGTGAAGTTGTAATTTTAAAGGCTGACAACTGAGGTCAGAGGTCAAACTACCATCTACCTCTAAAGGTGACAGAAATCAGGTAAAGGGCTGGGGGCATTCTGCCACTTATTTTGGCAACATTTTCAAAAATAAGAAAAAAGGGCTGCTTCTGAAAGAAATTTGCTGTTTCATTTTGCCACTGGGGGCCATCAAAAATCACTAAAAAAAAAGTGGTCCAAGCTTAAACTTAAAGACTTCAATTTCTGAGCCTTTAGAAAAATGAGTGAATTGTGAGAAACACTGAAGTGACTAAAACTGAATCATCATTAATATCAAAATATTTTGAACAGGTTGAGATAATCTTGAAAATTGTCACACAGATGATAAATATGGGCCAATGGGGTGGAAGGATCGATCGGCTGTATCTGGTCATGCATACACAATTTTTGCCATTTGCTCATAATTTTTATTTTCAAATCCAGCTCCACAGACTAGCTTTACCTAATTCACGGATCAAAATAATCCTTTTTTATCTTGTTTGGGAACTTTTGCTGCCCATCAGTTCATACTCTGTTTGATACTATAGTCACAATAAAATAAAATAAAAACAGTGGCTATAGAGCAAAATTATTGTTAGCATGTGCAATGAACTTGTAATCTTGTGGGCTTTGAATTGGTTGCTTTAAAGATGGGGAGCAGGTGTGCAACCACTCACTGTCGGTTAGATCAACTAACATAAAAGGGCAGTAAGACTGAGTCAGTCTGTAATTTGACCAGGTTAAGGTAATAATTACCTACAATCTGTTTTTGTCTGCAAACACAGATGTTCACATTAACTATTTAGATTTAGAGTCAATTCACAATATCACAGATTTCAAACAGAAACACAGAAAATAATGTTAATAGTTGCTGTTGGACAGTGATTTAACTGCAAAATGACAAAGTTGCTCGCTCTGCAGCCTTGCTTTTATGTAGGAATATAACCCGTATACAACCAGCTGAGTTGAGTCCTCTTTTGTGTTCATCAGTGTGGACTGATTCAGACTGATATCAGCATGTTGCAGTCTTGTCTGAGAGTGCAGTCAGAGGCTGGCTGCAGGTTTTTGGAGACAGGTTGCCTGGTTGCTATAACTACTTGCAATCAGTAGCTGAATGCAAAAAGCACTTTTCAACATAATCACCAGACAACTACTTATTTTTCATAGTCTGGTGTCACTGAGCCATGAAAAAAGCTGCTTTAATTCTTCCTCTTCTTATAATTCACTTTGAAACGAAGACCTAAGAACTGTACCATTTGTTTGATGATGAATTTCTTTTCCTACATTTTCTAAAACAAAACGACCTGTCAGGATTCTTAAGAAAGAAAATTTCAAAACATAAACAACACACACACACACACACACACACACACACACACACACACACACACACACACACACACACACACACACACACACACACACACGCACGAAACTTCACAAAGAAATAAAAACATGAATAGATAAAATTAATAGTATTTTACCCCATTGTCACTGGAACCACTGTCCGGATTTGAGTCTGCAATGGAATCGGAGTGTTTAACTTTGCATGCACCCTAGCACCATCTAGTGGTAGCTGCAAACAGTACTTGTGAGCCAGTTGTAAACAGGGTGAATACAGGATGGAGGGTGGAGGTGAATACAAGATGGAACGTCATTTCTGCTCAACAATGCAACAGTCCTTTCAATCACTGCTATAAACACCACCGCTTCCTTCATGTTCTTGTTATTTTCAGTTACATCAGTAGTTCCCAAACTTTGTTTTCAGAATCAGAAAGTCTTTATTTATCCCCAAGGGCCAACTAACATACAACAGAGCACCATGATGTTGAAGATACGGACAGGGCATAAACAGGCAGTAAGAGTGAGATAATAAATACACTGAATATACAGTATATACACAGTTTTAAAATTAAAGTCACTGAAAGGTGAGTAAATAACTGTAAGCGAGTAAAGTGCCAGCAGTATAAAAAGAGTGTAGAGTAGTTTATGTTTATGGGTGTGGGAAATGGTCTTATCGGCTGGAGTTAAAGAGCTAGCCCCTCTTTGTTTTAAAAGAACCCCCCCCCCCCCAACCAAACTCCATTGCAGTTTATTTCACACTTCAAACCTTTTGTATTACAGGTTGCAATGAAATAAACTACTACCTCTTCACAGAGGAGCACTTTTGCAAATATGTGATGTCTTGATAAATTAAGCAGATACTTGAAGTTTATACAGCTACATTTTCGTCTGATGTGATGGCAATTAGATATGTATGTTAATGATTGGCGGATTCCCATGATGTATTGACTATTCTTCTTCAGTCACCTTTCTCACTCACTATGCGTTAATAGACCTCTCTGCACTGAATCATACTTGTTATTAAGCAGACAGTACAGAGTTTGAGAGTTTCACAATTATCTGATCGTATGCTCAGTCAGCCCTTCTTAATGTTTTATTTTGGTATGTTTATGCTTATCTCCAGATGGACTTGATTTTTGATGGACAAAAATCTATATTTAAACAGTAAGTTATGTGTATTTGACTCAGTGTGAATACAGTGTGATTTCACACAAATTGAGGTTTGTATGCTGGTTAAAGAGTCTTCACACCTTTGTTCTTACCTTCATCTGAATCCACATTTTTCCCTGTATTAATCCTGTGAAGACAAAAAGAAAAACGTTGAAAAATAATTTAATAAATAATATAATAATGTGATGGTAAAATGGTAAATGGCCTGTATTTGTATAGCGCTTTTCTAGTCCCTAAGGACCCCAAAGCGCTTTACACATCCAGTCATCCACCCATTCACACACACATTCACACACTGGTGATGGCAAGCTACATTGTAGCCACAGCTCTATCTATCCATAGATATAAAATCTTTAACCAGAATGATTGGATTTCATCCAGGTAAATGATTAAAAGCAACAACTTTAATGGTAGGTACTCCAGCCATGATTACAGCACTTGAATTTAACAACAATTATAAGATGAAGCAATGTAGCAGATAATAAAATCTGTCAACTTATTGAATACAATTGAAAACATCACCTTTCTTTCATTTTTTCCAGCAACTTTGCGTAATGTTCAATATCAGCCTCCAGGTCCGTGCTGTTGTTGAGTCTTTGCTCATATCCTTTTAGGTTGTTCATCAGTTTCGTCATATTCTCTTTCATTCTCCCGAACTCTGACTCTATATTCTGCATCTGTTTTATCATGCCAGGTTCAAAGGTTAATGTTTTTATTTATATAAAAAACAGTTCAATTCAGGCTCTTGGGTAGCAGAATTTATCTTTACCACAGCAGTTAATAATGATAACATATCTCCAACCTTTGACTGGTGTTTTTCAAGACTGATCCTCTTAACACGCTCCCTGATCTTTTCCAGTGTTTCCATCAGGTCTGAATTGTTATTATCGGTCTCAGTCTGGTTCTGACTCTGCAGCTCATTGATCTTCTACAGGAGAAGAGGAGACAGGTGAAGATAAACAGAGGCTTAGAGTTAGGATTTATCTATATGAGCTGTTGTCTGTACACATCACATTAATTGATTAACCTCTGTTAACATTGTTAACAGCTGGTAACAACTAAATGCATCAGAACCATTACTGAAACCATACTTAGAACAAATTTTAATCACTGTGTCAGGTTCTTTAAAATGATATTTCTAAGTGCGCTAAATTACAAAAATACATAAATTTGCCATCTTAATATCCAGCCTTAGAGTAGAATAAACCCTCTCATGGTTCTCTTTGGCAGCTCTTGATGAAGGCTAGAACAAATCTACCTACAATTCATAGATGTGATGGGTTTAATACACTTAATAATAGCTAATGTTCTGTTCTGTCCTAGTAAGCCATGGGAGTGAACCAGCACAGTGCTGTAACTGAGAACTTCAGTCTTTTATCTGTGAAGAGATTGTATAAAAACACACATCATCCTGAATATAGCATAAAAAATAAGAAGAAAAGGAGGAGTGAACCTCTTCATAGATCTCCTTCAAGAACTGAATCTCCTGCTCCAGCAGTCCAGTGCGTTTCTTCTGAAACTCACAGTCCAGCTCAGCTTTAACCTTCTCCTGCAAAATTAAAAGCATTTATTTTAATGAAATATCATTACATCATGCAGTCTAACATTATAATAGTTTAAAAAAAGCATACATATTTTAAACAACTCTCCATTTTGCTAATTTGCTAATTCCGACAACTGGACCAAATTACAGGCCAAACAAATGAAGTCCATAGGATGGCTTTGAAAAATGTGGCATTAAATTACAAACAAAGAGGGTATGAATTTTGAGCTTTGTCCTGTTTTTTGGCTGTTTACAGCCTTTTTGCTGACAAAGACATCACCCATAGTTTGCCATACAACACCAAAGTAATTAAAGGATTAAACAGAACCAAAGATCAGCTTTATATTATTTATCAATTTTTTTTCTTTTTCAGTTTTAGTATTCCATCAAACAACAGAAAACTATAGATGAACCAATTAATATTTAAAAAAAATGTTTGAGTGGGTCCATCCCTGCTAATAACAATAAAAAGATAAAATTATTGGAGATTAAAAATTACCTTTATAATCCTATCTAACTGGTCTTCTGCAATTTCTCTTCTTTTTTTCTCAGCTTCCAACCTGGACGCCAGTAAGATACACAGATGAGTTTTAGACAGAAAACCTTTGATGAGCAACTGGTTTCATTCAAGCCAGTGTACTCTTAGTGCTGGTTCTGGATAAATGGGAAGGGTTGCATAAGGAAGGGCACTGGCACAAAATATTTGTGAAATCAAACAGCAAGAATGTGATTTTTGTATTGAACTGCTGATCTGGCCTCCAGTGTGCCAACAGAGTGCCAGTGGAAACTATTCTGCTCTTGGCCAAAGACAAAAGAAGAGGAGAGGTGGAAGGCATGTTAGGAGAGAGAGATATATCACGAGACAGAACTCAGGAAATAATTTGCGGTTTTAGTTATTTAAGTCAAAAACAGTTCTACATTTACTATTTTACATGTGAGTGTTAAGTAAGAATAGGCCTATACTAGTTAATCTCCAGCAAGATGTTGACTGTTTATGGATCCAAAACAGGTTTTGAATTTATCAGTGAAAAAATAACAGTATACATAATAATAATCACATTATCAATATAAAGACTCACAAATGCCCCCTTTTGCCCCTTCCCACCTCAATGTTAAGGTTTTCTGCTCCCTGATTATTTCCTCGTTGTCTTCTTCATGCGCCATGCTCAACAGCTCCTTCATCTTCTCCTCAACTATGCCATGGATGGACTCATTGTGCTCCTGATAATTCACCTGATTATTGACCTTCTTGATGTAGGTGGCAAAGAGGCTATTCAGTAACTGCAGCTCTTTCTTCTCCATCGCCATGTTTGCAGAAGAGCACTCAGTGACTTTGTGGGAAGCAAAGCCTGGGCAGTAAGAGGATGCAGTGTGTGCTGAAGAACTCTAGGAGGAAATGCTGGAGCTCACAGAAAGCCTGGTGAGAGCTGCAACTGAAGCAGAACCTGCTTGTCGATCTATTTGTAGGTACCTCCCCCTTCGCTTTTTACCCCCTCCTCCCTGAGAAATGTCCTTCCTGATCCTCCCTCTCTCTTTCTTCCTCCTTTAGCTTATCATTTTAAATTCTTTAACATTTTTTCTTTGTGTCATCTTTTTACATCACCTTTCAATTCTCTCTTCCTCTTCTAGTATTTTCTTCAACTTCCCTTTTCACCCTATTTCTACCCCTTCCTTTTTCTCCCTCTGTTACACTCCCCCATTCTCCAGTTATTGTGCTCTTTTTCTTAACTACCTAAGAGGGTTAATTTTCTTGCAACTACTATTTTTTTGGATTATAGTTGGATACTGGAGGAAAACAAGACAAATTGTGGACCAAATAAGGCAAAACAACAATAAGCGTGTTCACAAGAAGTGCACAGAGACACTAATCACACAGGTACACCATTAGTTGTAACTAACAACAAGCATTGTAGCCTTTCGTGATATGTGCTTCAAAATATAAGTCCATCAATGCAAACATTTATTGTCAATTGATAAAAACACAAAAAATATATTTTTGGTGATTTTGGGTAGTTGGTTCCACATTGAAAATAAAATAAAAGTGAACTGCATGTATAAAATTTATGCTAAAGGGAGGGAAGGAAGGGTATGCAAGAGTCAGTAAGCAGTGACTTGGGAGTGGGACCAAGTTAGCAAATCTCCTAAGTTAAGGATCCTAAGTTAGGGTTAGGGTTAGGGTGTGTCTCCTAAGTTAAGGAGTTAAGGATCTGGAAGCAAAGCTGAACAATGGCTTAGAGTAAACCTTCACACTGAGGTTTCACTACCTCGCTACCAGTAATGGATGACTTGCCCTCTCGTTTCCACATTCTGCTTCGTCTACAGGAACCATACCAGAGGGATTGACGAGCTCTTTGAAATATTCCTTATAGTTGTATCCTCAGTTGAAGTCATCCCCACGCTTCCAGGTTAACAACAGTCTTGTTCCATGGCCTCACTGAACTCCTCCCACACCTTGGGCCTATCTCAGCTACCATAGGGCAAGAGGCGAGATAAACCCTGGACAGGTCATCAGTCTGTCACAGGGCTACCACAGAGTGACAGACAACAATTCACAATCACACATACCACCCAAAGTTTGGACCCACAAAAGAGATGATGAGAATATCCAAACTCCACTATGTGCAATATCCATCTTTTCTGGCTATAATCCACCACCTCAGGGATAATGATGCTTTCCCAAGTCAGGGCAGGAATGTAATCTGTCCAGTGTACCCCTGGTCTGGCAGTTTGACTTGCTTAAACCACTTCAATTGGATCCTTGCAATGTGGAGGAATAGACTATGAATATACTAACTTTTTCTCTTGATGAAATCATCATTGAAAAAAAACTGCATTTTGTATTTACTTGAGTTATCTTTGTCTATTTTTTAATGATCTGAAACATGTACATGTGACAAATATGTAAAAAACAAATGTGGGTTAGAATGTAGATCAACCAATAAATAGGCAGCCTGACTTTTAGGCCTGTTGTGCCTGTACAGCATCCTCCCACATATCCTGAACCAAATCACTTCTAGTTGGTGACCAGCTGACAGCTCAGCTTCTCTCTTTACCTGATAGTCTTGTCCACGGTCTGATTTATTTGAGTTCAGGGCCATGCAGAGATGTTTGAAGGGGCGGGTGCTCAAAGTTAAAAAGGGACACACAGAACCAGGCAGAATAGCAACTCCCCACATTCATCAAGAATCTAATATGGAATCACATCATACTATCACGTCCACAGGACAGATGGTATCTGATTAAATAAGTGTTATGAGATAATAAAATGCGAAGATCAGTGACAGCACTCGCATGACCCTCTTGGGGACACTCCCATAGGGCTTAAAATCTGGGACTCTGCACCAGTTGCTCTTAGAACTGAAGAATCTTCTCGGATAAGAGGTGAAACGTCTTCAAGAAACCTAAAGAAGTCCTGAAGCTTTTCTTTCCAAGCTCCTTAGATTGTTGCACAGGAAGGACTCCACATGCACACACAATTTTTTTTAAATTGCCTCATCAAAAAGGGCACTAAGGACACCCATCAGGAAAGGGGCAGGTGCTCAAGGCCCCTCCACCCCACCCCACCCCTGCACTTGCTTGTTTGAGTTCCTAACATGGATGAGTCTGCATCACACCTAGTGACAGTGAGGACCTGTTGTCCCAAAGACACAGGGAAGTAATTAACTCATCCTTCAGGTAAAACACCCGAACATACCGACAAGGCATCAGTAGTTGAGCAATTTGAAAATGAAAATGAGGAGTGTTTCCTTTTTGCTTTTTTTTGGTAGTTGAACAGCCACTCAGTTCAGAGATTTCCGACAACTGGAAAAACTAGTAAGTGCACATAGCATAGTTTCTGTCAACAGTTCTTATTCATGTGAGTGAAGTTGGCCCCCCCACCTTCTTCAAATCCAACAAAAGTGGTATCAAACGTTTGTGCTACGTTTGTGCTGGTTTGTGCTGCTAAAATTTTCGTTTGTACCGCTATCATTTTAAAGATATTATTAAAAATTTCTAGAGGTCATCAGAGGTCAACCAGCCCCCCCACATTAATGGAATCAAACAAAATTGATGTCAAATATTTGTGCTACGTTTGTGCTGGTTTGTGCTGCAAACATTTTTGTTTGTGCTGCTATCATTTTAATAATATTAATACAATAACGTCTTGATGCGTGCTTAATCATCCAGGCAAGTAAATCCCAAAAGGTTGATTCTGTTCATCTGGACATTTTCAGTGGGAGAAACGTTTCGTCACTCATCCAAGTGACTTCTTCAGTCTCAGCTGACTGCATGTTTCCCCAACCTTATAAACAGTACATAGTGAAGGAAACTAGCACCACTGAATGAACAATGTGCCGGGGGGTTAGTTCCATGATTGTTAGTATGCAAATTCTTATGACCATTGATCAATGACAACTAATCAAAGCCTACTGATCAATGGCCATGAGTACCATTCACAGAGAGTTGGGGAATGGCTACAATCACAGCATTGTAAGATGGTGAAAGATGTACCCTTGGTCCCCCCTTCTCGATTCAGAGATGGTCAGCATTCTGACAACCCGATGGACGAAGCTGTCTCTCAGTCTGCGTGTTCTGGCCCGGAGGCTCTTCAGTATCCTTCCTGATGGCAGCAAACTGAAGAAGCTGTTGGAGGGATGAGTGGAGTCACCTGTAATGGAGAGGACCTTCCAGATGAGGCAGGTGCAGTAGATCTCCTGGGGAGGGAGGCAAGAGAGGTCCCCACAATGCTCTCGGCTGCTCTCACTACCCGTTGTCATTTTTCCTGCAGAACCCAGTGCAGGAGTCATACCACACAGTGATGCAGCTGGTGAGGGTCCTCTCAATGGTGCCTCTGTAGAAGGTGCTCATAATGGGGGTTGAATCTGTTGTGCTTCTCAGTTTGCAGAGGAAGTGGAGTCGCTGTTGGTCTTCTCCACATTCAGGGACAGGTTGTTGCTGCTGTACCACTCTGCCAGATGGTTAACTTCACCCCTGTAGTAGATCTCATCATTGTTGCTGATGTGACCTACCACAGTTGTGTGTGACTGGAGCTGTGTGATGGTGTGCAGTCGTGGGTCAGCAGAGTGAAGAGAAGGGGGCTGAACACACATGCTTGAGGAGCCCCCGTATTCAGTGTTCTTGGGCTGGAGGTGTTGCTGCTGACCCGTACTGTCTGCTGTCTTCCTGTCAAGAAATCTAGCAGCCAGTTACATAGCGATGTGCTGATCCACAGCAGATCCAGTATAATCATAGTATAATCTTCACGTGCTTCATCCGAAGCACACTTTCTGTGTACTCACTACCTAATTTATAGCCAAAGTATTCACTCACTGTCTCTGTACTGTTTCGCTAGCTTAGCTTAGCTCGTAGCCGACTCGTTAGCACCATGGCTACTTCACCTGTCCCTCCTGCACTTTCTTGCTCATTGTGTCAGATGTTTAGTTACTCCTCGGCCTCCTTTAGCATTAATGATATCTGTAACAAATGTAGCATATTTGCAGCTCTGGAGGCCAGGATTACTGAATTGGAGACTTGGCTTCGCACCCTTCATTCACCCATAGCTAGCCAGGCCCCTGTAGCTGGTGCAGCCGAAGATAGCATAGCATCCAAAACACGTACAAAATATAAAACACATGCAAAATCCAAAACACGTACAAAATCCAAAACACGTGCAAAATCCAAAACACTTACAAAATCCAAAACATGTACAAAATCCAAAACACATGCAAAATACAAAACACTTACAAAATACAAAACACATGCAAAATACAAAACACTTACAAAATACAAAACACATGCAAAATACAAAAAACGTACAAAATCCAAAACATGTACAAAATCCAAAACACATGCAAAATACAAAACACGTACAAAATCCAAAACACGTGCAAAATCCAAAACACTTACAAAATCCAAAACATGTACAAAATCCAAAACACATGCAAAATACAAAACACTTACAAAATACAAAACACTTACAAAATACAAAACATGTACAAAATCCAAAACACATGCAAAATCCAAAACACTTACAAAATCCAAAACATGTACAAAATCCAAAACACATGCAAAATACAAAACACGTACAAAATCCAAAACACGTGCAAAATCCAAAACACTTACAAAATCCAAAACATGTACAAAATCCAAAACACATGCAAAATACAAAACACTTACAAAATACAAAACACTTACAAAATACAAAACACTTACAAAATACAAAACACATGCAAAATACAAAAAACGTACAAAATACAAAACATGCAAAATACAAAACACGTACAAAATACAAAACACTTACAAAATACAAAACACGTGCAAAATACAAAACACGTGCAAAATACAAAACACGTACAAAATACAAAACACGCACAAACTACAAAACACGTGCAAAATACAAAACACGTACAAAATACAAAACACTTGCAAAACCCAAAACACATGCATACCCCAAAACACATGCAAATTCCAAAACACAACGGAAGTGCTCCAGGACGCTAGGGGCAGTGTTGAGCTTTTGTTACCTAGTAACTACACAAGCCAGGAAGTACCAATGACCGGATTTGGGGTCTGCAGCCTTAAAGGCCGCATTTTAAGGCCGATTACGTCACAGCGACACGACGAAGACTGTCCCAATTCAAAGGCTGCTCTCTCTTTTTCTTTCTCTCTGATTGTGGAATAAAAGTATGAACATGTGTTTATAAGTTACACTTGTGTTTCAATCCTGCAGCTTATCACACATTTGATTTCTATGTGTGACACCTGCAAGTGTCCAGAGTGAGGACAGACTGAGGGACCCACTGCTGCACATCATCTGTGAGGCTTTGCACCCCTGATGATCCACCAGGACAAACTCAGCAGTATGTGAGGAAGAGGAGGAGGAAGAGCCAGCAGCAGCTGACAGATGGAGAGAATAGACAGACTGTTCCCTGTTTGTGAAGGACTGCTAAGAAAGTTTAACATAACTAATTGTCTGTCCTGAATCAGTCTTATTAGGTAATGTTCAAATAATTTGATCATTCCAGTGTTTTCAGTGTGGGAGAAAGTACCCAGGGCATTCAGGTTACACACTATGAAAGGAACCAACAAGTTTAATGTTCAGAAAAATAAAGTATGTATCAGCAGCAGAATGGAGCTAAAAATAAATGTTTGTTTCAGTTCTATGAAGCTTTGAGTATTTTGGATTAGTAGGACTGCTGTGTTTGTTGCATCATATTGCTGTAATTGTTTATATGCTTTATATATTCTGAGGTAAGTTGATCTATAGTGTCACATCATATTCTATAAGGATGTTATGTGTTTGTATACTTTCTGCCCAGTTTGACCCATTTAGCAGAATTCAGCCTGTTTAAGGCTCTGATATCTATTCTGTATGACTTAAAGCAGTTATGACATGGTCTGATTTTCTAACCCAATAAAGGAATGTTTAATATATCAGTCTACCCTTCATTCTATCAGAAACAGTTATCACAGCTTGTACATTTTCTTTTTACACATGTATGTAAGCATTGAGCCAAATTTAGTAATGCCAACATACTGAAGGAACAACATTTGTCTTTTATATATGATACACCTATATATGCACTGTCAATATACATTTTGAACCAGCTGCAGATGTCAGAGTAACAACTGACTGACCCCCACATAAAGTGCGTTACAGTAGTCCACAGGGGAAGAAATAAAAGCATGGATCACGGTTTCAAAGTGCTGCCTAGGAAGAAAAGATTTCACTCTTGCCAGTCGCCTTAAATGATAAATATGGACTGGTTCAACTTAAAACCAAAGGCAGTAACAACAGGTTTAAAATAAACTTCCAGGGGTTCCAAATGAAAAGAAGAGGACTCACAGGAGCCACTGGGTCCAAACACCAACAAATCTGTTTTTTTTTTCATTCAAATTTAAAAAGTTTAGAGCCAACCAAGCTTTAATGTCATAGGCATGTCAAGAGAGGTTTTATTCAGATCCCATCCTTCTGCTTCAGTGGCAAATAAATTTGGCAGTCATTCCTATATACTTGTCTTTGAGTGAAGATTTAAGGTGGTAAGACATGTAAATAACTGCAACTTGAATCTGTACTGAAGCTCAGTATTTGACACAGAGTTCATGTTCACTGCTGTAATAGCTAATAATGACTAATATAATAACCATAATATTGGCCATATTATATTTACATTACCAAAGTGATATGACTTTAGTCTCATGAACAACATTAGCCAATTGTTATTTACTAGCTAATCTTAAATGACTGTTCAGTACAGAAATGAAGCCCAACAATCATGTTTTACTGTCCTGTGGTCTCAGCCTCAGATACTTATCAAATCACACAAAGCTCTTGTAGAAACAAACAAACAAATGAAAAAAATATGTTCTCCTTCATTTCTGTCAAACAAAGTTGTATGACACGTTTCCAGCTGTTAGTATCATGGTTGCTAGGCAACCTGGGAAGCGCGACGGAGACTAGAGCCCATGTGTTTGCAACAAATTTGCCGTTTATTTTGCAAATCGAGCTCAACACTGCCCCTAGCGTCCTGGAGCACTTCCGTTGTGATTTGGAGTTTGCATGTGTTTTGGAGTTTGCATGTGTTTTGGAGTTTGCATGTGTTTTGGATTTTGTACGTGTTTTGTATTTTGCATGTGTTTTGGATTTTGTACGTGTTTTGGAGTTTGCATGTGTTTTGGATTTTGTACGTGTTTTGGATTTTGCATGTGTTTTGGATTTTGTATGTGTTTTGGAGTTTGCATGTGTTTTGGATTTTGTACGTGTTTTGGATTTTGCATGTGTTTTGGATTTTGTATGTGTTTTGGAGTTTGCATGTGTTTTGAATTTTCTACGTGTTTTAGAGTTTGCATGTGTTTTGAATTTTCTACGTGTTTTAGAGTTTGCATGTGTTTTGGATTTTGTATGTGTTTTGGAGTTTGCACGTGTTTTGAATTTTGTACGTGTTTTGTATTTTGCACGTGTTTTGGATTTTGTACCTGTTTTGGATTTTGCACGTGTTTTGGATTTTGCATGTGTTTTGGATTTTGTACGTGTTTTGGAGTTTGTACGTGTTTTGGAGTTTGCATGTGTTTTGGATTTTGTACGTGTTTTGGAGTTTGTGCGTGCTATTTGGAATTTGTAAGTGTCTTGGAGTTTGTACATGCTTTGTCTCTAGGGGCCACCGTAACAAACAACTTAAACATAAACAATTACAAAGAAAGAACAATACAGTATCCACATCTGAACCAAAGAGTAAAACAGTGAAATGTGGATTATTAAATATTAGGTCTCTCTCCTCCAAGTCTCTGTTAGTACATGACTTAATAATTGATCAACAAATTGATTTACTCTGCCTTACAGAAACCTGGTTGCAGCAGGATGATTATGTTAGTTTAAATGAATCAACACCCCCGAGTCATTCTAACTACCAGAAATCTCGAAGCACAGGCCGAGGGGGCGGTGTGGCAGCAATTTTTCACACCAGCATATTAATTAATGAAAGACCAAGACAGACTTTTAACTCATTTGAAAGCCTGATGCTTAACATTGTCCACCCCAGCTGTGAAACTCAGAAACCAGTCTTACTTGTTATCATCTATCGTCCACCTGGGCCTTACACAGAGTTTCTGTCTGATTTCTCAGACTTTATATCTAATTTAGTTCTGAGCTCAGATAAAATAATTATTGTGGGTAATTTTAACATCCATGTAGATGCTAAAAATGACAGCCTCAACATGGCATTTAGTCTGTTATTAGACTCAATTGGTTTCTCTCAAAATGTAAAAGAACCCACCCACCACTTTAATCACACTCTAGATCTTGTTTTAACATATGGCATACAAACTGAACATTTAACAGTGTTTCCTGAAAACCCTCTCCTGTCTGATCATTTCCTGATAACATTTACATTTACAATAATTGATTACACAGCAGTGGAGAGCAGACTCTATCACAGTAGATGTCTTTCTGAAAGCGCTGTAACTAAGTTTAAGAATATAATCCACCCACTGTTATCATCTTCAATGCCCTGTACCAACATAGAGCAGAGCAGCTATCTGAACGCTACCCCAACAGAGGTCGATTATCTTGTTAATAATTTCACCTCCTCACTACGTACGACTCTGGATACTGTAGCTCCTGTGAAAACTAAGGTCTCTAATCAGAAGTACCTGACTCCGTGGTATAATTCTCAAACACGTACCCTAAAGCAGATGACTCGTAATCTGGAGAGGAAATGGCGTGTCACAAATTTAGAGGATCATCATTTAGCCTGGAGAAATAGTTTGCTGCTTTATAAGAAAGCCCTCCGCAAAGCCAGAACATCTTACTATTCATCACTGATTGAAGAAAATAAGAACAACCCCAGGTTTCTCTTCAGCACTGTAGCCAGGCTGACAAAAAGTCAGAGCTCTTTTGAGCCAACAATCCCTTTAACGTTAACTAGTAATGACTTCATGAACTTCTTCACAAATAAAATTTTTATCATTAGAGAAAAAATTACCAGTAATCATCCCACAGATGTAATATTATCTACAGCTACTCTTACCATTGATGTTAAGTTAGACTCTTTTTCTGTAATTGATCTTTCTGAGTTAACTTCAATAATTACTTCCTCCAAACCATCAACGTGTCTTTTAGACCCCATTCCTACAAAACTGCTCAAAGAAGTCCTGCCATTAATTAATTCTTCGATCTTAAATATGATCAACCTATCTCTAATAATCGGCTATGTACCACAGGCCTTCAAGCTAGCTGTAGTTAAACCTTTACTCAAAAAGCCATCTCTAGACCCAGCAGTCTTAGCTAATATAGGCCAATCTCCAACCTTCCTTTCATATCAAAAATCCTTGAAAGAGTAGTTGTCAAACAGCTAACAGATCATCTGCAGAGGAATGGTTTATTTGAAGAGTTTCAGTCAGGTTTCAGAGCTCATCACAGCACAGAAACAGCTTTAGTGAAGGTTACAAATGATCTTCTTATGGCCTCTGACAGTGGACTCATCTCTGTGCTTGTCCTGCTAGACCTTAGTGCAGCATTCGACACTGTCGACCATAATATCCTATTAGAGCGATTAGAACATGCTGTAGGTATTACAGGTACTGCACTGCAGTGGTTTGTATCATATCTATCTAATAGACTCCAGTTTGTGCATGTAAATGGAGAGTCCTCTTCACACACTGAGGTTAATTATGGAGTTCCACAGGGTTCAGTGCTAGGACCAATTCTGTTTACATTATACATGCTTCCCTTAGGCAGTATCATTAGAAGACATAGCATACATTTTCACTGCTATGCAGATGACACCCAGCTCTATCTGTCCATGAAGCCAGATAACACACACCAATTAGTTAAACTGCAGGAATGTCTTAAAGACATAAAGACCTGGATGGCCGCTAACTTTCTGCTTCTTAATTCAGATAAAACTGAGGTTATTGTACTCGGCCCTGAAAAGCCTAGAAATATGGTATCTAACCAAATTCTTACTCTGGATGGCATTACCTTGGCCTCCAGTAACGCTGTGAGGAACCTTGGAGTCATTTTTGACCAGGACATGTCCTTCAATGCACATATTAAACAAATATGTAAAACTGCGTTCTTCCATTTGCGCAACATCTCTAAAATTAGAAATATCCTGTCTCAGAGTGACGCTGAAAAACTAGTTCATGCATTTATTACTTCCAGGCTGGACTACTGTAATTCATTATTATCAGGATGTCCAAAAAAACTCACTGAAAAGCCTTCAGCTAATCCAAAATGCTGCAGCAAGAGTACTGACAGGGACTAGAAAGAGAGAGCATATTTCTCCTGTTTTGGCTTCCCTTCATTAGCTTCCTGTTAAATCCAGAATTGAATTCAAAATCCTGCTCCTCACATACAAGGTCTTAAATAATCAGGCCCCATCTTATCTTAATGACCTTGTAGTACCATATCACCCTATTAGAGCACTTCGCTCTCGCTCTGCAGGCCTACTTGTTGTTCCTAGAATACTTGAAAGTAGAATGGGAGGGAGAGCCTTCAGTTTTCAGGCCCCTCTTCTGTGGAACCAGCTTCCAGTTTGGATTCGGGAGACAGACACTATCTCTACTTTTAAGATTAGGCTTAAAACTTTCCTTTTTGCTAAAGCATATAGTTAGGGCTGGACCAGGTGACCCTGAATCCTCCCTTAGTTTATGCTGCAATAGACATAGGCTGCCGGGGGATTCCCATGATGCATTGAGTTTTTCCTTTCCAGTCACCTTTCTCGCTCACTATGTATTAACAGACCTCTCTGCATTGAATCATATCTGTTATTAACCTCTGTCTCTCTTCCACAGCATGTCTTTATCCTGTCTTCCTTCTCTCACCCCAACCGGTCGCAGCAGATGGCCGCCCCTCCCTGAGCCTGGTTCTGCCGGAGGTTTCTTCCTGTTAAAAGGGAGTTTTTCCTTCCCACTGTTGCCAAAGTGCTTGCTCATAGGGGCTCATATGATTGTTGGGTTTTTCTCTGTATCTATGAAGCGCCTTGAGGCGACTTATGTTGTGATTTGGCGCTATATAAATAAAATTGAATTGAATTGAAGTCTATGAACAGCACTCTGACATATGAGTCTCTAGTGTTCAGATGTGTGAGGGCTGAATGAGGGGCAGTTGAAATTCCATCATCGGTTGAGCGTTTTGACGTGTATGCAAACTCAAATGGATCCAGGTTGGGGGAAAGAGATAATTTGATTTGATGCATGACTAACCATTCAAAGCACTTCATAATGATGGAGGTGAGTTCTTGGGTACAGTAATGATGGTGGAGGCTTTGAGGCATGTGGGAACGACGGCCTGACCCTAGTGATGTGTTAAAGATGTCTGTGAAGACATTTGTGAGTTCCACAGCATAGTACTTCAGTGCTCGTCCAAGGATGTTATCAGGACCCGGAGCTTTGCGTGTATTGATTTTGGCAAGGGATCTCTACACACTGTCTGTTGATTGTGTCACCACGGTCTGCAGAGTGGGCTTGTAGTCTGTGATGGTTTGTCTGTGAAGGTTCTCAGTCATCCAGGTCATCGTAGTCAAAGGAGCTTGCAAAGAAAAGCGTCTGGACTTCTTTAAGTTACTTGAAGACGTTTCACCTCTCATCCGAGAATCTTCTTCAGTTCTAAGTTCAAATGGTGGAGAGTCCCAGATATAAACCTAGTGGGAGTATCCCCCCACAGAGGGACAAAAGGACCCCCTGATGATCCTCTAATCGCCTGAGCCAAGGTGTGAAACTGGGTGTGGGTCCCAATCAGCCAGAGTTTCGGGTGAGTTCATTGCGAAACCTGGCCCCACCTTATCATGCGAATTCCTGAGATCAGATGGCCCAGGATGTGAGTGGGCGTTAAGGCGTCTGGGAAGGGATCTCAAAACTGGATTATAGATGGCAGAGAGTTGGTGTCTTCAACGGCTTCAAGTAACTTAAAGAAGTCCAGACGCTTTTCCTTGCAAGCTCCTTTGACTCTGTGATGGTTTGTATTCCTTGCCACTGCCTCCAAGTATTTCTGCTGTCGCTGAAGCTTTGCTGTAGCTGTAGCTGTAGCTGATGCCACGTGACAGGTTTGCCCTTGCTGTTCTTAGGCTCACCTAATTCCCGGCTCTGAAGGCTTGCATTTCTCAACCTTAGGAGCCTTTAAACCGGACCTGTGAGCCATGGTTTCTGATTGCCCCGGACAGTGATAGTCCTGGTCTCTGTGACATCATCGATGCGTTTTGGGATGTAGGCAATGACAGTTTCTGTATATTCCTGAAAGTCTGTGGTGTTGTCGTGTGTGGCAGCCTGTGGTGGAAAAGCAGTCTTGCAGTGCCTCTGACGACCCTTCTGGCCACACAAACCAGTTCGTAAGCAGGTACTGCTTACGAACTGGTTTGGTGACTTTGACCAGGGGCCTGGGGGAACCCATGGCACACCTAGGTTTCTGCCTGTACTGACCCTTATGCAAAATAGGTGGAATTAAGACACAGTTCCAAAAGCAAACACAACTGATCAGTGCTGAGAGTGGTCCTGTTGCTGAGGTTGGGATGATCCTGTAATCTCTTATGAACTACCTCCAACGCTTCCGTGACTGGGATGCAAGTGAAGACAGATGTAACATCTCTCTCTCACTGTACATGTACTGTTTATAAGATTGGGGAAACCTGCACAAACAAAATATTTTGCAGCACAAACCAGCACAAATGTTTGACATCAATTTTGTTTGATTTGAAGAAGGTGGGGAGGCCAACTTCACTCACATGTGTTTATAAGGTTGGGGAAACATGCAGTCAGCTGAGACTGGAGAAGTCACTTGGATGAGTGACGAAACATTTCTCCCAGTGAAAATGTCCAGATGAACAGAATCAACCATTTGGGATTTACTTACCTGGATGATTAAGCACGCATCAAGATGTTATTTTATTAATATTTTTAAAGTTATAGCAGCACAAACGAAAATTTCTGGTTGACCTTTTGACCTTTACATTTTCATTAATATCTTTAAAAAAGAAGCAGCACAAACAACAATCTTAGCAGCACAAACAACAATTTTAGCAGCACAAACCAGCACAAACGTAGCACAAGCATTTGATACCACTTTTGTTGGACTTCAAGAAGGTGGGGGGGGGGGGGGGGGGGGCAACTTCACTCACATCCTCAACAGATTCAATTTTGGATAATTCTTTCTTATCAGTGAATTAAATCATCATCAAAAAACTGCATTTTTTATTTACCTGGGTATTTTTGTCTATATTTTTTTTATGATCTGACAAAGAAAAAGGAATCAGGAAAAGGACAAATACTTTTTCACAGTGCTGTACATGTGGGTTAGAATGTAGATCAACTTGTAAATAGGTAGCCTGGATTTCACTTTTGGGTCACACCCAGTGACAGTCAAGACCTGTTGTCCATCCCAAAGACACGGAGAAGTAATTAACTCATCCCTCAGGGAAAAACCCAAACATACCGACAAGGCAAGACAGACTTGAGGAATTTATGAGCGCGAACCAAGAAAAACTAGTAACTGCACGTAGCTTCTGCACGTAGTTTCTGTTGGCAACACTCCTTATCTTTGTAAAAGATAAACTATAAGTTTTTTACAAGGCTGGAAAAAGAAAATGAGGAGGGGTGCTAACTAAAGTGACTTTCACTGAATTAAAGTACAAGATATCATGTTTACTTCCACTTTGTTGTCATATTATTCATTCTGTGAACAAAGAGAAACCTGTAAATAACTCATGAAAGAATAAAGTTACATTGAAACCAAGCACACCATTGTTTTTCTTGTGACAATACCAATAAGTTGCATACAACTGTCATTCACCCAGCAGTGCAAATGAAAATTAGAGCCGGTTCCTTGATCTAAAGTGTTCAGGGTGTGGTGTTTGGGGACGCTGAACCACACAGGTGCTTTCTATCATGTGATCATGCCTTACCTATTTCAGTAGGATGTCGAGACCTGATGAGAGGTGTGGTGTAGAGGTGAAATGGACAGCTGGAAAGCTGCACAAGCAGTCTGGTTTATGAAACACTTGCTAATAGAGGTTCAGTCATTTGTAAAGGTTCAGTCATTTAGTCTGGAGCGTTATGCCACAAAGTTATCTTGCAGGGTTATTTTACATGACTGGAAAAAGAAAAACAGACATGAGGAGTGGTAGTTTTCATTTTCAAACAAGCCTAACACAGATTTCGAGTCAAAAATATCGTGTTTACTTCCTTGAAAGTGTTAAATATCAACACTTCACCGAGTTCTTTTGATTCCTCAAAGGCATCTGATGGAAGAAAACACACTGCTCAGTAGATCATTTAACACTTTTATTCTCTCACAAAACACTTCTAGGAGGGAGATGCGTCCTGCGTGACACGCTGCCGCGGACCTTGAAACGGCTGTCCCATTCTAGTCTAAACAACAGCATTTCAGTAAATCTCCCCTAAAAGATGGTTCCCTGTTGTCTACTTGTACACTCAAGCGTGGGTAAAGGTCTCCATCATTCTACTACTAAAGGACATGTAGTCTAATGCCTTTATTATCAGGGCCATGTCCACTCAATACTATATGACATTTTGGTTAATATAGCACAGTGATAAGGCACTTCAGAAACTTCATTTTAACAAACTTCCACTTTCTGCCAGATAATCTGCTACCCCGTGGTTGTAGCAGACTACATAAGCTCTCTTACCCAGTGAATTTGCTGAGAGGAAGAGCATTCGGTCGAAGCTTATTTCACTTTTGGTTTTATTGCCTCCTGCTGTGAGTTTCGACTCACTTAAGTGAGTGAGAGAAGTTTCTGTGCTTGTAAGTGTTTTTATTGCAGACCCTCGTGCCGCTTCCTAGTGTAGCAGGTTGGAAAAGGCTACACGTTTATTTTTGTAAGGAAACCAAATACCCCCTCATTTTTTTGTTTATTATTGTGAATTATTTTGACATTGTTATGCATTGCCAGACCAAAGTTATATCTCATTCCAGACCATCACAGACTACAGGACCACCAAACCCTCCCCCGCATCCTCTGATGTCTCCTTCCTCAACGAGCTCAACAACTTTTATGCTCGTTTTGAGCGAGGGAACCCCACAACCACAACCAAAGCAGACATGACGCCAGACCACCAACCTATGACTCTCTCCCCCACCGATGTAGGAGCGGTGCTGAGCAGGATCAATGTCCACAAGGCTGCAGGCCCTGATGGCATCCCCGGGCGTGTTCTCAGAGCGTGTTCTGGAGAGCTTGCAGGAGTGCTCACAGACATATTCAATCTGTCCTTGGCCCACGCTGTGGTACCGGCCTGCTTCAAATCCACCTCCATCGTCCCGATACCCAAAAACTCCAACCCATCTTGCCTCAATGATTACCGCCCAGTAGCACTCACCCCCATCATCACTAAGTGCTTAGAGCGACTGGTCCTAGCACACTTCAAATCCTGTCTCCCCCCCACCCTGGACCCCCACCAATTCGCATACCGCCGGAACAGGAGCACAGAGGATGCAGTCTCCATCGCAATGCACTCTGTCCTCTCACACCTGGACAACAACAACACCTACGCCAGAATGCTGTTTATAGACTTCAGTTCAGCATTCAATACAATCCACCCCTCACAACTCATCAGGAAACTGACAGACCTGGGTATCAGTTCCCTCACCTGCAAATGGTTACTGGACTTCCTGACCAACCGCCCCCAACATGTCCGGCTGGATAACCGCTGCTCATCTACCATCACAATGAACACCGGTGTACCACAAGGCTGTGTGATGAGCCCTTTCCTCTACTCCCTCTTCACCCACGACTGCAGACCTGCTGATGGTTCCAACACCATCATTAAGTTTGCAGATGACACCACGGTGATTGGCCTCATCAGTGACAACGATGAGGCCGCCTACAGGGAGGAGGTGGATCGTCTGGCTGAGTGGTGCGACAGAAACAACCTGCTGCTTAACACCGAGAAGACCAAGGAGCTCATCGTGGACTACAGGAGGAATGCTGACCCACATCCACCCATCCACATTAAGGGGATGGCTGTGGAGCGTGTGAGCAGCTTCAAGTTCCTGGGAGTCCACATCTCCGAGGATCTCACCTGGACGACCAACTGCTCCAAGCTGGTCAAGAAGGCTCACCAGCGCCTCTTCTTCTTGAGGACTCTGAGGAAGAACCACCTGTCCTCAGACATCCTGGTGAACTTCTATCGCTGCACCATCGAGAGCATCCTGACCAACTGTATAACAGTCTGGTACGGGAACTGCTCTGCCTCGGACCGGAAGGCGTTGCAGAGTGTCGTGAAAACTGCCCAGCGCATCGCCGGAGCACCACTTCCTGCCATAAAAGACATCTACAGGAAGCGGTGTCTGAAAAGGGCTGGGAAAATCATCAAAGACCCCAGTCACCCATCACATGGACTCTTCACCCTCCTGCCCTCTGGGAGGCGCCACAGGAGCCTCCGGACTAAGACCACCAGGTACCGGAACAGCTTCTTCCCCACAGCTGTCAGACTCCTGAACTCTGCCTCCTGACATCTGACCCACGTTAAACTCATGGACTGAACATACACACACCCACAATGGACAACTGTACCGTCAAACACAATAATAACATGGACTGAACCACCACTCACAACCACTAGCACTTTATATAGCCTCTGTAGAAACTATCTACACCCTCACTTATCTTAACTGCACTACTGTATAGCTCTGTGTAAATAATCATTCTGTACATTCGATAATCTTTAATCCTACAACTGTTTACAACTTGCATAGTTCCCATTTCTGTATAGCTGTATATCCCAGATTCTGTAAAGTTATTTATTTCATATTCTGTATAGTTTTTCATATTTATATCCTGTTCATATCCTGTACATAGCTTGTACTCACTACAGCCTGTACATACTTATAGTTATAGAATATTCACAACATACTTCATACCGTGTACATTATAACATACCATAATAGACCCATTTCTGTAATATACTCACATATCTATATTATTGCTAATATATATTGTAATATATCTATATCACTAAAGCACTTCTGGATGGATGCAAACTGCATTTCGTTGCCCTGTACCTGTGCATGTGCAATGACAATAAAGTTGAATTCTATTCTTCTATTCTATTATGCTAGTAGATGGTGCTCTTGCACTGCTGTAGAACTACCAGAGAGACTCTAGCTATAGGCTCTGCGCATGCGCAGCTTAGAAATAAATGAGCTCCGGCCTTAGCAAGACGCTAACTTTGGTGTCCTCTCTATTAATCCACAGGTGCTGACAAACAAACTTTTATGTTACCGAACTGGTTCTGAATGTCATGTAAGTTGAGTAACAACTGTTCGGCCATATTTTGAGATGATTGTGATGATGTTGTTTTTAGGGGTGCAACGATACTCGTATCGATATTGAACCGTTCGATACAGTGCTTTCGGTTCGGTACGCATATGTATCGAACAATACAAAATTTTTAATTTATTTTATCAACTTTCCTTCTGACGATGCTGTCTGTGTTGAGCGCTCAGTGGATCTGCGCTCGACAGTGCAGCCTAGGCGGAGTAGTCGAACGCAGATTCACTGAGCGCAGGGCAAGCTAGCGAGACAGAAGTTAAGCTCTCCTTGCAACATGGCAAATTGAACCCGCCCCTCATTCAGATCTGGCGTTTGGAACTATTTTGGTTTTCATGTGACGTATGACCCTGAAGGTAAGCGCGTCAGGGACTAAAGTAAAACAGTATGTTGGATGTGCCACGCAATGCTCAATTACATGGGTGGGAACTAGTGTGTTAGCGCAGTTAGCTCGTTAACGTGTTGGCCGTCCAGCCCCATTAACGGGGCGATCCGGGGTAGCTCGTTAACGGAGATTTGCCGTGTTGTGGCGTTAACGTCATTTCATCGAGATTTACGCTGACAGCACTAGTGGGAACACAACGAATATGACTGCACATTTATGCTGACATCATCCTAGTGCAAAGACAAGTGGAAGCAGACAAAAACAACAAGCACGCATGCTACAAACTTTACACAAGTCATTTAGAGAGCCGTTAGCACATGATTCTCCTTATGGGGACCTGATATGTTTATTATGCTGCTGAGAATATAGCCCAGAAGAAGTGTATAGTATAGCTTTTATTTCGGAAAGAGCCATTTCTCTGTAATAAACTCTCTTTTCCAAAGATGAGTGATTCCTCAATCAGATACAGGGCTCGCAAAATCGCTAGCCCGACATCCCGGGGCTAGCGATTTTTCCAGTCGGGCTACCAAAATCTATCTCTTCCCTGCCCATCGGGCTATTGTAGGAAGGAAAAATATATGTCAATGCTTTTGCATTCTTTCGGAAATGTAGCTGGGTAATTATGTCATTGGCATCGGTGAGCCACTGTCAATATGTGACATATTGAAATCGCGTTTGAATTTGCGCTTGTTTTTTGCTTTCACTTTGCAATCGCGCAAACTGTGTATAGAGAGCGACAGCACTGATCTGTGAGTGATGATAATTTGTGCACCAATTCCTCTGACATCGTCTTATCAATCGTTAGCTTACTACGCAAACATGACAAGTGAACTCTCCCGCAGCTTACACATGTGAGAGGTTGATCGCGCAGAGAATCGCTGAGCTTATGTGAGTGCGTGTGTAAAAGCAGCAGGATTTATATTTTAGTTCTGCTGAGCCAAATAAGACAGGTCAGGGTGAAGGGTGAAGGGTGACAGCCAAAGAAAAGCTTACCACAAAACGGAAAAGTTATGACAAATCAGACTATAAGGCAAAAAGAAAGTGCAGCTTTATGGTTTCATGGACAAAAGAATTTCTGTGGCTGCAATATGACGAGCTAAATAACCGGGGCTGCACATAAGTGGTCCGCAGGTGCGCATTCGCTGTCAAAATAAAAAACGCGCACAAGATAAGAAGTTGCAATGCGTCTTTGCGTACATAAGATTTTCAGGAGGAGGACAGACATTTGTTTAGAATTCTTAAAGATGTTGAAGAAGCAAGTGTCGAGAAGGGAAATTATTTTACTGCTATTGTTAAATAATTGTCATTAGTACCATTGCATTAATAATATAATCTGGAGTTTATATTGCATTCAGGGGTAGAACAGTGTGTGTCTTTCAGAAAGGCTAAAAGTCACAGGCTGACAGGAAACAGGCTTGCAGAGAGTTTGCAGAACTCTCTGCTTATGCACACAGTTATTATGTTTAGTAGAGGTTCCTGATTAAAACATTTATTTAGTAAAAGTCATATCCATAGTTTCAGTTCGATTATTACATATACGAGAGTGGTTTCTGTCTCTCTGTCTGGTGAGGGGTCAGGAGCTAGTCGCGAGGTGAAACAGGGTGCAATTGTGGTTAACACACAGACGCACACACACACACACTCAGTTAGAGAATCATTTATAGGTGAAAGTTTAATCATGTTTTGCTGATGTTGCAAAGAGCAGTTTGTCGCAGAACTGCTGCGAGCATCCGGCAGTGACAGGATGCACCTGTTATGAAGATGGAAGACGATGTTCTTTTAAACTGTGTCAAAAGTCGTTGTGGTTTTGATTTGATCTATGTATAAAATGTGTCTGTGACGTATGAAGGGGCGTCAGTAAACAAACCCTGATGCTATAAAATATCTGTTCATGCTTTGATTAAGTCGAGGACTACTGGCTGTCTGCGTACAGAGTGTCTTCCCACGCGTGTATTCATTAAAATCATCGTTTGACTTCACCCGGCCGGATTGGTGTGGTTATTCTTCGATCACCTCTTGTACCCTTCCTCAATATTGAATCTTAACATTTGGGGGCTTCGTCCGGTTATTGAGGAGGGAGAGTTGGAGGTTTAGACGGAGAAATCCGGGGTCTTAGGTGGTCTGACGGGCAGACATGAATTCCAGTGGTCTAAGTGAGTGGGCATAAGCCGGCTTATCCAAAAGGTAAGGCACTACCTGTTGAATTATTTCCAAAGTGTGCCAAATTGGACATGATAAAATTTAAGTCTACTCACTGAAGTTACTGGTGGATGTCTGTTTTGATTTTGATGAAAATTTCATGACTTGAAGCAGTTAGAGTTCTGCTAAGAAGAAATGAAAGTAGTTAAGAGTCTGATAAGAAAAGTTTAAATACTGGGTTGAAGTCCCAAAGAAATTGAGTTAGAGTCTCAAGTAGTTTGGTAGGGTATTTGGTCATTTTGTGGGTTAAAGTCCCGGTTGGTCATTAGGTCAGACCTTGGTTGGTCATTTTGTGGGTTAGAGTCCCCATTGTCCATCAGGGTCGATCTGCCTCAGTTATACACTTGTTTTGGGTGTTGATTGTTGTTTCAAAGTATTATAAATTATTCTAGAACGGCAGTTCGAGTCTGCTAGGAAGCGCAGTGCTCAGAGGTAACGCTTGCCAATGTCAAGGACGCTTAGACATTGTCCTCGAAGAGGGATAGTCAGTTGGTCACTGTGGAGCTTGGGGCACTCCAGAATAACTAGGAGTTAGAGTCTCCTTACCGTTTGGAACGGTATCTGCGCTTTTTTGGACAGGAGAAGTTGGACTTCGGGCGTGTAACTTTAACTTAACACTTCGAGGTAAGCCTTGGCTGTGAAAGGCCAAAAATAGAGCTTCAGGTAAAGTTTGGGTTGGTTGACGCTTTTAAATTGAGTTAGGGATTTTAGAAATGAGGCCAGAAACAGTTAAAGTCTTGATACTGGTTAATTGGTCGCAAAAAACTCAGGGAGTTTATCCGCTGGGCGGTTATTTTAAATTTGTCTAAATTGGTTAGGCGCTAAAGCTGACAGATCTGACAGTAGTTGTAAATATAAGATGTCTTTGTAATATAAAATAAGAGATCTCTGTGTGAAAGGAGTCTGAGGCAATGCTGGAGCTATTTTTAGACGGTGTGTGTGTGAGTGAAAATGCAAATGAGTAAGCAGTGAACTGTTTAAGCCACAGTTGGTTTTACAAATACTGCTGCAAACATTGTTGAGTGTGTGTTTCAAATGCCATTTATGTTTATTAGAGGACTATAAATAAAGTTTTGAGTTGCCGTAGGGGATGTATAGTAATTGACTGAGTTTGGATGCAGATATATAAATATATTGAGTGCACTGTATATACTTGAGACGAACACATCACTTTCAGTAGTAACTGTTCTCCAGCATTAGTTGCTGGTGGGTTTTATTTTTTCAATCTCTTGTGTGTGCGGTGAGAATTAATGGAGGTTTCAATTTTTTGTTTGTTTGTTTTTTACTTGCTTTTTGATTATGACAAGCATGTCTAAAATACTCTTAGGAAAGTGTGTTGAGTTATATTCCTTAACTCTAGTCACAGTTTAAGTGTGAATGCGGTGACTAGAAGCTTTGACATGATGAATAAAGGTGTGAGAGGTATTTCTTGGGTGATGTAAAGTAGGACGTTTTAAAGTTTGAAAGTGTTTTTAATTTGAGAGAGGCATGAGTGATGTTATAAGAGTTTGAGTTTCTTTTTCTTTCAGTTTAAAACACATAAGTACATACACTTGGTACACCTGTTTACTCTTTGACTTTATTAAAACAGACGGTGTATTTGAGTTTGAATTTCAGTAATTGTATGTTGATATGGTAATTTAGTTTTATGTTAGGTGAAGGAGATGTCCATCTCTGCGTCTTGCAGGATCGAAAGTGAAAGTTGAAGGTTGTGATGTGAATGCTGTGAGTACTTGATTTGAATGATTCTGTGTGAGGTGTACAAAATACTAAATAATAATAACACTATGAAAGTTTATAGTAGAGTGAGTGCAAGGTGATGTGTGAACAGAGGAAGTCTGAGAGAGAAGTGTGTGCGTAGGCAAAATGCAGAGTGTGTGCGTGAAATAAGGGAGTATTGTTTTTACATCAAGGTTTAGTAGAACTAAAGTAGAACGTCACAAACAAACAAAAGAAAGTAAAATGAAGAGAGAAAATAACTGACAATTACATTATTTTGTAATGAATAGAAAACACACATACACAAAGTGCCATATGTGAAATTATTCTAGGAAAGGAGTCAGAAGTGAGATAGTTTAATATAAGATGCAATGAAGGAAGCAGCTTACATTCCTTTAATTCCCAGAGCCAGTGTGTTCCCTCCCCTGCCCACTTGGGCCCCGTATCAGGCGAGTATGGAAGGCTGGATAGCCCATGATGGGTAAGATCCCACCTCGAAACCCTGGGACAACCTAAGGCAGGCACAGTCACGATTACTCTCGGCTTCAGTAAGAAGACGGGACCTGACGGGTAAGGCCGCTGGGCTGAGGAGGTGGAAAGTGGCAAGTGGAGCCCTACCTTCTGGCTGAGGACAAGGAATGCTGCTATTTAAGGTAGGAAATCAGAATTTGGGTTAGTAAATTTGGGGAGGAGAAAATTGACTGTTTAAAGGCAAAATTATGAAGGAGTCTGACACACTGCAAAAGCACCATATGCAAATTCACACACACAAACAGAAAATGCATTAACCTTATAAAGACAAAACAAGCTCATGGAGTTTAATGCATAGACACTGATTAAACTTGGCTAAGAACACAAACATATGCAATGAAGAACAGCTTGCTATTTTGTATGAATGATACAATGGTGTGAATGTTTAATAAAATACATTTGAGTTTGTAATTGAGGAATAGAAGAAGCCATATGACGAAGGAACTTCCTGAGTGTGTGTGTGACTGTGACTTTCAGGAAGAGGAAGCATAGCAGAGACGAGAAGTGCAGATTGGGGTAGGGAATTTATAGTTTAGTGATTATATGATGTCGTAAGGGGTCTTATGCTGAATTTAAGAGTATAAGGGGGTGATTTTTGTGTGCAAATTGAGTGGTTTTAATGAGACTTTCGGTGTATTGAGGAGGTGAAATTATGTGGTGGCGAGATTTGTGTGTTTAAGGTTGTTGTGGTGATGGGTTGATTCTGTCAGGTAGGTTGTTGTTGTTATTTTTGTTTTTAATAGAGGGAGTTTTAGGAAACATGGACATGTCTAAAATTGGGCCCATTATTTTGTAACAGTGCACTTAAAGAAAACCGGTCAGGTGACTTTGTTTTGTTTTTATGAGCTAACAATCAGCTCTATTTTTCATTTCTGTTTTAAGCAGGCCTGCAACAGTGAATAACGGCGCTGAAAATTCTCGGGAAGAGCAAATATAAGGCGGCTTCCCAGATTACAATTGGCTGAGGAGAAAGCTACCTGTGGGGACTGATCAAGGTCGTAAGTCCCTGTAAAAAGGATTTTATGCGAGTCAATCCAGTCCAAAAGCATAAAGAAATATTTTCCTATGGAAAATAAAAAATGACGGAGCTCATTTTGCTGAGGGTGGAGTATCTGATCGTGCGGGAAGCTCCACTATCAGCAAATACATGGTGTGACTGCGTGTGAGTGAATGTGGGACTGTATGTGAGTGAGGATGAATTAATGTGGACAAACAATTTGTTTTTACCAGAGAAAATTTCTGTTTTGTTTTATTAGGTGGGGTTAGATTATGGGATTATAGTATATTGTTGGGAGAAGGCCAAATGCTAAAGGGGAAATATTTTTTGATGTAACTCAGTTACCATTAATTGTAGAAACACATGACTGATAACTGTTCTGTTTTAAGTTTATTTTTATGATATACATTGGATCATGAGTGGGGAAACTGAGCATTTTTAAGTTTTGTATAGTATCTTGACACATGAAATGTATCAAGATAAAGGGGGGTTTAGGGTTTAATAATTTAATTGTTTAATAATTTAGGATCATTTTAGGACCTTTTGGGTTTTTGATCATTTGGATATGGTAAAACTGAAACTGTTATTTTTAAGTTAAGGTTAAAGGATTAAAAGTGAACTTGTCACGGTTTGCGAGGCAAGCCGTGTGGAGTTGTAGAAAAGGACCCAAAAGGCGGCAGCTCTGGTGCAGGTGAATATTTATTTACAACGGTGGGCATAAAACAGCACTGGTGGAAAAACAAGAAACCGGAAAACTGGGTAAGCTAATAACACAAACCAGAAACGAGGATGCAGGGAGGTCCGGGGAAATACACACAGAGAACACAGGGAGATTACACACAGGTGGGGAACACAGGTGACACTGATAAACATAACGAGACAGGGCAGGAGTGAACACAACATTACGCATACGGACGAGAGACTGTCAAAGTAAAACAGGAAGTACACAGAGGTTCAGACAGGAGGAGAGAAAGTACGGGGAGAACACAGACATAACAGGCTGGGGGAAACATGGAATAAACACAAAGAGAGACGAGAGCTCATAAATACACAGAGGGGCACAAGGGGGTAAGAGTCACAAAGGGAAAAAACACTTAGGGAACACCACAACAGGACACCTCAGAAAACCTGGCCTAAATAAGGAGCGAAAATACAAGGAACAAAGAAGACTGGGCCAACATGGCCCAGGACCATGACAGAACTGAATCCTGTTTAGAAGATACAATGCCGGTTTTTCAAAGCTGTGAATAAATCTTAGAGGGAAAATTAGTGAGGGTTGAAGGAGTAGAACAGGTTTGATTTTTTGATCTTTAGAAGAAGTGGTTATAATGTAGGCGTACACATACAGATATTACATAGGAGGTATTTTTAGGATAAAGGGGGAGCTTATAAATAGAAATGATTTTTATACATATTGCATTTGTGCTTTTAAAGGAGTTGTGGCTCAAATTTGTCTCTGGAGGGTCACGAGCCTTTGGCTAGCGCTATGATTAGCCAATCTACTGTGAGGATAATATGAGTTCATGAAGGATTGCACACGCTTACAGACACAGAGTTAAGAAACACACATGACAGTATTGATTCCAGGCAAAAGGCCTCAAATTGATTTAGCTTTTAACTGAACTTAAAGAAGGACCAAAGAGGAAGGAAAGCATATATTTTGGTTAGGTCTGATAAACTAGAATTAGAAGGTATTGTTACATTAAAGGGAGCAAATGAAATAAAAAGGCTATACCAAAATGGGTTATAACATAGGAAATGTGAGGTTAAAATGAAGTTAACACATAGGAGTTGTTTCAAGGCAGCATTTAGCTATGATGAAATGTATACAGGAGTAATTGCTTATATGCTTAAACTTCATTGATTAAAGTGGTTGTTTTCTTTTAGAGTAGAGGAACTTGCAGCAGCGACAATTTGTGCACAGGATGTTGATGATCAGATAAGGGAAAATAGAGCGAGCAACCGGACGTGAAAGCAGGGTTTAAAGAGTTTTAAAGTGATGAGGAACGTTGAAGAATGTACATAAATACAAGTCAATAAGTTAAGAAGATAATTAGGATCAGGCTTTTGATTAAAGAGTCCCAAATAGGATAAGTTAGGGAGATGCAGGAAAAGGTGTTTTGTTTCTTTTGCAGAAGATCGATCTCGGCGACCACAGGAGGGGCGAGGATCCTGGAGATCTCGAGGTTCGAGACCACCAGAGAAGGGTCTGCGTGAGGACACAATGTATTGTGACCTCTGGTGTTCCAGAGGTCATGAGAGGGAGTGTCGAGAAGGGAAATTATTTTACTGCTATTGTTAAATAATTGTCATTAGTACCATTGCATTAATAATATAATCTGGAGTTTATATTGCATTCAGGGGTAGAACAGTGTGTGTCTTTCAGAAAGGCTAAAAGTCACAGGCTGACAGGAAACAGGCTTGCAGAGAGTTTGCAGAACTCTCTGCTTATGCACACAGTTATTATGTTTAGTAGAGGTTCCTGATTAAAACATTTATTTAGTAAAAGTCATATCCATAGTTTCAGTTCGATTATTACATATACGAGAGTGGTTTCTGTCTCTCTGTCTGGTGAGGGGTCAGGAGCTAGTCGCGAGGTGAAACAGGGTGCAATTGTGGTTAACACACAGACGCACACACACACACACTCAGTTAGAGAATCATTTATAGGTGAAAGTTTAATCATGTTTTGCTGATGTTGCAAAGAGCAGTTTGTCGCAGAACTGCTGCGAGCATCCGGCAGTGACAGGATGCACCTGTTATGAAGATGGAAGACGATGTTCTTTTAAACTGTGTCAAAAGTCGTTGTGGTTTTGATTTGATCTATGTATAAAATGTGTCTGTGACGTATGAAGGGGCGTCAGTAAACAAACCCTGATGCTATAAAATATCTGTTCATGCTTTGATTAAGTCGAGGACTACTGGCTGTCTGCGTACAGAGTGTCTTCCCACGCGTGTATTCATTAAAATCATCGTTTGACTTCACCCGGCCGGATTGGTGTGGTTATTCTTCGATCACCTCTTGTACCCTTCCTCAATATTGAATCTTAACACAAGCTCCTTTAAGCAATTACTGTGATGTTCCTCCACCTCCAAAGAAATGTCAGGAGTCCGAACCACAAAAGAAGCACGTATTCTCGGAAAAGTAGTTGCAGGAGGTGAGCTGGCTTCAAACAAATGATGAACGCACAGAAATGTGGTGCGGAATGTGCCGTGAAAATTTAATAAATGACAAATTAAAAAGGCATGAACATTTTTTTTTGTATCGAAAAAATATCGAACCGTGACACCAAAGTATCAAACCAAACTGTCAATTTTGTGTATCGATGCACCCATAGTTGTTTTGTGGTATTTTGTTGTAATGAGTATTAGTTTATCAGTTAACGCTATTACATTATATAGCACTATAAGTATATGCTCTGACAGTGGCAACCTGGGCTTCAGAAAATGTGTTGTAGTGTTTGTTTTAGTGTTAGCCAAGCAGTACTGAGTACATGTGTTAAGGGGAAAGCTGTTAGTTGGTGAAACATTTGCAGTCGTCTGCCTCCATGTTGTGTTGCGTTCAGGGGATGCCATGTTCAAAAGTAATAGGGCTTTGGAGTTGACGTCAGTGCACTGTGGGATCGCGGCGCCATGTCAGAAGGCAACAAATCAAAACAAACACACTGTGTTGGAAGCGGGACTGCCAGAACCATGCTTAAAATCAGCGCAAAAGACAAAGGGCTGTATCGCGACCGATTGCGCCCAGAAGCCAAGAGACGGTACTTGGAAAAAATAGCGTGCATCGGTAATGTGGACCCGTATGAAATAAGGCAGTGGAGTGGAAACCCAGACAGCCTACCGCTGTTGTCCTATCCCGATATCTTTGCGTACCTTGCCTGTGGAGTGTTGCGAAATCAGTTTTACCCCGGTTCTTTTTATTCCTCGAGCATCCAGAGATGGCACCGGACTCAGTAGTCATTTTCACAAAATCTTTATTCATCTTTACTCATCTTCATTTACTCATCTTTTACTCATCTTCATTTAAGCATGCACTTCTAGAAGGGAAGACGAGGCCGGTGTCCCTGTCATGGTCGGACGGTCCTTCCCGGGGCGACCTGCCTGTGTGTGTATGTGTGTGTTTCTCTCTCTCTCCTCCTCCACCCAGTGGCTGACACACCTGCACCTAATTTGCCACCCAGCTGTCACTGATCATCCTTCGTTGTGGGCTGAGGTATTTAACTGTGTGTCCGGATGGCAGTTGACGCTGGATTGTACTGGAAGCTCGGTAGTAAAGAGTGTTTGTTACTTGTAACATAGCTTTAGCCGGCTACCCTTCTCACCTGTTGTTGTCGTCACTCGTTTGTAGGAGGAAGTGATACAGAGCAGAAGGTTGGAGAGAAGGAGCCCGCTGGATTAAGCTCTCGGAGAAGAAACACACTCGGATAATCACTTGGGAGACTCACCTGCACACCACTGGGAATTTGGAGATGATCACCGTTGAATTTTTGCACTTTGCTTTGTGTTTTGAGACTGTTTTTGAGCACTGTAAATAAACGCACTGTTTGCTTCACATCCAGAGCTCCGCGACTGAGTCCGTATTTCCCCATTACCCGTGACAGAACAATCCAGCCAGCAATGGACTCAGTGGACTCAACCCCCGTCCAGCGCGAGCTCGCGCTTCAAGCTGAACGGTTGGAGCGGCATGAAAAGATGCTGCAGCATGTGGCCGAGGAGCAGTCCACGCTATTACAGGTGGTATCTGAACTGAAAGGTATGTTGCTTGCTACCCCTAGAGCACCCGTTCAACCACCAGAGCCCACTACACCACCACAACCACCAGTGGAGCTTCTAAATGTAGCAGTGGCCTGTCCCCTTCCTCCATCTCCGCCTCAGCGAGAACACACGTTACCTATACCTGAAAAATTCAGTGGAGAGTTGGACAAAAGCCGGGGATTTTTGACTCAATGCTCTCTGATTTTTAGGCAGCAGACTCGAGCTTATGCCTCTGATATCGCCAAGATCACCCTCATGGTGGAGCTCATGACCGGACGAGCACTACTCTGGGCTCAAGCAGTCCTGAGCGCCCAACCCTCCATCTCATATAGTGATTTTTTGAGCAAATTTCGGTGTGTGTTTGACAAAGGCTCTAACCCTGACAGTGCTGCTCATCGCATGTTTACTTTAAAGCAGGGCCGGCGGAGCCTGGCAGACTTCTCCGTGGACTTTTGGATCCTGGCCGAGGAGACGGGTTGGGAGGAAAAGGCGCTCCGAGGAGCATTCCTAAACAGCTTAAACGAGAATGTCAAACGTGAGTTGGCCACTAAAGAGCTTCCTAAATCGTTAAGTGCCCTGGTTAACATGTGTATCAGTCTAGACGACCATATGCGGGAGTTTGGCAGGCGGACTGGAGATGGGCGACGGTCAGTAGGGGGCATAGGAGTTCCGACTGGACTCCCCTCTCTCGAGTGGAGAGAGGAGGGAACGGACTCACCTGACCTGCCCAGAGGGTCAGTCAATGAGCTCGTCAATAGCTTCAATGCTAACATGTTAAATGTAATGGACACTATTGCTCCCATTAAGGTGAAGGTTATCTCTGGAAGGAAAAAGTCTCCATGGAGAAACTCCACACTGGTGAAAAATGAAAAAAGAGAGTGTAGGAAAGCTGAGCGCAGATGGAGAAAAACAAACCTCCAGGTTCATTATGACATTTATAAAGAGAAACTTCACAATTATAATTTACAACTGAGGAATGCAAGGAGGTCCTACTTCTCTGACATCATCACTAAAAACAGCCATAATGCTCGGGTCTTATTTTCTACAGTTGACAGGCTAACAAACCCTCCCGTGTCAGTGGCAGCTGAACTTCATTCGACCATGGCCTGCAATGACTTTGCCAAATTCTTCACTGAAAAAATCCAAAAAATTAGACAAGCAATTGGTACATCAACAGCAGATCCAGTTGACCACAACATATTACTCAAACGACTGGAGAACTGGACAGGTCTTTCAGGAACTGTACTAAACTGGTTCAAAACATACGTAGAAAACAGGAAATACTTTGTATCAATAGGTAACTTCACATCTGAGCAGACAAGTATCACATGTGGAGTTCCCCAAGGTTCCATCTTGGGACCCCTTCTGTTTAACATCTACATGCTCCCACTGGCACAGATTATAAACAACAACAAAATAAACTATCACAGCTATGCAGATGACACACAAATATATATCACAATGTCACCAGGAGACCGAGGCCCTGTACAGGCTCTTGGTAAATGCATTGAGGAAATCAATGACTGGTTGTGCCACAATTTTCTCCAGCTAAACAAAAACAAAACTGAGGTAATAGTCTTTGGCGCCAAAGAAAAACGATTACAGGTCACCAGAGAACTTCAATCTATACATCTAAAAACCACAAACCAGGCGAGAAATTTGGGTGTAGTGATGGATGCAGACCTAAACTTAGAAAAACACATTAAGACAATAACAAAGTCAGCTTACTATCACCTCAAGAATATATCAAGGATAAAAGATCTGATGTCTCAACAGGACCTGGAAAAACTAGTCCATGCATTCATCTTTAGTAGGCTTGATTACTGTAACAGCATCTTTACAGGTCTACCTAAAAAATCAGTCAGACAACTACAGCTCATTCAGAACTCTGCTGCTCGAGTCCTCACTAAGACCAAAAAAGTGGACCACATCAGTCCAGCTCTGAGGTCCTTACACTGGCTGCCTGTCCGTCAGAGGATAGACTTTAAAGTTCTGATGCTGGCCTATAAAGCTCTGAATGGTTTAGGACCAAAATACATCAATGACCTCCTGACCCAGTATGAACCATCCAGATCCCTCAGGTCATCTGGATCCGGTCTTTTATCAGTTCCCAGAGTCAGAACCAGACACGGAGAAGCTGCATTCAGCTTTTATGCTCCTTATATCTGGAACAAACTCCCAGAAAGCCTCAGATCAGCTGAAACACTCAGTTTATTTAAATCCAGGTTGAAGACTCACCTGTTCTCAGCTGCATTTGAATAAAGCACCAAATCCACACTTTAAGCTTAAATTTCAAAACTTACATTTAACTACTGATTTTATCTACTGTTCTGATTTTATCTGTTTTGATTTTATATACTGTTGTTTGTTTGTTTGTTTGTTTGTTAATTAGTTAGTTAGTTTATTTGCTTGTTTTATTCAATTTTAAATCATGCTTTTTATTTGTTCTTGTTTCTAATGTCTCTGTAAAGCACTTTGAATCACCTTGTTGTTGAATTGTGCTATACAAATAAACTTGCCTTGCCTTGCCTTGCCTTGCTGACAAGGAGCAACCCATGCAGCTGGGACGGACTAAATTCACCCGGAGCAGAAGACAACTGGTGGGTGAGTGTTTTGTGTGCGGGAAGAAGGGGCATTTCGCGGACTCCTGTCCCTCATGGCTAAAAGACTCAGCCCGTCAGTAAAGGTGGGGATACTGACGGGTGCGCCGGTGAATACATTCCTCCACCTCAGCTGCCCCGCTAAATTACGGTTTCTTTCCCGCACCCATTCTTGTGATGCACTAATAGACTCGGGAGCTGAACAAAGTTTTTTGGATGAGGCTTTGGCCCACAAGATGGGTTTGCCTGTTGTTCCTCTCCCTGAAACGCTCCAGGTGTCAGCGCTTAATGGCAGGCCTTTAGCCGCTGTCACTCACTGCACTCAAGAAATCACACTCACTCTCTCCGGCAATAACACTGAACAGATGTTCCTGTTTCTCTTCAAGGCACCTGACACACCCTTAGTTTTGGGATTCCCCTGGTTCCAGCGACACAATCCACATCCACAGATTGATTGGGCCAAGGGATGCATCGTAGGGTGGAGCACCCATTGCCATGAGCAGTGTTTACGCTCTGCTGTGCCGGGTTGCATGTCAGACGATCCTGCGGGGCCGCCCACTCGCCTCGACTTGTCAACCGTGCCAGCCGAATATCATGATCTAGGTCGAGTCTTTAGCAAAGACGGGGCCCAATCGCTGTCCCCCCATCGTCCGTACGACTGCGGGATTGATTTGCTCCCAGGCGCCCCCTTGCCCACTAGCCGACTCTACAGTATCTCGAAACATGAGCGCGAGTCTATGGAGCGCTACATTACAGACTCCCTGGCAGCAGGCATCATCCGTCCCTCCACCTCTCCCTTGGGTGCAGGCTTCTTTTTTGTTGAAAAGAAAGATGCGTCCCTACGCCCCTGCATTGACTATCGGGGACTGAACAAGATCACTATCAAAAACAAATATCCTCTACCTCTGCTCGTCTCAGCTCTTGAACTCCTTCAAAGAGCCACCCATTTCACCAAACTTGATCTCCGCAATGCTTATCACCTGGTCCGCATCCGCGAGGGGGACGAGTGGAAGACGGCCTTCAACACCCATCTGGGCCACTTTGAGTACCTGGTAATGCCGTTCGGACTCACTAACGCCCCTGCCATTTTCCAAGCCCTGGTAAATGACGTCCTACGAGATTTTTTGAACCACTTCGTGTTCGTTTACCTTGACGACATTCTGATTTTCTCCAGGTCCAGAGCTGAGCATGTTAAGCATGTGAGACTGGTGTTGCACCGCCTGCTGGAGAATCGGCTGTTTTGTAAAGCGGAAAAATGTGAGTTTCATGCCTCAACTGTCTCTTTTCTGGGTTTCGTCATTGAACAGGGCCGGTTGCGAGCGGACCCGGCTAAGGTCAAAGCTGTGTTGGAGTGGCCTGTGCCCGGCACCCGGAAGAAGTTGCAAAGTTTTCTGGGATTCAGCAACTTCTACAGACATTTCATCCGGGACTTCAGTAAGGTGGCATTGCCTCTTACTCAACTCACATCGCCCAAACAGCCGTACCTGTGGTCTCCAGCAGCTCAGCAAGCATTCGACCGTCTCAAGAGCCTGTTTGCCTCGGCCCCCATCCTGGCCCAGGCTGACCTCGCCCTGCCGTTCGTGGTGGAAGTGGACGCTTCTGATTCGGGAGTTGGGGCAGTTCTCTCTCAGCGCAAGGCAGGTAAATTACACCCGTGTGCCTGTTTCTCCCGTCGGCTCACTCAGGCTGAAAGGAATTATGACGTGGGCGACCGGGAGCTTCTTGCCATCAAGTTGGCGCTGGAGGAGTGGCGGCACTGGTTGGAGGGGAGCGAACATCCTGTTATCGTGTGGACAGACCACAAGAACCTCGCCTACCTCCAAGCGGCTAAGCGCCTGAACGCCCGACAGGCCAGGTGGGCATTGTTTTTTGCACAGTTTAACCTAACCATTACCTACAGGCCCGGGTCCCAGAATACGAAACCAGACGCCTTGTCACGCCAGTTCGCGCCAGACACGGACCCTGAGGAGAAGGAGAGGCCCATTCTGCCAGCCTCATGCATTGTGGGGACCCTCACCTGGGAGATAGAAAGGGTGGTCCGAGATTCTCAGCGACAAGAACCCGAACCAGGCACCGGTCCAGCAGGTAGATTGTACGTTCCCTCAGCGGTCAGGGGTAAGGTCATCCACTGGGCACACACCGCACGGTTTACCTGCCATCCGGGCAGGAACCGAACTGTCACCTTTTTACAAAGACTGTTTTGGTGGCCCTCTCTCTCTCAGGACGTCCGGGAGTATGTGGCCGCATGTCCTGTGTGCGCCCGAAATAAGACGTCCAACTCCCCTCCATCGGGACTCCTCAGACCACTGCCTGTCCCCAGCCGGCCGTGGTCTTACGTCGCTCTGGACTTCATCACTGGCCTCCCTCCGTCCTCTGGTAAAACTGTTATACTCACCATCGTTGACCGTTTTTCTAAGGCTGCCCATTTTGTTGCCCTTACCAAACTTCCCACCGCTCTAGAGACTGCCCAGCTCTTGACTCAGCATGTTTTCCGCCTTCACGGCATTCCTCTGGACATTGTTTCTGACCGTGGGCCCCAGTTCACCTCTCGGGTATGGAAGATGTTTTGTACCGAGCTGGGGGTCCAGGTCAGCCTGTCTTCTGGTTTCCACCCGCAGACTAATGGGCAGACTGAGCGAGCGAACCAGGAGCTGGAGGCCATGCTGCGCTGCGTAGTTTCCTCCAACCAGTCGTCATGGAGTGAGCAGTTGGCGTGGGCCGAATACGCCCATAACTCTAGCACGTCGGCCGCTACGGGTGTCTCTCCCTTCGAAGCATCCCTGGGGTATCAACCCCCACTCCTCTCCATCACGGAGGGAGAGGTGGCCGTGCCTTCCGTGCAACATCACATGAGGCGCTGTCGACGGATCTGGCGGGCAACTCGAGCGGCCCTACTGCGTACGAGCGCTCAAAACAAGAGACTGTCTGACCGCCGCCGCGTCCCTACACCGGCCTATTGGGTGGGCCAGCAGGTATGGCTTTCCTCTAGGAACATCACTCTGCGGACTGAGTCCAAGAAGCTGGCTCCCCAGTTCCTTGGTCCCTTTTCTGTGCAAGCCATCCTGAATCCAGTGACTGTCCGACTGGCCCTCCCGCGCAACATGAAGGTACACAACGTGTTTCATGTTTCTCAAATTAGGCCGGTCCGGACCAGCCCGTTGTTTCATTCAAAATAGTCAACAGGGTCGCAAAATAACTGCCCATGAACTGAGAAAAGTCAAGCGTCCAGCCGCCAAGATGCCACTTGCCACCAGTTTGGCCATATTTCAGAGATGCAACATCAGTGGAGTGCCCAAAAGCACAAGGTGTGCAATACTCAGAGACATGGCCAAGGTAAGAAAGGCTGAAAGACGACCACCACTGAACAAGACACACAAGCTGAAACGTCAAGACTGGGCCAAGAAATATCTCAAGACTGGTTTTTCTAAGGTTTTATGGACTGATGACATGAGAGTGAGTCTTGATGGGCCAGATGGATGGGCCCGTGGCTGGATTGGTAAAGGGCAGAGAGCTCCAGTCCGACTCAGACGCCAGCAAGGTGGAGGTGGAGTACTGGTTTGGGCTGGTATCATCAAAGATGAACTTGTGGGGCCTTTTCGGTTTGAGGATGGAGTCAAGCTCAACTCCCAGTCCTACTGCCAGTTTCTGGGAGAAACCTTCTGCAAGCAGTGGTACAGGAAGAAGTCTGCATCCTTCAAGAAAAACATGATTTTCATGCAGGACAATGCTCCATCACACGCGTCCAAGTACTCCACAGCGTGGCTGGCAAGAAAGGGTATAAAAGAAGAAAAACTAATGACATGGCCTCCTTGTTCACCTGATCTGAACCCATGTGGTCCATCATCAAATGTGAGATTTACAAGGAGGGAAAACAGTACACCTCTCTAAACAGTGTCTGGGAGGCTGTGGTTGCTGCTGCACGCAATGTTGATGGTGAACAGATCAAAACATTGACAGGATCCATGGATGGCAGGCTTTTGAGTGTCCTTGCAAAGAAAGGTGGCTATATTGGTCGCTGATTTGTTTTTGTTTTGTTTTTGCATGTCAGAAATGTATATTTGTGAATGTGGAGATGTTATATTGGTTTCACTGGTAAAAATAAATAATTGAAATGGGTATATATTTGTTTTTTGTTAAGTTGCCTAATAATTATGCACAGTAATAGTCACCTGCACACACAGATATCCCCCTAAAATAGCTAAAACTAAAAACAAACTAAAAACTACTTCCAAAAACATTCAGCTTTGATATTAATGAGTTTTTTGGGTTCATTGAGAAAAATGGTTGTTGTTCAATAATAAATTTATTCCTCAAAAATACAACTTGCCTAATAATTCTGCACTCCCTGTAGAGGGGGGGTGCTGTCATGGTCGGACGGTCCTTCCCGGGGCGACCTGCCTGTGTGTGTATGTGTGTGCTTCTCTCTGTCTCTCCTCATCCACCCAGTGGCTGACACACCTGCAACTAATTTGCCACCCAGCTGTCACTGATCATCCTTCGTTGTGGGCTGAGGTATTTAACTGTGTGTCCGGATGGCAGTTGACGCTGGATTGTACTGGAAGCTCGGTAGTAAAGAGTGTTTGTTACTTGTAACATAGCTTTAGCCGACTACCCTTCTCACCTGTTGTTGTCGTCACTCGTTTGTAGGAGGAAGTGATACGGAGCAGAAGGTTGGAGAGAAGGAGCCCGCTGGATTAAGCTCTCGGAGGAGAAACACACTCAGATAATCACTTGGGAGACTCACCTGCACACCACTGGAAATTTGGAGATGATCACCGTTGAATTTTTGCACTTCGCTTTGTGTTTTGAGACTGTTTTTGAGCACTGTAAATAAACGCACTGTTTGCTTCACATCCAGAGCTCTGCGACTGAGTCCGTATTTCCCCATTACCCGTGACAGTCCCTCTCCTTTATAGAAGCGACCCCATCATAAACCCCCCCACGGTGTGCTGCAAACTCTGTGTCTGTGTCTATGTGCACGAGCACATGAATGCCTACATGTGAGCGTTTCCACGTGTCTATGTTGAGTGCTCGTGTGTGACTGTGTATGCATACCTGTGTGTATGTGTGAGTGCACATGAGTGAGTGTGCGTGTGGATGTGTGTGCGTGACAGTTAAAACACTGTGGGTGTAGGTGACTCCCTAGGTCATAAAACCCATCTCCCTTCCAGATCACAGTTATCCAGTTACAAATGTTGAGACCCCCACCCAAACATCCTCTGGGGAAATTCCACTCTGTGGGGGAGAGGTCTCCTACAATCTACTCCTAAGTTCACAACACAATGAGCCCTTTATTATATTAAGGGCAGTGTCTCTACAATAGTTCTACATTCTATGTTAGCACATTTCTAAACTCTAAAATAAGCTAAACACTCCTACAGGAGTCAGCACATAGGGGAAATCATTTTCGTAATTATAAATCCCTGGAGGCGCACGTCTGATTCACAAACAGTTGGGTACAAGATTTGGCCGTTTTTAAGCCTCCACGTTGTGAGTACGTTGACCATATGACCAAGATACAGCCAGAGGTTGCACATAACATTGACTTCTCCTCAGCACTTGCCCCAAAATTTGCTCTAGATGAACGGTTCACGATTGATGCCAGCTGTGCGTTGCCATGTAAATAGTTTTCATTTCATGTGTATGTACTTGCTAAGTACATGTGAACAGATCTTGAATAAAAAAAATAAACATACTTTTTTCTGTTTTATTGGAACCACTTTACAGAAAGTGCAATTATTTACAATGAACTGTACATGCAACACAGCAGTTTTATGAATATTCAACAAGAGCAAGTTTCATTTGGCCCTGGTTTGACAACCACTCTGGGGCACATATTCACCAAAACACAGCACACCTTAACAATCTTATCAAGCAGTGTTGTGTCTTCACCCTCACATGATATGAGTAATCGGATTGGCATTGTAGTGTGCAGCATTTTGAATTTGTTACGCAAACTACCTATTACTCGCTGAACATGAATTCTCAGGTGGGCAATTGCTCTCATTTGGGGATGGCAGAGAACTCGATATCCGCTCGTCTGACCGCTGCAATCCAAGCCTGACGTCCTCGTTTAGTATTATCGGATACATGAGATCCTTCCCGTTGCCTCCAGGAAGGGAAACGATGAAAAGAGAGCCCATTTTCCAGCTTCTTGCCTTCCCTATGTGATCTACCTCTGCAACCGACAGTACAGTACGTATGCGCTTATGGATTTGGGAGCTGAACAAAATCTCTTCGACATTGATTCAGCCAAGCAATTAACTCTCCTGCTAATTCTTCTAGGTCCTTCCATGCCAGCTACCACATTAAACAGTCTAGTTTTTGTCCACATTACTCACCAAGCCAAACCTGTCCGTTTAATCTCTTCCGAAAATCACTGAGATACCATTTCCTTCTTCATTTTTCCCTCCCCTTTAATTCTCAACTATCCCTGGTTGGAGAAACACAATCTGCATATCAACTGTGCTGGGATCAGGATTTGGAGCCAGTTCTGTCTTGCTAAATTCCTGAAATCTGCACGAACTACAGGTTCACAAAGTCCACCTCCTCCACTCTCGCAACCCAGGCATCTTTCTTCTGTCCCAGAGGAATATCATGATCTTCAGGAAGTTTTCACTAAGGATATGTCACTTCCCCTGCACAGAACCTATAACTGTGCTATAGACATTTCCAGAGCTCTGCTGCCTTCGTGCCATCTCTACAACCTGTCGTGACCCGAGAGGTGGGCTATGGAAAAACATATTTGTGGATCATTGGCAGCGCGCATCATCTGTCCCTCCTCTAGGTGCATAGGTAATGCAGTTTTCTTTTTTTGTGGCCAATAAAGATAAGACACTGTGTCCCTGTATAGGTTACAAGGGTTTATTTAAATAAACTTTTTCACATTAAAAGAGATATATGCCTTATATCTCTTCTGCCTTGAATCACTTCAAGGGGCCACTGTTTTTGAGGAGGTTTCAGAGGAGGTTGGAGATTGTTACCATCATGGGCTCATCCGGTCAGGATGAGAATGAACAGTCAGTAATCACTTGCAGGTTTTGCGTTTTATTGAATAATGAACAAAGGAAAGACACAAATGGACTGCTATCTCTGAAAGGAAATAAAGTGTGATTTGAGTAACTCAGTAACTCAAAATAATGAACTCAGGAGACTCAAACAGAAACTCACCTCAGCTGCCGCCCAATGTGGGAGTGAAGAAAGAGTGAGCTGTAGGTGAGTGCAGTCCTTATATAACCGGTGACAGGTGAGTGCAATTAAGGGCAAGCACCACACCCTTTGGACTCTTTGGACTGTGAGAGGAAGCTGGAATAGCCAGAAAAAACCCATGCAATGATGATGAGAATGTTCAAACTTCACTATGTGCGAAATCCATCTCTTCTGGCTATAATCCACCTTCTTGGGGGTAATGAGGCTTTCCCAAGTCAGGGGAGGAATATAATCTTTTCCACGTGCCCCTGGTCTGCCAGTTTGACATGTCCAAACCCCCTCAATTGGATCCTTTTAATGTGGAGGAATCGATCCACGTTTGGATAACTTTTTCTCAATAATAAATAAAAATCTTTTAAAAACTGCATTTTGTATTTATGTGGGTATTTTTGTCTATGTTTTAGTTTTTGTTTGTTATGATCCGAAACATGTAAGTGTGACAAATATGTAAGAAAAAAAATCATGAAAAGGACAAAGTGCTGTACATGTAGGTTAGAATGTAGATTAACCTGTAAATAGGCAGCCTGGCTTTCATTGTTGGGCCTGTTGTGACTTTCTAGCGTCCTCCCACACATTCTGAACAAAATCGCTACCAGGTGGTGACCAGTTGACAGCACAGCTCATCTCTTCACCTGGTAATTAAACTCACCACCACAGTCTGAATCTTTCAGTCCCTAACCTGTTGGTACGACTCACTTCAACTAGTTTTCTTTTACACCTAATGTACTTGCGTGGCCATCATTATAGTAATGGGGCTGAGTGTCCTGTGATGTAATTAGCATGTGACACTAACGCTACAACAAAGGTGAATATCAAGGCGACGATATACCTGCTAGTCTGTGGGTTTTTGTCAGACTCATGGAAAACATGAAAAACCCTCATTGCCAGGTTTCAGAAATGGCGGTTTTGATTTTCATGAACTCATGAGACACTGTCATGATTGACTGCGTGATGCCGTTGATCGGCTGCATACAGTCTGTTGACGTCACATTCTTGGATTGCCGTGGATCAGTTGGAACCAATGTTCCCTCTAATTTTTCATGTGTCTTAGTGAACACACAAACTCCCTGAGCGATCCCTTGGACCACTATGAGCAACAGTAGACGTGTGCACTGTGGTCATGCCAGCATCGAATCCATCCAAGTTACATGGTTCATTAAAATAATCAAATTACAGCATTTACATTTATGTTAGACTACTTTTAATTAACTGCTTTAGCCCACTTACAATGAAAATTTTAAAAAAATCTTGTTCATGACCTGTGTAGTATGTGAACACTATTGGAAGTAAAAATAACTTGAACTCCAATTTTGAAAACACAACTTTCTTTCTTTCCTTTCTTTTTTTTTAATATAAAGCTCTGACTTGTATGAGTCTGTGGTCTGGGAGAGTCCTGTAGCTCTCTGTCTACAAAATACAGTATATAATGACCCTTGACTACACTACACACTAACTACACAAGATTTGCGCTAAACGTCACATCTCAAAACAACACCGTCACTCCTAAAACTTCCCCCTTCCTAAACAACTAAATGTTGCCATATCATTTTTTTATTGGTCCACATAGTAAATTTTTCAACAGTTTGAGCCAGTGTCTTATTCTGCTTTAAAAGATATAATTGATCATCTCAAAATCTCTGGTTCCCCGCATGATATTCTTCCTTCTCGTTTCTTTAAGGAAGCTTTACATGTTATTGGTCCTTGTATCTTATCTCTGCTGAATGCATCATTGTCATCAGGTTGTGTACCGTCTGTCTTTAAGCATGCTGTTGTGCAACCTATTATGAAAAAGAAAAATCTTGACCCTAATGCTCTCACTAACTACAGGCCGATCTCTAAACTCCCTTTTATTTCCAAAATATTGGAAAAGGTAGTTCTAAAACAACTTCAGGCCTTTTTAGATGCAAATGGTATTAATGAAAAGTTTCAGTCTGGTTTTAAACCTCGCCACAGCACAGAGACAGCCTTACTTAGAGTTTTTAATGATCTTCTTTTAACTGTTGATTCTGGATATTCTGTGGTCTTAGTTTTACTTGACTTGTCTGCTGCTTTTGACACGGTTAATCACAACATTCTTCTATCAAGATTGGAACATGTTGTTGGTCTCAAAGGTACGGTTTTATCTTGGTTTAAATCCTATCTCTCAGAGAGGTCGTTCTCTGTTGCTATGGGGCAACACTCCTCGGCTTCTGCCCCTATTTATTGTGGTGTGCCTCAAGGGTCCGTGCTCGGTCCTGCTCTTTTCTCTTTGTACATGTTGCCGTTGGGATTAATTTTTAGAAAACACAACATCTCCTTTCACTGTTATGCCGATGATATCCAGATTTATTTACCTTTGAAATCCGATGTGACTGCTTCTTTGCAACCTCTGTTCAACTGTTTGCATGAAGTTAAAATTTGGTTATCACATAATTTTCTTACATTGAACGAGAATAAGACCGAAATCATAGTCTTTGGTAGTCACACTCCGCTAGACCAGTTAGCTGACGCCCTAGGCCCTCTCGCTAGCCATCTTTCGTCCACTGTAAGAAACCTCGGAGTGTTCCTGGATGGCTCTTTTAAACTCGAGAAACAGGTGTCCACTGTGGTAAAAAACAGCTTTTACCAGTTGCGTCAGATTTCCAAAGCAAAGCCGTTTCTTCCTTTAAAAGATCTTGAAAAGCTTATCCACGCATTTATTACATCCAGATTGGACTACTGTAACTCCCTCTACTCGGGCCTCCAACACTCCTCTCTTTGCCGGCTCCAGTTAATTCAAAATGCAGCAGCGCGTCTTTTAACAGGTACGAGAATTCATGAACACATAACTCCAATTTTAGCCAAATTACATTGGCTCCCTGTTAAATATCGTATAGATTTTAAAATTCTTTTGTTCACTTTTAATATTTTGAATAATTTAGCGCCCAGTTATCTTTCTGATTTACTCCATTCATACAATCCCAACAGGGCACTTAGATCATCCAACCATAGGCTCCTAGCACAACCTAGGACTCGAATGAAGTCGAGAGGCGACCGGGCCTTTGCATCCGTGGCACCCAGACTCTGGAATAACCTCCCCGTTCATATTCGCACTGCCGAGTCTATCCAGTCTTTTAAATTACGTCTTAAAACTTATTTTTTTACTTTGGCTTTTGATTCTGTCTAGTTGGCTGTTTTAGCTTGTTGCGTTGTTACCTATTGTTTGTTGTCCTCTTCTATTGTTTGTTTTAACTGTCTCATGTTTTTATTGACTGTGAAGCACTATGGTCAACACTGTTGTTTTTAATATGTGCTATATAAATAAATTTTGATTTGATTTGATTTGATTTTTCCACCAATAGGAAACGATGGGGGGTTTTGCTCACAAGCGGAGAGTACTTTTTAGCGCTTTCCTTATAAAACGCTGTTTTTACCGTTTCTTCCCGCTGTAATTGTGTCCTATCAACACAATTTAAAAACTGGTATAAAGTCCACACATTTTCTGTCAATTGTTTCGTCTGTCCTGCTCACATCTCCATTGGTTGTGCACGTTGTCATTAACGTGGCTTCACTCCACATCAGCCACGCCGCTTTGCTAGCTAAAACACCGGTGTTGGCACACAAGGACGCTGTCGTAGCCTGTCGACGTTGATTAGCTGCGTACACGAACGTGAATCGCATTATTGGCTGGACTATGGGATAAGGTGGCATCATTCTAATCCCATACTGGAGCAGCCAGTCACTTACTGACTCCCACTGCAAAAACAGAATTGTTAAAGTATTAATTTTAATTACAATTCAGGTTAGATTTTTTTTCTGTGCGAACCGCAGATTTTCTGTGCGCAGAGACCGTGCCAGCAGTGCGCAATTGCGCACACGCGCAGCTTAGAGGGAACATTGGTTGGAACCCTGGCAGAGTAGGTGCTAAAAAAGTACCTGGTACCAGGTACTATGACCTGATGGAAACTCTGAAAGTGTGGCAAGGCGTGGTGAGCCTGCTGAGTAGGTACTAATAGAAAAGGGACTTAATTCTCCCACAGTTTTCCAAGCCCTCGTCAATAACGTTTTAAAAGCCTGTTTGAACCAGTTCGTTTTTGTGTATCCAAATGACATATTGATCTTAGGAGTCCTAGAACGAGCAGAAGATCACAATCCGCAGAGTGCTACAGTGGCTTCTGGAGATCCGACTATACTTTAAAGCCGAAAAATTTGAATGTACTTGGTTACACCAACTTCTACCAACACTTCATTCTCAACCACAGTTAGGAGCAGCACCACTTTACTCGCCTTACCTATGTCACACAGTGGAAATTTGTATTTATCTTGTATATTTTTTTTAATACTGATTTTTAGTGTTTATTTATGAGTGTTGTTTTATTTGCATGGTTTTATTCTGTTTCTATTGCATGGGTTTTAGTTTTTTATGTGACATAGGTTTTAATCCACTGTGGACTGGCTACACATGGGACAAATTAGCTGATAGGGACCACCTGCTGAGGCATGGGTGTGTCCAGAGGTGGCCTATCAGCTGTGTAAAGACCTTTTAAAGCAGGCTAGCTGAGCACTGAAGGAGAGAGGCTGGAAGGTTGATGCTAGATGTCCTGTGTGACACGGCGACCCAGTCATGACCTCATGGAAAGGCAACAGTAGGAGACAACGTGTGTGATTGGCAGCAGGGCAGAGGTTTACCTCTACTGTTGTTTACTGGGTGCAGCTGGGTTGGGAGAGGGTCGCCATGGCCATGAGCCAGGGTCGCTTCTGGGACCCTTGTTCTGGCCCCTATTTGTTATTTTACAGGACACCGACGCAAGGGGAGCTGTGGCGGTGGTCGCATGATGGATTCGGGTGCAGAACGCAAGCTGGGCTGGGATGTGATGGGCCAGTGGAAGGACAAGAAGATGGGAGGCTCTTCCTTGTCTGCCAAAGACGAGGCTGGCGTGGACTCTGCTCTACAGAAGGAATTCCTGGCCTGCTGATGGACCCATAATGAACATGTGGCATAATTATAGCAGGGGTTTTTAGTGAATGTAGAAAATGGTAGTCTTACAGGTTTTAGAATTGTTTTATTTAGTTTTAGAAGATTGACAACATTTTATTACGTACATTTTAAGGGTGTTTTTATTTGTGCTCCCTGGCCTAGTAATAAACTGTTTCTGATCAGACCTGCTTCATCTCTGTGCCCGTGGTATCTGACCCGCTTGCTCCCCCTTGTATTTTAAAGAATCTTTCTTTTTAGCAGGACATTCTGGCGCGACTGCTTTAATGTCTGTGTGTTACACCTACACAAAAGTTCCTTTTATCTGGTCCACAGAAGCCAATGCCAAGTTGAAGCAGGTGAAACAACTATTCACTGTTGCACCCATTTTGGTTCATCCTGACCAGAGATGGGCAGTAACGCGTTAACGTGTTACTGTAATCCAATTACTTTTTCAAGTGACGAGTAAAGTAAGGGATTACTATTGCAAAAACGGTAATTAGATTACCGTTACTTTCCCGTAGGAACGCTGCGTTACTGCGTTACTAAAACTGGGATTTTTTGCCAGAATGTCTCATGACAGTGACGTAAGCGAGTGCGACGTTCGTGACAACAGCTGTGTGCAGATCAACAATGGATCACATATAGAGTGCGGAGAGAGTATGAGCGTGCAGCGTTTAAAGCGTGGAAGTACTGACCTTACTTTAAGTTTGATTCCATAAAAAGTGACAAAAACATTAGCGTCCGTTGTGCGTGGGAAGAAAACTTCTTTTTACAGTGAAAAAACCCCTAAACTTCCAAGCAAGCACCGAGTGCGCAACGATGTAATGGGAAATTCACAGAGAAACTCGTGGATTCTTCCGCTGACCGCTGCGGCACACCTGCACCAGGGTAAACCTCCGCCTACCCCACTCCTGCTTTACAGGTGAAAATAGAGCAAAAGGACCGCTGAGTCTTTGACTTTATTTATTTTCTGCTGTGTTTTACTTGCATCTATTTGAAAGACTGAGTGTAAACACACACAAAAAAAATTATGTGCTGGAATGTGCAGAAAATAGGTTTAAATATTAAACAAATTTCTTCCAGTCAGAGAATGTTGCATATAATTAAATTTTTGGTTGATGCATAAAGTTAAAAGATTAAAACTAATAAAACAAGTTTTAAAAAGAGACTTTTCCATTTGATTACATTTTGTATGATGGATTATGCAGAAAAAGTAGAATTGGGCTGAAAGATCTATCGCTTTATCACCTATTCAGGTTGTAAATTGTGTTTATAAAAAGTAACTAAGTAACTAAGTAATTAATTACTTTTGAAAATAAGTAATCAGTAAAGTAACAGGATTACTTTTTGGGGGAAGTAATCAGTAATTAGTCACTGATTACCTTTTTCAAGTAACTTGACCAACACTGATCCTGACACAAAGAAATAGTTTACTGTCTAGGTAGACACACTGATTCTGGGATGGGGGCAGTTCTCATCCAGTGTTCTGGCCTGCATGGTAAGCTGCAGCCTTGTGGCTTCCCCCCCCACTGCTTAACTCATTTTGAAGACAATTACGATGTGCAAGACCACAAATTACTGGCAGTAAAGCTAGCCTTGGAGGACTGGCAGCCAGATAACCATTTATAATCTTGACAGATCATTATAATCTGATTTACTTAAGAATCGCTAAAAGACTCAATGTTCAGCATGCTCAATGGTCTTTGTTTTTCGGTTGTTTCAGCTTTTCTATATCCTATCTCCCAGGTTCCAGAAACATAAAATGCTGCCAGTCCCTGCCAGTTCTCCAGCAATGCTGAACAATGGGAACCAGGAAACATCTTGCCACCCTAATGCAAAATGGGCTCCTTGACCTGGGACCTAGAATAAACCATCCACCAAGCCCTTCGAGACGACCCGGAGCTCGGTGGGCCAATACCAGGTACTGAGACAGAGTCTGAGTCTGTCATTAGCATTCAGCTGTTAAACTCAAATTGCCCCATCTATGCACATCCACCCTACATTCCATGTTTCCCAGGTTCCCATGTTTCAAATCAGCAACAGTAATAAATATAGATTCTTATAGGCAATTTTATTCCTTGATTTTTCTTCTTTTGTTTGTTGATTTTTTTTTTTTAATTTTACAAACATTCTGTTGTGTTATAAGCATTCACATATAAATCAGGACTCCTATTTGTACTTGTGGACTTTAAACTAGAGGCAGATGCGGGACTTCCATCTGCCTCATCAGGGACTCATTCTGGACTATAAAGTAGATTAAGCCTACATTTGAATTCTGTTTTTGTATTTATTCTTTACTTTCTCTCAGACCATTAAACACCATCAGGGCTACAGCTGAAATAACAAAAACTCCAACTGTCTGATGTAAATTTGAACATCCATTTAATGGGATACTCAATTATAATGATGTAATGATAAAACAATATTAATAAGTCTGTTAACTATTGGCATTTTTACTGGCCTACACTGTCCATACGTATTCACTGTTGGACGCTTTTGAAGTTGCAGGACTTGTGAAACTTGCCATATTTCAGCATGGTGTGCAGCTTATAGAAGCCAAAGATTTCAGCCAATTCAGCTCCAATCAGATGACTAAAGATAATAAAATACACCATTTTATGCTTCAAGGTCATAGGTCAAAGGTCAGACATTAGCGTGTTGTTATGAAAGCAGGCTGACATCCTTACGTTGTTATAAAAACATCATAAATCATCAAATAGGTAGTATAGCCCTTGCCCTTTGGGGAGAATTGTGCTCCACTGTTTATTCTTTACCTTCAGCCTATTAAACATCATTTGGGCTACACACATCCAATAACCATTGTCTATTAAGCACATTCACAGACTGCTTTGTAATCCTACACATACAGTAAAGTTCAGTTCCTATTTCCTCCATTTCCACCTTTCAGTAAACACCAGATCAAGGTCAGAAACTCAAAGAGCAAGAAGCTTAAAATAATTCAATGTGACAGGTTTCTTAAGAAATTTGCAATCATATAATCTGAAACTGAAAAAAAGATCAAATATGAGTATCAGTGAAAAAAAATAGTTTCCTTAAAAATGTAATCAAAACTATACTCATGATGAGGGAGTTCAACGTTCACTTTCTACTTTTTGTTTTTCAGTTTCAGCTCTGATTTGGCTCCATGGATCAGAATCTGTTATTTATTGGGCATCTGAAGTGATTTTAAACTTCAGAGCTGAATATGTTGCAAAATTCTCCATCTGACCAACTCAGTTAGCTGCAGACTACAACTGATAGACGACTACTATTCTACTTAATATTCTTTTTGCTCATTTATTAGAGATTTTAAAGTCTTAAACGGTCAGTAAACACAGAAATTTCCTGATTAAATTGAGATTTTTCCTTTTTTCAGTTTTTGCATGTTAACCTACATTTAACCAAAAATAAATAAATCCTGATGAATTTCTGCTTTAAATACACATATCTCAGTAACTTGCAAACAAACACAGGGCAGGCCGTAAAGACGAGTGTGTAAAGTCTTATTTCTTAGTTTTATTTCTTTTGCTTGTTTCTTTATTGTTTTCATGTGTCCGTCTCAGGCAGGGACACATGAGAGCTTTTTGTTTCTTCTTCTCTTCTTATGTCCTGCAGGCTGTTACATGATGTCTTGCTGGTGCTGCGTGGACTCGCTGACAACCTGAAGGAGAAAAACATGAGACAGAAACATAAAAGCCTTATCAGATGACTTCTCTGTCTGGATGAATGTAAGATATCTGGAAATGAGTGAACACTGTCCCAAATCCATACAAACTACAACAGTCGAGACAGAAAGATTACAGTCAGAGAGCCCAGGTGAACACAGAACAGATTAAGAAACACCAGCAGTCACTTCAGCAGTTAATTACTTACATTAAAGCAATCTTTATTTGTATGTAAAGTTTCTAAAATATTAGGTGTAAATAAGGTAATGGACTGTTTTCTGTCTAAATATGGGACAATTGCATTTGCTGATGTGGCAAGAGTGTTTTCTGCAGCTCTGCTTCAGAGGAGTGGTGTGGCAGTGGGCAGTGCCAAAAGGCTGGCAGAGTAGCTGGGACTGATTGGTATGATCAGAGCAATTTGGAAAAGTTGCAACTAATACTTACCCAGCTCTTTAACAGTGTGTTTGTGTTGGTCCGTCGTGTCACAGTGCTGTCGAAACCCAGATGCGCTAGGACAGATGTGCAACCAGTACAGCCAGTGGAAGTGCTGACAGCAATGCTGGCAGAGATGGCCATCGTGCACCAAGAACAGGCGACTGTGCATCAAGATCAGCTCCAGTGGCTACAGAATTAGGCCGAGCGCCAGATGAGAGTGCACCTAGTCTCGGTCTGGCATCCCCCTGGCTCCTCTGTTGTCCCACACAGTCATGTCAAGCAAACCGTGACATGGCTGTATGACTGGCCAAAAACCACCCGGCAGTGCAGCCAGCAAACCTGCTGGATCAACCACAGCCAGTTGTGGAGAATTGGCCGGTCCCAGCTGCACCAAGGCCGATCAGCAAGCACTCCAGCGGGTGGTGAAAGAAGCTGGCAGAATTATTGGAACAAGTCTGCCAGAGATCAGTAATATCTTCCCCACTCGCTGTCTGAGGAGGGTGCACAGTATCCTGCGGGACCAACATCACCCTGCGCGCCACCTTTTCCATCTGCTGCCCTCAGGGAGAAGGTACAGGTCTATACAGGCCAGAACATCCAGACTGGCCAACAGCCTGTATCCACAGGCTGTGAGGCTCCTGAACTCTCTGCCCCCCTCTCACGGACAATAACCATATCCAACTTCTTAATAGCAATGAACTGGTCTGCATTGGTGCATCATATCTTTATTCTCTTCCCCCTCCTGCCCCCCCCCCCCCTTTTTCTTAAATAGATAACTATCATATCTGATATCATATCTCACAGTACAATAATATTGAATGGGTTGCATTGTTGTATTTTGTCATGTTTCTCAGGTCTTTGTCTGAATTTCTACGAACATTATTGCTAAGGATTGTCTTATTGCATTGGAGTCACACTGGGTTAAATATGTACACTTGGGTTTTAAGGGGTATTTATTATTTTCTTCTTTTTTTTGGGTTGTATGGAAGCCCCAAACACAATTTCATTGTTCTTGACAATGACAATAAATAAATAAATACTAAATACTAAATACAAGGAGGAGGTTCCCCAGCTCCACTATAACTTTGCTGGTTATGGAGCAGCCACCACAACAGCCAGTCTCGCTGTCTCCCCACAGGTTCCAGCAACTAAGCTGCCCCCAACTCACAGGGAGCCGTGCAAATGCTGAGGCAGGTATGTTGGAGGTGTGGGCGGCCAGAACACTGACATTAGGAGTGCCCACTGACGGATGTGGGGTAGCTGTTCCGTGTTGCTGGCCCTCCAACACCTACCCCAGGTCCAAGAGGGACATGCACTGTCAAGGTGCCAGTGGATATACGCCAGGCTCTGGTGGACTCGGGCTGCAGGGTGAGTCTGGGCTGCATGCAGACCCTGGTCCTCCAAACCCTGGTACGGCACGGGGCGTTGGTGGAGGTTAGATGTGTGCATGAGGACATACACAAATATCCCATAGTGCTGCTCCAAATTAAATACAAGGGCAAAACACATGGTGTAAAGGCTGCAGTTAGCTTGCACCTGAGGCATCCCTTAATTCTGGGTACAGATTTGCTGGTGTTCAATAACCTTTTGGGGCAATGTGTGGGGATACAATCACGAGCTTTAGCAAGGGGGATGTTTGTGCTGTGCTTAGCGGAGACCTTTAGTTTATTCAACTCTGACTCTAGGGAGGAGGAGGAGGCCATCTAATGAGGCCCTGCTGCCTCCAGCGATTCACTCCACAGGATATTTCCCACTAGAGGAATCTCATGACTAAACTCTATGCAACCTCAGCTTCTGATCAAGTGATAAAAATTGATGGTCACACGTTTGCCCTGACACAGCACTGACCTACCTGTAATTTGTATTGATTAAAGATAGGCTTCATAGAGCGAGTCATAACACTGGCACCTCCAGGCCCTGTTTCAGATCATCTCCCGAGTCGGCATCCCCAAAGAGATACTGACCGCCGGTTCATGACCGGCTTTGTGGAGCTGACCAGCCATGTAACTAATCTCACTCAAAAGTGTGCCCCAGATCTGGTCCAGTGGACAGAGCAGTGCCAGGCAGCATTTGTGCAGTTGAATAAAGCTCTACCGGTCTTTGATAAGATAAAATGTGATTTATAGAACTTAAATAAATTTTTCATGAATTTCTTGAATAAGGTGCTGGAGTGGATCACATCAAAAGAAAAGCAAACAAACAAAAGAAAAAATCCTTATGAAGGGAACTTAAAAACTTACAAGGCTAATGAATGCAGTTTTATATCTTAGCAGTTTTACCTCTCCATCGCGAGTCTCGATGGTCTTGATGAGGACAGTCTTCTTTGAATGCATCTCAGAGGAGCGCTGCTGCTCAGGGCTGGTCTCTGATTAACAAAGGTCGGAATACATTTAATTTTTATTTAATATGTAAAATGTGTTATGTTATTTTGAAAAATCAATGAAAACTTTATGTGGATGCCTCTTGGACCTATGAAATACAAATTAAATACAACCCCATAACACTGGGGTTGTATTTAATTTGTAGGTTAATTGATTTAGAAATCAATTCATTAATTAACACCCATTTTCTTAATTAAGTAAAATTTTAATCTTACATAGTTTTAATGTGGTAAAAAAGTAAAATATTATTGAAATGTATAACAAACAGTAAAGGAGGCTCCATCTGAACAGACTGTGGAATCAAACAGAATAAGGCCTGTGTCCTGGTTAAAGGAAGCCTAGCCCCTGGTGGTATGTTTAGGTAACTGCAGCTGTGTGTGCACCTCGGAAACTCAGCGTGGAGTAGGTTTGCACAGGCAAGGCAATCCTGCAACGGGAGAAGGGAAAGTGTAGAAAATATCATTTTAAATGTTATTTTATGTGTATCTGGATAAAATATTGACATTCTGAGGCAGTTTTCTTTTCCAAAGCTTTATTGTAAAGGCAGCACACTAAAACAAAAGAATTTTGGCCTGGTTGGATAGTTTGATAAATTACCTGCTCTCCTCTCCTTCCAGCAGCTTCCTGTAGGTGGCGATCTCCACATCCAGCGCCATCTTGACATTGAGTAGGTCCTGGTACTCACGGAGGTGGCGCGCCATCTCGTCCTTCATGTTGGCGATCTCCGCCTCCAGGCGGGCAATGCTATCCTGGTAGTTGCCGGCCTCTCGTCCATGACGGTCCTCCATGTCCCGCATCTGCCTCATCAGAGACTCATTCTGGATTAATCAGAGAGGAGAGTCTGAAATCAAACCGAGCTCAGAGAAGATTACGTTTAAATAAAAACCGAAGAAGGTTTATGAGACCTACGGTGCCTTTGAGGGAGTCGATCTCACAGGTGTAGGCCTGGATCTGGTGTCTGAACTCCATGGTCTCCTGACGGGCCTGCTTCAGAGCCTCGTTGTTCTTACTTACCGCCTGGTTCAGATCAGACACCTGCAGGGTCAAAGGTTAAATAGATTTCACAATTTATTTTAAATCCCCAACTCTTGGATGTCAGAATCGATCTCTAAGTGTCGTTAATACAGACAACATCCCTCTGACCTTGGACTTGTACCACTCCTCAGCCTCTGCGATGTTCTTGGCAGCAATGCCCTCATACTGAGCCCTGATGTCTCGTAGTGCTGCCGTCAGGTCCGGCTTGGACATGTCCATCTGGATCTGGACTTGAGTCTCCTGCATCTGGGCCTGCAGCTCACGGATCTCCTGTGGGAGGAGGAGAAACGTAAGGTTGACTGGCCTGTTATATTTGAATTTGAATTTGATATACCTTTATTAGTCCCACAAGGGGAAATTTCATAAGGCTGCCGACCTATTGCACGCAATGGCGGTGCCAACTTACCCTCTGACCTTACATACATTACACAAAACATCACATGGGGAAGACAGGTCAGAGAGGTATAACAATGGAAAATGCACCACATGAGGAAAGATAAGGAGAGAAAAATAACTCCCCCCAGACTGAGCTCCAACAGGGAGATCAGTTTGAGAACAGAAAAAAACACTTCTGCACATAGCACATGAAAAAACTCAAATACACCAAAGAAACACATGACAAGCAACAGGGGTGGGTAAAGGGTGAGAGACAGCCGATTTAGACAGTGCATCCGGGCCTGCAGCCTGTGCGCTGGTCTCCTTGATCCACCGTCAGCATCGGAAGGGAATAAGCGTCGAAGGCATTTGGAAAGGGAGTGGGGATGAGTGTGTGCATATCAGTGTATATGTATGTGTGTGCGTGTCCAGAGTTCAGCTGAGACAGTGTCCTTCGCCCTGCTAGGTTAAGTAAACAGTCTTCCAGCCAACCCAGGTGGCCTTGCATGGAATGGGAAGGAACAGACTCAACACCGTCGTTATCAGGGTGTTTTTGTTTGGCTCCAGCCTTGAGACCGCAGCTGGCGCCAAAGGGGTATCCGCATAAGTGATGGTGGTTTTTACTTTAGTGCGAACAGCTCATATGAATTTCAAAGCAGTTCTACAGTCCAACATTGGTCTCTCAATCTCCCGTTGGAGAGCCGCGAGCTTCGCCATGATGTTATCAAACTTGCGCTCTGTGATATTGTCATTCTTGTGCTCAAAGAGCCGATTCTGAGAACTCACGGCAGTGTGCCTCCCCGAGATGTCATCCAATTTGCGCACAGAGATGTTATTTCGAGCTAGCCCTTCCGAGATGTAATCCAGTCTGCAGTCAGAGATCTTATTCTGAGTGTTCACAGCAGCCGTAGTCTCTCCAAGATCTTATCCGTGCTGACTCAATGAGCCCATTTTTAGAAACTCACGCCTCTTCCCATCGGCTCTCTGTGTGAGCTCTATGACAAATTAGTCATCTGTGCTAGATGTACCAGTGCCCTGGCCCTATGACAGCTGGGATAGTCCTTAAACATCACCAGTTTAATTGAGGAAAATGAATGGATGGCTATCCAATTATAGAGCATAACAAACCTTACGTAGTTTTAAACATCACTATCTCTCCTTGTTGTTTAGGACACAAACCCAGTCTGGCTTAATACAGAAAAAAGCCATTGAAGTCTAACTGTAGTAACCATGATTAAATTACATTCAACCAAAATCAGCAACTTTACCAAACATTAGTGAAAGTCTCTGGTCTGGAGGGCCAGAACTTTATACACCCACCATCAACCCCAAATTCCTTCTGCAGTTCATAAATATGATTAATGAGGACCTGATGTGTGACAGTAAGCCTTGGCAGTGAACGACCAGAAAAGTTGGCATCTCCCAGAAGCTAAAATGATAAATGAAGCTATAGAATGTGCAGATGGTGAACTATTAGCAATGCTATAAAATAAATTAAATAAAATACCAATAAAAAACAAAACAAACAAAACACAAGGAACAAACATCTGAGTAAGTGAGCACAGAGCTTCATACCTGCTAATTATTACAACATGAAGAAGAAAAACAACAGAAACAAGACTAATAATAATGAAGATAAAAAGAATAAAAGAACAACAATAATAACTAGAACAAGAATGAGAGGAAGAAAAATAATTACCACAAGAAAACCAGGAAGAACAAGGAAAAGAACAGTAATAAAAACAAGTGGTACAAGGAGATAATAAGAGTATGAAATTAAAGAATCCAAGTTAAAGACGCTTTAAGATGTTATCAGGATTTTCTTCCTCTTTCTTTATACAGTGTTGCAAATTAATTTGCAGATGTGAAGTAAAACAAGATTCACCGTCATCAGACCTTCTGAGGTTTTATTCCTCCTTTTGTCTAAAAAGTGACTTAATTTTAGTCCAAACTGTTTCTAACACTTTAATCCACTCTGAGTAACCCTAGGCCATGTCGAGCACACTACTTTGGCATCATGTAGTAATCGCTCCAGGCTGGAGACAGAACGAAGCCCATGCAGATCAGAGACGAGGATTTGTCCGCCGGTTGGTACACAGAGTAATTTTAGCCTTACATCTGCAGTGGGAGATTTCAGAGCTCTACTGCCACGCTGCCCAGGCCTGCTGCCAACAATGCCATTCTGTGCGTGTTTGAAAGTGAAAACTCCCCAAACCCTCTCGTTTGTCATCTCGCACACACAGAGACAGATGTTCTAACAGATGCTAAGACAGACCGAGAGCATTGTCACACAGCTCAACACACATTCTTAATCCTGTGAAGCTTGTTTGTGCCTCACTGACAGATTTATTTTAAAGCAACAATTTGTGACACCTTTCCTCCCTAAAGTCCTCTATAATCTACTTATTACTAAATGTGCGGAAGTGCTTCAGGAAGGTGAACGCACGCAAAGCTACTGGTCCGGGCGGGATTCCCGGCCGCGTCCTCAGGTCATGCGCGGCTCAGCTGGCTGGAGTGTTCACACACATCTTCAACCTTTCCCTCTGTCTGTAGTCCCAGCCTGCTTCAAAATGGCCACCATCGTCCCTGTACCCAAATCCTCCACCATCTCCTCATTGAACGACTGGCGACCTGTAGCCCTGACCCCCATCGTAAGCAAATGCTTCGAGAAGCTGGTCAGGGACTTCATCCGCTCTGCACTACCCGACTCACTGGACCCTCTACAGTTCGCATACCGCCACAACAGGTCCACTGATGATGCCATAGCCCTGACACTACACACTGCCCTGTCACACCTGGAGAAGAGAGACACGTATGTGAGGATGCTGTTTGTAGATTACAGCTCAGCATTCAATACCATCGTTCCCTCGAAGCTGGACAGGAAACTGCAGGATCTAGGACTGAGCAGCTCCCTCTGCAGCTGGATCCTTAGCTTCCTGTCTGTCAGACGCCAGGTGGTCAGACTGGGCAGCATCACCTCATCCCCCATCACACTGAACACTGGTGCTCCACAGGGGTGTGTACTGAGCCCTCTCCTGTACTCACTCTACACCTACGACTGCACAGCCACTAACAACTCCAACATCATTGTGAAGTTTGCGGACGACACTACAGTGGTGGGTCTTATCACCAACGGTGATGAGACGGCTTACAGGGAGGAGGTCAGCGCCCTGACCCACTGGTGTCAAGACAACCATCTCACCCTCAACGTCGCAAAGACAAAGGAGTTGATAGTGGACTTCCGGAGGTGCAGAGAAGTACACACCCCCATCACCATCAACGGCGCTGCTGTGGAGAGAGTGAGCAGCTTCCGGTTCCTTGGTGTACACCTGGCTGAGGATCTTACGTGGTCAGTACACACAAACAAAACAGTGAAGAAGGCACAGCAGCGCCTCTTCTTTCTCAGGAGACTGAAAAGATTCGGCATGAACCCCCGCATCCTCAGGACCTTCTATCACTGTGCCATTGAGAGCATCCTCACTGGATGCATCACCACCTGGTATGGCAACAGCACCGCCTACAACTGCAAAGCTCTCCAGCAAGTAGTGCGGTGCTCTGAACGGATAATTGGAGGTGAGCTTCCCTCCCTCCAAGACATCTACAGGAAGCGCTGCCTGAGGAAAGCGGGGAGGATCATCAAGGACTCCAGTCACCCCAGCCATAAACTGTTCAGACTGCTTCCATCAGGAAGGAGGTTCTGCAGCATCCGGTCCCGTACCAGCAGACTGAGAGACAGCTTCTTCCATCAGGCCATCAGACTGCTGAACACGTCATAGACACCTCAGCTTCACTACTGGAACTTCAACGTTATGCACTCCACACTGTATATAAATGCCACTTGTTTTGCACATATTCAACTCTGTATATTTTATATATTGTATTATTATTATTATTATTATTATTATTATTTTATTTTTTTTACTATTTAATTTGTAAAAATGTGTACACACACACACACACACACACACACACACACACGTAGGAAAATATTTAGTATACACATCCAGAAATGCATACACTATTATATACTGTACATATATTTATTAGTTTCAGGTTGGCCATTCTTATATTTTGCTCGTTTGTGTTGTTGTGTTTGCACATCTCTGTTGCTTGTGGGGCTCGCACACAAGAATTTCACTCGCATGTGCTGTGCCAGTGTGCCTGCACATGTGATGTGACAATAAAAGTGATTTGATTTGATTTGATTTGATTTGAAATGAAGAACCTACGCTGATGGCAGCAGTGTAATAAAACACTTATGAATGCATTTTAAACCCTGATAAAGGAGCTGGGATCAGCGACTGGTAAAGATGGAAGAGGGTGAAGAACAAACCTCTTCATGGATCTTCTTCAAGAAAGCGATTTCCTCCTGCAGCGTCTCGATGCGTCTCTCCAGGTCCAGACGGGCCAGAGTGGCAGCGTCCACATCCTGCAACATTAAAAATGTTCATTTTATGTAAAAATGAGATAATCATGGAATAATTATCGACATATTTTCCATTGAATCAAAGTGTATAATGATTTTAAAAAATGCATATATTACAACCTTCCATTAAGTTTGCCACACCAGCAGGCTAATTATTGTGAAACATGGCAAACATATGGCCCATGGGCCAAAATGCAGACCAACTAATCCAGTCCACTTGATGGCTTTGAAAATGTTAGAAGTACAAAACTTTTAACAGTATTTTCCCTTTTAAAATGTTGTAACCCAGATTTATAGCCTTCTTACATCCATAGTCTGCCATAGTACACCAAAAAGTAACAGAAAAAACGAAGATAAATTTTATTTATCACATTCATATTATTATATTAATATTATTATCATAATTATATTATTTTGTTATGTTTATAGTTGTTTTTTTATGTTTTTGCTTCTATGATCTTCAGCATTCTTCTTCTATCTTCTAGTATCCTCCTCCTCCTGTGTGTCCTCCTTCACTACATCCATGACTCTTCGCTATGAACTTGTCTTTTCCTCCTGCCTGGCAGCTCTATCTTCAACATCCTTTGTCCAGTAACAAATATCCACTATCCCTCTTCTGCATGTCTGAACCATCTCAGCCTTTCCCCTCTAACACTGTATTTATTGGGGAAAGTACAGGAAATGAGAGTGGGACATACCGCTCTGAAAGCAGCCAGGTTGTTTTCTGCTTCTTCTTTTTGAAGAATCTCCTCCTGGAGTCTGCAGGACAGTGAGACACAAAGCATGGTTTCAGACAGAGAGCCATTAATTAATGAGCAGCTGGATTAATGATTGATTTGAACACACTGTAGAAGCTGCTGTCCACACACCAGGGAGCTCTGCAGAAAGACGTTAAAGCTGAATTAGGCTAATAAGTTCAAAGATGCATAATTTCATAGCCTGTATATAAAAGATGGATGTTGCCAGTGTGCTCTCACCCATTGGTTAGTGACGCCTCAGGTTTAGCATTTTCATTTTGGTGTTTTTAAACCAGAAGTGACTGCACACAAGGTGGCCTGCCTGATTGCACATCCTTCTTTATCATCCTTTCTAACCTTAAATGGTCTGAAAAATGTAGAAAATAAACATTATATTATAATAAATAAGATTTGAAACTAACATCCAGAGGTGACGCCCCCTGCTGGCAATTAGAAACAATACAGGTTTAGCACAATTCCACATTGGCTTCAGACTTGGAAGTCCATTACTTTACAGTCTGAGCTTAAAAGGACACTTTTCCAAAATAAAAGATGAAAGTGCATACTTTAACTTGAACTTGTTCACTTTTTATACCCTGTAAAGGTCACTGATCGGTTAAAGACTCCCCTTGTGGAATAGATTTTCTAAAGCCTGAGGAGGTTAGGAGGCTTGTTTGATCTTTGACTCTTGAAATACAAAATGCTTATAGGTTATCATGGCAACTTTTTTTGTCCAGTAAAGTCAAAACACACACTGCCTACCACATTTAATTATTTAAGGTGTCAGAAGAGCGCCTTTAAGTCTCAACCACAAGGAAAGAAATGAACTTTTGCTTGTTAAAAACGTAAACTGCAGACAGAGAAAGGACAGATCCTTCAGATATGTGTGAGCTTGTTCCTCTCCTTTTATAGAAGAGAGCCATGTAAACACAGTGTGTGATTAGCACTAACTTTGGTCAGTCTCAAGTAGTAACACACACACTGACACACACATGCCTATTAATCACATCAAATCAGTCGCCAATGCTTTTTGGAGTCAGAGAAAAATGATGCTCAGCTCTGAGATTAACAGCAGTTTATGTCACATTTTGAATGGACTGATTGAAGAATTGTATGCCCAGGAGCACTTCATCATTATGTCAGGCCTAAAGTTAAATCATGGCACACAAGTATATTTATCGATGCAGACTGGTTTGAGCTTTGCAAAATGCCTCTATAATCATTGTCATGCTGTAAATAACAATGCAGTAATAATATTAATAATTAATATTATTAAATAAAGAGCTACGTGGAAAGAAAATTACAATTTCTATCATTTAACTCAAATTGAATTTGTCAGAAGCGAGGTAACAGAGCTTACAATATAAAATTATTTTATAATAAACATATATATTGATGAAGTTACATTTTATATTTTCATATAAACTTTATAATGCTGTATAAATTAAACAAAATATATAAAAATCAACTACAATGAGGCTAATTATAAGATATTAAAACTAACATAATTTCCCAGCTTTGTCTTTCATTAAATTAATAAATTAAATTTTCTTTTCCAGTTATTAAAAACACAGCTTTTTTATTCAAATAATGGAGTTGTATCTAATTTAACACCAGACAATAGTTAGTTGTTGGCACTATAAGCTAACTGTCCTAATACAGAAATTAAGGTACATATTTAAACTTATCTTATTAAACACACAGTAATTAATCCTGTTCATAAGTTCAATATTCGTTGATAAATTAGAAAATGTTTTTTTATATTCCATAAATATTCCAGTTAAATCTAATCATAATAAAGAAGAAAGTAATAAAGGATGCTTAATTTGGAAATTATTAATTACTACTGTAATTAGCCTACGAGTTCAATGGTATTCAAACAGACACATTAATCAACAGTTTAATTTTTTTTTTTTATATTTTAGGAAGTTAATGTATTATATTAAATAAAAAACCAACCAAACCAAATCAACTATAATGGAGAAAAAAGTAACAAGAAGTTTAGCTCAGTAGGTAGAGTGGTGGCCCCATGATCGGACGGTCAGGGGTTTGAATCCACTGAACGGCTACCCTGAGGTACCCCTGAGCAAGGTGCCGTCCTTACACACTGCTCCCCGGTGCACCTGCTTAGTGACTGCCCACTGCTTCACTGAGCGAGTGGGTCAAATGCAGAGAGAGTAATTTCCCCACAGGGATCAATAAAGTATACATTTTTATTACTTTTATTATTATTATTACTAGCGGTTAAGCTCAATATTAAATTTCTTTAAGTCAATACTAATTTATTAACCTAGGTCATTATTTCTATATTAGTTTAAAAAAAATAAAGTAATTTATTATATTACAACAAATATTGAATCTAATCATAACAGAGAATTACTATCTACATAATATTTATATAGATAGTAATTATTGCTGTTTAGCCTAGTTAGCATAGCCAAGTAAAGTAGCAGTAACTACCAAATAACTTGCTTATGAAAATCACATGACTTAATGTTATTAAGCTATGCATTTAATTAGATAAAGATTGATTAATTATGTGGTCACTAATCTTGCTCATTAGTTCAAATGAGGGAAAAACTCATTTGGCAGCTAGTTCCTCAGTAGCTTGCACCCTACACCATTTAAGAGTCCATTGTAATAGTCAGATAGCTTTTTAGCTTTTGTGCCAAGGTTAGTAAAAATAACATTTCACTGATATTCCGATGTTTGGTATAACCCTTTATTATCAGAGATTTTTTACCACAGCATAAACATGTTGTTAGCAGGATTACATAGATTATTTATACTTTTTAGATGACCTAATAAAATACTTTGGTTTATTTTTTCTGATTGTAATATTTTAGCAGCATTATTATTGTTAAGCTTCAGTCAAATATATGTTTTACTTTGATTTATCTGATTATACGCCCCTCTACATTCTAACATCCTTATACCCAAAATACCCCCTGTAAGGCACTCATCCTCATGACTCACCTGTAATCTTCTTCCTGTGATGATGTATAAATGATCCTGTTATATTTTGATTTAAACAGCTTTGCATTTATACAAAATATGTTTAAAATATATTTAGAGTATTTAGGAAATATCTTGAAAATAGCAAACGTATAATCAAGTAATCTGTTGTAAAGAGCACAATCTGTGAAACCAATAAGATGCACAGAGGAACCAGGGTTTAAAAATACTTCCTGTAACTGCAACAAACAGCAGATCATCTCCCACACGGCTGGTTGAATCTAGCACACACAAGCCTATGTATCACCTCATTCCTCCATTCATTATTCCACTCCACACACTTCTTTTCATTTTGCGTCACAATTTTTCACTACTGCTTGTTGAGCAGTTGGCAAGTGTTCACAGAAAAGTGCAATAAAATACAAAAACCTGCAGAGTTTTTGTCACATTTTAGTTCCAGATACACCACACAGTGGGTAAATGCTCCAGGTTGTTGCTTAAATTATGGTAATATCAATATTTCTGTAACTGTTAAGTGTATGGGACAAGTAATATTGTGTACTTGTGTATATATATATATAATATTGTGTTTTTAAGAAATATTTTCAGTTTACTTATTTTAAAATTATTTTTAAAATTGTTTATTTGTTTGAAGACTCACTATAAGTCTATAAAGATTTTTACTTTAAAATTAAGTAAAGCTCTTTTTTGTCATAATATATAAAGGTCATGTCAGAATAAACAAGAATAAACAAGCTAGTAAGACACATGACTCTTCTTGCTCCTCCCACCTGATTTTGAGTTTATCCAGGTCATCGAGCAGGTTGTCCCGCTCCACCTCTATGCGTGACCTCTGATTGGTCAGGATCTCCACCTGCCTCCTAAGCTCGCTCATCTCCTCCTCGTACAGGTCGGCAATGCGCGTGGGCTCACGGCCTCGCAGGCGCTCCACCTCCACCACTAGCGCCTGGTTCTGCTGCTCCAAGAAGCGGACCTTCTCAATGTAGCTGGCAAAACGATCATTCAGGTGCTGCAGCTCGGCCTTCTCATTGGTCCGTGTGGTGAGAAACTCCTGGTTGAGGGCGTCCGCCAGGCTAAAGTCCAGCGTCTCGCCCATGCCAGCATAAGAGCGCCCAACGGATGCCCGGGAGGTTGTCACCGGCCTGCCATAGTAGCTTGAGGAGACCCGGTAAGCTGGTGTGGCGCTGGTACGGGTCACCTCATAGACCCTGGAGGTGACATGACCCCCGCCACTGCCGCTGTGGCCCAGCAGGGATCGGTTGAGTGATGGTGAGGCGTAGGTGCCATGACCGAAGGTGCGGCGGTACGATGAGGCGGTCTGACCGGAGGAGCTGTAGGAGGCCATGTTGGAGGACACAGAGAGCCTGGCGAGAGCTGCAGCAGAGAGGAGCACTGAAGAAGAACCTGCAGCCCTCAACTATTTGTAGTTACCTCCTTCCTCAATTTTCCCCCCTCCTTCCTGGGAACTGCCCTCCCTCTGTCTCTGTCTTTCTCCTTTAGCCCTTCTTGTTACATTCTTTTTCTTTCTTCTCTCCTTTCCTGCCTTCATTTCTTCTCCAGCTACCTTTTCCCCCTTGCCTTCTCTCCTTTCTCCCTCAGCCCTTTCTCTTCACTTTCTTCTGCTTTTGCAGGCATTCATATTCTATGCAGCCACAAATTTGTTTCCTTAAGACAGGATGTATAAAGAAAAAGGCAAAACAATCATAATTATGATCAAAGGAAGGAACAGACATGCTTAACACACTGCATTTGTTGTCACTAAGTGATTTAAGGCAACTATTGTTGTGATTTGGCACTATATAAATTAATTAAAATTGAATTAAACTGAATTAAAAACAACCATTGTCCAAGCTGTTACTTGAGTTGCTGACATAAGGTTTTTTTCCAATTTGTTTATAACATATTGATATTTTTATTGGCTTTGAGTGGTCATGTGAGTATTCATCAGTATTTTAAGCAAATGATTACAAAACATGTTTAACGAGCGGAAGTCCCTTAAAACATGTGAATTTTAAAGCCACAGTGTAGTGTGAGGTTGGGGTGGGTGGATAGGTCAACAAAATATTGGACATAAACAAAATAGACCTGTTTCATTTTTTTTAAACCAGTCAACCAACAATGTGTAGCATTTCCATATCTAAGTGTACGAAAAGGGTCTGCAATCAGTACGGACATCCATGTGTTTGGCACATCTGTAATAGTTAAAACAAGAAGAAGTCATGCAGCAGGCTATGGCAGCTTTTTTTTTCCCACTGAATAAAAGCTTTTTGCCATTTCAAAGTCAAAAATTCAGGTTACGCTTGCAAAATATTTAGTTAAGTTAAGGGTAAAATCAGGATTAATTCAATCACCCTGCTGGATACACTTGATCGACAGATATTAGTTTGTAGTGGCTGGTGGATGTAACTTTTAGACTTCCCAATTATTTGTCACTCAACTGAGAGAAAGGCACTTAAATGTCCATACTAAGTTACCTAAGTTAAACTAGGCTGACCTAGCTCTTGGTTAGGTTTAGGTAAGATTACTGGGTTAGAGAGAGCTAACATACAGGTCACTACATCTAGGGTTAGTGTTATACTAACTCAAAATTGTGAGAAAATAGTTTGAAATTGACCCAAAATTTAAAACTTCAGGTTTTTAAAGTTGATGAGATTTGCTCTGGAGCCAGCTTCCATATCAGGACCTGCTGCTGAGTGGGGGCAGTAATGTTTATATTTCGCCCAATACACGTGTTGCATTTATTAGTCAAACAAAAATAGAGGCACAATCAAGAGCAAAATAGTCCAAATTTCCTTGATTCCTGTTGAATGATCAATGTGGCTGTTCTCCCAGGTGTTACAATAAAGTTTATTGACAAGAGGATTTAAGGTTTAGCTTAGTTAGAACTTAGCTGGAAGCTAGGTAGCTAGCTGATATACATCCATAGATGATAAAACATGTTCTGAAAAAGGAAATACAGCAGTGCTATAACTTTGATGTAAGTAGAGACAGAAAACTAAATAGAAGTAATATTTGGTAGGTAGTGAATTTGGACTAACATATAATGGTCTGCTAGCCAAAGAGCTATGGTTAAGCTAATGTAAACACATTAGCTCAAGGAAGATGGAAAATTAGGGTTGAGCTATTCTTAATAAAGGTTAATGTTGACAGTTCTTGATGGGCAGAGACAAACACTATCACAATATTGCTGAATGAAACTTTGAAAGTCCAAGCTTCAGTCAAGAGAAAATTCGAGACGATTCATCCACCACAAGCAGTCTGCACTTCCTTCTTAATATGGTGGGGTACACTGACTAGCCAAATTCGAGATGGCCTCAAAACTTTTTGCATGCAGAACGTGGAGTAAAATAATTTTGAGGCTCTCCGTATCTTGTTCCCCATGACTCTTTTATGGTTGTTTGAGTCTTTTTGTAGTAGTTCTGCATGCTTTTGGGGTTATTTTTAATCTTTTTGTGAGTATTTAGGATGATATTTGGGGGGTGTTTATTTCCTACTTTTGCTCAGCAATGTTTTATTTTCAATATAGACAACAATTATAGTCTATACCTACAGTTTGTGCCTACACCAATCCTTGCAGATCCATGAAAACTAGAACCGATCCTTTACAAAAAGGATAAACTTCCAAGGAAGACCTGTCGAGGTTCATGCGAACATCGTCTTTCCCTGCCGCTGTGATCTCACATCATAACAATGCGAGGATGCAAGGCAACTTTCAAGACTTAGCCTCGTCCTCACATGGTGAGGTGGCCCAGGTTGTTAATGACAGCATTCGAGGGGGAAGAGCTCTGACTAACCTGCCTTAAAAAGGAAAACTATCCCGTCCCAAGAGTCTGAGACACAGAGTGCAGCAGTACATACCAGAGCAAAGAAATACCACATTCACAAACAATATGTGCCATTAATGCTGATAACATTACATGTGAGTGTGAAGGGGATTTAAAGGGAGGTTTCCCTCTGCCAGCATTTAAAGTGGCAGATCTGGAGCCGTGTCAAACTTTAAAGGAATTACTAACACAAAAACATACTGAGCCAGATATTCATACTACAGTGCTACTGTAGTATGAACCTTTGATCTGTCCAACAATTTAATTTCATCTACTTTAGATAACAGTTTATAAATTGCTGTTTTATATGTCTCGCTTTTGTTTTTATGTGATATATTCAGTTGTATTTATAGTGAACCCTGACTGGTTGTCTCCCTCTTTATGATGATGGTAGAAAGTGTGAACAGTAAGCAAAACAATGGAAATAAGTCTGCATTTCCACCCTAAGTACTTTAAGCTTTAGGTTCCAGGAGCTTTTTCTCAAGAAACTAAAAGGTTTCTTCAACATTAATCAGTCGTAACTTTCTTAAATCCCGCGGTAATAAAGGCCACACAGACGAGTCTCTCACAGACACTTTGACTCAGACAGGTTTTAATAATGAGATTAAAAAGGCTGCAGTTCATTCAGGTGTTTCTGCTGAAGGGCCCTGCAGGGCTTTCTGTGACACCTCATTAATGGGATTATGTACAACTGCACTAATCTCTCAGTGAAAACTCACACCTCATCAATGTTTAAAAAGGTTTCTGTGGACTGATCCTAAGCTGGATAACGCTAAATCTTTCCAAATCTAAAGCCTAAACAAAAAGGTAGAATATTTAGCTTGTGGTGATGAAATGCTGACATTTTTTTTAAAATAGTGTTTAGATGTAGTTGCAAAGCAGACATTACAAGTGTGAAATGTGATGCTGGTTTAATCCACTCAAGCTTCTTTTGCTGTCTTCGTAAGAAGAGAGTTTAACATGAGTATTTGGGTTATCTGACAAAATTCTTTTTCTTTTTAAATAGAAGTCTTATTTATTGATATCTGTTTTCTGTGTCATTGTAGGATTCCCCTGTGTTCCCTGGTGTATCTTTGTATAATTTAGTCTCAAAATGTCAAATTCATGTCGGCAGGTGCAAAATAAAATCACGATTATCACATCTGGTCCTCGGTCATTGACCCAATGTCTTGAGTAGGGCTGGGCGATATGACCCAAAATTCACATCTCGATATTTTTTAGCTGGATGGCGATATAAGATATATATCTCGATATATATTTTTAAAAGCCATAAAGTAAGAACAAAAAGAGAGTTCTTAGTCAAAGCTGTGTCCCAGAAGTCACACAGGCACTTTTATTAACATAGAGCAGATGTACATAAAATTTACTCAAAAATAAATTATGAGCATTTATTAAATAATAATGCTCCATAAATAAAAGAAAACAATGTTGTTTTTGTGCATAACAAAAAGCTCACAATTGTGCAGTCAAAATGTAAACTAATAGACGCTGAGCATAGTAACAAAGACAGATTTCACAGCTGCTCTGTTCCCAACTTGTACTGCGTGACTGACAGCCTGGAGTTTGAAATCCGCTTCGCAACCACGTCTCTTAACAGGTGCCATTTATGGTCCTTATACACAGGGTAATATTACGTTGAAGCACAGTACGTATCACTCCGCGAGGCTCAGCCGTAATGCTCCGACAATCCATCAAGCGGTGCAGCTCTGTAGCTTACCAAAGTCGTACTAAAACATTTTTTGACAGATTGCTGAGCGCTGTGTTCCACATAAAATCGGTTCGCGGCCATCAAGCACAACCAGAATTCATACATAAGGCGCGCTGTCAACTTTTGAGAAAATGAAAGGATTTTAGTCCGTGCAGCCCCTCTGGGCTGCATGGCGTTAGCGTGGTTAGCTCGTTAGCGTGGTTAGCTAGCTAACACGTTGACGCCGTCCAGCCCCACGCACGGGGCGATGCGCAGTAACTCGTTAACGGAGATTTGCCGTGTCCATCTTGTCGCTTCCTGCAGGTGAAGCGATGGGGGAGGAGGGGGAGTTGTGTTCAGTGAAGGAGAGGCGAGGCCGAGTAACGTTGCGTAAAGACGAAAGTGGACGAAAGAGAGGCAAACTTGCGGCTCCACAAGTATAATTATAACGTAACATAGACTATATCGATATAAAGGATATTGTCACATCTTATATCTCGTATAAAATATATCGATATTTTTTAAAAACTCGATATATCGCCCAGCTCTAGTCTTGAGCTTATGGACGTTCTAGTTTCAGTTCCATTTGTTTGTTTGTTTGTCTGTTTGTTAGCAGTCAAGTGTTTTTAAGGTATCAGCTCGAGCTAATTTAATTTTGGGGAAATTCAGCTCAAGGTCACACCAAATACACCAAAATCTGTAAAATCTTTATATTACCCACAATTCTTTTGGATCATTGTCAAACTTCACACTCCTTGGGGGACTTGAATGCCGAGGTTGGCTAAGCGTTTGACCTTGACCTTCATTGTTAGCGCCCAAGGTCAAAGTAAACCATATCAAGTAAAATATGATATGAAAGGGCATGAAGAGAGCTGTACAATACATGTTTTTTATTTTCAATACGACACTCTACAACATGACAATGACACTGTAACAGGCTAACGTCAGCATGTTGCAATAAGAACATCATAAAACATCAGTTTTAGTATAACCCTTGCCCTTCAGGTGGAGGTGCGCACTCTGGGTGTTCTTGTTTTAGATATTATCTGGTTATTCTTTCTGTTTGTTGCATCATGGTTTGCTTTTCCTTTGATCCTGGTTATAGTTTTGGTTTGTTGTTCTTTTTGTATTTTACTGTTTAGTAGTTTTTTCAGGAATGACATTTCCTCCCCTGTCACCAAACACTTATGCAGAAGTCTAATAACCATATGAACTTTGATTAGGAAAGGTTCTGTCATTCCATCATGTTTTTTGTCAGATAATTAAGCTAATTCGACGGCAATGTAGAAACAGTTAACACATTCATTTCTGACCAGGCTAACAGGAAGAAACACATTTCTCAGATGTGCTTTTATTAATCATTTTAATGATTATTCTTGTAGACTTTTATTATTATGTCTATTGTGGCTGTATGAAATGAGTCAAATTCATAGTCTTTTGTAGACTCAGTTAGCACAAGTTACCACCAGCTTTTTTTTGGGGGGGGGGAATGATTTTTTTTCCATTTATTTTTTTAAGTTTTCTTTCAAGCCTGTAAATAAATCAATTTAGATTATTTCAGTCCACTGAATTGCCATGAAAATAGACTTAATCCTCATCCTTCCACCTGACATTTAACCTCCTGTAGCTGAATGTTGGGTCTTTTATGGCCAGCACCACCCTCCATGCTCTGGTGTGGACGGTGCAGATGCTAACAGACCTAACAAACCTATCTAGGTCAGTAAGGTTGTGGAAATGGAGCTTGACTCCTTAATACATAACCCCATGTTTGCCTACTGGTGGTGGTCAGAGGGCCCGGTGGCGCCTGTGTCCGGCAGCCTCGCCTCTGTCAGTGCGCCCCAGGGCAGCTGTGGCTACAAATGTAGCTTGCTATCGCCAGTGTGTGAATGTGTGTGTGAATGGGTGAATGACGGAATGTAGTGTAAAGCGCTTTGGGGTCCTATGGACTAGAAAAGCGCTATACAAATGCAGGCCATTTACCATTTACAGGTGTAAGAAACACTGATAAGCCTTCACACCCTCTCAATGAGGTGCTGGACAGTTTAGCAAAAGAGTCTTTACACCATGATGCACTACAGGAAATCTTTCCTACCTGTGGCCATCAAACTACACAACACCACCTGGACGTGCTACATCTTGTTTATATAGTTCATGGCATTGCTCACCTTTGGAGTATTTATTTTAATATACTGCACCTTGACTTGCACCTGGAAATGTATCTCTCTAGTAGGTCATTAGTGTCCTCTCCAAGAGCAAAACTGTAAACTAAAGGCAATGAAGCCTTCGTTTATTCAGGTCCACTAGCATGTCTAGTTATTATCATTATTGTTATAAAGTGATTGCAATTAAGGCCTGATGCTCATACCAAGAAATTATTCCAACAACAAATCCTCCAAATGAAAAGTCACAGCAGTTTTTGATTCTCCATGCAGGCATTCCTGATTGATGAGAGCCATGCATCTCTAGCAGGGAACTGGAGTTCAGTGCTCATGTTGTCATGGTTTGAACTGGAACAAACTTGTTTTTACTATGTTAAATACACGTTAAACAACTCAGTTTTCTGTGTTTCTGTCATGGTCCGGAGTCTGGTGACTCCATGTTTATGTTTTGTGTTTATTAATATTTTAGAGATTTCTGTTTTTTGTTATTTTTCTTCCAGTGTTTAGGTGTTCTCTGTGCTCCCCTTGTGTTCGTGTCATTTTACTTTGACGGTCCTTTGTCTCACGTCTGTGTTTCTAGCCTTGACTCCATTTAGTCTCGTCAAGTGTGATCAGTCCAAGCTGTGCTCTCCTCCTGTGTCCCATTCCCTCGTTATCCCTCAGTGTATTTTAGCCCTGTGTTTCTTTCTGTCAGTGTTGGTTTTTGGGTTTCTCCTGTTGTGCCCCCTGGAATCACCGGCTGTGGTTTCCCAGTTTTTTGTTATTAGTTTCTAGGTTTTAGTTTGGTATTGTAAGTTGTGCCACTGCAATAAAGCAGCCTCCTTCAGTTCATCCCTGTGTTTTGAGTTCTGCATTTGGGTCCTTCCTGCTGCCTGCCATTTCATGACAGTTTCAAGTGCATCTTACCATCCATCCAACCATTCAGGCATAAGCGGTGGAAAGACTTCAGTGACGTTACTGCTGTTTGGAGTTTTCTAAGTTTTCGTTTAAGTTTTTTTTTGTTTTTTGCTTGTTTGTTTGGTTTGTTTATTGTCTGTCAGCAGGATTACACAAAAAAATACTTGATCAAATTTGGCCTTGAAGGAACTTTGGCAATGTGCAACTAGAACAAGAACAAGAACCAACTATCTAAGAACCAGTAGTTATTCTATTTTCTACCACTTATCCAGTCCAGTCTGAAGGTAACTACTCTACATATATTTCACAACCACTTTGTCACTCTGGCCACTAGAGGTTGCCTAACTTTAAAACATAACTGTAAGCTTTCCCTAATTGATCTATCCTGTGATTTTCTGTGTGAGGACTATTCTAAATCCCATACGATCTGAATGTGTTCAGCACTTCCACTGATCTCACATCTATTAATAAAGTCTGAATGCTAATGTGTGAGTATGTATTTTCATCCCTCTGGGCTTCCTCAAGAGCTGACAGCTGAAGTAAACCTCTCTTCAGCATTTTCTGCCTTTCCTCCTCTTCCTCCTCCTCCCTTGGTGTTCAGGACTATATAAGGATGGTTCCCCTGGTGATACAGTGATGAATGGCAGCATGGTGGGGGGATGGAGCATAAACACAGAGGTCTCCAGATAGAAAATAAAACCAAATGAGAACAAAAAAGAGGGTGATTTGGCTCTGTTAGTCTGCCTAATGAAACACACAAGTCTCAACAATGCATTGCAATTTTAAATCTGTTATTGGCACTGCAAAAAGACAGAAAATGATGGATTTTAGGAATTTAGTTTAAGCTCTTGTCAGTATCTGAAGCCTCTGTATGCTGCTGCTTTTGGTATTATTTTAAAACAGCTGATTGCTGTGCTGATTTTTTCTGTAGCAGTGTGGGTGTTAACACAAATATCTGATCAGCCAATAATATTAAAGCAATTCCCAAATGTATCTAAACACGGTCAGGATGACCTGCTGAGGTTCAAACTGAGCATCAGAATGAGGAAGAAAGGTGATTTAAGTTTGGATGTGGCATGGTTCTTGGTTTGAGTATTTCACAAACTGCTGATCTGCTGGGATTTTCCCACACAACCATCTCTAGGGTTTACAGGGAATGGTCAGAAAAGGAGAAAATATCCAGTGAGCTGCATTTATGAGGGAGAAAATGTCACAAAGCTTAAATCATGTCAAACTAGTTTCTTGAACATAAGCTAACTGTACTAAAATAACCTCCACAATAGAGCACCTGTGGTATGTGGTGGAACAAAAGATTGTCATCATGGATGTGCAGCTGACAAATCTGCAGCATCTGTGTGATGCTGTCATGTTTTTAGTACCTTGTTGAATCTATGCTATGAAGAATTGAAGCAGCTCCAAAGGCAAAAAAAGTGGCTCCAATTTGGTACTAGCAAAGTGTACCTAAAAATTTCAATTCAGGGTATAATAAAGTAAAATATATCACAAAAGTGACCCAGTACAAAGTGTAATGACTGATATTAATAATTAAATGAAGGAATTAGTCTGAAAGCGGAGTCCTGTGAGAGTTCCATTGCGCCTCCTGGCCGCTGGGTGTCGCTGCTGCGCTGTTTGTGACTCTGCTCCTTTCTCCGCCGCTGTCAGCTAATCTGTCGTTGCTCGTCTTCTTTGTACCATTTCAGAATATCAAAGTCCGGTTAATGCAGGTAAGTGCCATAACAATGATTACTGTGGAGCCGTCACGTGGAGGCGGTGCTTCCTCACTTACAACTGTGTTGACTTTAGTCGCAAAAGAAAAAGAAAAAAAGAGTGACGAAGAAGACGTTGAAAGCTCGGGGTGTCCCGATTAGGTTAGCTAGCAAAACATAGTTAGTTCCATTATCGGACAAAAACAGATCCTACATAAGAACTCAACTTACAGTCCGAAGTTGAAATTAGGCGCTAGCTGTTTGTCACGATTACTAAGATCTTGCTAGCTTTGCTGTCGCGTTTACTGTGATCAAGTTATTCTTTATTGCGCACAGTTTTCACACTTTTTATACTTTTCCCCCCTTTAGTCGCTGATCATGAAGAGCTCCAAAGAGGCCGTGCAGTCAGCAGCCAAAGAGTTTCTGCAGTTTGTCAACAGAGGAGTGTCTCCGTATCACGGTAAAGTCTGCAAAACTCTGGATTTATCCCTTCAAATGTAATAAAATATGTATCATACGGAACTTACGTACATGGCAGCGTTGAATGTTTTTTATCCAAGTTCCAAACTGTACCGAACCAAACTCAGTTTATAAATCTTTGAATTTAAAGTCCTGTTGAAGCTCAGCACCCGTTTATATGAGGTAAAGTATTATTGCAAACCTTCTCCGTGTTGTCAGAGGCAGGCTTTTACTTCGGCGACCATGTCCAGTACTTAGTAAGCATAATAAGAAAAAGTCCAACTTCTTAAAAATGTTACTGGTGCATGGCTGTTGTAGCTCGCTTATTGAGAGTCTTACTGGCATATTTGTATTGGCAGTACATTAGAGCCACAGAAGGAAAATGAATAAATGGGGAAAAAAGAAGGAGCTGGAGGTGGCTAAAGATTTGAGGAAAAGAAATTTGGAAATTTCAAGATTAATATTGCAAATTTACACAAAATGTGCATGTGGTAAACATTGCCACCCATTTCTGAGGGAAAGAACTACCAAATTTACAAGGAAAACTTGTAATTCATAAGAAAAGATATAAATAAAATTCTATCAAGATGGAAAAAAAATGAAAAATGCATTAGAAAAAAAATCCTCCTACAAATTCATGAGGAAAAAGATGACATTTACAAGAAAATTGGCAAAATTAAAAAAGGGGAAAATTCTGAGAAAGAACTGGTAAAATTACAAAAAACTGAAACAAATACATGGAAAATACTTAAACAGGTAATAAAGAAAAAACACCATTAAATTAACAAAAATCTATTGAAATTATTATTGAAAATTATTTTTATTGAAATTATTGAAAAATTAAGCAGTTATTTGAATTTACCATTGCTCTTATAATAAATGCCCAGCTGGAAACTGAGGTTTATTTTCTGTCTCTAAAGAGAAAGTTTTCTCATTTAATAAAGTTTGTTTAACAAGCAGCTGAAAGTAAAACAACTTCAGTAAAGCAGGTCCAGTCACATACTATCCAGTTCAATATGTTGTACATGACACATGCATTATAGGAGTCCACGGTATGCCACTCTTTTCTTTGTGGTGTAATTTTAAATTTGACACCTGTTTTTCCTCCCACCAAGTTTTTTATGCTGACAGTTTGTTGCTTTTGTGCTTTAAAACCAGTGAGAATCAGTGAAGAGAAGGCAGCAGGTTGAGTTTGATAGGAAAGACGGCGAGTGTCTCTCTGTTGTAATCAGAGCATAAACGGGTCCTCATGTTTCAGCATTAACCAGCTGAGATGCAGTTCAGATCACCTTTGAGCCAGAGAGATAAGATTGAGATGGAACAGATATTTCATCATGTCTACAGCCTTTGCCCTCTGAACTCTATCCCCAAGAACAAATAAAGAACCAAAGAATTTAAATAATTTTTCAGTTCCTTAACGGGAATGAAGTGCAAAAGGTAATAACGTTTTGCACTTTTTTTGGTTTATTTTGGTAATTTAATTATTGAATTGGTAGCATCTTTTAAATAGCTTTCGCACACTTGGTTGAGAAGAGATAGACATTTTAAAGTCATGTCTTTGCTCTGAAACTCATCTCTACCTCATTTTAGGCTTAACAAAATCTGAGTTTTCACTAGTTTGAAAAACAACTGAAAAGTAGAAAATGGCTCCCATTGATTTACTGAGGAGTAGTTAAATGTGACAGTGAGGTCTCTAAAACTCAGTCTCTGTTGTCTCAGTACTTTAATCAGCGTTGAAAAGTAATCATGACAAATAACGCCCAGAACTGACAGTAAGGCATGTAGTCAGACTGCATAGATCAGTTTGACTTTAACAAAACCAAATAAACTTCATGTTTCCTCCACTTTCTCGCCCTGCAGTGGTTGAAGAATGTCGCCGGCATCTGCTGGAGGCTGGGTTCATCGAGCTCAAGGAGACGGAGCAGTGGGACATCAAGCCAGCCAGCAAGGTGGGGTAAAAAGTAGTAGAACGGAAATCTAAATGGTTCGCACAAGATTGCACTCTCAACTGTACAGGGAGTGCAGAATTATTAGGCAAGTTGTATTTTTGAGGAATAATTTTATTATTGAACAACAACCATGTTCTCAATGAACCCAAAAAACTCATTAATATCAAAGCTGAATGTTTTTGGAAGTTTTTTAGTTTGTTTTTAGTTTTAGCTATTTTAGGGGGATATCTGTGTGTGCAGGTGACTATTACTGTGCATAATTATTAGGCAACTTAACAAAAAACAAATATATACCCATTTCAATTATTTATTTTTACCAGTGACACCAGTATAACATCTCCACATTCACAAATATACATTTCTGACATTCAAAAACAAAACAACAACAAATCAGTGACCAATATAGCCACCTTTCTTTGCAAGGACACTCAAAAGCCTGCCATCCATGGATTCTGTCAGTGTTTTGATCTGTTCACCATCAACATTGCGTGCAGCAGCAACCACAGCCTCCCAGACACTGTTCAGAGAGGTGTACTGTTTTCCCTCCTTGTAAATCTCACATTTGATGATGGACCACAGGTTCTCAATGGGGTTCAGATCAGGTGAACAAGGAGGCCATGTCATTAGTTTTTCTTCTTTTATACCCTTTCTTGCCAGCCACGCTGTGGAGTACTTGGACGCGTGTGATGGAGCATTGTCCTGCATGAAAATCATGTTTTTCTTGAAGGATGCAGACTTCTTCCTGTACCACTGCTTGAAGAAGGTGTCTTCCAGAAACTGGCAGTAGGACTGGGAGTTGAGCTTGACTCCATCCTCAACCCGAAAAGGCCCCACAAGCTAATCTTTGATGATACCAGCCCAAACCAGTACTCTACCTCCACCTTGCTGGCGTCTGAGTCGGACTGGAGCTCTCTGCCCTTTACCAATCCAGCCACGGGCCCATCCATCTGGCCCATCAAGACTCACTCTCATGTCATCAGTCCATAAAACCTTAGAAAAACCAGTCTTGAGATATTTCTTGGCCCAGTCTTGACATTTCAGCTTGTGTGTCTTGTTCAGTGGTGGTCGTCTTTCAGCCTTTCTTACCTTGGCCATGTCTCTGAGTATTGCACACCTTGTGCTTTTGGGCATTCCAGTGATGTTGCAGCTCTGAAATATGGCCAAACTGGTGGCAAGTGGCATCTTGGCAGCTGCACGCTTGACTTTTCTCAGTTCATGGGCAGTTATTTTGCACCTTGGTTTTTCCACACGCTTCTTGCGACCCTGTTGACTATTTTGAATGAAACGCTTGATTGTTCGATGATCACGCTTCAGAAGCTTTGCAATTTTGAGACTGCTGCATCCCTCTGCAAGATATCTCACTATTTTTGACTTTTCTGAGCCTGTCAAGTCCTTCTTTTGACCCATTTTGCCAAAGGAAAGGACATTGCCTAATAATTATGCACACCTGATATAGGGTGTTGATGTCATTAGACCACACCCCTTCTCATTACAGAGATGCACATCACCTAATATGCTTAATTGGTAGTAGGCTTTCGAGCCTATACAGCTTGGAGTAAGACAGCATGCATGAAGAGGATGATGTGGACAAAATACTCATTTGCCTAATAATTCTGCACTCCCTGTATATGCTGAAATTTCAGAATTTGTATTTGTAAAATCTGACCATGTTCACTAACTATCCAAGGGCTTTTATTTTGGAAGTATCATGATAAATGTCTGTAAACGTCTAGGGGCTTTTGTTTTGAAAATCTGACATTCGATTTTGTTTTGGGAAAAAGAGACCCTTTAAAGTATCCTGGTAAATTTCTATAACAGTTAAGGGTCTTTTATTTTGAACATTAAATGTGTATTTTAACATCCTGAAGTCCTTTACCTTGTGTGTTATGTGTATGTCAGGTAGACTTTTAATACGAAGGAAAATTATCCTGGTGAATTTCTATAATTTTATTCATTTTCTGCAACAATCAAAGGATTTAATTTTCAAAGTTTTGCATATGTCTGAATGTCCTCATAATTTCCCAAAAGTAACTGGGGACCTTTTATTTAGAAAAAAATGACCCTTTATGATATTCTGGTGAATTTCTATAACAGCTGAGGGTCTTTTGCTTTGAATATCTGACTTTCATTTCACATCCTGACAAGTTACTGTAACTAACGGAATTTTTTATTTTGAAAAAGAATAAGAACACATTATTTTGAAACTGTGTTTGAGATTTCTGTTAAGTTATAATAAAGTGGGGGTATTTAATTTATCTGCATATGGCTGAATTTCATGATGCTTCCTGTCATAATAGCTTCCTAACAGAAGCTTTTATTTTGAAAAATGTGCATCTGTAGGTTTCCTCCTATAGTGCAAAGACATGCGTGTTAGGTTAACTGCTGTTTAAATAGTTTTCCATTTGCTCTCTCCATTTGAATCTACCAATCACAAGCAGGTTGTTTCTGATTGGTGGACTTGCTTCAAGGGAGACCATAATGGGGATAAATTTGCCGTCTTTCCCGTCTTCTCTCTGCAGTACTTTGTGACCAGGAACTTCTCCAGCCTCATTGCCTTTGCGGTGGGTGGACGCTACCTGCCGGGAAACGGCTTCTCTATGATCGGCGCCCACACAGACAGCCCCTGCCTCAGGGTGAGACTCCGCCCACTCATTCACCTGTATCAGCTCTTTGCTTCCACTCTGGATGCAAAGCCAAACCATAGCGGGGAGGAGCTGAAACATGAGGAGAGTGAAGCTGAGCCGATGCCGAGAGTCATGAGGAATGGTTTTTATTTTACTATCAGCTTCTTCCTCTCATGTTTAGGAGGGTGGACGCCAAAGGAAATGCTGCGTCTGTCTGGAGAACCAACATGGTTTTGTTTTAGTCATTTTAAGGTCTTAGAATAATCTGAAAACTGAGGCAACCTCATCCAAATTCTTTGTACCAAAAGAAGGGAAGAAAAATCATGATTGTGTTTATTTTTTGATTGTGAGATTATTGATTGTGTTTGTGCTTCCAGGTGAAGCCGAGGTCTAAGAGGACCAAGCAGGGCTGTCTGCAGGTCGGCGTGGAGTGCTACGGCGGCGGAATCTGGAACACCTGGTTTGACCGTGATCTCACCATCGCAGGCCGCGTTATGGTCAAGGTAGTGTGATTGTTTTTATGTTTACTTCTGTGGCTTACTATTAAATCTGTGCTGTCTGGTTTTCTTTGGGGTTTGTTTTTTTTTTTATTTTTTTTAAGCTGTACAGAATATAACTTACAGAAATGTTAAATTCATTGTAAGGCTCAATTGTAAGGTTTTGGTCTTAAATTTGATATAAATATGTAGCTATTTTTCTGTAAAATAAAATGTATGTAAATTTATGACCAAAAACATGAAGCCATTTTCTTTCTAATCAGGAAACTGGTTTGCTTTCTATGCGGAGCCTGACCATCAGCTTTGACCCATTCCTCTATAAAATGTCAAACTTCGGTGCTGCTTTTTTTGATGACATTTATCGAGCGCACCACTGAGGACGAGAGGCTAAATGTCTCGCCTACAGCTGTCAGCTCGAGCCAGACTGTGACACAACAGTAAACCCGTTTAAATGAGTAGTCGAATCGCTTTTTACAGCAAAACATCACAAAAACGCAGCTGCACGATTCAGAAAATTCAGACAGGCAATACCTTTTACAAAGACCACTATCAGTCACCTTAACATTATTGAAGCAGCGTGGGATCATCTTCTGTTGAGTCCGTTGAGGGGAAAAAAAACAATATAACAATCAGTAGGAGCTTCGACAACAGTGACATATTCACAACTGTTTCTGATTACATGATCCATACTGTTGATTTCCTCTTAATGTGTGCATGCAGGAATCCCTGTTCAACTTTGGCCAGAAAATAATTAACAAATCAATGTAGAACCGTAAACTGGGATCCTGTTTTCCAAGCTAAATGTGGCCCACAGTTAGTTTATGTAATGTCCTTTTGATATGATGGAAACTCCATATTTTTTACTTCAGAGTGGCGGTAAGCTGGTGAATCGACTCGTTCACGTCTCCAGGCCTCTGCTCAGGATCCCTCACCTGGCCATCCACCTGCAGCGGGACATCAACGACTCCTTCGGGCCCAACAAGGAGAACCACCTGTCAGTTACTAAACGCAACACTTCTATGAAATGCACCACTTTTATTGAATTTGTTACAGTGGAAGCTCATATTAAACATGGACACAGGCACAAATAATAAAACCTAATCCCCGTGAACACTTTATTTCGGGCTTCTATTCTACCCTTGGATCTGCGTGATGTCATAGATAGGCAGGGAAGCCTGTGTGTCATTGCCTTTTCTTGTTCTATTTTTAGTCCATCATTGATGTGACTTTGAGATGAGCTTTGGTTTATAGTCGGTATGTTTCATCTGTCTCAGTGTGCCCATCATCGCCACTGCCGTCCAGGAGGAACTGGAGACAGGCTCGGCGTCCTCTGGAGACGCCTCCTCTGCTGCCAGCACGGTAACCCCAACCTACAGATCTGTAAAAAGCCCTGAATGGGATTACATTCATTCATCCAAAATTTGGGTAAAAAATTGGTATTAAAAGCTCTTTCAGATACCTTAAAATGCTGAGATACCTTGGCCTGCAGAAGCTGGGAAATGCCAAATATTTAGATCATTTTGAGGCCTGAGTAATCTCTGGAATAAGAAAAGATAATCTATCAGATTTGGTGTCTGAAAGCTAAAGATAAACCGCGTCCTTTCAGCTGACATCACGAACATGAGTCTTAAAGATGCTGCGTTGTGCTTTGTGTCCCTTCCTCAGGCGGAGAAACACCACCCAGCGCTGGTGAAGGTGCTGTGCTCGGAGCTGGGAGTCGAGCCAGAAGCTCTGCTGGACTTTGAGCTGTGTCTGGCTGACACGCAGCCTGCGGTGAGTCCGCGAGTAAACCATTGACTTCCTGTCACTTTCAATGCAGTGATGATCCCAGGAAGTCGGCCGATGTCTTTAGTTTAATCAGTTTTATGACAGCTGGCACAGAATCCAAGACAAACACATGCAGAATTTGTTTGAATCAGGTCAGTAGATCCAAAATGATCATGTGTTTGACTGCCAAGAAGAACCAGCATGAAGAGAAATGTGGACGAACTGATAAATGAAGGCAGACTGAGGCTTGGGCACACTCAAGATTTAGCTTGAAAATGCCATCAATTGCATTAGTAGGCTTAAGTATCTGTCACAACAAAGGAAGGAGAGCGATGTCTGCACAGTTAGCTCAGGTTGACTCTGCAGGCATTTCAGAGAAACTTAACGCGACTAAAACTCTAAAACATCTTATGTCAGGTTTCATTTCAGATGTGTGAATAAAACAAGTTGAGATGGAGCTTCTATGGCTCTGATTTTATTCCAGTAAGTTAGATTAATTTGAGTATAGTTTTTAGAGTGGCAGTGTGCTTCATACTGTAAAGACCTACCGATAGAGAGAGAGAGAGAAGCTTATAAACGTAAGCCTAATTTTATAAGTAGAGATGGTGTCTGTCTCCTGAGTCCAAACTGGGAGCTTATTCCAGAGAAGAGGGGCCTAAAAGCTGAAGCCTCTGCCTCCCATTCTACTTTTAAATATCCAGGAACTACAAGTAAGCCTGCAGTCTGAGAGCGAAGTGCTCTGTTGATGTGATACAGTTTAGACAAGAAATGATGGGCTCTGATTATTCAGTACTGTGCAAAAGTCTTGAGTCACCCCTCATATCTTTATATTTTTGCTAAGAACGTATGAAATGCGCGCAGCAATTTATTGAAGCATGCAGAAATATGCCACTTCTTTTTTTTCTTTTTCTTTTTTTTTGTCCTCCACTTGTACGGGTCCCTCAATTGTTTTTTTAAGGACACGCTGCACACCATGCTGAGAGACACCAAGTTTTCAGCTAACCGCTCTTTGGGAATCACCTCGCTGGTGAAAAATACTATTTCATGTCTGTCAAACTGTGTTGTGTTTGGGATTTTTCATAGATTCAACTAAAGAAATGGTAACAAATTGTGTTTTTCTGCATGAAGATACAATTCAAAATTGGCTCTTTGCTAAGTTGATAATTGAGTAAGGTACCCTTTTCATGCTTGAATGATTCATAGGTCAGCGTTAAGGATTAACTAAAAATGGTAAGGTACAACGATTGGACTGAAAAAGCAACAGCTGTCCAAAGAAACACTTTGAAAGAGCTTCAGAAAGTTGGGAGAATTGTCGCTTACAAGCACTTTCAAAATTACAGCAAAGTCTGGAAGCAAAATGTAAAGAAATGATGGGGACTCGAGGCTTTTCAGAGTAGTGTGTGTGAGAAGAAGGATTTTAAATTCAGTTCTTTGATGTGTTTGGGATCAACCGGAGGCTTTTCAGAGAGCTTTTAGAACAGCTTCATAATGATAAGATGTTACAATGAAGTAATAAATGTACCAGTTATTTTTTTCAGCATCACTCTGAGACAGGATTTCTAATTTTAGTGATATTGATCAGATGAGAGAAAGCAGTCTTCCAGATTCAAACACACTATAAGGCATACAGGAGCTTCTCCTCACACTCTGTTTTTCACCTCGAGGACTCTGTGAGACTTCCAGCCTCGGTTTAAATGAAACTCCTCAACAGTTTTATGAAAGAGGGTCGAAAGGGCAGACTCTCATTCTGCTCACTTATTCCAGGCATGTTTGATAGGGACTACTTGCTGGAGTAAAATTTGTGCAGCGTTGGTGACTATATTTGAAACAGTGGAGATATGTCTGTGAAGGTTCTTAGTCATCCAGGTCATCGTAGTCAAAGGAGCTTGCATGAAAGGCGTCTGGACTTCTTTAAATTACTTGAAGACGTTTCACCTCTCATCCGAGAAGCTTCTTCAGTTCTAAGGAACTGAGAGGATCATCAGGGGGTCCTTTTGTCCCTCTGTGGGGGGTCACTCCCACTAGGTTTATATCTGGGACTCTCCACCATTTGACCTTAGAACTGAAGAAGCTTCTCGGATGAGAGGTGAAACGTCTTCAAGTAATTTAAAGAAGTCCAGACGCCTTTCTTTGCAAGCTCCTTTGAAACAGTGGAGAGTTATGATGGTACTTACAGTCTCTTTGTACCAGTGTGAGTTATGTATATGAGATTGAACAGAGTTTAAAGTTTTTTTTAAATCTGACCGTTTATGTTCTGTAAGTCTAGTAACAAAACGTGAGTCGGCGCCTTCCTCTCTTGTCTCTGCAGGCTTTAGGAGGCGTGTACGAGGAGTTCATTTACTCTCCTCGTCTGGACAACCTGCACAGCTGCTACTGCGCCCTGCGGGTCAGTCGCTTTTCCACCTGCTGCAAGCACAATTTCACTTTTACTACCAGGCCAGAAAAAGAAAAAGGATTTATTTCTCTTTTTCTTCTTGTGTCTTTCATTTTGTTCCCACTGCTTGAAAAAAAACCTTTATATGTATATTTTCAGTTTATTTATAGTTCTTCAACATTAAATGCAGCAAATGTGTTTTGTTCTGTTGTTTAGTTTAAAAATAATGGAAAGATTTACTTTAAAAGCTTTAACATTTGAATGCTCTGAATGAAAATGTAAATAACTGGCATTAAGCTGGGATTCAGTTAAATGAACTCGTGCTAATTTCTTCCTCACAAAGACTCTCCCAAATGTTTTTCACATATCTCACAAAGCAGACGGAGGTTTTTAATCACACCGAGCCACGTTTCTCAGTCCTCACTTCCTCTTTCTTGCTCAGGGGCTGATGGAGTCCTGCACAGCAGACTCTCTGGCTAAAGATCCCAACGTCCGTATGATCACTCTGTACGACAACGAGGAGGTGAGTCCACCAAGCTTTTAGAGAGGAGACTGGGCCAGTGTGGGGCAGCCAGGATACCAGAGAAGCAGGCAAACAGCAGCTTTAGTGTCTCATAATTAAACAGTAATAATAATAATAATTAAAAGCTCCTCTGCAGGTGATTCTGAGATGATGCGAAGCTGCTGTTTGCTCTGGATATCTCACGTGAAAAAACGTGAAAACAACCAGCAGAGCGATGAAGAATGATGTCATCGCCTGCAGGTGAAACTACCTGGGTGTATTTTTTACAGTGTGGCCTGTTTCCTGTAGGTGGGATCAGAGAGCGCTCAGGGCGCTCAGTCCAACCTGACAGAGCTCATTCTCAGCCGCCTCGCCTCCTCCCCCTCCAACCTCACCGCCTTCCAGCAGGCGGCGCCGCTCTCCTTCATGATCAGCGCTGACATGGCGCACGCCGTGCACCCCAACTACCAGTCAGTATCGGCATGAGATTACGTGCTCTCAGACATTTGCACTAAACGGTCATTCGAGAAAAAGAAGGCGTTTTAGATCATTAAGATCAGATAAAACCTGTAATCGCTGGTCTTCATTTGTATTCTAGTTTGATATGTTTTTAATTTTGTTTCCTCTCAGGGAGAAACATGAGGAGAACCACCGGCCGGCTTTTCACAAGGTGAGTCAATTTAATTGCTATTTAAAGTTTAGGAGACTCACCAGGTGGTTGATTTCCTGTGTGATTTTTTTTTTTTTTTTTTTTTTGTTTGTTTGTTTGTTTTTTTGTTTAAGGGTCCGGTAATCAAGTTCAACAGCAACCAGCGTTACGCAACTACGGCTGTCACCGCCTCCATTGTCAGAGAGGTGGCCAGCAAGGTCAACGTGCCGCTGCAGGTAAATTGAGAACTGAGTGATGGCATTTGTGTGATTGTAGAAGACTGTTTGCAGTAAAAGTTAAGAAACAGGAATTAAAACGGTGGCGTTTATGTCACTGTAATTCATGAAGAACTCAGCTTGTTTTCTGTGATACCAGTATTTGTGTAAAAGCACATTTCCAGATTTTTCCAGATGTTTACATGTTATGTCCTGGAATTAGTTGCAAAGATCCAGCTTCTCCAGTTCCATTACTGATACCAATGGATACTAGTGTTACGTTAATAAGCTGTATCCCTCACTGTGAGGAAGAGACTGTGGCAGCATCAGGTTCGATTTAAACAATAAAATAAAATGTGACAAATGGATCGACCCAAGAATGTCATTTTATTGAAGTGGAATGTATTTGTAAAATAATCAGACAAAAGGACCACTGGGTAAAGGACCGAGTTTAAATGCAATCTGTTACTAGCAGCCTGTCACAAAAGCACATTATTTGTTCTCCTTTCTTTATTTGAATTTATGAAATACCAAAGTTAACACAGTTTGACGGACATAAAATAATATTTTTGTACCAACAAGGTGATTCCTAAAGAGCTATTAGCTGAAAACTTGACATATAAGGACACACTAAAAAAATCTGAGGAAACTGGAGAATTGGAGGACAAAAGAAGACTTGGCAGGAATAAAAAACTATCGATTACTTAAAGAAATGAGTAAGAGAGTTCAGACTGTGCTGAAGAATAAAGGTGGTCACACCAAATTTATTTACACTATTCTCATTTCAATTCATGAGCGTTATTAATGCACTTTGCTGTTTTATATAGTGTAACTCGTTTCACCTTTCCTTGCTCCTTGACCTGCAGTGCCTCTTAATACCCACTAGAGGCAGTTTTTATTTTTACTCTAACTTAATAGTCTGAGCGTTCCTGTTGGTCTTCTTGTAGGACGTGATGGTCCGTAACGACAGCCCCTGTGGAACCACCATCGGTCCCATCCTGGCGGCCCGTCTCGGCGTCCCCGTGGTGGACATCGGCTCCCCGCAGCTCTCCATGCACTCCATCAGGGAGATGTGTTGTACATCCAGTGTCCTGCAGAGCACCACCCTTTTCAAGGTAACAGATCAAATTGGGTGTGAATTATGTAGAGCTAATTAATAGACCAGCTGGTTTTACTTTTGAATTCACACACATAATAGCTTCATAAAGTTTGGATTTCCTGCAAGATCTGGCAGCTTCATCAGCAGTTTAATCCAAACATTCTCTGTTGCTTAGGTAAGATTTGTGTGTCTCCCCTAATTCATGACCTTGTAAATTTATGTTTTCTATAAAGGACGTGATTAATGAAGTATAAATACCAAAAGTGATGGTTACATGGTAAAACACAACTGACTTTAATTGTTCTTATCATTGTTTCAGTACTTTGTCGTAAGTCTGCAGCTACTTTTGAAAGTTGCTTAAATAAACTTTAACATACAGACACTGGCCTCAACTTCTCAGATGTAACACTTTAACTTTGTCTTACATCTTTTGGCTTTTTGGTTTCTGTTTAATGGAGACGTCTCTTGCCTTGCTCCTGCTTATCAAACAGATCCCTTTATCTTGTAAAGACAGAATTTTCCTCATCCTCAGCCACCTCTCATGTGGAGTTCCCCAAGGCTTAGTCCTTGGTCCCATTTTATGTTTTTATGTTTTTATATATATATATGCTTCCATGCTTTGGACTCATCATGTTTGGAGCCGCTGCCCATCCATCTCTGCTATCTCAATCGAAACAAAACACCACATCGCCCCCATCCTCGCTACACCGCACAAGCTACATATTTTATTAAATTGATTTAAACCTTTTTTTATTGATTATGCCATGTTTTATTTGCTGTTGTTTATTTGAGTTTGGAAAAGCGCTTTATGCTATTTTTTATCTTTCTGTCTGTTCAAACCAAGGCTCTCAATCTGGGGCCTGTTCAGTCATTTTTAAGCCTGTATAAGCCAATTATTGAACATTTTATAAACTTACATTTCTCTTTACATTGTTAATATTTTGAGAACCTCCATGGTGCTTTACTAATGTATGTCTACTTGTCAACTCCTAAGTTACTGAGATAAATAGTCATGAGCGCCTGAGCTGACAACGAAATATCCGTTTGTCACAGTTCTAGTCAGAATATGTCAGGTTTGAACTGTCCAGCTGTGACATTAGAATCAAATTAAGTGATCTCATTGCTGGCATTTGACAGAGTTCTTTTAGGTTATATTTTTACCTGTTATTGTGCTTTTTCATCTACTTTAAAAAATCTTAGTGATATTAAACTTTGCTGTCACTTCCTGTTTTCTGCTTCTTCTCGCTTCTTCAGGGTTTCTTCGAGTTGTTTCCCACCGTGAGGAGCACGCTGGTCGTTGACTAGAGCTGGGACAGCCACAGCTGATCGGGAATAAAGGATTATACAGACATGTCATTCTCAGTGAACGACTGCATTATTTTAAAATCTTCTGCAAATCTGCAGTGCTTTATTTGTGATTTAAATGCCAAAAAAACATATCTTAAAATCACCTGACCCCCTCAGAATCAACACTTTCTTAAAGTATATAGTAACTTTGGTATATTTAATGAAACCAGGCAAAATTCAACCAGCATTTTAGTGTTTTGGATCTTTCATAGCTTCGAGTACACATGACGTTATCAGGGCTGAAAAGCACATTTAAATAGTTTTTTAAAAACTGCAGCCAAATCAGTTTGTGGCACTTTGAGTGGGTGTAAATCTGAAGAGTAAATCTTGTTTCTATTGATCTGTTTTCTGATGATTCGCTGGTGAAAACTTTCAAATGTGCACTTTGGGTCAACTTCTAAGGGACATTATCACCATGCGTGACAGGCGGCCTGTTAAAAAAAGTTTTAGGATATGAAAAGTCTCCTTTTTTCCTTACATTTGGATACCAGGCTTGTCTTCTAGTCGTGATTCCTTCTGCAGTTGAAATAACTTTTAACACTCTGAGCCACATTCATACATTGGTTTATTCTCTCCCCTTTAAGCACTTTTTCACCATCTCACACACTTACACTCCAGTACTGTGTGGGAGCAGTTTGAGATTCAGTGTCTTGCCCAAGAACACTTCGACATGCCAACAGAGACGCATGAAGTTCACATGTTGTGTATAATGATTTAGAAATATAATAATGCAACAAATTAACTTTCAGTGCATCGAGATCAGTGGTCCTCTCTTAGCGATATATGAACCAGATGTTCCCACCTGTACCTCAGACTCACCTGATCATGTTTACATGTTATTTATGTTTGTCACCAATTTAAATCAGATTGGAGCTTTCCAGGGATACTGGATTTTGGGTGTGTATTTGGCTCTGTTGCAGTTCTGAGCAGAACTTAAATGTGTATATGTTCTTGTGAAATTTGAACAGATCAAAAATGCTGGAAAAATAATGCCATGATGCACGTCGAGGGGCCTGTAACATTAAATATACTGAAGTTACTGTACTTTATATAAAATGAGCTGATTCTGAGGTGATCGAGTGGGAGTGAGAGTGGGTTGAATCCTTTTATAAAAATGTCTTTTCTTGTGTGTGGATGATTCTAGGTTTTAAATCTGATCTTGCTGTAATTGTGTTCGATTATATCGGACGAAAAAGCTGCACTACTTCAAGACCTCATGTCTTTCTTATGAAATGAAATTGTGTAGAAGAAACTTTGGAAAAAAATGTTTAAAATCCCTTCTGTCTCGCCCTGTTTTTATTATTTTCTTGTTGGTGGAGTCGGTAAACACGGAGTGGAGGTAAATGTGAACGTTTCATGCTGCAGGAGAGGCTGCAGTAATTGAATTTCACCTCCTCTGTTTTAATAAAATGCAGCGAGGAGCTGGATGTGCCGCTCTGCCAAGTGCCGGACAGTTTCTTGGCAGCATGAGGAGGACTTATGAGCCATATCAAGATGCAGCAAGAAGAAGGCACTCCTTAATCCTGCTTTTAGTCTCATGGGCTCTGTTAGAAAGTCAATTACAATCCTGTTGGGGAATTCATCAAAATAAATCACCTGAAATTACAAAAATTAGGTGAAAAACAAGCAAGAATGCTGAAATAAGTGAAATTAGAAAGAATTGTGGCTGCTGGTTAAAACATATTGAATAAGTTTGTTGTTTTTATTGTCATTTTGTTGAATATTACAATTTTCAAAGCTTTTTAAACTTATAATTTTAACAAGTTTGATCAAACGAATACATGCATGGTACACAGAGGAGGATATTTTCAGTGTTTATGCATTTGTGTTTTTCTAACCCTTAAACATCTCAAGTGGTTCAGATGACTTTAAAACCGTTCACATATTTTTGCAAATGAGCCTTAAAAGCTCTGGATAGAAACTTTAGCCCTCGATTAAATGAATTTAAAACAATCACTTGTGATGTGATTGATAGTACAAAGAAAAGAGAAGTAGGGGTAACTTTGAAGGACGAGTGTGTGAATAGTGCTGTGAAGGTCAGGCAGGATCGTGGAAATCAAAAATGTGATGTGGAGTGGGCACCTTGCTAACCAAGCTTTCAAGCATTAGCTAATAACGTAGCACTGCACCTGCTTGTCCAAATATGGTCACTTATGGTGACATTAAAAAAGACAACAAAAGAACAGGGCTGAAAACATAATTAAAGCTTAAAAATTGAGTTCAAAACAGTCACGTTTGATGTCACGTGGCCACGTCCATCTTTTATATACAGGCTATAGCAAACACTTGCGTGTGTTTGAAAAACAGTGTCAGAGATGATGACGTTAGCCCCACTAAGTCATCCTGTATTTTTTTTATTATGCATCTAATTTGCACATTTTCTAAATATTACGGACACCTCTTGCAGTTTTACGTCTGCTGTTTCTACTTAAACTCTGGATTTAATGACGCTTTTAATGAGGTTTCCTTTAGTTTTTGCAGTTTAGCGCCTCCTGTGGCTCGGATTATCCACCCATCCCTCCTCGCTCTCTCTTTCTCTCTGCGTCTCTGTCTCTCAGCCTCACTCTTCCTCTCCATCCCTCCTCCAGCAGCAGCTTCTCCTCTGACATGGAGAGCTGGTAGAAGCGCAGCGGCGGCGGCGGCTCTCCCCTCCTCGCTCCGATGGATGTTGGATGTACCATGCGGTCACCGCGGCTCTGGGCAGCTCTGTGCCTCCTCCTCCTCACCGCCTCTTGCCGGCTGTGCTCGGCCACCCGACACGGTAAGAGAGTGGACGTGGATCTGATGCGATGTGATGGAGACAGATGCACTTCCCTCTTAATAAAGTGGATCTGTCCACCCTGCGACGCGCGGTGCGTAAATCACGATTTCCCCGAAGAGTAGCTCCCCGCTGTTAGTGACCGCAGCACTGAGCCGCCTCGGTGCACTTTGTGCTCACGTTTCACTTTCTTTGCAAAATATTTTAAAGAGTGTAAAACCTATTTTCATCGGCGTTTACTCAAATTCACAGCGGGGTTTGTGAAAGTTGCTCGTTGTCTCTACTGGATGTTTTTCAAATACGGTTGAACATAATCTGGATTCAGCGAGTTTTGCTCGGCTTTGACACTCCTGCATAAAAAAGTGCAGAAAGTGAATAGAAATAACACATGAAGTGCCTGTTCTTGCATTTCCGTTTGTCCGCCTCTGAGGTGTTTACCTCGGTGCTAAATTGCGTGAGTGACGCAAAAGCTGTGACCAGGGGTCGGCTCGGATGTGTCTGAGCGCTCAGATGAATCATTTTGTTGATCACAAACAAACAGAGCCAAAACAGCAGCAGGAGAGGCAGAGAGAGAGGGAGGGGCGAGGGCTGGGTTGGTTTGTTTTGGTTCACAGTTAATTTGCCTTCACAAGGAGCCAACATGATGATGATGTAGAAACTGACAGGGAGTTATTTTCATGCAGGGGCCTCTGAGGTCACAGCAAGATCCATGAGAATCCAGAGGAGCTAAAAGCCGGATCAAAACACCCTTCATTGTCTTTATGTGGAAAATTGTTTTGGCAACGCCGAACATCTGACTTGTAAATGCAAAGTAGAGTGACTGCCACAGTGTGAAAAATAGCAACAGCAGGAGTTCACACAGTCTGCTAACAGAGCAGTTTAAAAAGAGCCAAATGGACAAGACGTTTGCTGCCTGTTTTATTAAGCTGAGCATGAATCTAATAAAGCAGCAGTTAGAAACATTCATATCCAGACTGCAGCACCTGCAGGTGCTTGGGCTGTTTGCACTGTGGTCTATAAAGATGTGCTTCATGAAGAAAATGTCTTTAAAAGCATTTAGGGACTTAAGATCAGACATTATGAAGTCAGTAATGTGCATAAACGTACAGGAAACCATCAAAGCGAGCCTGCAGATCCTATTTTTCTTTACTGCTTTCTGTTTAGCCAGAGTTTTACTGACTGAGCTTAAGGCAGGGATTATATTCAGTTTGTGGACATGGAAACAAACCTGTGTGGACATCACGAGTAAGTAGTCATTGTAGTAGGAGCAGCGATATGTGGCCTCAAAATTAAATAACATTTCAAGAAAATGTGTGATAATTACATATTTTCCATCCTTCTTTTCTAATGAGCTAATGAAGCAGATAAGATAAGATGAGATGAGATAGCCTTTATTAGTCCCAGAGTTCAGAAATTCACATTGTTACAGCAGCAGAGGGGACAAGGCAGGAATAAATAAATAAATAGATGATACACCTCCTAATTTGAAATATAAATCTATTGAAACAAGGCGCCAGCAGCATTATACCCACAGGCACAGCCTAATTAAATATAAGTGCAAAAGTAGCCCAGGTAGCATTTTTCCTGGAAAGTTTCAGTAAAAGTATAAAATAACTATTAAATTAAATATTGATGAAGTTTGTCGTGGATACCAGGGTTAGTATAGGTAAGTAAAACTGTTTGGTTGAGTAACATGTTCATGACACAGCAGTGTCTATCTGGGAATTAGCAAAAAAACCTAATGTTAGGTGGCGTGGTGCTAATGTGGTGAAAAACAGTGGAATAGCATTGGTATGTCACCGTGTTTGGACAGGAGCGTCTTCTATCAGTTACGGGAGGGTAACATCAACCGAGTGTTTATTTATTATGTGCAATCCCTCCTAAAAAGCCGCAACACTGCCTTCAAGTCAGGGGACAGGGCTGCGTATAGGGCGGCCAGGGCAGACCTGAGTAGAGGCATCAGGAAAGCTAAGGCTGCCTATAGGAGGAGGATTGAAGATCACTTTGCTGACAACGACCCCAGAAAAATGTGGCAGGGGATCAATCACATTACCAACTACAGAAGCAATAACCAGGCAACATCTAGGACTGATGCCTCACTGGCTGAGGATCTAAACCGTTTCTTCGCCCGCTTTGAGACGACCAAGCCCTCAGCTGCCACACCACTTCCACCCGCCCCCAGCACTGGCACACTAACACTTAGGGAGCACCAAGTGAGGTGTGTTCTAAGGTCAGTGAATCCCAGGAAGGCGGCAGGTCCTGATGGAATACATGGAAAGGTTCTCAGAGCATGTGCTGACGAACTGACCGGAGTCTTCACTAAAATCTTCAACCTTTCCTTGTCATCAAACACCGTCCCGCCCTGCCTCAAAACCTCCACCATCATCCCCATCGCCAAGAAGACAGCTGTGGCCAGCCCAAATGACTACAGGCCTGTTGCACTTACGCCTGTAGTGATGAAGTGCTTTGAGAGACTGGTCTGTCAGCACATCAGGGCCGGTCTGCCTCCCACTCTGGACCCCCACCAATTTGCCTACAGGACAAATCGTTCCACCGAGGACGCTATCACCATAGCGCTCCACACTGCGCTGAGTCACCTGGAGCACCGAGGAAGCTATGTGAGAATGCTCTTTCTGGACTTCAGCTCAGCATTCAATCATATCATCCCGGAGATCCTGGTCCAGAAACTGTCTCACCTGGGACTCTCCACCCCCATCTGCCTCTGGATCAAGGACTTCCTGACAAATAGACCACAGTCTGTCAGACTCGGCCCCCACCGGTCCAGCACCATCACACTCAGCACCGGGTCTCCACAAGGATGTGTTTTGAGTCCCCTCCTGTTTACGCTCTACACATCCGACTGCTCCCCTACCCATCTCTCAAACACCATCATAAAGTTCGCGGATGACACCACAGTGGTTGGACTCATCTCAAGGGGGGATGAGTCGGACTACAGAGATGAGGTCAACAGACTGACTGAGTGGTGTTCAGTTAACAACCTCCAACTGAACACCACGAAAACTAAAGAACTTATCTTGGACTTCAGGAAGGGCAGAGCAGACCCGGCCCCACTTTACATTCACGGGAGCTGTGTAGAGAGGGTACACTCCATGAGGTTTCTGGGCGTGCAGATATCTGATGACCTCTCCTGGACTGCAAATACTACGGCGGTGGTTAAAAAGGCCCAGCAGCGTCTCCACTTTCTGAGAGTGCTCAGGAGGAACAACCTGGAGGAGAGGCTGCTGGTGACATTTTACAGAGCCACCATAGAGAGCATCCTAACGTACGGCATAACAACATGGTATGCAGGGTGCTCAGCTGCAGACAGGAAAGTACTGCAGAGGGTCATCAACACAGCCCAGAAGATCACTGGCTGCTCTCTGCCCAGCCTGGAGGTCACTGCAAACTCTCGGTACCTCAGCAGAGCTGGCAATATCATCAAGGACCACTCTCACCCCAGCAACCAACTGTTTGAACTATTACCGTCAGGCCGACGGTACAGGTCACATAAAACCAGGACAAACAGATTCAGGGATAGCTTCTTTCCCAGAGCTATCACCGTAGTAAATAAGCACAAAAACAATTGAACCTATTCCATACCGTCACTGTCATTATATTATGCTGCTATTCATACTGTCATTATATTAATGCTGCTATCCTGTATATATTGTACATACTATTGTTTGAGTACTTACGATTGTTTTTTTTGTACTTTTTATATTTTACATTTATATTTATTATTGAAACTTGCACCAAGGGAGTGGCACTCCAATTTCGTTGTACTCTGTACAATGACAATAAAGGCTATTCTATTATAGTTTGCGTGGTAATATTTTATATTTGTGAGTGTGAGACAGCACCCATTATCTGCTGCTAATGGTATGTGCCATATTCATTAGTGATGGACGGGTGGAGGTTGACAGGTAGATTAGGGCTTCATCTGTGGTAATGCAGGCGTGGGTGTTGTTTTTAGATTTACTGGTCAATCTGCGCTCCTACCATAACCAATGGTCACGAGCTCTGAGTGGTGACTATGGATACAAATGATTGTGGCTGAAATGAGCTCCCTCCATAGGCTCACCGGGTTTTCCCTTATGTAGCAGGGTGAAGAGCTCAGGCTGCTCCTTTGCTACTTGTGTCAGAATCAGTCAGTGTAGGTGGTTCTGGGATTTATTTATAATGCCTCTTGGGAGCCTCCTTTTGGAGGTTTTCCAGGCACAGCTCAGACCTCGATGAGGAGATTATATATCTCACCTTGTCTGAGAATACCCCAAGACCCCTTAGGAGGAAGTGGAAGGTGTTGCTGAAAACAAAAATGCCTGGAATAGCAGCTTAGCCTGCTGCCACCACGATCCAACTTTGAATAGGTCGGGATGGATGATGTAAAGTTCCAATCTTGCTTCCTGTGCTTCTCATTTAAGAACCACTCAAAAACCTGCCAATTAAGCTGCTTTACCCTGTGTGCAGTCACTGCAAATCGCCTTGCAACCCGCCTCCACTCCAGTGCCTGCTTTTCGTGTTGTCTCTGACTTAATCATTGTCATATCTGTCGTCACTGATGTCGACAACTGGGAAACTCAATAGGACCAGAGAAATGATGGACACCCCTAAAAGATAGACAGATGTCCATAAATTGGCTCCAAACAAAAACAAGTCCTTGAAATGTGCTCTTGTAGGAGCATTTTGGGGTTCCTGAGCTCAGGCCTCTTTGTGTCTGATCACAAACGAATAACAACCGAAAGCTTCATTCAAACATTTTCAAAACTAGTGCTGGAGTATGTGGGTCAGGTAGACGCTGAACCGTAAATAAAATCTGTACATAAAGCAGCTTTAAAAGCAGCTCATTCTGACAGTTATGACTCATAACCAACCCCTCCGTCAGCTCCATCTGCTTGCTGTAATTACAACAGCTCGCCGTTTGTTTGATGCACTAAACACGACGCAGTGTTTGAGCACCGCGGGCAGAGAGCAGCACAGAATGTTAAACCTTTCTCATCTCACCGTCCGCAGGCTTATTTATCTTCTCATAATCCAGGAAAAGGACATCATGCAGTTTGACTCATGACACATACCCCTGCAGAGATCCTAAATGCTGTGTGATGTTCCTGAAGGGATCTGTTGAGTTGATGGATTTATGTTGTGGTTTTATAGATTTTTCTAAAAAGTTTGTAGACAACGATGAGCGGTGCTGTGCATGGATGCAATGAGCTATGATTTAAATGTAAATTTCGTTGTTAGTGACTCTTTCTTCAGTTAGAAAAGAAAACGTAATGTGTATGTTATAGCATGCGTGTATTAACTGGCACCTTCTCAACTCAAGGGATTAACCAATGTTGTGTCTACACATAACAGACCATTTAAATTGTATCTTTAGACTCTTTGTTAATAGCAGCCTGTCAAAAAAAAGTAATTTGTTCCCATTTCCTAGTTTGACATAAGATGGTATTTTTGCACCGACAATCTGATTCCCAAAGAGCTATTAGCTGAAAACCTGGCATATATCAGCATGGTGAGCAATGTGTCCTTAGAAAACAACTGTTCACTGAAGCATCATCAGAAATGGTCTCAGTGGAAGGGCGACTGTCAGGAAGCTTTCTTATGGAAAGGAAACAGGAAGAAAAGGCTGAGGTATGAAAATTACACAAGAACTGGACTGAAAAATCAGTGGAAACAAGTCTGATGGGGTGATGAATCCAAGTTTGAGATTTGACATTTTGATCCATCGTCTGGAAAGCATCTGATTGTCAACAGCTTCATCTTTCAGCCTGACAATGATCCTAAACACTGCCAGTGCAGTAAAATCATCCCTGGATAGAAAAACACACAGTGGAACTCAATCAGTCATGGATTGGCCTCCCCAGAGCCTGGACTTCAACATTATTACAAAGGTACTCTGTATGAAAATAAACATGATGATAGATTTTTCACTCTACTTCCATTTTGTTAGTAATTTAAAAAAGTAAACAATGGCAGTTATTTTAGCTCTGTAGCTTCGTAACTGTAACAAAAAAGGGTATTTTTGTAATGAAAAAGTACCGGATAATCATAAATATACTCCTGCATGTCACATGTGGTAAAGGTTTTAATTATTTACACCTAATTATAAAGCTTCGGTGTCCCCCCAGAACAGCTGTAGGAGGTAGCTTGGGAGTGGCATCTCTGTTTACACAGTTAGCCCCATGATCCAGATCTGAATAAGCAGCAGACGATGGATGGATGGATGGTATTAAATGTACTTCTATCCGATTGTTCAGTCTGACGTCACTAGCCGTGTCTGGGTCTAAACTCCGCTGCAGGTCCATATATCAAACGATCACTATGTCATTACTGAGAGTTGAAAAACTGTCTAAAGTCTTTCATCTTTAATAAAATGATCAGCGTTCTGCTCTACCAGGTGTAACAATTGAGTTTAACATCCAGGCATCCATGAAAACGGAATTTATGACATTTAACGGAGTTAGAAGTTAGCAGGGAGTTAGCTCGCTAGCTTCTATCTAAATACAATATAGCATGTCCTGACTGCGGGGTTTTGGAAACAAACTAAAACGTACATCTCTGCTATCACTTCCAGCATAAATGAAGACAGAAAACTAAACAGCAGTGACGTTTGTAGGGTTACTGAAGTTGGGCTAGCTGGTATATAATGATGTGCTACGTGACCGCTAGCGACACAGCTATGTTAGCATAATATAAACAAGCTAACTGTTTTTCCACTCGATAAAAGTTAACGTGAGTGTTCTCGGTGGTCAGAAACAAATGTAATCGCATGGCAGGATGCTGTAAAAGGACCAAACTTTAGCCAGGAGAACAACTGAGATAATCCATCCACAATACGAGGTTAGTCATTCATATACTGCTGCATGGGCTGGGCTGTAGTTACATCCTAAGGTTTTAAAAACTGAGCTTAAATAAATAAATGATTAATGGTAATAAAAGCCGAGGGAGGTCAACAGGGATCACTGACTGTTTTAGGAGCTTTTCGAGATCAAATAGAAGAAAATACATAACATTAAACATGTTAACAACACAAAAGCCATATTAAACGCAGACTACTTTAGACCCGGAAGTAGGATTCGTCGCGTCATCACTGAACAACCGGATATGCATTTGACAGACAAGAGGTTCAAACAGTTAGAAGAAAACTGTGCATTGCACAAACAAGAGAAGAAATAAAATAGCAAAGACACTGAATGTTTTCAGAGACACTGCTGGAATTATAGTTTGCAGACTTAAAGTCAGAGTTACTGTGGCTGCACCACCCAAATTAGGCAGAGAGAGGAAGTTATCACTGGCAGATCACTACAAAACTACAAGAAATACTACAAAAAAAAACTTTCAATTGGACTCTGTGGCAGCAGGTTTCAGTTCATACAGTAAGGTGCTCACTACATGCTGAAGATCTCTATGTCTTCCTGTTAAAAGGTAGTTTTTTCTTCCCAGTCTCGTCAAGTGCTTGCTCATAGAAGGTCATCTGATTGTTGGGGTTTTCACTCTAATATTATAGGGTCTTTAACTTACAATATAAAGTGTGTTGAGGTGACTGCTGTTGTGATTTGGTGCTACATGAATAAAACTGAATAGAAGTGAACTATCTGGATAAGCCAGTGAAGTGTTGCAATAGCTTTGTGTGTCTCTGCAGTATATTGGAAAGAGGAAGAACGAAGAGCTTTCCCTCTGCAGTGAAGCATGGTGCTGGCTCAGTGCCACTTTGCTCCTGTCATGTAGCACCCAACATGAGCTTCTGGAAGAAAACATCACACCATCAGGGCTCAAGCTTGAGTGTCGATTTACCCCAAGCTTACCTTGATATCCATCAAGACCTGGTTGCAGATGAAGCCCTGGAATATTGTGTCTACTGTGGAGGCATGACTTACATCTTGCATAGAAAGTCTCTGGTTTGGATTTGAAGAAGGATGTGACAGAACTGGAAGCCTTTTCCAATGAGGAATGGTCTGAAATTCCTAGGGAACACTGCCAATAGATGTTCTGGCAACCCAGCATGTTTGGAGCAGGTTGAAGCTCAGCAAAGGATTAATAACACTTGTCAATTCGGTTGAAGCAGTTTTGTGGCTGCAGTATTCAGTAAAAGTATCATGTTCAATTTGGGAAAAAACACCCTTTTAATATTGGTTTAATAAAGACATTTAAACCACTCTTAGGTAATTGGATTCATACAAACAGCTCAATTATTGTAATTTATACCAATAAAGCTAATATGCAGTAGGGGTTGAATAATTTTTCTTCCAACTATATGAGCCAGATTTTGTTTCACACACCCTGCTTGTAAGAAGGAGGCATTTTTCTGCTTGTTTTCACTGGATTTTATTCAAACTGTCAGTAAATCTTTCCTTTAAAATGCGGCGCCGCGAGCTCCAGTCAGAGTGATCAGTGCGAGCCGGTGTAAAAGTTCACAGGTCGACGGAGCCAAGAAGGGTCTCAACCTGGCTTCCACTGCTGCCGGTAAGCAGCAGCCCTCAGGTTTGCTCTGCTTCATCCAGGCTGACTCATTCCACCTTAAATATCCCACCCCGTCAGCCTGCAGAGCAGAGGACGAGTTCACACTCACACCGCAGCGGCCACAAATGCCAGAAGCTCCATTATGAAAACGACACTGAATTCATCCAGTCTGACAGCCGGCTAATGGACGATAAAAGCAAAGTATGGACACTCTGATGATGACGATGGTGATGAGAGGCTGGAGTTCAGTAGATCCACAGCCTTTCATATGAAGCCGCATTTTTGTGTTGATTTTTCTAATTACTGCTGCTTTGAAATTAGTATTATTACTGCGATTTATCTGTGACAAAGTGGCTAGGACAGAATTCATTTGCCATTTGTCACTTGTGTATATTGTTATTCTGTGTTCTGTTATTTTACAGTCAGCCATAATGCTTTAATTTAGACAGTGCTGGTGTAACTTCTCTTAACACACAATATCCCGGGTTTTGTTTGTGGTAGCAGTAGTTACATTCTTTACATCCATGCATGTGTTTTAAAGCAAACACTACTAACCATCAGATCATCTGAATTTTCTTTTGTTTACAGGCACATGTCTAGTAAATTATGTTTCTTTATGTTGCTTTGGTTATACTTACCATGGTGTCCATGTTGTGCATTCAGGTCCTGTATGTGAGACGGGTGTATGGGAAGGGCCGCCCACTACTTCCTGTTTATATAGGGTCATGAGGTCAATGATTGGATCACTGGGTGTAACCAAATGGAGGGTTTTTCATTTTGTATAGTATTGTTTGTTTTCTTTAAAGTAGCCTTTTGAGTTATATTGTATGCAGTGTTTTACTTTACAAACCATTTAGTTGAGTAAATGAGTTTGTCAGTTTCATGCATGACTTTATTCCTGTTCTTTGTTTAGAATTGTATTATTTGGTTTGACCTATTTTGTTCAATGGTAGGGGCTAACGAGGTCAGGTGTGGGCAAAGTCTTGTATAAAGCCAGTGGGATTTTTGCATGCCTGATTGATTGTTTTATGGTAAAAGGGAGATGCTAGCAATAAAGTATGCTTAAAAAGAACTTCAATTGTCTGCTAATGCTATTTACTTATCACCTTCCTTGCTGCTTAAGTTATGCTACATCACACCCTCCATGATGAGCCATGTTCTCACCTTACACCTCCAGGAATGGTTAAATTTATAGTATGCTTATAGTATTTAGAGCATAATTTAGTAAAAGTCAAAGTCTTTAAGCTGAAGCTGAGATTTAAGTCCAATTTAAGTGAGTAAAATTTTAAGATAAATTCTGAATGGCTGTGTGAAGGCAGGCAGGAAAGGTGGACCCAAGAGCAGGACTCACGGAGGCACAGGTGAACTCAAAACCCTCGGCTTTATTTGGGATTGCAGACTGAACAAAGAACTAACTAGCCTGGAATGCAAATAAACTAGCAGGCAGGCAAACAGACCACACAGGGTGGTATGAGGATGAACAGACATTAACGACGCGACAGAAAACAAAGGAAACACAGGGCTTATATACACACACGGCAGTAATCAAGGGAATGGAAAACAGGAGGGAGACACAGCTGGGAGAGATTAGGGCTAACGAGACAGGGGAGCAAAGCCGGACACACTAACATAAGACACAATCCTTCAAAATAAAACAGGAAACAATAAACCACTAAACAAAGACGCAGACTGAGAGGCAGAATATAACACATGGCTCTCAAACAATACATGGGACCACAATTCCTTAAACACGGATAAACAGAAACATGAAACTCTAATCATCATCATCATCAATACAAGCGCTACAAGAGAATAAGAAAACAATCCATAATGAAAAAACACACCAAAACATAACTCAAAATTCTGGGTCAAACTGACCCAGAACCCTGACAGTACCCCCCCCCCCCCCCCCCCCCAAGGGCTGGCTCCAGACAGGACAACAACAAAAAGAAGAAATGTCACCAAACAGAAAACAAGGACGGACAGAGTCCAAAAACAAACTAAAACCCCCGATGGTCAAGAAAAACTAAACCCAACAAACAGTTCAGGGGGCCGACCCGTAGGCCGACAGCGCAGGAGGCCAAAACAGTTCAGTTCCGGAGGCCGACCGTGCGAAAGGCTGCGGCGGCAACGGGCAAGCAAACAGTTCTGGGGGCCGACCGTGCGGACGGCGGCGACGGGCAAACAGTTCAGGGGGCTGACCATGCGGACGGCAACGATGCAGACGAAGCCAATCCGGAGGTCTCCCGCGACGGTGATGACGTCCGGCTGGTGGCCCAGAAAGTGGCCAGCAATGCTGAGGTACTGGACGTACCTTGGTCGGCGGTGCAACAACTGCAGGGCCAGGTGAAGCTGAAGAAGCTGCTGCTGCAGGCGAAGCGGGTGATGAGGCTGCTGCAGCTGCGGGTGACGCTGCAGCTGCGGGTGACGCTGCAGCTGCAGGCGAGGGTGAAGCTGGACCAGGCGAGGCAGATGAAGCTGAAGCTGGACCAGGCGAGGATGAAGCTGCTGGTGGCTGGACGGGCTCCTTGGGCCCTCCAGCAGGTGCAGTCACAGGACCAGTAGGCACAGGGGCCCCTGGAACACACAGGGCAGAACCAGTAGGCGCACGGCTTCTGGCGCACCTGCTGACCTCTAGGCTCAGAAAGTGAACAGAGAGAGTCTTTCTCACTCACCACCGGCGGCTCAGAGGCTCTGGAATCCGGCTGAGGGGTGAAATGCTGGCGGCGTGTACGCCGCTTTCTCTTGGAGGCAGGAGTGGAGAGTGTAGAGGAGACCGGTAACAGCGGAGTGGTTGGGGCCAGCTCCTCATTCCCCGACCACATTGCTGCCAGCAAAGACGCAGGTGAGCGATAGTAGGAGCAGACCGGAGTCAGTAGATCATTCTGTGGCAGCGGCAAGGGATTGACATCCTGCTGTGGCGACCGCTGTGGCGTTGCAGACAGCTCCGCGTTCTGCTGCTGCGTCGCAGGGAGCTTACGCTGCTTCACAGTGAACTCCGTCCGCTGTTGCTGTTGCTGCTGCTGCTGAGGCCTTGGCATGGAGTACTGTGAGCGAGCAAAGGCTGCTAGCTCCTGAGCTTGAAGAACCTCCCAGGCTTCGTGCAACTCGTTCATTACACCCATAAATCCTTTAAGTTGGCAAAGATGGGGATTTCCCTCGAGGATTGCTCCAATAGCGTTTAATCCGATCGCCATTGCCTTAGTATCCTTCGTGTGGGAAATCCACTTTTTTAAGCCCATGATGCGGGTGAGATCGCTCTCCCGGGATGAGCCCGCTGGGTCCAGGTTATGGTCGCGTCGTTCTGTCATGGCTGTGTGAAGGCAGGCAGGAAAGGTGGACTCAAGAGCAGGACTCACAGAGGAACTGGTGAACTCAAAACCCTCAGCTTTATTGTGGGATTGCAGACTGAACAAAGAACTAACTAGCCTGGAATGCAAATAAACTAGCAAGCAGGCAAACAGACCACACAGGGTGATATGAGGATGAACAGCCGTTAACGACGCAACAGAAAACAAAGGAAACACAGGGCTTATATACACACGGCAGTAATCATCCATCCATCTTCATCCGCTTTATCCGAGGCCGGGTCACGGGGGCAGCAGCCTAAGCAAAGAGGCCCAGACCTCCCTCTCCCCAGCCACCTCCTCCAGCTTATCCGGGGGAATACCAGCCGAGAGATATAATCTCTCCAACGTGTCCTGGGTCTGCCCCGGGGCCTCCTCCCGGTGGGACATGCCTGGAACACCTCACCCAGGAGGCGCCCAGGGGGCATCCTTGTCAGATGCCCGAACCACCTCAGCTGGCTCCTTTCGATGTGGAGCAGCAGCTGCTCTACTCCGAGCCCCTCCCGGATGGCAGAACTTCTCACCCTATCTCTAAGGGAGAGGCCAGCCACCCTTCGGAGGAAGCTCATTTCTGCCGCTTGTATCTGCGATCTCATTCTTTCAGTCACTACCCACAGCTCGTGGCCATAGGTGAGGGTAGGGACGTAGATCGACCGGTGAATTGAGAGCTTCGCTTTTACACTCAGCTCCCTCTTCACCACGACGGACCGGTGCAGCGTCTGCATTACTGCAGCTGCAGCCCCAATCCGTCTGTCGATCTCCGGCTCCCTTCTCCCATCACTCGCGAACAAGACCCCGAGATACTTGAACTCCTCCACTTGGGGCAAGATCAAGGGAATGGAAAACAGGAGGGAGACACAGCTGGGAGAGATTAGGGCTAACGAGACAGGGGAGCAAAGCTGGACATACTAACATAAGACACAATCCTTCAAAATAAAACATGAAACAATAAACCACTAAACAAAGACGCAGACTGAGAGGCAGAATATAACACATGGCTCTCAAACAATACATGGGACCACAATTCCTTAAACACGGATAAACAGAAACATGAAACTCTAATCATCATCATCATCATCACCAATACAAGCGCTACAAGAGAATAAGAAAACAATCCATAATGAAAAAACACACCAAAACATAACAACTCAAAATACTGGGTCAAACTGACCCAGAACCGTGACACTGAATAGATTAAAGGAGAGAAGCGCCTGGGAAACTACGAAACGTACAAACCTGTTTCCAAAACAGTTGGGCTGCCGTGTAAATGTAAAAAAAAAACCCAAAATGCAGTGACTGAAAATCTCTTGAACCCATATTTTATTAACAATAGAACACAGAAAACTTTTAAAATGTATAATTTTAAGAAGAAAATTAGGACTTTTTAAAAAATTAAATGGCATCAATATATCTCATAAAGTTGGGACAGGGAAACAGCTGCTGGACTTTTGGGAGAGGAATGTTGTCCCATTCTTGTTTAATTGAGGATTCTAGCTGCTCAACAGTCCTAGGTCTCACTTTTTTTTTTTATTTCATGATGCTCCAAACATTCTCAGTTTATGCTGGACTGCAGGCAGGTCAATTCTACAGGGTGGGCCATTTATATGGATACACTATATAATAAAATGGGAATGGTTGGTGATATTAAAGTCCTGTTTGTGGCACATTAGTATATGTGAGGGGGCAAACTCCTCAAGATGGGTGGTGACCATGGTGGCCATTTAGAAGTCGGCCATCTTGGATACAACTTTTGTTTTTTCAATAGGAAGAGGGCCATGTGACACATCGAACTTATTGGTAATGTCACAAGAAAAACAATGGTGTGCTTGGTTTCAACGTAACTTTATTCTTTCATGAGTTATTTACAAGTTTCTCTTTGTTCACAGCCATTGACATGTCGAAGAGGTTAACACATGAGGAGCGGATCGAAATTGTGTTGATATCTGGTGAACGCAGTAACCGGGTCATTGCAGCAGATTTCAATGCAAGATACCCTACGAGACCACCCATCTCCCATGCTACAGTTAGCAAACTGCTTGCTAAGAAACTGGTTCAGTGTTGGATTTGCCAAAATGCGGACGCAAGAAAACTGTCACTAATGAAGAAACATCAGTGGCTGTCCTAGCTTCATTCAACAAGAGTCCACAGCGTAGCACTCGTCGCATGTCACTGGAGAGTGGCATTAGTCGAACATCCCTTCGGCAGATATTAGCCATTCACAAATGGCAACCTTACAAACTCCAGCTGCTGCAGCATCTCAACGAGGATGACCCAGATCGGCGCACAGAATCTGCAGAATGGGCAAAACAAAAATTGGAACAGGACCCTCAGTTCATGCAGAAGATTTTGTTCAGTGATGAGGCAAACTTTTATGTGAATGGTGAAGTTAACAAACAAAACCACCGCTATTGGTCTGACACTAACCCACATTGGATGGATCCCTCCAAGACTGTTGGAACAACAAAAGTGATGGTTTGGTGTGGTATATTGGGTACAACGATAGTGGGTCCATTCTTCATCAATGGAAACCTCAAGGCCACTGGATATTTGAAATTGCTACACGATGATGTGTTTCCCTCTTTATGCACTGAAGCTGGCACGTTCCCTGAGTTTTTCCAGCAAGATGGAGCACCACCACATTATGGGTGCCAGGTCCGAGCATTCCTAGATGAACAGTTTCCTGGAAAGGGGATTGGTCATCGTGGGCCAGTTGAATGGCCCCCAAGGTCTCCCGATCTGACCCCCTTAGACTTTTATCTTTGGGGTCATCTGAAGGCATTTGTCTATGGTGTGAAGATACGAGATGTGCAGCACCTGAAACTACGGATACTGGATGCCTGTGCTGGCATTTCTCCTGCGGTGTTGCTATCAGTGTGTGAAGAGTGAAAGAAGAAGGTTGCATTGACAATCCAACACAATGGCCAGCACATTGAACACATTTTATAAGTGGTCAGAAACTTGTAAATAACTCATGAAAGAATAAAGTTACGTTGAAACCAAGCACACCATTGTTTTTCTTGTGACATTACCAATAAGTTTGATGTGTCACATGGCCCTCTTCCTATTGAAAAAACAAAAGTTGTATCCAAGATGGCCGACTTCTAAATGGCCACCATGGTCACCACCCATCTTGAGGAGTTTGCCCCCTCACATATACTAATGTGCCACAAACAGGACTTTAATATCACCAACCATTCCCATTTTATTACGGTGTATCCATATAAATGGCCCACCCTGTAGAAGGTTGCTAAGTATTGTCTTGGTGAGATATGTAAGACCTTCTCTAAAAAAGACATTGACTGGACGGGAACATATGTTTATACCTTTCAGCATTGATGGTGCCTTTCCAGATGTGCAAGCTGCTCCAAAATTTCCTGTTCCAAGATTTTTGTTTTTGTTTTGTTTGTTTTGGTGAACCTCTGCCTATCTTTACTTCTGAGAAACTCTGCCTCTCTAAGATGCTCTTTTTATACCCAATCATGTTACTGACAACTTTCCAGTTAATATTCTTGGGCAAGATACTAACCCCAAGTTGCTCTCCGATGCATCCATTGGTGTGTGAATGTTGGATAAGAAGCATTTGCGCATAGAAAAAAGTGCTTGTATGAATGGGCTAATGAGGCAAGTGAGTGCTTTGAGTGCTCAGTGGAGTAAAAAGGCACTATATAAGAACCAGTTTATAGAAAATCATCTGTTAGAGTTAATCTTCCTCACAGTTCTCCTGATTATAATCACCTTTATAAACTTTAGGTGTAGTTCAGTGTCAGTCAGTCAGAAATGAAGAAATAGGCCTCAGAGCTCAGAGGGGTAAATTCTTTGTCAGATCTCTTGTTCACAGGTGTGAATGCTTTGTTTTATTTTGCTTGAATCAATAAAGATCATTTTATGTCCAACAGAGATTAATGTCACCTTTCTAACATTTTGGGCCTTTTTTCTCAAACGAAGATGAGACATTGAGAAAAAACATTCATCCGGCAGTTAATCAGCATTGAATGGTTTGCTGAGATGCCCATCTACAGTGCAGTTTTCTAATAATCCAGGTCTTGTATTTCCTCAGTTTGTCATGGAATAAAGAGGGAACAAGCCTTACTTGGCCATGAAGCTTTTTACAAGTTGCTATGTCACTAGTTGCTATGCTTGCCATCAAAGATTGTTCATCCACCTGTTTTCCAAATAAGCGTCCTGCAGTTTTTCCACACTTGACTCTAGTTTAGCCTTCTGTTATATCACCTTATTCATCTGTCTGTTTTGTGCAGTGCTTTCAATTTGATTTGCATTTGTAATTAAACTTGGCTCCACCCTTCTGATTCCAGGCAGGAGATGCTGCTGAACGGGCCATGGGTGGGGCTCAACTCTCACTGCTTAACCTACAAGGAGTACACGTTTTTTAAGCCATATGAAACAGCAGTAGTACAAATAAAAAAGGAGATGAAAAACAAAAGAATCGATCGATCTTTTTTTCCCTCTTTGGTTTATTGTGCCACTGATGAAGTCCACAGAGATGATGCGTCAGTGAAAGGGAGAGAGCGATGGCTGAGCCACAGAGCGAGCTAGAAAGTGATCGAGATGAAACAGAGAACTAAGAAATTTCTGCTTCTAATAAAAAAGAAACAGATTGGCCGTAAGCGAGCAGAATAAAATAGATGGAGGCGAGATATTACCTAGTGCCTGTTTCTATAAACAGAAACACAAGTAAGACATTTTTCTAAAGTCACCTGTGTAAAAACAGCGATCACTGTATCAGAAGAGTCAGCTGAATACTATTCATTGCAGGTGTTGGGGGAAAACTCTGTAAAAGACCCAGGAGAAATAAAGACACAATGAGACAAAGTTACTTTCTTTATCAAACGTGTACACGGGTGAGCTGCTAAGAACAACTCACCCCATGCACAGTGGCTTGGTAATTTTTATAGGAAAGACAGTGAGAACAGGATAAGAAAATAATAAACAGATAAAATAAAACAACTCCATATATGGTGCTAGTCTCGTCAGCAGAGAGCTAGGGAAGATAAAACAATCTAAAACAATATGTCCCAGAAACAAGATGTGTTTGCTGGGAAAGTCTAAAAAGATAATTCTAAACTAATCTAACCATAGGCAGAGGGCAGACAAAAGGCATCTTTGTACATTTAAAAGAAGGTAAAGAAACATAGAATCATTTTTCCTGTAACAGCAGGAAAAACACAAATAGTGCTGTGGCTCTACCCATCAGGATTTGTGCTGTCTGTAGTGTTAGCTGTCTTTTGTTTATTGCCTGTTTTACTATAAATGGCTATTTTCTTGCTTGTTTTCTATAAGGTTTACCTCTGGGGCTACCCACCATCACCTGAGAGGAATTACTTTCATTTTGTCTCATTTCCCTCCTGTTTTTCAGTCTATGCTGTATAGACCATCATGCCTTCCTTTTTACTCTTATCAAGATAATTGTTGAAGCTCCTCTTGTTTATTTGGATTTATCATTTTTATCTTATTTATTCCAGTATTTCTATTTATGCTTTCCTTTTGGCCTTTAATTTCAGCCCAATAAAAGGCTTGTTTTTTGTTCAAGTTTGTCTTCATGTCGGCCTTCTCCACACATAACGTTTTAGGCACACATGACATAACATAATTTCATGGATATTTCACCTCACTTTAGTTTTATTTAAACAGTACCAGCTCACAGCAAGAGTCATCTCAAAATGCTCTGTACTTTGGAGTAAAGAACCTACAATAACACAGACAAAACCCCAACAATCAGACGATCCCATACGAGCAACGAATAAGACCATACGAATGAATAAGACCATATGAATATGGTCTTATTCATTATGAATATTATTCAATATTCATTATTATTCAATATTCAATATTGAATTCAATATTCAGTCAATATTATTCAATATTATACTTATTCAATATGAATAAGACCATACGAGAAACAGTTGGCGACAGTGGGGAGAAAGAACTCTTATATACTGTACTCCCATGTATGTTTGCACATGTTTCAATAAAATGCAGTACCTATTTCCTGTTTTCCTAACAAATAAATGAGGGGTGGCTCAAGACTTTTCCAGAGCACAGTAAGACACAAGAAAATCTACTGTAAAAACACGTTTTAAGATTGTATGTAGTATTGACTAAGGCAATGGTGATTATGATTTTTGCCGTAACCAAGAAGTTTTAGTGCTGTGTTTCTTCCTACCGCAGCTTTAAGTGGATGGAGGCTTTTGCAGTGTTGAGTGTCTCTAACCTTCACTGTAATTATTAACCTGCTGGCTACTTAGCATCTAGAGCGTTACCAGCAATTCGCGAGCAAAGTCAATCCAGACTTTGTAGTACTACAAATTTTCAGTTCGGTAGGAGTATTTTATGGTTAACTCATTGTCTGTGTATTCAGCTAATGATAATAGAGCATGTCTTTTTTTAAAAAGAATAGTATTACCTGTGTATTTGAAACAAAACCTCAACAAGCAAAAATAATGTTGTGAAATAAGCATCAACAAATCATTTGTAAAAAAATAAATAAAGAGGATTTTCTGATGCACGAAAGCTAAAAAACATCCCCTCTTTTAAAAAGTTTGACTTACTTTGAAAGTTCATTTATTTATCTTTTTAATACTTCCATATCAATGATGGCAATCAGCCACCCATTCTGGATGATTAATTCATAGTTTAATTTATTCTCTTGTTCTGGTTTCTCCTCTGTGTGGATTTCTTATTCTTCTCTCATTTTAAGCTGATTTGATTTTTGATTTTTGTTGTTGTTGTTATTGTTGTTGTTTTTTACTAAATTTAATTTCCTCACATGAAACTAAACAAACTGGTCAGGGTGGAGATTTTTGACAGTGCATCCATCACTCTGCTCATTACAGACTTAATTACACTGAAATTCCTTCTTATTAGCCAGCAACGTCGCATTTCAGAGGCGCTGATTGAGTGACTGAAATCTTCATGAAACAGTCGAAAGGAGGTTATGGATGGATGAATGGATGGATGGGTGTGTGGGTGGTGGAGAAAGGACAAAGCAGAGATTAGTCATCAGTGTGGAGTTTGGTCAGAGGGGTGGCGAACAGATGGATGGACGGATGGAGATCTCTCCGCTCTATGTTTAGCCCTGTGTCAGATTTCTGCTTTAATGGAGATTCCCTCTGTGATATCTGCTGCAGAGGTGGCTTGTTTGTGTCGTCATGTAGTCAATACTCAGGCGGACTTTGTATAGATTAAAGGTGAAGCAGAAGAAAAGCCTTGGGATTTAAGAAAATAGCAAAATAACACTGACATTTACCTAAAGGGTCCTTTTGCACAGTTTCATTGTCGCTTTCCTGCTGTGTGATACTGACATCCTCCTTATAGATGGTATTTTTTTTTGTTTCCTCCGGCATTGGCCTCAAGTCGTAGCAAAAACAGAAATACCACAGTGGGCAGTCGTCTTCTCTGCTAGATGCAAAAACACTCCCACCAGGAAACACCAGAAGCTTGAAACACAAAAAAAGAAAATAAGTAGTTCAACAACACCAGAAAAGATTGATGTTATTTGATGCTGTTATCTGTAGAAATATATATGGCGTGGGCTCACAAAGTGGCTTGCAGATGTGCATTTGTATGTGCAGCTTTGGTTGTTTGCCATTTATTGGAACGATGTATTAAAGCAGCAGTAGCCGGTGTGACTGGGCCTCCTACTGCATGCATGTCTAAGGAGGCTGAGATCTGCACACATCATAACTCGCAAAAATTTCTTATTGGTTTCAAAACTTATTTGCTATTTTTTTATATTAATCACAGTTTACAATATAAACATAGCACTGTAAAAAATTAACCTCAAAACTTGCAACTGAGACTTTTATCTCAGCAGTAAAATGTTTGATGAAGCCATAGATCAAGGGAGAAGTTTGCCCATTTTCTTACAGGCTTTTTCTTTAATCACACCACATGAGTCGCCCCCTGCTGGACATTAGGAAGAATGTAGCTTTAAGGCTGTGGCTTAAGCCATTTGTATTTACAACTCAATGCAGTCTACTGATGCTGACAAAATATGAGTTAAAAATGAAGGTTAAATGTTTAATTTGTGAGCACTGAACAAAAAAACAAAAAGCCTATATGAAAGAAGCAATTGCAGAAGCTTTGCCGCTAATCTACCCGACCTCTAATGACAATTAGGTCACAAACTTTTTGGGCTGATGGAAAATAACTCTGCTATTCTTATCTGAACCGACCCACGTGCCATACCCTGTTCTAAGGCTTTGTGTTTATCAGAGCTGCTGCAAACGTCTGTGGGATTTTGAATGCCGTTTCTGACATTGGAAGTTTCATTTTGTCACTCGAGAGCTGAGAAAGCTATTAAAGTCTGAATTTTTATTTGTCCTGACAGCTCAGACGGTGGAAGCTAAGTTGGTGGGCACGCAGGCAGTACGCTGCATGACAATGTGCATTTTCTCAAGTTATAAATGGGTACTGTATAGAGGATTATATAAATCCTTAATGAATATCCAACTCAAACACATAAATAAACAGAGCAGAGCGAGTAGCTTCACGTCTGCAGCTGTTTACTGCCTCGCAACAGATTAAGCCCGGGAAAAGGTCAACTGTAACGTACACACATGCACACAGATCCATCCGGACTCTTAGCAACACAATATTGATGTCCAACACAATGTAGCTCTCTGTCCCAGGGGGTTTCCCTGCCTCATTTCTGGCTCTGTTTGAGTCCTGCAATTAAAAAGAAAAAAAAAAGAGTTTTACAGAAACGCAAATGAGTTCATGTTTGTCTTTTTGCTTGTAGTGTGACAAACTGGAACTGATAACCCTATTTAAGGGTTCTTAAAGTCTTGAAACAGCCATCAAAGGTTAGGAAAACGTGAAGAACTGACAGAAATAGTCAGTTTTATAGGCTGGTTGTCTTTGAATTCTTATGCATCTTCTAAATTTGTGTCTGCAGGTTGCTTGTTTGAGAAGAAGCTGTGTCCCAGAGATCAGCTGTGCAATGATGGTGAGTATCAGCTCTTTAATCCAAGTTCATACAACACCTTACACCCGTTAGATCAGTTACTGTTCTGTTCAATTCTTTTTATTTATATAGCGCCAAATCACAACAGCAGTTGCCTCAAGGTGCTTTATATTCATATAAATGGAGTTTCATAGGTTTTGCAGCTCTTTGGTTCAAAAGGGTTTATCACAAAAGTCTGGACGATGTGGAGTTGGGGCAAAATTTCACTGCAATATCTCATCATCTTCAAGCTGGGCTGGAAAATGCAGAAGTACCAAAAAACTGCAGGTCCTCTAACAGCCACTTGAGGCCACCACCTAAAGTGAGTCAACCCCCATAGACCCCCATGTTAAATTGTCCAACTTTACAGGAAACAGGTTTGGATACATTCTTTCTTCATAGCAACATTGCACTGGGTGATTTTTTTAAAAGATTACTTATAATCCTCCACTTTGAATTTTATTAAGGCTTAAAGTCACTCTTTGATTGACAGGTGAGTGTTGACACAGGCGGCTGTAGCTTCTCGCTGTCTGCTTGTTGATACAGACGGTCCAAAATCTCTGTGCTGCTGTTTTGGTGAGTGAAATGGTAGAATTTTATTGATCTGTATTTAGAGCAATGCTGAGGCACGGCCACTGATAGATCCAGAAGAACCTACTGGAGACATTATATATACATACTGTCTTGTGTGGAAGTGGCAAGAGTTCCTGGGGAGCGTGGAACACCTGCTCACCTTCAGATAAGATAATGGATGAACATGTCGCACCAATTAGCTGTTATCTGTGTCCAAGCATTGTATCAATATAGTCTATGAATCCAGCTCACTAACCAAGTTAATTAGCCTTCACTGATAACTTAGCACTCCATGCTCTCTGGTGGCCAGAACACTAACTTTGACTCTTTGAGAAACCAACAGGTGATGAAATCTTTTACTTATATCAGGTCACTGTATTTCCAGTTGTTATCCCATAAATCAAAACTGTGCAACATTATGAAGAAGTAACAAACTCGTTCTCTTATACGTAAAAGATTGATTTCAGGTCAAAGCTGCTGTTCTGCAGTTTGAGATTCATATTTCTATTTACGGTGCTGTGTTTTCACTTTCAGCACTTTCACTTTATCTTAATGTAGAGTATTATTGTACTTCCACTTTCAACATGAATACTGTGAATACTAAATAAGTTCCTTTACTTTAAACTCAGACACTACAAATTTAAAACTACAAACCCAGTCTTGTTTTAGTTAAAAATGAAGCTAGACTGTTTCAGCTTGTAGGTCTTAATGTTTTCATCGTTTCAAAGTTTTTAAATTCTTAATACATAACTTGACCCGCGAAGGCTGCTGTTATTTTGCATTGCATTCTGGGTCGCTGATGTAAACTGGTGGCATTTCAAAGCTACGCTCACAGATCTGCTATTTCTTGGGGACGGGAGTTTACATGCATCCATGAACATAATCAGTGATCCATGGTCGCCTACACGGTATTGAAAGTCCAACTTTAAGTCATCAGATACAATCCTATTAAAGGAACATTTTGGATACTATAAATACTGCTACTAATAAAAAGAATAAAAAGAATACTTAGAGTATTAAATTGTTAATAAACAATCAGAATATTCCCTAAAGTACATCATTAATTTTTGTAATGAAACTCAGATAAAAGGCATGTTTACCAGGACAAACCATCGTGGCAGTGGCCAGTCTATATTTATTTATTTATTTTCATAATTCTTTTTAATTCTTCTGCTTGGGTTACCTGACCCTTTAAACATCCAGTTTTTTCCACGAGTTAAATTAGAGCTCAAACTTCCTCCTCAGTAGGGAGCTCATATTTACGATAACCTGAATGCAGCTTAATGGGAATAGTAAATTGAGTGAAAGTGAGTGATCCCAGCAGGCTCCCGTTACCGCGGCACGCTTCAGGAAGCTCTGGCACGTCCCCTGTCCATCACGCAGCCTGGAGCCCATCAGATGTCACGCCTTTGACGGCTCTGCTTATAATCGCTCGCTGGGTTTCCTGTTTCCTCCATGCCTTTTCAAACGTTTTGAGGTTGTCATTACGAGAGCAGGCACACGGGCGTGCACCTGAAAGGGGCGCCTGCATTATTGATGGCATGTTACCCCTTCCTCCCTGAGGATGTTTTGTTCCTTGTTTTTACCTTGAGGTGGAACATGCCGTGCCAAACATTTGATGAATCCAAGAACGAGGCTTTGTGAGAACACACAGCTCGTTTTCTCAGCCTGGCACATCTGAACTGAATATTCACGTAATTGAAATAATTTCAAGACCTTTGGGGGGAAAAAAGAACAAATCTGATGGATTTAAACATGTTTAAAGTTATTCTAGACTGCTTAATGATTTTCATTTTTTATGTCCTTCAACATTTGCAGTTTGGAATAATGATTACGAATCAATTTGCTACCAAACTTCATTCAAAAATCCTCTCATTTTGTGTGTCTGACCATTTGTAGTCTTACAACATTAAGATTCATCAAAAATGTAGGAGTCTTCAAAAAAAAACACCCACTTTGAAGGTCCTTTTTTTGAAGATGTAATTATTTCAGCCTGTGTCATCATGTATAAGAGGAAAACACCCAGACTGCATTTTAAAAACAGCCCATTTTATGTGCTTAAGCATCTGTAAACACACATTTCCAGACTTCATGAAGATGCACAAAATTATTTCTGAATACATCAAAAGTGACTCACCCCAGTGGTTTCATTTTGGTGCTTTTTCTTGTGAAGATGCATAAAATAGTTAAAAATGAACAAAATAACCCATTTGGTGTGTCTTTATTAAACACCTACAGTTTGTGTTCACCATCTGGAGGGTTTGAATAAAACAGGTTTAGCTCCATTCTGAGGTAAAAGGATTGCAGAAGGCATCTGTAATCTGTGCAGAAATGGCCAGACTGAATTTTGCACACTGCCCATTTTGTGTGCTTTCCATCACATATCCATGCCTCAAAACGAATCTTCACCCAAACTGTGCTCACAATATTTTCTTATGCATAAAAATGATCATTTCTGTGTCCATAGACGTGCAGTATTTAGAGTGTACAAAAAGACATCTTTAAAAGCTTTAATCATTTCTAATCTGGGCTAAAATGCTTGAATAACACACACACACACACACACACGTTCTCTAGATTTCATTCATGAAAAGGTCATTTTGAGTTTTTCTTATGAGGTCAGATGAAAATATTTCGCAGTAAAGTAATAAAGTGATGCAGACTGAAAGACTAAAAATAGGGTTGAATGTTGTCAGTGCATTAGCATTAGCGCACCCTGGGTTGTTTAATTGTCCTTAACAAAGTCCCGGTCCTGGGTTTGAATCCAATGTCAGTCTGCCTGGGTTCTTCGTGTGTACCTGAAAAGAAAGGTTTGTTAGGTTAACTGGTGATTCTGAACTGGCGATCTGTCCGGAGTGGCCGCTGCCTTTCAGACACTTGTCCTGGATTGCATAAGCGAGAGTGGATGGATGGAAAAAGACACACTGTGTGCAACTTCTGCTGTGTGTAAATAAAACAAGCTGCAGTCTCGCCAAAAAACAATAGAAGCTGTATTCATTTGCTGTCTGAGTTTTCACAGCAACTCCAAGCCAGTATAATCCTAACTAGTTCTGGTTAAGTGGCTGCATAAATGAGGGTGGCTGTTTCATGAAGGGCGACCGACATCAAATCAAAGTCAAATCAAACATGCAGATTGTCAAGAATGAGATTTCCATACCGGGTCATCAGTCAGGACATGGATTAATAATGACCGCTTTCAGTGCTGTGCTGGTGGAAACTGTGCACGTTAGGAGGTAGCGAGAGAGAAGGAAAGGAAAGAGTGTGGAGATGACAGTAGGGACTTGTGCTGGTAAAGGACGAGACCTAGAGCAGGCCCAAGGACAGGCTGGATTAATTCAATCCATTTCAATTTTATTTATATGGCACCAAATCACAACAACAGTCATTTCAAGTCACTTTATATAGTGATGTAAACACCCTACAATAACCCAGACAATCAAATTCCCCCCTTTGCGCAAGCACTTGGCGACAGTTGGAAGGAAAACTCCATTTTAACAGGAAGAAACATATAAGGAGAACCAGGCTCAGGGAGGGACGGTCATCTGCTCCAACCGTACTGCAACTGGTTGGGGGTGAGGAAGGGGAGACAGGATGAAAGCCAGAGATCAATAATTGCATCTCCTGGCTGGACTTGGAAAGCCTCTGTTCTGATTAGGCTGCTGCCCCCACAACCTGGATAAGTGGTAGAAAAAGGATGGACGGAAAAGCTTGAATGCAGATTTGTGTCCTTAAACATCTGCAATATGTTTTCAGTCTCTGTAGTGATGAAATCAAAGAAAAGTGTTTCAAGACTCTAAAAATAGACAGACTGCTTTAAAGCTTTGATCATGTTTGTTTAAAAGCTTCAATGGGAGAGAACATTTCACTGCACTTAAACATCTGTAGTTGTGCATTTTGAGTTTACTAAATGTGATTCAGGACTGTGTAAGACAAAGACATCTTTTGTAGCTTTAAGTATTTGTAACTTGTGTTACACTTCTTATCTTGTAACATCTGTAATCTTAAAAAAGAAAAAACTTCACCCATGTAACTGCCTGCACCTCTGCAGATGTCACCGTTCAATTTGAGCAGCTGATGGATGTTTGTCAGTGTTGTGCTGAAGGATGAGTGTAAAAATTATTTTTCTATGAGCTGCGTCAGTTGGGCAATAAGATTTACAGGAAGTGAGGGAAGCGACGTCAAGATGGAGAAAGAGATGAAGATAAACAGAGTAATGCAAGAGGAAAAGAGTAAACGAGGTCTCCCTCCGTCAGACGGCTCCCAGCCAATCGCAGGTCGATTGGCTGAGAGCCGTCTCTATGACAACAGTGACATCACTTGCCTGACGACCGTGTGTCTCCCTTGTGTGTGTGTGTGAGATGGAGACAGAGGTGATGACTCACCACAGCCCACACTCACACACAAAACCACCACCACAGTGAGTGTGTGTGTATGAAGCCAAGTGTGTGTTTGTGTGTACACGTGTGTGTGCATGTGCTGTGTTCGTGTTTACATGCATTACATACAGCATGTGTAGTGTAAATTATTGATGAGCACTCATACTGCTGCTGCTGTCCTGGTAAACTCAGAGCAGTTGCTTGTTTTTGTTCTTCTCATTCTTCTTCTACAAGGAAAGAAAACAGCATTTAAACTGCAAAGTACGGTGGCCCTGAGGGCTCAAAACAAACCCAGCTGAGAAAAACACAAGCTAAGAAATCTGAAGTGAGAAAATTGCAAAATGCTGAAGCATTGAAAGAATGTTTAACCCGATGTAGCTTCTGGGTGTGAACGGACAAGCAATGCTGAAGTACCTTAAACCTACATTCTTTTTAATGGTCAGCAGGTCAGTCCTCTGGTCCATGGGTACCAAACTGGACTATGTGACGGGAAGGAGCCCACAAAATTTCACCTTTATATTAGTCACCATGGTAGGGGTTTTTAGGGCTAGAAGTGAACATATTTGGGCAAAACAGCCAACATTGGCTCTCACAGTAATCCATGCTGTAAAGCTACTTTTGGCTGTTCCTTTATAATGGAGTTTTCCCTTCCCATTGTCACCAAGTGCTTGCTCATAGGGGGCAACTGATTGCTGGGTTTACATCTGTGTCATTGTAGGGTCTTTGCCTTACAAGCCAAAGAACATAGAGGAGACTGTTGTTCTGATTTGGTGGTATATAAATAAAGCTGAATTGAATTAATTTATTGAGTCTATGGGGATTGACTGGCTTTTGGAGCCATGCTGACGCGGACATTGAAGAACTGCTGGTTTCATTTTTCATGGGTTCTTCCATTGCCCTGCCTCTTCAGTAAGTTCAGTTTAGTAGATCTTTGCTGACAGACAAACAAACCACCTTATGGCTCCTGCTTTAAAAATGCACAAACATTTTTTATGGTGTGTTGATATGTGGAGTTTTGTGGTTGCTGTCATGTTTGGCAACAGTAGAATCTCTTTCTGTGCAGATGGTTTGTTTGGACAGTGCCAGGCTCCTCATCAGGAACCCGTCCAGTATCAGGTGTCTGTACCCGTCCTGCACAAACTGCAGGAAGTCCTCAAAGACCTGATGGTTCAGGGTGAGTCTCTGAATACAGCGGCACACTTTTAATTCAGCTCATGTGCACTAAAACAGAGGGGGGAATATGGTTTCCTCTTTTATGTCTTCGTGATTATTGCATGTGTAACAATTTTTTGGCTCAGTATTAGTTTTTTTTATTTGTTATAATTGAGCTATATTTTGGGTATTTGCAAATATCCACGTCTACATTTGTAACAGCCAATAAATGCTCATTTTGTTCACCATAGCTGCAAATACCCCGTTAACATCACAGAGTCTCGCATAAATAAGTAAATAAATAACTATGCATAACAAATGTTAGGGAACTCTGTTTATGTGTTTGAAAGAAGGAAAATATCTGTCGATATATTGGATTGTTTTTAACAATCACCACATATCAGTATTACCATTGGTCTAAAAAAATCCTCTGTTAATTGGGATTTATTTCTTGTATTTTGCTTTCTGTGGCCATCGGTTCTGGTTATTTTTGTCTTAAAGTCATCACTTTTTGTCATTAAGTGGTCTTTTTTTTCTTTTTGTAGTCCTTTTTTGTCCATTTCATGTAGCTTTGCCATTTTTAAAGTTATTTGGGGCTTTTTTTGGTGCTTTGTGCTAATTTTGCCCTTCCTCATCTTGTCTCTCTTTATATTTACAGATTGTTTTTCTGGTGGTTTAGTATCTTTTGTGGTCATGTTGTAGTCATTTTATGTCATTTTTACACATTTTTTCTCTATCTGTATTAATTTGGCATCTGCAAGTGGATGTTTGATCTTTTTTGTCATCATTTTTGCCTTTTGCCTTCATTTTGTATTATGCTGTGATTATCCTTTGGTTCTTTTTAGTAATTCTGCATCTTCTAGTCACCTTTTGGACATTTTGTGTCATCACTTTTTGTTCTTTAATGGTTTCATTTTGTTCTTTTAGCAATTCTTGCTCCCTCATTGCAGTTGTTTTTTTCTTTGTGCTGTCACTCTTGGTGATATTTCTACATGTGGCTGCACAGGTCTTAACTGGAAGGACGACATGACCCAGGCAATCATCAGCCGAGAGCTGAGCCAAGTTCCCACCGTTGAAACCCACTCTAAACTTAATGAGAAGTCACCCAAACTGTAAGAAGAGCTTTACTATCATTAAAAATGGGAGGGTAGCATCTTAGACAAGACTGAGCTGTTTTATTTCTTAGGTCCTCCAGGTTGCTGGGCCCCAGTCCACAGAGGGATCAGGGTCCTGAAGATCAAGCTGACCCCAAGATGATGCAGCAGTATGTGGACTACATGGTCCTCAACCCCTCCCGGTCTTCTGTCCACATGCAGACACCCCTGCTGGACCCATACACCTACCACAAGGTGGGAGGAATGTTCAGACAAACACTTCAAAATAGTTTACTGAAACCCTGCGGCAATATTTTATTATGCAGGGAGAAATCCCCAATGTGCCGGACACGTTTAAACCAGAACATCTCTGAAAGCAATACATTGTTATTCTACTTTTGTGTTTCTCTGCCCCCTAGTGGCCAAAGCAGCACATGTCTGTTGTGTGTGTGTGTGTTGTTGCAGCAGCAGTACGGCTACCAGGAGGAGGAGGAGCGCTCCCTCAACTCTCTGGATGATAACCCGGCCCTCCCGCTCCATCCCTCCTCCTATCGCTCCAGATCTCGAGGAAGTCCTCTGGACCGAGACCGGCAGCTCCTCCAGGATCTAGTGTCCTTTTACCTCACTTCTCCTTCCTCCTCTTCTTCTTCCTCTTCCTCACCTGTTCAGTCTCTTCCCCGCCACAGAGGAGCAGTAGCAGCAGCAGCTGGCCTCCCATCCTCACTGTCCTCCTCATCTTCTTCCTCCTTTTTCCCGGAGCTGGACTTCCCTCTGGACTATGGTGAGGACTACGTTTCCCAGGTTGCACAGCAGGACCCAGCAGAGAAGAAGGCACAGGATGAGTACGATGCCCTGTCAGAACTGGATGGTGAGCGAGACGAGAAAAGAAGACAAGTCATTATTTCTTTTGTCCATCGTGTTTATTTTTTGTGTATTTCTTTTTTAAATATTGTGTGTGTATGTGTGTGTGTGTGTGTCTTTCTGCTCACTTTTTACTCTTTTTTTTCCCTTTTTCAGGGAAATGTTTGTAAATTTTTACAATTTTTTTCATTTTTCATCCATCCATTGGGCTATCCATACTCCTGTTCCATCCCTCCAACTCTTTATTCAGTTCAGAGCCTGTCTCAGTCGTTATTGGGCGAGAGGCAGGATACATCCTGCATAGATCACGTGGCTGTCTCGGGGCTATCCATTATCTAACTTACATTTATTATAATGTAACCAAAGAAAGGCAAAACTTTGCTCTTGTGAAATGTAGCAGAGGAAAAAACTGATAGTTCACCTAATTAAAAAAATCCACAGTAGTAAAGCTGTGTTGAAGGCTGTTATCTGTAGATGTGTCCTTCAGTGGTTAAAGTGCTCTGTGCTGTATTCGTAGAGCGTTCACTGCAGAGACTGGCTCTGCTGCTCGATCACTACGGTCTCGACATGAAGGACTTGTCCCCCGAACAGAAAGAAGATCTGCCCGCCGCTCTGAAGCAGTTGCAGCTGGAGAGCTCCTACGCCCAAAAGGAATCCAAAGGTCGATCTTTTCACTTCACTAACATCACAAACTTCACTGCCTTCTTTAAAGCTGCAGACAGGCAACAACATCAACAGATATGCTGATCTTTGAAGGACACATTCGAAATTTGTACCTCCAATAAAGTAAAGATCCAATCAGATAAACAAACCTGTCCACCATTTGCATTTAAAGGGTTGAAAAAAAAGTCTCTTCAGCATGTTTTCTTTTTGTTTATTCTTCAGATAAATACGGGAACAATGCTGCTACAGGAAAGAAGGTAAATACGTTGCTTCCCACCATAAACGATGTGATGGTTTATCTGTTTATTAAAAAAAACAAAAACATATCAGAGTACAGCAAAAACACAGTCGTGTACATTTTGCCTGTCAGTGCTTCACAGTCTGGTTGTCACATCAGAGCTAATCTCTTCTTGTTCAGGGGCTCAAAACGTTGCCTGCATTTAGAGAAAAATTAATCTAAGGCAATAATTTCAAGCTAAATTAATTTGTTTATAAATCTCATAAATCAACAAGTAAATAAGCAAAAATACTCCTTCATTATCTATTTCCAATCAAATGTGTTCATTTATCTTCTTCTATCAGGTCTCAGAGGGCTCAATGGCCTATAAAATGTCTGCCCAGGAGGCTCCACCCTCCAACGCCAAGCCTCCGACACCAGAGGGAGTCCAGAAAGAGGCAACACCCACCACAACAGTCAATCAGGACAAACTGGGGAAGAAGGATCCAGTAGGTCAGGTGGACGAATTTGGCTACATCGTCACCAATCAGAGGTATGCTTCCTGAGTGTCTGGCCAATCAGGACGCCTGAAGGTGTGAGTGGACAGACATCTCGTTATGTGTTGCTTTCATGTTTGTGGTGAAAGGAGTCCACATGCTGCTCACTAATGTGGACGCAGCAGGACAACTAATGCTGAAGGACAAACACTGAAAAATGGAAGAAAAGGATAGAGACACGGGTGTCGAAATAAAAGGAAGGAACTAAAGGAAAGAAGACTGGAAAGAAATAATGAAAGATAACTGAACAAATAAAGAAAGAAAGAAACAGTAGAACAGAAAAGAAATGAAAAGAAGAAGTGGAAAGGAATGAAAGAAGGAGCGAAATGAAGAAACTGGAGTGATGAAATTTAGAAAAGGAAGAAAATAAACAAGAATGAAGGAAAAAAGGAAAGAAAGGAAAATGACCGAAGAAAGCAAAGAAGGAAATGAATAAAAGATATCTGTCCATCCATCTGCCTTTCATCCATTCACCACCAGTCTTGCAATCCATCAGTCTGTCTTTCCACCCATCTGTCTGCTTATCCATTTCAGGCTTGCAGTGGTGCTTCAGCCAGTCCTAGTCGTTAGGGCCAGAGGCAGGATACATCCTGGACAGATAACAGGGCTGTCCATCCATTAGTCTAAAATTTCTTGTAATGTGACCAAAGAAGGTTATTATTTGCTCCTGTGAAATGTAGCAGACAGTTCACAAAAACCATAATCTAATATATAGCAAAGTTGTGTTGAAGGCTATTATCTGTGACCTTGTCCTTAAGTGATTAAACTGCTCTGTGCTGTGAGAAAGAAGCAAAGAAGAAACTGATGACTAAAAGAAGAAAAGGCAGGAAGGAAACACTTGAACATACAAGGAGGGAAATAAAGGAAATGAAAAAATCAAGGAAGGAAATAAGTAAACACAGAGCAGTGTGAAAATGGAAGGATGTAAAAGAACTGACAGAAGGAAAATGGAAGAAAAGAAAGAAACAGAGGTATTAAAAAATGGAAAAAGGAAAACGAGGAAAGGGGGGAATGTATGTCAAGAGAAATTAAACCAAAAGGATTAACAGAGAAAACTGTGTTGAATAAACAACAAGGAAAAAAACTATAGGGAAGAAGACTAGAAAGAAGTAAGGAAGGCTTAATAAAATAAGTGAAGAAATAAAAAGGAAGGAGGTAAGAAAATTAAAAAGAATGAAGAAAGGAAAGAAACTGAGATATTGAAATTAAAAGAAGGAAAGACACCTAAAGACAGGAAGGAAGGAGGGAGCAAACGAAGAGGAAGAAAGTAAAAGCGCCGACCCTGAGCTCAGATCAGGAAATCAGAAGCAGAAGCTGATAAAGTGACTGTCAGATGGACTCAGATTCAGAGGTCAAAGGTCTTCTTTAAATCTTTGAACGCTGCTGTGTGTATGTGTGAGAGAGTGTCTGTTCATGTGTGTGTTAAAATGTGTGTGTTTTGTCAGCCCCCTCAGTCTGAACGACGGGGTGCGACTGCTGGAGCTGCTGTCGGAGAGGATCGGCCTCTCCACCAACTCCTTCATCAGAATCAGGTAGGAGCGAGGACATCACTGCTCCTCAACCCGCACAAAAAATAAGAACGAAAAATCTAAAAGAAAAGGAGACGTCCTTTCTGGCTTCAGCCTCTGGATCCTCGCTCTTTGGTTCATGAGGTTCCCCAGACCTGGTGAAGCTGGACGGCAAGCTGCACTGACTTTCTGCTCGTGGAAGTGATTCTTTGACCTGCTTCTCCTCCTGCTCCTCCTTCTTCCTGACCCTGCAGAAAGTTCCGGCCTGCAGAAATCTCCTTCTTATCCAAGCGGATTTCTTTATTAACATCGGCATAAACTCCATGTCTTCACAAGATTTAATAAAATAGTAGCAGTTACAGTTTATTCAGGACATTTCAATGAACAACAGAAAAAAAACCCATTCAATTGAAGAAGTAATAAATGCAATAAAAAAATTAATATGCACAAAAATACGCCGCTGTACCTCAGATACAGGAGAACTGTAAGTAATTTTAATGAAATTGAAAGTAAAATACTGAGTTCATCCCAAAGAAACATCTCAAAGAGTCGTTATTATATTAAAATCGTTTCCATGTATCTGGATAAAGTAAATATTAGAGCAGGTTGCTGCTCTAGAATGAGTAAACATTCATTTTTACTTAAATTAAATTAAACATGAAAATATTGAGGACGCTGTTGCAGATTTTCGCTTCTTAGAAGAAAATGAGACTCGTTTAGAGAAGAACTGACCTGAGGAGATTTCTGCAAAGTGTCTGTAAAAAGTAAAAGTGCTCTTTGTTCTCCTGTTGCACAAACTATTAGATTAGGTAACTTATGTTCAGCTGGTGTTTTAATTCAGTGTAAAACTCACCTGCTGGGCATTCTCTGCCTCTCTGCAGTGTGGTCGGACCTGCAATCACCTTCAGGATCAGACCCAACGCCAAGAACCTGACAGCCGCAGATGTGGCCGACAAAGCTGGTACGCCACCTGTTCACTTTTTAGCGCTGCCCGCTGCAACGCTTCAGTTATTTCAGTGCTGTGTGTTCAATCAAAGCAGTCACAGAGGAGAAGACCAGGAAAGAAGGAAGGGGGGAACAAAATGGAAGGACAGAAGGAATAAGGGATGAAATTAAGGGACTAAGTAAGGTAGGATGAAAGGAAGGAAGAAACTGAGGAAGGGAGGGAGGTAGGAAAGATGGATGGCAGGAAAGAAGAAAGAAGGAAGGGAAGGAAGAAAAGATAAGAAAGAAGAAATGTTGGAAGCAAGGAGGAAGGGAAAAAGAACAAAAGGAAGAAGACAACGGAAGGACAGAAGGAATAAGGGATGAAACTGAGGAACTAAGTAAGGTAGGATAAAAGGAAGGAAGGAAGAAAGAAACTAAGGAAGGAGGGAGGTAGGAAAGATGGATGGTAGGAAGGAAGAAAGAAGGATAGAAAAGGTGAAGGAACAAAAAAAAGTGAGTAAGGAAAGACAAACGAAGGAAAAAATAAAAGCAGAAGTGAAGGAAAAGAAAAGAAACTGAAGGAAGGAAGTGATGAGGAATATGAAAAGGAAGGATGAAGGAATGAAGAAAGGATGAATTGAGGAACTAAGTAATGATGGATGATAAGGAAGGGAACTGAGGAAGAAAACAGAGAAGAATGGAAGTGAGGAAGGAAGGAGGAAGGAAGAAATAAAGGAAGAAAATTTAAGAATGAAGGACAAAGGAAAGGAAGGAAGGAAAGAAAAAAGAAGAAAGGTAAAAGAAAAGAAGATCAGACAGGAAAGGGAACAAAAGAACAAAGGAAGGAATCAAAGACAAAGGAAAGAATTAAGACAGGCTTGAAGAAAAATAAAGAATTGAAGGAAGAAATGTAAGAAAAATAAGGTAGAAAGAAAAATGATTAAAAGAGAAAGGAAGGATGGTAAGGAAGAATAAACTAATTGAAAAAGAAAAAATAGCAAAGGAAGAAAAAATAGGAAGGTAGGAACTGTATAGTGTGTTCAGGACAGTGAAACAAAGAAGGACTGACAGAGGAAAGAATGCAAGAAAACATATGAAAAGGTTTTAAATGTAAAGAAACTAAGAAGAGAACAAAACTGGACGAAAGGAAGCTTAAAAAGTAGGAAAGATGCAAAGGCGGTTTTGTGTCACAAACATCACAGGTGTAAAGTACTTTTTCCTGCTATTATCCAAAACATATTATCATCTGGTTTCTCCATCATTTACACTAACAGAGGTTTATAAAGCCAGCTGATGAGGGAGCATCTTTAAACTTTGGTTTATTGTTGATTGGCTGGTTGAATCAGTTGCAGAGAAGAACTTCCTGGAGTCTGAGACGGGCTTGAAGGTGCTGCAGAGCGGTGTTGGAGAGGTGAGTGCATTTACACATTTATCTACGTTCATCTTAAAATCAGTTCTGTAGGTATTCACTGTTGCTGATACGAGTGGTCAGAGGCTAACAAAAAGGAAGCTGAATTTAGGCTTTTTTCTGCCCACTTGTTACAGAAGAATAATGGGAAGTCTTTGCCCTTGGCGACCAGAGTCCAGCCCCGCTCCCGCTGGGTGTTTGCAATGCTGGTGGCCATGGCCTGCATCGGCGGCATCCTGGTGGCGGCCATGACCATCACCTGCCTGCGCCACCATGCACACCGACTGGCGGCAAAGAAGCTGGGTCTGGGACCAGAAGGAGGCAGCTTCAGCCACCAGGAGTACCAGGTGAGGGCGTACCTCAGGATACAGCAGGTGTACAGAAATGAAATTTCAATGAATGTTACTGCATTGGCACCATGTGGTTGAAATTTTAATTAACTGATAGTTGATAGTTGAAAGTAATAGTGCTAGCAGATGGACGTTGAAATATTTGGATAAATGGCCAAGATGGAAAGAATAATAGGCAATAACAAAAGGTTATAACCAGTATAGGCAATAAAAATTCTAACAGTCCGCTAAAGTCAATAAAATGGAAATATGATGTACAGGGAGTGCAGAATTATTAGGCAAGTTGTATTTTTGAGGAATAATTTTATTATTGAACAACAACCATGTTCTCAATGAACCCAAAAAACTCATTAATATCAAAGCTGAATGTTTTTGGAAGTAGTTTTTAGTTTGTTTTTAGTTTTAGCTATTTTAGGGGGATATCTGTGTGTGCAGGTGACTATTACTGTGCATAATTATTAGGCAACTTAACAAAAAACAAATATATACCCATTTCAATTATTTATTTTTACCAGTGAAACCAATATAACATCTCCACATTCACAAATATACATTTCTGACATTCAAAAACAAAACAAAAACAAATCAGCGACCAATATAGCCACCTTTCTTTGCAAGGACACTCAAAAGCCTGCCATCCATGGGTTCTGTCAGTGTTTTGATCTGTTCACCATCAACATTGCGTGCAGCAGCAACCACAGCCTCCCAGACACTGTTCAGAGAGGTGTACTGTTGTCCCTCCTTGTAAATCTCACATTTGATGATGGACCACAGGTTCTCAATGGGGTTCAGATCAGGTGAACAAGGAGGCCATGTCATTAGTTTTTCTTCTCTTATACCCTTTCTTGCCAGCCACGCTGTGGAGTACTTGGACGCGTGTGATGGAGCATTGTTCTGCATGAAAATCATGTTTTTCTTGAAGGATGCAGACTTCTTCCTGTACCACTGCTTGAAGAAGGTGTCTTCCAGAAACTGGCAGTAGGACTGGGAGCTGAGCTTGACTCCATCCTCAACCCGAAAACGCCCCACAAGCTCATCTTTGATGACCAGCCCAAACCAGTACTCCACCTCCACCTTGCTGGCGTCTGAGTCGGACTGGAGCTCTCTGCCCTTTACCAATCCAGCCACGGGCCCATCCATCTGGCCCATCAAGACTCACTCTCATGTCATCAGTCCATAAAACCTTAGAAAAACCAGTCTTGAGATATTTCTTGGCCCAGTCTTGACGTTTCAGCTTGTGTGTCTTGTTCAGTGGTGGTCGTCTTTCAGCCTTTCTTACCTTGGCCATGTCTCTGAGTATTGCACACCTTGTGCTTTTGGGCACTCCAGTGATGTTGCAGCTCTGAAATATGGCCAAACTGGTGGCAAGTGGCATCTTGGCAGCTGCACGCTTGACTTTTCTCAGTTCATGGGCAGTTATTTTGCGCCTTGGTTTTTCCACACGCTTCTTGCGACCCTGTTGACTATTTTGAATGAAACGCTTGATTGTTCGATGATCACGCTTCAGAAGCTTTGCAATTTTGAGACTGCTGCATCCCTCTGCAAGATATCTCACTATTTTTGACTTTTCTGTAGTGATGGGACGTTCTGTATCGAGGCTTCGGAGCGTGTGTCGAGTAATGGAGGGGGCGTTTCCGCGAAGCGCGTATCGAGGCTTGCTTCATTTATGGGAGGAGCTGAAAATGATGACGTCCGAAGCCTCGCTGCCCGGCTGTACCACGTGACTGGTTCATGAAGTGGTTCGAACTTTGCCGCGAGATATGACAGCGATATAAACCCCTCAGACTTCATTCAAAAATGTGGGTGTTTGATGGAGAGTTGCGGTTAGTGAGAGTTTGGAGACCGTTTGGAGGTTTATGAGAGTGAGGAAAGTCAGGAGAGAATGGAGCCAGCTAAGAAGAGGAGGATGTCCTCCCCTGTGTGGGAACATTTTGATCTTATTCCTCCCAACAAGGTATGTAAATTTCTACAGAAGATGTATTTTCATGATACTGATGGTGCAATACAATTTATGTTGAGCTGTCTTGACTTTTGTACAAGGTGAAGTGTTTGCTATGTGCCAGGGAGCTGGGATATAACAGCAACACCTCATCCATGCTTAGGCACTACAGAGCTTTGCATGAGAATAAGGGGGACACCGATCGTGGAGCAAGACCAGGTGAGCCATCAAATGCAATGATAATATAGGATGCAGTAATGTTACTAAATGATATAACAATATTATACAACTGTTATAAGTTACGTGTGTGATATTTATATTTGTGCTTTATCTTTATTGTCTTTCCTGAGGAGAACAATCTCAAATAGATGAAGACCTGGTCAGCATGGTGATTGAGGACTCCCAGCCATTTAGCATTGTGGAGGACAAAGGATTCAAAAGATTTGTTAAATCATTAAATCCTAGCTATGTTCTCCCCACTAAAAAGGTCATAAAAGCAGTGAAAATTTAGTTTTTACAGAATAAAATGTGAGCAGGACTGAGTGTAGCTGTCCATACCTCAACGTTACAAAAGCACAACCACTGTCCACACCCCAACCACACCTCACCTCACAGTAAATGATCATTTCCATTTCAAGCATTTCCAAATAATCATTTCCCATACTGCCAGTATAAATATACACAGTATACTGCCATCACTACAATATACATGTTTTACACACTCCTTTTGTTGTTGACATTTACAGGCTGTGTGCAAAATGCCACACTCTTCAAATTCATGCCAGCTATTATTTTTACGTCCAGTAGGTGTCCTGCTAGAGCAAATGAAGCTTCATGAAGCTTCGCGTTGGGGTGAACCAATTGGATGAAAAGCTTCAGTGCTTCATGGGGCTTCATCTGCCCATCACTACTTTTCTGAGCCTGTCAAGTCCTTCTTTTGACCCATTTTGCCAAAGGAAAGGACGTTGCCTAATAATTATGCACACCTGATATAGGGTGTTGATGTCATTAGACCACACCCCTTCTCATTACAGAGATGCACATCACCTAATATGCTTAATTGGTAGTAGGCTTTCGAGCCTATACAGCTTGGAGTAAGACAGCATGCATGAAGAGAATGATGTGGACAAAATACTCATTTGCCTAATAATTCTGCACTCCCTGTATATGTGAGAAGCGAATGTCCAGGTTCTGCTTTTTATTCCCAATGTATGAACTGACTTTAATGTAACTTGCTTTAATGTAAAATGAGGCTTTCCCCAACTCTCTCAGCTGCCTCCAATCACCTTTTTTAGTGACAAAATAGTCCATTCAGATGCTTTATACAAATACAAATCTATATAAACACTTAAGAGGCACAACACAGTGAGAGGAGTGCAGTGTAACAGTGCATGCATAACTGGCTCACCAGGACCTGTGTCGCCAGCATATGGCCTCCAAAGGTGCCTTTGGACGCCTTGAAGCTGCCGCCCTAGGTGCTGTGGGAGGAGCAAGTGGAGGAGCAAGTGGAGGAAGTGGAGGAGGAGGTGGAGGAAGTGTTGCGGGAGGTGCAGTGGGAGGCGGAGGTACAGACTCGAGGGTGAGCAGCGTTTCATCCCAGTTCAGCGACGGCGCCCAGCCAAGCCCCAGCTCCCATAGCAGCACGCCCTCCTGGTGTGAGGAGCCAGCTCAGGCCAACATGGACATCTCTACTGGTCACATGATACTGGTTAGTACTCGATGACACGTAAGTGCTGTGAGGAAGTGAGGAAGCCAAATTTAATAGGTAAAACCTTAGAAAGGGATCAGTCAAAAGGTTCACAAGAAGATTTATGAAAAATTGAAAAATTAGATAAAGTCAAATTTACTTAAAGAGTATCTTTGCCTCACTGCTCATTTTGATGTTAAAAACATTTATAAACAGTCGCCAAATACTCATAACGACAGGACTTGTGTGTAAATATTTTGCTGGCTCTTCATTTTTTTGACGCCATTTGTCTCAGTTGTAGGATCACCAGGTAGCTACAGGATGAAGGATACTCTACGTTATTCTCTATTTTACTCTAAAATGGAAATTGATTTACAAAATTAACATTGTTATATTAAAGAAAACTTAAAATAACAGTTGAGCCCATAAACACATTAGACAAGTGTTGACTGAGGTCATTAATAACGTGAGAAGTAGGCTGATTTTCAAATAGATTTCTATACAGTCAGACTTCTTCAAGCGCCCCCTGCTGGCCATTAGAAAGAATGCAGGTTTAAGGCTTTTATATACAGTGTACATACTGGCATTGGTAAGATTTTTCCCAGAGTTAAACTGCACATGAGTTTGGGCACATCTAAAGTGTTAGATGCTTACTCTAAAACTGGGATAAATTTAGTTTTAATTTGCTTTATTATTTTTAAAATCCTAAACTTTGGGTCAGTTTGTTAAAAGGTCTAGACAACACATACATGGTTCTTCATATAATGGAAAGATAGGACTGAATGTCCTATACTCCTAAAGGCTTACATGGAGGACCACTTAAGGAACAAGGACAGGCTGCTGAAGGAGTGGGAGGCTCTGTGTTCCTACCAGGCCGAACCCAGCGCTGTCTCCGTGGCTCAGAGCGACACCAACGTGAAGAAGAATCGCTGTCCTGACTCGGTGCCCTGTGAGTTCCTCAGCAACTTCACTCCCATCAGCATTAAGTATCCTGTAAAAGTTGCTCTGTTAAAACACGGGGCAAAAAAGCTGTCTGAAACACCCTGAGAGTTTGAGGCTGCTTAATATTGAATTATATCAAGATTTTAAGTGTATCTGTGTTCTCCAAAAAGTTGATTCTGTTCATCTGGACGTAGTGTTTTGTGGGAGAAACGTTTCGTCACTCATCAAAGTGACTTCTTCAGTCTCAGCTGACTGCAGGTTTCCCCAATCTTATAAACAGTACATTTGCATAATGACTGAAACCAGCCCACTGAAGGAACAATGGGCTGGGAGGTCAGTTCCTTAATCTTAATTATGCAAATTCTCATGACCATTGATCAACAACCACTGACCAAAACCCACTAATCAAAGACCATTGATCAATGGCCATGAGTACCATTTACAGAGAGTTGCGGAATGGCCACAATCAAAGCATTGTAAGATGGCGAAAGATGTACCCTTAGGCCCCCTCCTCGATTCAGAGATGGTCTTTCCCTTTTCACATAAATGACCTCCTTGACTCCGCGCTCAAACCAGCGTTCCTCCCTGTCCAAGATGTGTACTTCCTCAACCTTGAAAGAGTGTCCACTGGCCTGTAGGTGTGAATAGACTGCAGAGTCCTGGCCTGACGAGGTAGCTCCTCTGTGTTGTGCCATCCGTTTCGCCAGAGGTTGTTTGGTTTCCCCGATGTATAAATCCTGGCAATCCTCCTGGCACTTAACAGCGTAAACTATGTTACTCTGTGTTAGGGGACCCGATCCTTGGGGTGGAACAGTTTTTGGCGCAGCGTGTTTTGGGGTTTAAAAGCCACAGAGACCCGGTGTTTTGGTCAGTGATTGTTGGTCAATGGTCATGAGAATTTGCATAATTAAGATTAAGGAACTGACCTCCCAGCCCATTGTTCCTTCAGTGGGCTGGTTTCAGTCATTATGCAAATGTACTGTTTATAAGATTGGGGACACCTGCAGTCACTTTGATGAGTGACGAAACGTCTCTCCCACAAAATGCTACGTCCAGATGAACAGAATCAACTTTTTGGAGATTTACTTTCCTGGATGATTGAGAATGCATCAAGATGCATCTGTGTTGATTTCTGGTTTCTCATTCTAGGCTTGAATTAGTAATGGTTTTACTTTTTTTTTTTTTTTTTAGCTTAGATTGTTTACTTATTTACTTAAAAGGGAACAGGATAGCAAAGAGAAAGTCAGGAAAATCTATAAAAATTAGACAGGCATACTTGGAGACTAGGTATACAGAGCTGTAGCAAACACAAAGTAAAAAGAAGAAGAGTTTCAAGGATGTGGAGCAGATTAGGGTAATTAAGAAAGAAAGAGAAATGTGCTAACGAATGCATAGAACACATTGAAAAGATGAAAGAAGTATTTTGAGGAGCTTATGAATGGAGAATATGAGGGAGCAGGGTAACTTTTTACAGGGAATTTTTAGTATAATTGCCCATCGAAAGGAAAATGCAGTTCAAAAAATTGACTACTCAAAGTGAAACAGTTAGAACATGCACAAAACTTCAATAAAATGTTGACAAATCTGAATTTTACCAGTTTATTCTGGCTATTGCAACCTGTCTGACCTCTGGAGTCACACACAAATTTAAGATAAATACGTTTTGAATACTTATTTCTGTGACTGTTGTCCTTTAGATGACCACGCAAGGGTGAAGCTGAAGGCAGAGATCAACCCTTCGCGGTCAGACTACATCAATGCCAGCACTATAGTAAGTCTGACCCTCCACTTTCACCTAAGCAAATCAAAATGTTGTCCTGTTAGAGAAAAATTAAGGCCTTCTGGCCAGCTTTGGTCTTGCAGACTATTATGGAATTGTCCAAATATCATTTGTAGATCAAAGACTCTCCCAATGGTCTGGTCCTGGTCAATGAAGCAAAAACAACAAAATAAGTCTCCCAGGAAAATGCAGTCCATCCAGTAGATGTGTCTGTCCACACTCTTGACCCCCCGTTCATTTCTGTCCTCTTCTACAGATCGAGCACGATCCCCGTATGCCGGCCTACATTGCCACCCAGGGCCCTCTGTCTCACACCATCTCTGACTTCTGGCAGGTCAGTTTAGCTGCTGATCAGAACAGTGTGCAGACATATGTGAATAATTTGTATCAGATCGGTTTTAAATGTGTATGTTAATCAGCACCTGTGTACTTTGTGTTAGATGGTGTGGGAGAATGGATGCACTGTGATCGTGATGATGACAGCTCTGGTGGAGGATGGAGAGAAACAGTGTGACCGCTACTGGCCTGATGAAGGCTCGTCCCTCTACCATATCTATGAGGTGATGAGTGCGTGAGAGGGTGTGAGTCTGTGTGCGTGTGCAGCAGCAGCAGGGGTGATTTTATTCTTATTGTGTGTTCGTCCAGGTGAACCTGGTGTCGGAGCACATCTGGTGTAACGACTTCCTGGTTCGAAGTTTCTACCTAAAGAACGTGCAGACGCAAGAGACCCGGACGCTCACTCAGTTTCACTTCCTCAGCTGGCCAGCTCAGGGCATCCCTACCTCCACACGCCCCCTGCTGGACTTCCGCAGGTACTGCAGTTAAATGCCAAACTGAGAGAGTTAAATCCCATTCAAACAAGGTTTGAATGGGAGGTGGATTGACTTTCTTATTTATGGTCTTGTGAAGAAGAAAGCTTTGAAAGGACACTGTATAGTTCTGTGAGAAACTAGTACACCCTGACTGCTTCCATTGGAATTAACAACATAAGTAGCAGTGAGGTGTCACTAATCAGATGCCCATGATTAACTGATCATTAGTGAGTGTAAGCACCTCTATAAAATCAGAAATTTTGGCAGTTTATCTGTAGCATTTAGTTGTGTGTTAACACAATGCAACAGTGTTCCCAGGTGTGGACGTCCCAGTAAATTCACCCCAAGGTCAATGCTGTGCAATGCTCAGAGAAACTGCAAAAAACCCAAGAACTACACCTTAGGCTCTACAGGCCTCAATTAGCATGTTAAAGTTCATGACACTACAATTAGAAAATGACTAAACAAGTATAGCTTGTTTGAAAAGATTGCCTAGAGAAAGCCTCTTTTATTTGAAAAGAACATGGCAGCGCAGTTTAGGTTTGCAAAGGGGAATCTGAACAAAGCACAACACTTCTGAAACAATGTCCCTTGGACAGACGAGACCAAAGTAGAGATGCTTGGCAATAACCAAAACCAGCACATCTGCACAAATACCACACAGTGGAGGAGGGGAGATGATTTGGACTTGTTTTGCAGCCACAGGAGCTGAGCAGCTTACAGTCATTGAGTCGACAATGAATTTCTGTCTATACCAAAGTATTCTAGAGTCAGCTCTGACAGATAAAGCTTGGCCCAAACTGGGTCATGCAGCAGGACAATGATACCAACTCAGCAGCAAATCTATAACAGAATGGCTGAAAAAGAATTAAGGTGATGCAATGGTCCAGATCTCAACCTGACTGCAATGCTCTGATGGGACCGTAAGAGAGCTGTGCAGGAACCTCAATAAACCAAAGCAATGTTGTAAAGACGAGTGGGCCAGAATTCCTCCACAACAATGAGAATCCTGATAAAGTCATACAGAAAATAATTACTTGAAGGTATTGCTGCTGAAGGTGGTTCTACTAACTACTGAATCATGGGGTGTACTTAGATTTTAACAGGACTGCAGAGTCCTGTGAAAGCTTTCTTTTTATTCAACTGTAAATTAAAAGTGCTTTACATAACATAATTACATACTTTAAATTGCTTTTTATTGCCAGTGTCTGAAGAGATTAAAATAAACTTTAAAATTTGAGTTTCCTTGAGTCTCACATTGCCTCTAACAGCTTGTCGATTGATTTCTATGTGAAGTACTCCAACAGTCCAAAGGATGTGTTCCTGACCAACACTAGCTGATAATAGCTTAACGAATGTGAACTAACTATAGGCTACCTTCACTACATAGACTCAAAAACAAAGTCCACATAAGGGCCAAAAGCAGTGCTGCTGTAGAACCACTGAGAACATTAGCACGTACTTGATTAACTTATAACAAGCGCTCCACTAGCTATCATGTGTGGTTTGTCACCTAGGTGCCATGTTTTGTAAGAAGCAATTTGTCCATGACGATACATGAAGTCAATTTCTAAATTATGGTTATTATTTGATTTCAAAACACCAAGAACTCAAGGCTTCATAACAGTAATCCACTAACCGCTAGCTGATGTCATGTTGGTCAAAGTGCTAGTTGGCTAGCTTGCCAATTGACTTCACCAGCTTATCCATGATGATGACTTCTATATAATGTAAAACAGCAAGAGCTCACACAAGCAGCAAATCAAGCATGCATATCAAGTAATACTTGATGTGCATGCTTTGGAGGAGTCTAGAAAATAAGAAAAGATGACAAAATCTTCCTTCAAAAGAAGCACCCAGCTATCCTCCCTCTGACCCAGAAGGAACAAAGTCATGCAAACTAACAATAAGGTAACTTAAAGACGTTACCTGATAAATAAACACTATAGATTCCCCCATCTCAGTCTTTCAGCCATCCGCCTCACTCCCTCCTCTCCTCCCACCCTGTGCGATGGAGGTCAGCGGGCCCCTGGTTTAATTTTGAACACATCTGTCTGTGTCATTCTTGTGGTTTGCAGCTAGTAGTCTGGGTCCAGTTGCATAGTCACAAAAATGATCATTGACTGATGTGGCTGCAGCAGGAGGTCCATCGCAGAAAACCCACTTCTTATCTCTGTCTCTCTCTATCCATCTTCAACATTTATCTATTTCTTTCTTAACCTACAAAAGCTTGTATTTAAAAAATATCTGTCTATAAAACATTTTTAAACACATGAAAAAGGACAACATTTTTGTTTGTACAGTGATAGGTAAATTATGGCTATGCACAGATTCCTAATTTGTGGTTAGGTCAGAGTTCTAAATTATCATCCAGTGCTAAGTAACTTAATTAGCAAGAAGCAAAATAATGAAATACAAAAAAAAAAAACCCTCCCAAAATTGATGCACAAACCTCCTGGAAATCCTTTGCCAAACAGCAAACTCGATTATTTGTGAGATATTAGAATTAAAATAAGTATGGCCCATGAACCAGCTCATTCAAAACACCTGTGCTGCTAACTCCAGTATTCAGATAATAATGTGGTCCTGTATTCTCCAAATCCTGTTATGATATTTATTACTGCTCTCAAGCAAAATTTATAATTTTTACCTTATAAAGTGCAGAGCTTAATAATACAATTGTTACGGGCCCCAGGAATGGTGCCACAATAACAAAGAAGAAATCCCTGCAAACACAGGTAAAGTTCAGGATCAATGAAGACAGTGCACTCGGTTTGCCTCTCAGATTGCATCTGACTCGTGGGCGGAAGTCCATCCCCCTAAAGCAACCGGGTTGCACCTGTCTTGGAATAATAGTTCCGCCTGGGGTGTTGCTCCATTTCTTTGTACCTTCTATACAGTTTATGTGACAAAATAATGCACTGGTTAGGTTGGTCATGTTGTCAAAGTCATTTTGGATATTAATAGCCACAGAAAATAACTGATAAACAAATTAAATAAATTAAATTAAATGATTAACACAAAAGTGGCCATGCATTTTGGGTGTGCCACACACTCCCCTACAAACCAAAAGTGGCTCCCGACACTTGCAATTAACAGTGTAAACTTCCATTAACTCTGAATCAAACTTTAACTCTTCACTCAATATACTCACAAATTACAAATACATATGGGTGTGCAATGATTTTCTACATTTTCTGAATACCCAACACTATATGTACCCAAGGTCCTATGCCCGTCTTAAACTCAGCAGCAGATCGGGTAAGTGACAGCGGAGTGTACACCAGGCATAATATGGATGGGTTGGACTGAATGCCAGTACGATTGTGGACACTGGTGCATATAGAACACTGGCTGTACACCCACAGAACTAACAGCAAGACGTGGCTGATACGTTGGCTGGCCAAGGGAAGAATAGGTCAGTATCTGGCCAGGTCTCCTCTGCCTTGTAGATCTCCTTAGTACGGGCTGAGGTTCAGGTTGAGACCCTTGAGTGTTTTCACTGGAGTCATTGGTCTGGGGCGCCAGCTGCTCTTCGCCAAACTCTGGTTCCTCCACAGGGGGCGAAATGTCATTCTCTCTCTCCTGCTCCATCTCTCCTACACTCACTCGGTCAAACTCTGATCCCATAGGAACATCGCCACCCTGCATGTCACCAGGTGTCTCAGGACTAACCAATGACCCGCTCACTGGGACCTGATTAGGAATGTCCCGATTGGTCCTTAATGATTCTCTGGGTACCCGCAGCCAGTAACAAGGTGCCTCCTCATCTGTTTCAGATCCACTTACATCACCAGCCTCTATTTGGTCGACCGTTTCACGTGGCTGATTTGACTTTCCTTTTGCCCTTGGCGGTCTATCAGGCATGCGATCATCTGTAATGTCTGCTGGTAGATCATTAACTTGAAGCAACAAATTTCTGTGGAGGGTGCGAGTATGGTGACCTCTGTTTTCAGGGCTGACTTTATAAACTGGGTTGTCACCAACCTGCTCTCTGACAATGTAGATAGTTTTCTCCCAATAGGGTTTCAGTTTGCATGGACCTCCCCTTTCTGCAACGTTGCGAACAAGAACCCTGTCACCTGGTTGTAGGGTTACACCCCTGTTCCGTTTGTCATAATAGTGCCTTTGGCACTCGAATGTTTGCTGTTCGTGCTGGCTATCTTGTACGCTTCGATCATTTTCTCCTTCCATCGTTTTGCATATCCACTTGGAGTGTGCAGCTACCAACCCAAAGAGGAGATCGACGGGGAGACGTGGATGGCGACCATAAAGGAGGTAATATGGAGAAAACCCAGTGGACTCATGTTTGGTGCAGTTGTATGCGTGCACAACGTGAGACAGGTGATCTTTCCAGTTCTCTCTCTCTTTCTCGCCCAACGTCCTGAGCATTTGTAGCAGAGTCCGATTGAACCTCTCTGCAGGGTTGCCCTGTGGGTGGTATGGGGAAGTCCTAGAATGGTTTACACCGGCCAGTTGCCTGAGAGTCCTAAACAACTCATTCTCAAACTCCCGGCCCTGATCATGGTGAAGCTTAGCTGGATAGCCAAACCGTAGGATGAAGTCACCGAAGATTCGCTCCGCAGCTGTCTTTCCAGCCTTGTTTTTAGTGGGGTATGCTTGTGTGAATCTGGTGAAGTGGTCGACTACAACCAGTATGTATTCGTACCCACCCCGGCTGGTCTCAAGGTGCAGAAAGTCAATGCATACGAGCTCTAGGGGCGAGCTCGATGTAAGGCTCCCCATAGGTGCCCTGTCAGGTAAGGCTGGCTTTTTTTGCTTAATGCAACGACATCGTCTGGTGATATATTCCTCAACCTCTCTCTTCATAAAGGGCCAATAAAAGCGATCTCTTACTAGGCTAAGGACTCTTTCCACACCAACATGTCCCATGTTGTCATGGAGGTGTGAGAGGACAGTTTGTTTGTAGATGGCAGGCAGGACTAACTGCTTTCGGCTGGGAGTCTTCCTATAGAGTAAGCCATTTTCCACCTGCAGCCTACTCCATTCTCGTGACAATTTCCTTGTGGACTTGTCCAATGTTCTACGAACCTCATCAGTTAGATCTCTGTTATTCTCCTTTAACTCTAACATTTTGCTGATAACAGGATCTTTCCGCTGCTCATCTGAGAGCTCTTTGCAGCTGATGACTGGAAATGTTCCAGTGTCTGCATGTGTCTGGTGTTGTGATGTTATGTTGAGGGCTGCCACCCATGCTACATCCCCTTTTTCTGCAGTCCTAGTTCCCTCCCAGGTGGCACACACTGCCTCTTCTGGTAGTCTTTCTGAGCACTGATCCATAAAAACACTGATATCAAGTGGACAGCGCGAAAGCGTGTCTGCATCAATGTTCTGTTTGCCTGGCCGATACCTGATTTCAAAATGGAAATCGGCAAGCTGCCCCACCCAGCGATGACCCACAGCATTGAGCTTGGCTGTGCTCATAATGTAGGTCAGGGGGTTGTTGTCCGTGAAGACTGTGAAATGGGGCGCATAGTACAGGTAGTCGACAAATTTTTCACATACTGCCCATTTCAAGGCCAGAAACTCCAGTTTCCCACTATGGAGGTGGTAATTCTGTTCTGCTGGGGTCAGTGTGCGTGACCCATAACCTATCACCCTCATCTTATCATCTTGTTTCTGGTACAGGACCGCCCCCAGGCCCTGTTGGGATGCGTCTGTGTGCAGTATGAAAGGGTGATCAAAGTCTGGGTAGGCTAGCACTGGTGGGCTTGTTAGAATGTCTATGAGACGCTCAAGAATCTGTTGGTGTTGGCTGCCCCACTCTACTGGAGTCCGTGAAGATAACTGCGGCCCCTTCCCCTTTTCTCTTACAAGGTTAGTTAGAGGTGGGCTGGGGTTTGTCTTGAGCAATTCATAAAGCGGTCTGGCTATGCGGGAGAAGTCCTGCACATAAGCCCGGTAGTAGCTCAGAAAACCCAGTAGCTGCCTGACATCACCGACTGTTTGAGGGGCTTTTTGCTTTAGCGCCTGTACTGCCTCTAGGTCCTTTGGGTCTATCCTCACTCCATCTGCCGACACCAGGCGGCCTACATACCTGACCTCTTTGCGGAGTAGCTCACATTTCTCAGGGCGGAGCTTAACTCCATGGCGTTGCAGAGCTTGAAGTACACGCCGCAAGACCTCAACATGTTCCTCAAAGGACCTGGAGAAACATAGCACATCATCCAGATAAGGGATGCAACACTCATCCCTGAGTGTGTCCAACATTTCCTCCATGCTTCTTTGGAAGGCTGCTGGTGCATTAGAAAGGCCAAACGGGATCCTGACCCACTCATATAAGCCCCATGGGGTGGTGAATGCAGTCAGGTGCCTGGACCCCTCCGCGATAAAGCCTTGGTGGTAAGCCTTGCCCTGATCTAGGATGGAAAACCACCTGTAGCCTCCGAGTGAGTCAATCAGGTCCTGTATGCGGGGGAGGGGGTGCCGATCTGGCACAGTCTTTTTGTTGAGAAGCCGGTAATCAATGCACAGGCGCAATGATCCGTCTTTCTTTCTCACACAAACAATAGGGGCAGCATATGGCGAGTGTGATTTTACAATCCACCCCTTCACAAGCAGCTCCTGTATATATTCTTTAACCTCCCTGTACAATGGCTTTGGGACTGACGCATAAGCCTTTTGGACTGGGGTGTCATCTTTGAGTCTAACTGACATTTGGAGAGAGGGTATACATCCAATGTCACTGCCGTCCCGTGCAAAAGCAGCTGATTCCTCATTCAACATTTTCTCGACTATTCTCTGCTGTTCTGAACTAAGGTGACTGAGGTCAACCGGTGGTCACCACAGGTCAGCAGGGGAGTACCAGGAGAGGCCACATTAACTTCAGCCTTCAATACACAAGCTTGTGTTGGACCCCCATCTCCAACGTCCTGTTCGCCTGGCTCCAGAACTTTGGCAACATGTTGGATGGAGCCAAGTTGGGACCTTTTTGGCAGAGTGATTACTTGGTTTGTGTGGTTGGAAATTGGCACTCTAACAAATGGTTGTTTGGTGTTACTGATTTCCAACAATCCTTCCCCCACACTCAGCTGCTCTAGCGTGGCGCTATCCTCTAGTGGCTCATACAGGACAACAGGGTTGGAAATGTCAAAGGTAGATGGTACTTTACATCGCACATTTACCGTTTTACCAGGTGGAACATAAACATTTTCCTTCCCTACCCTAATGGTGGTTATACTGTGGTTTGACTCTTTCTGCAGATTGATAAAGTTGACCATGGCTCTTGCCTGTTCTTCCTCCACTCCTAGGGCTTTGCGGAGAAGGCTGAGGATCATAGTGTGTGCATCTGCATCACACTTATGACTATTAATCATCCCTTGGAGGACATTGGCTCCCAGTAGTGGCTGGGGGAGGGGGAGCTGGCTGATTAGGAAGGGTACTTCCATTGTAAGGTTGGGATCGGTGTTCCCCGGGAGATTAACTGTTAGCTCCACCCACCCATCATATGGGATTGGCTGTCCATTTGCTGCACACAGGTCAAGGCTTTCCCCAGGATCAAGAAGTTCTTGTAAGGGCCTCACTGCATATTGGGGAATGAACGTCTCCTTCCAGGATCTATCAATGATGCTCACTTGTGAGCCAGTATCAAATAGTACTGTCACAGCATAGCCGTTGACAAAACAATTTAGTAGGCTCCTTTTACCAATCAATGGCACTGTTCGGGCTGTACTGTCAGTAACTGCTTGGCTTTTCGGTGGGGAGGGCTGGCTTTCTTTGCAGCGTTTTTTTTCCCTTTCCCTTCAGACGTCTCAGTTTGCTAGTGGGCATTACTGAGTGGGATGGTCTCTGTCTGTCCCTCAACAGAGACCGGCTCCCGTTTCCCGGCTGGTTGGTTCGTTTTAAACAGCCAATTGCCCTATGCCCGGCATCCCCACACACAAAGCAGTGATTACAGTTTTCTGAGCCTTGCTGCATACATTTGGTGCAGCTGGGTATTTTACCTCTCCTTGCAGCTGAAGGTTGACTTGGTGGAGGAGTGAGTGCCTGGTTAACAAGAGGTTGGGTGCCATGGAATTGGTCCTGGCCTGGCGTTTGGAAAGGTGCAGTCTTTGATTGGGTTGTATGAATAGCTGCCGCTTGTTGGCCCATTAAAGTCGCAACCATGTTAGTCAAAGCCTCTACTTGTGCACTAAGCTGTTGGATCGCATCATTATCCCCACTGTTTGCACTCACATCTCCTCCTTCCACCTGGACACTATGTGTATGTGTTGTTTTTTGACGGGGGGCATGACCTAACCTACGCTGGTGTTCATTTTCATCGCTAATCATCTTCATAACCTGTCTGAGAATCTCCTCATCAGTGACGTTGCTGTTTGAAAGGAGTGGCCTTAGTTGCTGTCTGATGTCAGTATGTTTTGTGCCCAGGCCTTGGTAGATACTGTGAAGAAAGACTTCCTGAATAGTTTTGGGTTCATAACGAATGTCTGTACTGACCTGTTTTGATTGGAACAGGATCTTCTGTTTGAGTCCAATCATGCGGTACAAGAACTGTTGTGGGGTTTCTTGTTCACTCTGTCTTGCACACATAAGCTCTTGGAACAATTCAGTGCTGGCCTTTTCACCCAGGTGTGATCTGAGAAAGCCCTTGAGTTCATTCACAGTGATTTCATCTTTGTTGATGAGCATATCCTTGAAGACACCTGGCTTTACAATTCTCAGTACACCCCGGATAACCTCAGTCTCTGTGAAACCCTCTCTAATGCCTTCATCTATCTGTTTACACATGCTGCTATAAGTTATGTCAGCATTGTGGTCCCCAATCTGGCCACCATGTACCTTAAATTCCCTCCGTTGGAGGTAAGAGAGGTCCTTTAAGGAAACCATTCTCTCAGTGGTTACATGTGATGAGGGGTGAGGTATTGCTGCATGTGTTACTGGGTCACCTATACTGTGTGCCCCACTAGGATGTGTGTTACTTGCATTTCTAAAATGCTGTGGCTCTCCACCCCGCTCATCATTTATGATTCTAGGCTGGGTTGGACTCAGATTGGTGGTGCGAGCCTGTGCACCAAAGTCAGTCTGCTGTGATGTTGTAGGCTCTCTGGGGATGGAAAGTAAGGGGGTGGTATGCTGTTGAGTGTTAGTAACTGGTGGTAACTGGCCTAAGGTAGCATGTGTCACTGTAGTGCGCTCGACTGTCTTAGCACTAACAACTGGTGACTCCAGTGGCTGCGCCACCCCATTAGCAGTGTTCAATAGGCCACGATTTTCAACCATACTGCATACAAGATCATTTAGCACCAGCAACTGACTCATTCCCTCATCCTCAGAATTTAACAAAGCATCTGACTGCATATAGTTGATAATGCAATCCACACAACCTTCTTCATCAGTGGACTCTAATTCACTACTCTGGCTGTCTGTGACCAGGTCCCTTGCGAGCTGATAGGCTTCTGCACCTGAAAGCTTATACAAGTTCTTTTTGATGCTCCAAACCAGCTCCTTGCGCGCTGCTGCCATGATGAGCTTCGACTAATGAGACACAGAGGTGCAGTTCCGTTGGTGGAGTGAAGACCCTCGTACAGATCTTGACTTCTCTTTGTGGACACCCACCAGCTGTCGTCTCGGCTACAGCGATGCCATCTCACGTTGACTTTCTGGTTCTAGTATCTCTGGACCCTCTTCCTTAGAAGACTCAACAGGAAGTGGATCCCGGACGAGCCCCCACAATTTGTTACGGGCCCCAGGAATGGTGCCACAATAACAAAGAAGAAATCCCTGCAAACACAGGTAAAGTTCAGGATCAATGAAGACAGTGCACTCGGTTTGCCTCTCAGATTGCATCTGACTCGTGGGCGGAAGTCCATCCCCCTAAAGCAACCGGGTTGCACCTGTCTTGGAATAATAGTTCCGCCTGGGGTGTTGCTCCATTTCTTTGTACCTTCTATACAGTTTATGTGACAAAATAATGCACTGGTTAGGTTGGTCATGTTGTCAAAGTCATTTTGGATATTAATAGCCACAGAAAATAACTGATAAACAAATTAAATAAATTAAATTAAATGATTAACACAAAAGTGGCCATGCATTTTGGGTGTGCCACACAATCATAACCACCTGCACCCCATGTACCAAAGGCCATTTGCTACATCCTATTAACCTTTCCTTCCCCACTTCCCTATATGATCTCTCTCCTCAGGAAGGTGAATAAGTGCTACAGAGGACGATCCTGCCCCATCATCGTGCACTGCAGGTACTACACAAATGCCAAGATATGTAAATATTTGCTAAAATCTGCCCCTGAATACCACAAACGGTGTGACATATGTATACACTTGACCAACTTTCATGGAACTTCTGTAGTATAAACAATTAGTTTTAGTACTTTTTAAAGAGTTTATTATCATCTGTAGTTAGTCTTTAATTAAGTAGACAGTACACTGCAAAAACTCAAAATCTTACCAAGTATATTTGTCTTATTTCTAGTCAAAATGATCTCATTACACTTAAAATAAGACACAATCAGCTACAGGGCAACATTTCAGTAAGCTAAAGGAACTTGTTTCAAGACAGTGAATCTTGAAACTAGAGAAAAACTAGAGATTTTTCACTTGTTCCACTGGCAGATTTTTTCACTTATTTTAAGCTAAAATATCTTGTATTAAGTGAAAAAATCTGCCAGTGGAACAAGTGAAAAATCTCTAGTTTTTCTCTAGTTTCAAGATTCACTGTCTTGAAACAAGTTCCTTTAGCTTACTGAAATGTTGCCCTGTAGCTGATTGTGTCTTATTTTAAGTGTAATGAGATCATTTTGACTAGAAATAAGACAAATATACTTGGTAAGATTTTGAGTTTTTGCTAGTTTGATGTTTTGTTTGATGTTATCTGAGTAAATTGAAGAAATTCTCATATTTATTTTGTGGTGTCTAATATTTACCTTTGTTCTTCTTTGCTTACAGTGATGGTACAGGACGGACCGGGACTTACATACTGATTGATATGGTTCTGAATCGCATGGCTAAAGGTAAACACTTATATTTATGACTGCACGTGGGTTTTTGTTCCATGAGAATGTAGTGTGTAACACGTCCAGGCAGTTATTTTAAAGCCCTGATCTATACAAATGGAGAGAGAGCTGTTTATGTCAATGACCACTACAACATAAAAACTGCATTTGCAGAATTACCAATCAAATGTGATAAAACTGCTGCAAAGGTTTGGTGATCTAGTCTAAAAAAATTTCCTATGGCTCTCTGCATAGTCATTGTCTGTAAGCAGTAAATCTTTTTCGTTGATGTTACAAAATTTTCCCATAGATTTTCTAAAGCTACAGTCATGAAGTGCTAGACACTGGTTGCTGGAATAAAACACTCCTTGCATTTGCTTTGCAGGGATCACTAGTAGACTGTAGCAGTTTGTTAAAGTCTTTCTTACAAAAGAATAAGTGAGACACAAACTGGAAACATGTTTGTTTGCCTTTAAAGTAGTCGTGCCTTATCACTGGAGTTAAAATGTGTGAAAAGGCAAAACTTTCACTTTGCCCCCCAGCAGTCTGCTTATAATTAAATCAGTCTCAAAGAGGGTTGTGTTGCAGAGTGATTTCACCTGGCAACTGCCTCCAACAACCACTCTCCAGCTAGAAAGGGAATATACATTTTCCCCTACCAACCAGTGTTTTTCAGGGAGTCATAAATTGATCTCTAGGCCTGTGCAACTGGGGCCTAACTGAGGTAAGTGACCCAAAGAAAGATCATTCCTTTGTTATCTCCTTGAGCAGAGTATACACTGACCATCCTTTTTGAAAGAAAAGGAAATTAAGCCGTTCCACGAGTGTAGACAAACGAATGCAAACCAAATTAGCGCAAAACTTAAACTCCCCTTGATCATTTTTAATACAGTTCATAATCTCTAATTGGAGAACTCTGTCTTTTACTGGGTTGTCCACATTTATAGTCTAAGAACTCTTGGGCTCCCCTATCTGGAACACTTATATATAAGCCATCTATGTCCACTGTGAATGACCATCTTTGAACAGAGAGCGGGGCTTTACGACACCAACTGTCTGCTATCTAAAATTCAGTTATGAGATCCCTTCCCAGACGCCTTAACGCCCACTCACATCCTGGGCCATTTGACCTCAATAAATCACGATAGGGTTGGGCTAGGTTTTACTATGGGTTCACCCGAAACCTTGGCTGATTGGAACCCACACCCATTTTCACACCTTGGCTCATGTGATTAGGTAGAGGATCAGTAGGGGGGCTTAAAATCCGGGACTGTCCACCAATTGCGCTTAGAACTAAAGAAGTTTCTCGGATGAGAGGCTTTATTAAGTTTTCTTTAAGTTCAAGAAAACTTAAAGAAGTCCAGACACTTTTCTTTCCAAGCTCCTTAGACTACGATGACCTGGAAGACTGAGAGCCTTCACAGATGAACACTTGTGGTATTATTATCTAGAATTCTTGGGGATCTAGAACTGCTGGGTTGTAGTATCTAAGATTTTCTTTTTGTATTCCATCTTCAGGACATTGTAGTTTAAAGCCATCAGATCACTGTCAACAGCATCTGTAGTAATATAATTCTAGAGTATGTAAAGTCTGTCTGCCCTTTTCCTCAGTCCTTACAAAAAACAATCTTGTAATAAAAGTTTAACCAGTCTATCTCTTTTTGCAGGCGTGAAAGAGATAGACATCGCTGCTACACTGGAGCATGTCCGAGATCAGAGGCCTGGGATGGTCCGCACCAAGGTGAGTTTCTCTTCTCTCTTTTCATTTACTTGCGGTTCATTTTTTTGTTTTTCTGAAGAATAATAAGAAATAAAGAAAAAATCTGTCTTAAACTAGTTTAAAAAAAGAAGCTTTATCTGAATTTGGTGACTACATTATTTTAACTGGTTTTAGACTGGTTTATGGCATAGCTTTGACTTTGTTTAGTTTTTAGCTGGTTTTAGACTGCTTCATGACTTTAAACTAGATTTAGGTTTCTAGTTTTAATTGGTTTCAGTTTTATTCTGGTTTCCAACATTAATTGAAACTAGTGTTGGAAGGAGTTTTAATATTTTAACTTGGTTTTTATAGAGCAAAATCATAGCTCTATAAAAGGTAATATCAGGCAAGGTAATATCAGTTAGTCACATCAAATCATTTTGATGATTCTAATTGAACAATTAGGTCCAAATATGTCTTTGTTCTTTCTCTGATTGGTGGACTAGTTTTAACCACACACTTCATTCAAATGTGGGCAGTTATTGTTGCAAAAACTTTTGATGGGATGTTTTGCTACTAGTCTTTGTGTTCAGTGATATGTCTTTCAGTCTTACATTAAATGCATATAAGAGTACAATACTTTTGCAGACAGACTTGAGCATTTCTTAGCTTCCAGTATTTTCTACTTTACGCTAAGTTCCTTTAACTTCGGGGAGTACCAATGGAAAATTGGCCTTTTCTCTTTTCCAGGACCAGTTTGAGTTTGCACTGACTGCAGTTGCTGAGGAGGTGAATGCCATTCTCAAAGCTCTGCCCCAGTGAAACCAGTATCGAGCAGGGCTCTGATGAACGGACCCCAACGACTTGACCCACGCGCTTGACTTGTAACCTACCTTTCTCTTTCTGTCTACTGACAAACGACAGCATTAATAGGAGTCACAGAGACTGAAGATTTTAGCAAGGAGTTAATCTGTTTCGATAGTTGACACGGGTGTGTCCAGGGACCTTCAGGAGAAAGAAGTAATGAAAATTAAACCTGGATCATGTGGCTATTGAAAGTGGTTTTCAGTTTTAAATCTGATTGTTACCTGTTGAAATCCAATCTGAAAGTGTTGTAGCTGTTGAAATGAATTGACTTTTGCCTCAAGGAATAAGCTAAATTTAAAATGCATATTTACGTCTACATGTATTTGAAAGCATCTGAATGCTCTAAAAGTGTTGTAATGCAGTGTGAAGACTGACATTTAATTTCCTCTCCTCACACAACTAACATCCTTTGTGCCATTTGGATTTTGTCTCTGAATATTGTTTGTTGCCTCACGCAAGATAAAAGAAAATCTTAAAAAAAAAAGAAACTATTCTAAGAGAAAAAAATAAAAGCTATTTTGTATCTGTAAGACCTTAAATAAATCTTTTCGTGTGTAAGTGCTGCAAATACTTCATGCGAGTTCTGACTTTGTCTGAGGCTTCGCGACAGCCAGTTCTTTATTGCGGTTTTGTAGAACTACATCCATGCATACCACTTAGCTATACTTGCACCATTTTAATCCTTTAAATTTAGATCTCTTCGCATGTTTTAATAGCTTTTTATAGACTCTTCAATTTGATTAGCTGGAGCTACAAATGTTTAAATTAATTTTTCTGCAAGTTTTCTTCCAGCTAACCAGGTTTGAGTCACTCATTTCCAAGCATTTACTTTGATTACATTTAACAAAACAAAATAAATAAATAAAATAATTCACACAAAACTTAAACTCTAATTCTCTGAACTTCATGTTTCATAGAATGTACACATTACAACTTGAGAGATTGCATTCATTCCGACCCAAAGTAAACACAGACAAAGTATAACTTTATTGTGGTTTTATTTGGAATAAATGCATTGCTGGCTGGAATGTGCAGAACTGCAGAAAGATACAAGTCCAATATTGCTTTGTAAACACTGAACTACAGCAATCAGCAAATGGACCTTCCAGAAGCCTAGTACTCCTCGCCTTCGTCCTCCTCTCCAACACTGTCGGTTCCCACCTCCTCATAATCCTTCTCCAGGGCAGCCATGTCCTCTCTGGCCTCTGAGAACTCTCCCTCCTCCATTCCCTCTCCCACATACCAGTGGACGAAGGCCCTCTTGGCGTACATCAGATCGAACTTGTGGTCGAGTCGAGCCCAGGCCTCTGCGATGGCGGTGGTGTTGCTCAGCATGCACACTGCTCTCTGCACCTTGGCCAGGTCTCCTCCAGGAACCACGGTGGGGGGCTGGTAGTTGATGCCCACCTTGAAGCCTGTAGGACACCAGTCCACAAACTGAATGGTGCGTTTTGTCTTGATGGTGGCAATGGCTGAATTGACATCTTTGGGTACTACATCACCACGGTACAGGAGGCAGCAGGCCATGTACTTTCCATGGCGAGGGTCACACTTCACCATCTGATTGGCCGGCTCGAAGCAGGCATTGGTGATATCAGCCACAGAGAGCTGCTCGTGATAGGCCTTCTCTGCTGAGATAACAGGGGCATAGGTGGCCAGAGGGAAGTGGATGCGAGGGTAGGGCACCAAGTTGGTCTGGAACTCTGTCAGGTCCACGTTCAAGGCTCCATCGAAGCGAAGGGAGGCGGTGATGGAGGAGACGATCTGACCAATCAGCCTGTTGAGGTTGGTGTAGGTGGGACGCTCGATGTCCAGGTTCCTGCGGCAGATGTCATAGATGGCCTCATTGTCCACCATGAAGGCACAGTCAGAGTGCTCCAGGGTGGTGTGGGTGGTCAGGATGGAGTTGTAGGGCTCCACCACGGCTGTGGACACTTGAGGAGCTGGGTAAACTGCAAACTCCAACTTTGACTTCTTGCCGTAGTCAACAGAGAGACGCTCCATGAGCAGAGAGGTGAAACCGGAGCCGGTTCCTCCTCCAAAGGAGTGGAAGATGAGGAAACCCTGCAGCCCTGTGCACTGGTCAGCCTGGAAAATAAAAGTGTCTGAAACGTTAACCCTCAAGTCTTATTAAAAGCACCAGCTTTAACTTGTTCCAAAGATTTGTGCTCACCAGTTTGCGAGTCCTGTCAAGAACCAGGTCAATGATCTCTTTACCCACTGTGTAGTGACCTCGGGCGTAGTTGTTGGCTGCGTCTTCCTTTCCAGTGATGAGCTGCTCGGGGTGGAAAAGCTGGCGGTAGGTTCCTGTACGGACTTCATCTGAGGAACAAACAAATAGACCTTTAGTGGTGGCTCCACTTCATCATGAAACACTGGGCGCCTTTCTTATATTTGTGTCCAAAGCTGCAAAAATTTATGCTATGAGTAAAATCATTTATTCAGAATGAAGCTATATTTAAGCCTATTTTAGACCATTTACTGAGGGGTTATGAAGTGGCTTCCTACAAGAAACTTAAAGTAACTCGACCACATTTATTTAATTTGAAAAAATTGTGAGTCAACACTCACTTTTATTGCCCAAGTCATAATGGATGGCAACCCAACTTAAAAATGAAAAACTCTGACTTTTGCAACTGCCTCCAAGAGCCTTTGGACCAATTCCTATGTGAAGGCTAAAACCAAAGCATGTGGGTCTTAGTTTTGCTTTCAAGTGCCTCACTTATGCTGCTAGCACCAACAGTGAGCAGCCAACTAGCTATTCTGTTCTATTCTATTAGAATAGCCCTTTATTGTCATGGTACATGTACAACAAAATTATGAGTGCTCCACACCAACTGTGCAGGAGTTTAACAAAATGGAAATGACATCACGAATAAATAGCAAATGGAAGATTGGTAGCATTAGTCAGAAGAAAGCCAGATTTTTGTAGTAAAACCTGTCTGACCAAATATGAATTTGACAGTTAGGGGAAACTTCGATAAACATCAAGAGGCTGTTCCACTGATTGAGTGATACGAAGTCAGAGAACATGACAAAAATGTTCCTAATGACGGCAACAAAAGTAAAGTGGCTAATGTAATCCAGAGCTCAGAGCCAGCAGTGTTGGTATCAGCAGGGAAAGGATCAAAGCAGATTGAAGAAAATGGCACAGAAAGGGGATCGATCTCTTGTTATCTGGTGAAGTTGCAAATATACTGGAGAATGATGTGTACCTTACTGACTTTTTGCTCATCTGTAGTCATTTGTGGGGAACTTCAACATTAATTTAAACTTTCTCATACACAACTGGTTTTAAAATAAGGGACCAAGCTGCACATTTAGAAATATTTACCAATGACTGTCGGCTCCAAGTCCACAAAGATTGCTCTGGGAACATGTTTGCCAGCGCCAGTCTCACTGAAGAAGGTGTTGAAGGAGTCGTCGCCTCCTCCGATAGTTTTGTCACTGGGCATTTGACCGTCCGGCTGGATGCCATGCTCCAGGCAGTACAGCTCCCAGCATGCATTGCCCATTTGGGCTCCGGCCTGGCCGACGTGCATTGAAATACACTCACGCTGTGGAAGAGCAGAGGAAAAGATGAGTTAGCCTAGCTCTTGCTTTGCATTTACAATGTTTATCACAGAACTGCATTTTAAGGCAGTCTATAAATGATCAAATATTTATGACTGTCATGTATGTTTGAATAAGTAACCTTGTTGCCAAAACTGGTTATTTGCATTTGGTTGAGTGCATGAAAAACCCTGGTTAATAGGGCACCATATCAGTTTTAATATTTTGATCTTGGTTAGCAAATACACAGCAGATCATAAACAGGAAAAGTATACTATTACTCTAATTACAGTCCAGATTATTTTACTTTTGAGGAAGGTCAAAGCTTTTTAAGGTAGTAATAAACTTGCATGTTCTCGTGAACAACAGGGCTTTGTAAATATTTGCACCATTTCCAAACACTGAAAGATTTTAATCCAACAGAAAGTCTAAAAAGGTGAACCGACAGTTTTATTTTCCTATATTTGGAAATGAGCTGTTGGAATCCAGATTAAAGTGGTTTCCTGGTTATGTCCATTTCCATCCTTCGTGTGGTTGTTTCTCAAAGTCTTTTTAATCAAGAACCCTCAGAAGCAAAAAGAGAGTTGAATGTGATACTAACAAAGGTGTAACTAATTGTACTAATCAATTTGACTGAACTTTAAAGTTTCTGTAAGTATCTAGACCCGATTTAAAAAACTAACTTCCCATTAGTCTTATTGAAGGTTTAGGTTCTTTATTAAAGCAAGTAACAAAGGCGTTGAGAATATTACCCTCTATATAGTGAGTAAACTCGTGGGTTAAAGTACGATCAAAAAATAATAATTCTGAAATGAAAAACAAAGTGGTGTAGGTGGTTAGAGATAAGTGTCTGAATGTTTAATGACATAAAACATTAACATTTATTTAAAAATGTTTAATTCAGAAGACTTAGTAATTTCATTTGTAAGATTTTTGGAAACAAGACACATTCAATTGTAGAGTGTGAAAGGAAAAAAGATTAACTTCAGTGCAGTGTCAGGACATGCCGGTGTTGTGCCAAAAAGTGATTGTCTGCCAAAAACTGATTTCCGGTATTTGCCAAAACGCAATTGCTCATATTTAAAGTGCTATAAGTAACTTGTTGGGCTATAATATGTTAAACATATGTCAAATGCATCCCTTGACATAAAGTCATCTTGAGCCACAAACAACATTCGTGTAACAAGATACAAGCCGCAATCAGTTTTTGGCAGCGACTTTTATATAACCTTTATTTATGCAGTAAAAAAAAAAAAAAAAAATCTCATTAACATTAAAAATGTATTTTGTAAGAGTAAGTTGCCCAACAGGACAGCAGAAATGGCAGCAAATATTACAATAGTTCTGTAAAAATATTTTAAATGGGGATAAAGGACCGGATTGGCTATAATGTAAGTACAAGTTGTAAAGATACTTAAAAAACAGATAATTTTTTAATTCTTTATGCAACCCCTTTGTATCCCCTGTTCACCGAAGTCTATTTACGAACATACGTAAAGATATTACACATAAAAAATACACAGAAACACTGGAAATCAGTTTTTGGCAGACAATCACTTTTTGGCACAACACCGGAACATCCGAGCAGCAGTTTTACCCTTAGGTAGGGCTTTCCGCATGCCTGATGAGCTCCAACATGGCAGGGTGACCCCTCCCAAAAACAGCAGATCATTAAAAATCACCCTGCGGGCAGTAGAGTTTTGAAAGAAAAAAAAAATCCATTCAGAGCGGAAGCAGCTCTGCTCCCTGCCCCCACTCTGATCCCCACCTCTGTGTAACGTTCACGGACAGGGCGTTATCTAATGGCGCCAGTTAAAAAAAAAAAAAAACCCAGAAGTTTCAGTTTCAGCACGACCGCTTACAGAAAGACATGACACGTGTGCACACGACCGTTACAGGCCATTTCTATTTCTTTAAAACGTCTTTTTTATTACGAACTCGTGGGGTTTGATCTGCACTCTTTTTTTGTCTCTTTAGTTTTAACTGCGCCAGCAGTTTGGCCTGCTTCCACGTCACATAATGTTAAGTGCGCACATGCGTACACAAAACAGAATTTTTTTAAAAAAAATATATTCAAAATACTTTTACTTAGAGCTATATTTTAAGATTTAAATAAATTAGTCCATAGCGCTTGGCAGTTTTTTTTAATCATTTATTTTTTTTAACAAAAACCTTGCGTTTATTGTAACACCCGTCATTATGTGACTTAAAAAGAAAGCAAGCAACGTTATTTTAAAAAAACCGACAAACGTTTACTAAGCTTACCATTTTTGTGCTGTTTTCTCCTTCGACCCGACGTTGAAGAATCGGTTGGTGAAGGCAGGACTGAAGAGCGGAAGAGCAGCCGGTCTTATTTATACTTTTTGAGGGGGCGTAGCCAAACCGAAGGTTTGAATTTCCTGTTGGCGGGAACGAACGTTGGGTAGTGCTGCATTCACATATGGTCCGATTTTGTATCTCGTCTTTCAATATGTCGTCTTTTCAGCTCTAAACGTGTCTTCACATTTCGTGTTAAGACAGAAACAAAAAAGATAGTCTGGATAAAAGGTGAATTAAAAGCCACCGTTGCCTACAATATTTGTCCATCAGGCTTTGAAATAAAGTTTTAAATATTAGTTGGGCTCAGAGAGCCAGATGAAAAATACTTTAAATCATTTGAAAAACTGAAATTAAGGTGCATTAACTCTTGCTTTTTTTTTCTTTAGGGAAAACAAAGAAAGTTGAACTGACATTATTGTAGTGATGACATATAACTGACTTTTTAACTTTTGTTGTAATTACCCTCTAAAGAATTTGATTAAAACTTTTACCACCAGGTAAAGTGGGTGTTATGAGACATTCTCTGGTATCTACTTTGAGCACTCAAAGTGCTTTTCTGCTATAAGCTTCACCCACAAACACATTCATACAAGTGTGTCTTATACCTAGACACTTTTAACTTAAAAAAAAATGCTTTTAAAAAGTGTTTACTTTTTTCCTTTGATTCTTACCCCCTTTTTCCCAATAACCTTTGTCTTTTGCCAGGCTGCCATTTCAACTCAGGACGTGTTGTTCATGAATTACCTTGTAAAACAAAGGTTACACTCACTTAATATCTCCTCACCAAAATGAACACAACTAGGACGTGAATTCTAAGTGGTTGTTTCTTCACATCCCGTTGTTAATTTTAGCGATTAAAAAAAAATATTTTTATACTATTTTTAATTGCAGTCATTTAAGGGTTTTTAAACTTATTTCTGAGATATGTCATATAAAATGTAAAAAGCTCGCAAACATGCATTCTTTCGTTCAGCTTCCCTTTCAAATAATGACAAAGAAAACCTCCTTAAGACAACATAATGACATATTTGTTCCAAAACATATGAATAAATAAACTGCAACAAGTGATTACCTCACATTTATTCTTTATGGATGAAGAGCAAACACTACAGGGAAAGCAGGTCTAATCCTGGGTCGTTGTTTTTTTGGTGCGTAAGATTTAGATATTCAGGCTATTCAGGAAGGGCAAATAAAGCTTGAGTTGTGCAGCATGATTAGACAAAGACTTGTCAGTTTAATGTCTCAAGAAAAAGACACACGGTAAACATGATATCTTGTCACTGCAAACAGAGGATTGTAGAGTGGAAACTAGGGTCTAAGAATATTATACAACAATGCAAATGTCGAGGTGCTTGCCAACTTTGAAAGGCTTATAGGTAGTAGTTTTAATTTCACAGAACTGAAGGAGCAACAAAAGGCTTTACTGTGCTACAAACAAAGCTTTTGTCAGATTATTGTCTAAAACCTACAGGAATGTGCAGCTCAGTTTGTTTGAAAGAAACTTAGACTTGATCTCATTGATTAATTTAGCTTTAAAACTCCTCCCCCTCTTCCTCTCCTTCATCGCCGATGCTGTCAGTTCCCACCTCCTCATAATCCTTCTCCAGGGCAGCCATGTCCTCTCTGGCCTCTGAGAACTCTCCCTCCTCCATTCCCTCTCCCACATACCAGTGGACGAAGGCCCTCTTGGCATACATCAGATCGAACTTGTGGTCGAGTCGAGCCCAGGCCTCTGCGATGGCAGTGGTGTTGCTCAGCATGCACACGGCTCTCTGCACTTTGGCCAGGTCTCCTCCAGGAACCACGGTGGGGGGCTGGTAGTTGATGCCCACCTTGAAACCTGTAGGACACCAGTCCACAAACTGAATGGTGCGTTTCGTCTTGATGGTGGCAATGGCGGCATTCACATCTTTGGGTACCACATCACCACGGTACAGAAGGCAGCAGGCCATGTACTTCCCATGGCGAGGGTCACACTTCACCATCTGATTGGCCGGCTCGAAGCAGGCATTGGTGATCTCAGCTACAGAGAGCTGCTCGTGATAGGCCTTCTCTGCTGAGATAACAGGGGCATAGGTGGCTAGAGGGAAGTGGATGCGAGGGTAGGGCACCAGGTTGGTCTGGAACTCTGTCAGGTCCACGTTCAAGGCTCCATCGAAGCGAAGGGAGGCGGTGATGGAGGAGACGATCTGACCAATCAGCCTGTTGAGGTTGGTGTAGGTGGGACGCTCGATGTCCAGGTTCCTGCGGCAGATGTCATAGATGGCCTCATTGTCCACCATGAAGGCACAGTCAGAGTGCTCCAGGGTGGTGTGGGTGGTCAGGATGGAGTTGTAGGGCTCCACCACAGCTGTGGACACTTGAGGAGCTGGATAGATGGCGAATTCTAGCTTTGACTTCTTGCCGTAGTCAACGGAGAGACGCTCCATGAGCAGAGAGGTGAAACCCGAGCCAGTTCCTCCTCCAAAGGAGTGGAAGATGAGGAAACCCTGCAGCCCTGTGCACTGGTCAGCCTGGTGGTAGAAAATAAATCTTTTTATTGTTACTAGTTACACTGGAAATTTTAACTCATGACATTACAAGTGATAAACTCACCAGTTTACGAATTCTGTCAAGAACCAGGTCAATGATCTCTTTCCCGATGGTGTAGTGACCTCGGGCGTAGTTGTTGGCTGCATCTTCCTTTCCAGTGATGAGCTGCTCGGGGTGGAAGAGCTGGCGGTAGGTTCCTGTACGGACTTCATCTGTATTTGGAAGACATTGAGAGTATACTCAAAGATTAGGAATGGTGGTTTGGTTTGACACTTAATTTATCACTCTCTAGTTATTCCTGCATTCTTACCAATGACAGTTGGTTCCAGGTCCACAAAGACAGCCCTGGGAACATGTTTTCCAGCTCCCGTTTCACTGAAGAAGGTGTTGAAGGAGTCATCTCCTCCTCCAATGGTCTTGTCACTGGGCATCTGACCATCCGGCTGGATGCCGTGCTCCAGGCAGTACAGCTCCCAGCATGCATTGCCTATCTGGGCACCGGCTTGGCCAACATGGACAGAGATACACTCACGCTGCAAGAACAAGTGGTTCAAATGTCAAACAAAGATCTGAAGTAAAAGCTACATTTTAATGTCTTTGTCACAGATTTTCTGTCCAGCTTTAATACACTAATCAGAGGAGATTATTCAACAGAAAACAACCCCAATGGCAGACAGAAATTCTGTTGTATTTTGTAGCATCAAAAGGGGACTTTTTATTGGTAACTTAAAGAACACAAAGGTCTGTACTACAATGGCAGGAAAAACATCTCAAATGAACTGACAAAGGCATATGCACAGACTATATATCAGAGTTATTATAGATGTACAAATTTATCACTACTTACTGTTATTTATTTATGTTTTCATCTTTTTTTGTTTTCAATTCACTTTATTTGCAGTTAGTCTTTAGAATGGCCTGCTCATTTCAGTTTAGTCTTTATTGTTTTTAAATTTTTTGTTTCAGTGTTTTAGTTTTTTCACAAATTAACTGGGGCATTTATTGTAGTGGGGGTTTAAGAAGTTTAGAAAGCGTATTAAAATAAACCACTCTCATACCATCATGAATACTGTCATGTAGACATGCCAGTTTCAGTGCTTGATATGTTGACACATTTGACCAAATTTGAAACTAAAGAAGAAAACTAAAGACATTTCCTATACATTTGGATTTAATTTTAATTACTTGGTTAATAAAAAAATATCATTTGAATCAGTTTTGGTTTCAGAATAGTTTTTTTTTTTAAACTTATTTTTATTGGCTAAAAGGAAGAGGTGAATTTAATCAGACATTTAAGAAAGATCAGAAAAGAACAAAGAAAGGAATGGGAAACAAAGAAAACCACACCAGAATATAACCTTCAAAATAAAACAGGAAGTAAACTGAAAGGGGGTCCAAACTTAGTAAGATGCAGAAAAATACAGGAGGCATTTGGAAAGAATAAATACTCCAAGAAAGAGATAAACTAATAAATAAATAAATAAAAAATCACACTCCATTTTATACACCCAATGTCCCTGTGAGAGGTTTTTTTCTCTCAGAAATCATCCGAAGCTGTTCAACAGAGGAACTTAAAAAGAAAATGAAAGGCTTCTCACCATATTTTTGGAGCTTTGAGGAGTCCCTTGTTCACTTGAGAGGAGTGGCTGGGGATATTGTGTGTGAAATGCGAGTGCAGTAAGCTGCTTTATAGCCAAGCATCACCAAGCAACAGCCTGCAATGTTGTGGTAACTGGAGGAGCTGAAGAAGCAAACACCAGCTCCTTCAATAACAAATGAGGGTGCAGAACACAAAAAAGAAAACCCACTGTACAAACAGAAGGTACTAAAGCTGTTGTTATACACACAAGTAACCAACAGTGAAATATTTGGCCCATAACTGTGTCACCTCACCTAATTTTTCATGTTAGATTTAAGGTAAATCTGCTGTTCTGTCTGTGCAGTCAGTACCTTGTGGTTCAGATCTGAATGAAAAATTTAAATATGATGGAAACATTTATCTGTGGATGGCTCTAACTCATAACTCTTTAATTTAAAAAAAAAGTTTCTGTGTCAAGCATTACTTCTTTAATGAAATACTGCTCAAATTAGAAGTTTGGTCATGTTGAAGTGACACATTGGCAGCCTGGGTTTTCTAATCTTGCAAATGAATGATAACGGATACCTCCCCAGAGTGAATGAATAGGCTTTTGTTACAGCTCACCGTTGCATCACCACTTTAGTCAAGATTCATTTGCAATGCAAAGGCAGCATATTCCCCAAGGAAAACATTGCAACACGCTTTCCTCAAAGCCAGCTGACATTTGAGATCACCGTTTCTTTTCCAGTAGGTCTCAGTTCAGAGCTTTCAGCTATGTACACAGGAGAAAGAAAAGGGGAGTATGGTGGTACTATTGAGAAAACCGGATAAATGCAATACCTGAGGCTGGAGATTAACAAAGGATTATGTTTTCCTAAGGAATTTTCCTCAAAAGATTAATTTCTTAAAAACCACCAGGTCACCAGTAACCTGTTTGTGGTAGAGGTAGTTTCTTTTACCCAGATAGAAATCATTTGCCAGTAGGCCAGAATATGTAAGATCTAAAAAGTAATATCTTTTAGTTTCTGAAACTAGAATGTCTTCCTCCCATCACCCACAGCTTGTTCTGAAGGAACAATCTAAAGTATCATCAGGCGATTGTGATTTGGTGCTATATAAATAAGATTGAATTAAATAAAACTATACAGTGTAACCCTACACCTAAGAGGGTTGTTGGTGAACTGGAGGAAGTTAACAGGTTAGGTTTAACAAGAACTTCCCCAGTTTCTAAATGGACATATTATATTGACTAAAGTGCTTTAGGAAGTTTATAACCCAAAATGAATTTCAGAACCAATCCTCTAAAGTACAGATTTACTGTCTACTGATGCCTTTTCAGAAACCTGTTTTCCTTAGAAGATGTTTTTGTGTAAACCTTGTGTGCTATTACCCGTGTAATCTATTGTTGGGAACTGTTAAATCTTTCACCCGTGCATCTGCTGGTAACCCTAGAGCTGTAACCACAAACTACCACCTAAGGTTTCCAAGAACATGCTCACACTTGGTTTCCCTAGTTACTGTTCTCTCAGGCCTTGTTTGCTTTCAGGTGTCAGCTGACAACAACAGACAAGTCATTATAGTTCAACAGCAAACATGCACATTGCTGGAGGAGACACATATAGTGGGAGAAACTGAAATGCACAGACAGACAAATGCTTTGCACTCTTGGTTTATTTTTGCACACACATGCACACACATATATATAAAAAACCAATATGGCATTGCTCACTGCTGAAATACAATAATGATATCATTATGCAAAACTAAAACGTATTACTCCTCCCCCTCTCCCTCATCGCCGATGCTGTCGGTTCCCACCTCCTCATAATCCTTCTCCAGGGCAGCCATGTCCTCTCTGGCCTCTGAGAACTCTCCTTCCTCCATTCCCTCTCCCACATACCAGTGGACGAAGGCCCTCTTGGCGTACATCAGATCGAACTTGTGGTCGAGTCGAGCCCAGGCCTCTGCGATGGCAGTGGTGTTGCTCAGCATGCACACTGCTCTCTGCACCTTGGCCAGGTCTCCTCCAGGAACCACGGTGGGGGGCTGGTAGTTGATGCCCACCTTGAAACCTGTAGGACACCAGTCCACAAACTGAATGGTGCGTTTCGTCTTGATGGTGGCAATGGCGGCGTTCACTTCTTTAGGAACCACGTCACCACGGTACAGAAGGCAGCAGGCCATGTACTTTCCATGGCGAGGGTCACACTTCACCATCTGATTGGCTGGCTCGAAGCAGGCATTGGTGATCTCAGCTACAGAGAGCTGCTCGTGATAGGCCTTCTCTGCTGAGATAACAGGGGCATAGGTGGCCAGAGGGAAGTGGATGCGAGGGTAGGGCACCAGGTTGGTCTGGAACTCTGTCAGGTCCACATTCAAGGCTCCATCAAAGCGAAGGGAGGCGGTGATGGAGGAGACGATCTGACCAATCAGCCTGTTGAGGTTGGTGTAGGTGGGACGCTCGATGTCCAGGTTCCTGCGGCAGATGTCATAGATGGCCTCATTGTCCACCATGAAGGCACAGTCAGAGTGCTCCAGGGTGGTGTGGGTGGTCAGGATGGAGTTGTAGGGCTCCACCACAGCTGTGGACACTTGAGGAGCTGGATAGATGGCGAATTCTAGCTTTGACTTCTTGCCGTAGTCAACGGAGAGACGCTCCATGAGCAGAGAGGTGAAACCCGAGCCAGTTCCTCCTCCAAAGGAGTGGAAGATGAGGAAACCCTGCAGCCCTGTGCACTGGTCAGCCTGCAGGGGAACAAAACAGCACTATTTTCTCCATACATAACTACACTCTAAACTAATACATGTAGATAAACTCACCAGTTTACGAATTCTGTCAAGAACCAGGTCAATGATCTCTTTGCCGATGGTGTAGTGACCTCGGGCGTAGTTGTTGGCTGCATCTTCTTTTCCAGTGATAAGCTGCTCGGGGTGGAAGAGCTGCCGGTAGGTTCCTGTACGGACTTCATCTATATTCACGAAAAATAACTGTATATGAGTATATGAGAAAACTTTTCAAATCCTTTACGTATAAATATATTTAAATTTATATTAAAAAATTGAAATTTTACCAATGACAGTTGGTTCCAGGTCCACAAAGACAGCCCTGGGAACATGTTTTCCAGCCCCGGTTTCACTGAAGAAGGTGTTGAAGGAGTCGTCTCCTCCCCCGATTGTCTTGTCACTGGGCGTCTGACCATCCGGCTGGATGCCGTGCTCCAGGCAGTACAGCTCCCAGCATGCGTTTCCCATCTGGACGCCTGCCTGGCCAACATGAACAGAGAGGCACTCCCGCTGCAAGACCAGGCCACATCAACATTAGAAAAGGCTTTGTGGAATCTAATAGGCAACACTATCACACCTTTAAAAGTGGACATTACAGAGTCTGTAAGACACTGCAGAAACTTACCATGGTTCTAAATTCCTGCTGCTGACTGCGAGGATCTGCAGGCGAAATCTGCTCTCTCTCAAGATCTCTCTGGTACTTATAGTATCTCCAAACTCTATAGTAACGGGTCTTGTTGTTCACAAATGGGGGTTAACTGAGTTTACCAGAGGGCAAAATCATTGTCCCGACACGCTCGGTCACACATCCATGACCATTTTTCCTGTGGAAAGATAATGTATAACCCTGAGCCCATACATCAGGCACACAAAACTCATTTAACTCACAAGCACCTAAGGAAAAAGCACAGAGTGGTTAATAAACTCAAAGCTCTGAGGGGGGCTCAAAGCTCCATGTGAGAGAGTCAAAGGAATTCTACATTCCCCAAATATTTGTAAACAGAATATTTTTAACAGCCCCCCTCACAGCCTGTTTGTACGTTGCCCAGATGTAAGTTACATTTGTGGGCACTTCAGCAAGTTGAGCTTATAGGATCAATGTTATTTACTGAAACTGATAAGAAGAGAAACTATAAAGTCTGTTCTTTAATGTAAGCAACGTAAGTAATTTTAACAAGAAATTTAACAACTCATGGGCTTCAGTGATAATGTATAAAATAGCTTTTTATAAGCTTTATCCAGTTACATATGTGAAATGTAGCCTAATTAGTTTTAGGATTTGACTTTGGCTATTTCATTTAAGCCCTTTTTTCTGACTACATTTAAATGTTTGCATATTTGCATTTTGTTATGAAGTACCATAAGACCACAAAGAGCCAGGGACTAAATTAGAAAACCACAGAAAAGGGAACATAAACAGTCAGGGAGACAAGCCTACAGTGTATACCCACTGGCCACTTTATTAGGTACTACTAGAACCAGGTGGGAGCCCATTTTGCCTTTAGAACTACCTTAATTTTCATTGCATAGATTCAACAAGGTGCTGGAAACATTCCTCAGAGATTATCCATATTAACATGACAGTGTCCCACACAGTTCAGGTTACACACATGCATCACAGCATGTAACCCCAGTGGCCTAATGGATAAGGCACTGGCCTCCTAAGCCAGGATTGTGGGTTTGAGTCTCATATGTGGGGATTTCCAGCTGTTGAAGTGGGCCCTCAACCCAGAGCGCAATGAATCGCAGCCATCCTCATTTGGCCCGTGGTCTTTACACTGGTTAACTGTGTTGCTACAATTCCATAATGGGAATCTCCCCTGTTACCATAACCCAAATGTGCTCTATTGGAATGAGATCTGGTGACTGTGCAGGTCTAACCAGGAGTTTTTTTTAAGGCTTTCCACATGCACATGTAAAATGCAGATTGGAGTCAACAGATTATATGAATTATATATTTCTTTGTCGCTGGAGGGCACCCAAATGTCAACTAGTCACTGAAACTTGCAAAGTACAGGGAAGGACCGTCACTGTCAAACAGATAGGGGTGGCAAAAGTGCAGACATTCTTTGCTTAAGTAGAAGTATAGACATCTGTTTTTAAAACGACTCTGGTAAACACTGAGGTACTGACTCAACATCTGTATTCAAGTTGAAAGTAATTAGTGGTCCAAAGTAAGCCCTTTAGGAGATTTCCACCAGCGTTTTTTTTTTTTTTTTTGCCAAGCTAACTGACCTAACTGAAAATGGTATTAATACAAGGGAACAAACTTTCTAATGATTTTGCTCATCTTGACTACATGTGATGTAGAACAAAGTGAATTTTTAAGAATAGCTCTATGCTGTTGTTGAGATAAACCTAAGATGGAAAAAGAATCACTTAGAAATAATTTGCAATAATTTAAACTGTGAGTAGATTATGTTTACAGGCTGTGATCAGCTGACCTGTGATGCTGCTGCCTGAGGAATTCAACAAGATCTAAGCATGGAGACAAAGTCAGAGAGGCAAGGACTGGACATATGCAGAGGACGGATAGTCGATATAATGGACAAAGGTGATGAAGATGGAGTTGCAAGAGAGAGAAGAAAAGAGGAAGTAAAGTAAAAAGTAAAGTAAAAACTTCACTTCAATAGCACCTTTAAAGATATTGGTCCCAAAGTGCTGATCAGAAGCAAGAAAAAACATTACACATCAGTACACTGAAAAAGTTACTTAAAAGCAGTTGTAAAAAGAAGTTTTTAGTTGCTTTTTAAAAAGCTCAACAGAGTCTGCAGACTTCAAACTAAAGGTGAGAGAGTTCCAGAGTCCTGGTGGTACTATTGAGAAGGCTCAGTCACCTTTAGTTTTCAGGACCTTAGGGACCCCCTAGAGTTCTTTTTCTTTAATATATGCCAGTGCTTGACCATTTAGAAACCTATAAGTGAGAACCAAGAGCTTGAAATGTTTTCTGGAAGCCACTGGAGCTGGACGAGTAGTGCTGTGACATTAGAAAATCTCTTTGATTTGGCCAGAATTCTGGAAGCAGTGTTCTGTACAGTCTGCAGATGGTCCAATGATGCTTTAGGAAGGTGAATAATGAGCTACAGTAATCCAATCTCGAAGAAACAGTAATGACCATCTAAAGTAAAACCAGAGTCAAAATTTGATGGAAGGTTTAGCATGACATGCTAATCCAGCTTTTTGCACTGTCTAAGCACTTGTGTAAGACACGCAGTTGTGATACCTCATGAGGCTTAAAAAAGAAACATATAACTGAATCATTCCAGTAGCAGTGATATGAGATATCTTTAAAAGTGCTTAAAATGTTCAGTAGAGGGAGCACATAAATCGGAAGTAATATGCATAATAATAATAAGCAGCCACATCAGAAAGATATGATGTAAAGGATTGTAAGGCAGTGGTCTTGGGAATATTTGTGATTGGGGTGGTCTGCTCATCTCCACTCCAGAGTCTGGACTCTGGAGTGTGTGTATGGTTCATGTCTGTGTGTGTCTGTGTTGGGCGAGAGCTGAGTGTTTGTGTATGTGTACGTAAGGATGGGAATAAATGTTTGTGTCTGTGTCAGGTTGGGTCTTAGATTCCACTCCTCTCTCCCCCTAGGTATGGGGGTTTATCTACCCCCACCATACTCCCTGCCAGTGGCTGGTGCCCCACCTGCTGGTACATTGGTGGTTCTCTGCGTCCAGGGCTGAGTGCTCGGGTGTGCACTGGCTCACTCCTGGTGACTGCTTGGCAGGGCCTGTGCAATATCTCAGTCTGCCCCCCGGCTCTGTCTGTCTTTTCTTTCCAGTCCCCCGGTCCTCTCAGTTCTGATTGTAAATACTTAAAATAAAATACAAATAAATAAATAAACAATCCTGATAAAAAACTTCTAAATATGACAATCAAGTGGTCCAGTATAGCAAAAGAGCACTTAGGAAAATAAATATTAGACAATAATTCTGTTTGCTACAGCGCTGTAAAGGACAGGCAAAGAAACCCCAAACATAAATAAATAAATAAATAAATAAATATTTGTGATTGGCTGTCCAATGGGGAGAGGCCAAGGTTTAGCCTCAGCACTCCCTGATTTGTTCTCTTCATAGTCCTTCCTCATGGCATAGACAAAGATTTAATTTCAGTGTGAGCTCATCTGAGATTGTCAGAAAGAATCAACAGGAAGAACATTACATTTTAATGACCTTTTACAGATTAACTGAACATGAACGTTTGCCAGTGCTCAGACACCTGGTTAAACTTAGGTCTAACCCTGAACTAAGTTTTTTGGCACAAAAAAAAGCAGGTCAGAGTAGATCCAATCAATTCTGAGTATTTTCAGTATTACTTATCATCCTGGTGCACTTTATCATAAGTCAGAGTCCATCACTGTAATCATGTTTTATAGTGGAAACCAGTGCTATTTTGATGTTAGCACGTTTCCCCGTGTCAGACTTTACACAGTGCTCTGTCGGTGTCTGAATAATGAACTGTTTCTTTGCCTGTGTTGTCTTTGGGGAGTTGGACAAACCCAAGTACTGCATCGAGCTGTTGTCTCACACAGTCTGCCTGGTGAGAGTTTGGAGGGGCACGGTGGTTGGCTACACCAATAGCCTGCAGGGCTTCAAGCTGAAGGTGAGCTCCACCCCTATGTGTGAAGAGTAAACTTTGCAGAGGACATTGCGGCAAACAAATCTCAAAAATCTTTTATATAATCAGATTTTATAACTGGGAACATCAGACACAACAGAATGCTTGTACAGTGTTTGTATTAGATGTTCTGAGTAGAAACTTTAGATGACCATTTTTGCCATTCCTGCCTGCCATCAAAGTCTACTTTAATATCCTGGAGTCCAGCCTTGCCAAGATGCTCAAGATGAGCACCATGGTTCAGGGTCTGGGTCTTCAAAATGACCCTGAATGTCCAGACCATCAGGATCACTTACACTAAGTAACGGTCATTCTGTTGATGAAGAATCAAACTGTAGTGATAAAATATTGTGGATTGACTTCTGATCTGTGAAAGTTTTAATTGCTCTTTAGTTTTTAATTTTGGTTTTAATTATATATCCAAAAGCAGCATAAGGAGTAATGTTTTCTTTTCTTTTTATTGAACAGACACTGCTGAGCTAAAGCAGCAAAGATGCAGTTCTTATGCTTCAGCAGAGCTGTCAGACCCTTCAGGTGTCCAAAAGACACAAAAAACAGACCTTCCCTGACCGTTGTTCTTTCACTCTGTTTTTAAACATGTTTCCAGTGTGTCTTGTTTCGCGACATGTCTACCTGAACCTGCTAAAAGTAGTAATAATTAACCGTGCCCAGATGTAACTATTAGCTTTCAAGGACATCCAAACAAGCGTTTATGGAACCCCTCTGTGTCAACATCCGAGTGTTACAACAGAAGGGAGAACACCATCAGGTGTATACAAATATTTATGCATAATAATAAATTTAACTTATATCAAAAACACCAAAAGGCTATGAATAGAGTAAAATTATTTAGCTTGGCAGTATTATTAACAATTTCACTAATGAGGACTCAGATCTCAGTGCGTTGATTCTCTTTCCTAGGTTCATCTGATCAGCAGATGAATAGAAAGCGTGTGTGTGTGTTCCTGTGTTTGTATTTATGTTGGGGGGGGGGGGGGGGGCATCTCGTTTGCATTATAATTGTAAAATTCTACCTAATACAGCTAATTATAAACATGATTCGGCTTGCAGATATTTTTTACTCCTGAATAAAATATCTACATCTGCCCAAAAATTTTCAGATAAAATTTTGGGCAGTCTTTAATTATCAGGTAGCAAAACCTGAAATAATGAACCCACAGAATGAGGAACTTTTTTCTGCAAATCTTCAAAACCTATTTTTGGGTAATCAAATACAGTGGGGCAAAAAGGTATTTAGTCAGCCACCGATTGTGCAAGTTCCCCCACCTAAAATGATGACAGAGGTCAGTAATTTGCACCAGAGGTACACTTCAACTGTGAGAGACAGAATGTGAAAAAAAAAAAAAATCCATGAATCCACATGGTAGGATTTGTAAAGAATTTATTCGTAAATCAGGGTGGAAAATAAGTATTTGGTCAATAACAAAAATACAACTCAATACTTTGTAACATAACCTTTGTTGGCAATAACAGAGGTCAAACGTTTACTATAGGTCTTTACCAGGTTTGCACACACAGTAGCTGGTATTTTGGCCCATTCCTCCATGCAGATCTTCTCGAGAGCAGTGATGTTTTGGGGCTGTCGCCGAGCAACACGGACTTTCAACTCCCGCCACAGATTTTCTATGGGGTTGAGGTCTGGAGACTGGCTAGGCCACTCCAGGACTTTCAAATGCTTCTTACGGAGCCACTCCTTTGTTGCCCGGGCGGTGTGTTTTGGATCATTGTCATGTTGGAAGACCCAGCCTCGTTTCATCTTCAAAGTTCTCACTGATGGAAGGAGGTTTTGGCTCAAAATCTCACGATACATGGCCCCATTCATTCTGTCCTTAACACGGATCAGTCGTCCTGTCCCCTTGGCAGAAAAACAGCCCCATAGCATGATGTTTCCACCCCCATGCTTCACAGTAGGTATGGTGTTCTTGGGATGCAACTCAGTATTCTTCTTCCTCCAAACACGACGAGTTGAGTTTATACCAAAAAGTTCTACTTTGGTTTCATCCATAGCTGGACTGGCCATCGGGCATACCGGGCATATGCCCAGTGGGCCGCTGGCGATTTTTTGTTTTTATGGGCCGATGGATTTTTTTTTTTTTTTTTTTGGAAGGGTATAATGAAAGGTGTTGGATTGGCCAATTGGTCATGATCGACTCTGGGCTGGACCAATTACAGCCGAGGAGGCCGAATGCACCCGCCCCCTTGTTTAGCAATCACGTGATTTTCGCGCATTGCATGCCGGGAACTCGTGGCAAAACAATCCAAGTACTGCATCAAATGCAAGCATTTGCAGCACCGCAAAACGTTCATTCTCCGGTTCCAACACCTTCTTGTTTTTTCTTTGCCGCACAAAAAAGGAATGTACAGAACAAAAGGAGAACAATGCCGGTCCGTACAAAGACAGACTCGACGAAAAGACAAAGAAAAGATACGAGGAAAAAAACTCAATGGTGTGAAAGGGTCAGACCCTTACGAGCACACAGAGTGGACAAAAGACGTTAGCGTGCTGCCCAACTTTCACCACGCTCAGATTTATAATTATACGGTTCTTGGAGTGAGTGCATACACTCATGAAGTTTAGTAACTTCAGGTCACTGCAACAAGCCCAGGTACAGTTTACCGACGGATGGGTACAGGACCTTGAAACGCACCGTGTAGAACGAAAGACCATCGTACGAACAAAGGTAAGTTTACCAGTCTCACAAATCATCGTCATAAATACACATTCGTTAACAGTTTACTAATATAACCTTTGAGCTCAATGGTAATTAATTAGTAGTGGAAATAATTTCTGGTTCATCACAGAAATGTAGCAGTGACAATAATACTGTATGCTGTAATCACACTGGACAATTGGTGATACAAAACAACTGTTTTATCCTGTGAATAAAAGTATATGTTTTTGTCAATGTACCATAATAACAGAAGCGAAACGCAATATTGTGTCAGGACAATTCACTATTTATGCACAATAAATAAAGGAGCATAAAGGAGCGCGACAATTTCTGTTCAGCGCCAGACTTGTTTGTAACCTATATCACCAATTATGTTAAGAAAAATGACGTATTAACTACTAAAAAACTATGACCTTTGTGGGAATGCTTGGAGCAGACTAACATGTGAGCTGGAGTGTTCTGAGACGTTATATTTGGTATATCCAGACCATCCGTCGGCTCTTACTTCGGAAACATGGCTTAAAAAATTTCTCTTCAACGACGTAATCCGATAAAAAACGATCGGCTTTCCGTGGCTGTCATGCGACCGGCTGTTGCAGTTAATAATACAACAGCTTCTTGCCATTTTTTGTGTTTCTTTTTATCGCTGTGTAACTGAGTTCAATTGAAAGCCTGCGTGCACTAGTACCTCTTGCCACAAGTTCCCAGAATCCTTTGCGGTTTTACCCCTGAATGACGTCACATTTTCAATCTTTATCCTGGTGGGCCGGTCTCTAGTTAAAATCCCGGGCCGATTTTTTGTCCCAGTTGGTTTCATCTGACCACATGACATTCTCCCAATCCTCTGCTGTATCATCCATGTGCTCTCTGGCAAACTTCAGACGGGCCTGGACATGCACTGGCTTCAGCAGCGGAACACGTCTGGCACTGCGGGATTTGATTCCCTGCCGTTGTAGTGTGTTACTGATGGTGACCTTTGTTACTTTGGTCCCAGCTCTCTGCAGGTCATTCACCAGGTCCCCCCGTGTGGTTCTGGGATCTTTGCTCACCGTTCTCATGATCATTTTGACCCCACGGGATGAGATCTTGCGTGGAGCCCCAGATCCAGGGAGATTATCAGTGGTCTTGTATGTCTTCCATTTTCTGATGATTGCTCCCACAGTTGATTTTTTCACACCAAGCTGCTTGCCTATTGTAGATTCACTCTTCCCAGTCTGGTGCAGGTCTACAATACTTTTCCTGGTGTCCTTCGAAAGCTCTTTGGTCTTGGCCATGGCGGCGTTTGGAGTCTGACTGTTTGAGGCTGTGGACAGGTGTCTTTTATACAGATGATGAGTTCAAACAGGTGCCATTCATACAGGTAACGAGTGGGGGACAGAAAAGCTTCTTACAGAAGACGTTACAGGTCTGTGAGAGCCAGAGATTTTCCTTGTTTGAGGTGACCAAATACTTATTTTCCACCCTAATTTACGAATAAATTCTTTACAAATCCTACCATGTGAATTCATGGATTTTTTTTTCCACATTCTGTCTCTCACAGTTGAAGTGTACCTCTGGTGCAAATTACTGACCTCTGTCATCATTTTAAGTGGGGGAACTTGCACAATCGGTGGCTGACTAAATACTTTTTTGCCCCACTGTATAATCTGAAGTAGCTTCTTTTTTTTTTAACTCATTGCGTATTTTGGGTACTGTGCTAATGTGCTTTAAATTGGAGATTATGTATCGGAATTTCAGGAGCAGGACCACGCCTCCAAACACACTCCTTTCGGCTGTCATCTATATAGGTTCCCCTAGTCCTTCAAGCTGATCATTCTTCTTTACGTGCCCCACCTCCCCTCCCTCCTTCTTCTCCAGTCTTCAACTTCTTCACTTCTATTTAGTACATGGGGATCTGCCCGGCCCGGGAGCCGCTGCCAGTCCCCTTCGAGGCCTTCCCCAAACCGCTGCTCAATTCATGTCAAAGCATTCACCTTTACCTACTAAAACACTGTCAAACTTAAAATGAGGACGTGGGCCCAGCTAGTGACGTATGAGTTTTTATAACTGATTTTAATATTTGATGTTTAATATGTAATGGGGATGTTTTCTTTTGTTCGGTACCTCTCTCAAACTCAAAAAGCAGAGAAGAGCATCCCGGTATCAAACACTCTTATCCTTAAATGATTCTTAGATGCTTAGATGATTCTCAGTGTTCACTTTTTCTTTATTGTCGATAAATATTTTCAGTTTGCAGTGACTGCAGTAGGAAGTTAGCTTGTGTGGCTAAACCTGTCATATTTACATAAAGAACTTAAGTGCTGTTGTTAATTAATATGTTGTACTCCTTTTGAACTTAATACGAAATAAAGAATATATAATGTATTCTATAATAAAAGAAAAAAAGAATTTACAATCTTAAAATGAATCTGATAAAAAATTTGCTTAAAAGACTGATAGACTCATCAGAACATAAGAAATGTGTGTGAGACTGCAAGCTTTGTATCAATCCGATACAGAGTAAATACAGGGCCTGTATTGCCGACACCATTACTGATACTAATACTTTTAGCTTACATATTTAACTTTTGAAGTTCTTTACCACGGCTAAAGCCATAGAGTTAGATTTAGTCTCTTGTTTGGATTGCAGAGACCTGGACCCTAATAAAGACTCAGATTTGCAAATACTGGGATTACTTGCGTAACCAAGTGATGCAACACAAGCACAAACAGACTCAAGAGTTTCATCATCAACATTTGAATAATCAAAACTCCAGAATGTGTTTGTTTTCAGCTGCTGACACATTCAAACTGAAGGCTATAAATGCTGTGAGAGTAACAGCAGAAACTCAGTATCTGGATCAAAGCTGAAGGTCTAAAGATGAGACGCATCCTCGTTTTACTGGGTGAGGAAATCCCAACAGCGATTTAGCCGTTTACATGTTAAACCTGTTAGAGGTCAATATTTCTCAATGTTTTGGTGGTTTTATGCATTCAATTTGTTCCTACCAACAACATATAACGTATAAAAATTCACTGCGAATGACACGAGAGCAGAAGAAAAAATGAACTTAAAACACAACTTTCGTCAGTAAAAACATAAACTTACATTTGGGCTTGTGTCTGTTTACCTCAATGCACATTTAATTAGCATATTTATAAACTGTTTAAGTAAAACTTTAACCAATCAGCTAATAAAATTGTTTTTAGATGACCAAATTTAGTTTATTGATAAGATTTAAAATAAAACGTTAAGGTTGCATCTATGAAAGTCTGAGTATTTCTGTGTATCTCCAGCTGTGGTGTGGATGTGTGATGCTGTTAAGTTCGGTCAGCTCTGCAGTGACAATGTATGCAACACCCAGAGGACATCAGACAGCTGGGGAGAGGGACACTACGGAGCCTCGCGGTAAGCTGTGAACACATTTTTGTTTTTAATGTAAGGCTGGATGATGTGAAGCAGCTGCTCACAGCTGGATGTCTGCTGGATTTCAGGGGTGGGAGACTTCACAAAGGTGTGGACATCGAGTGCAGTGACGGCTCAGATGTCTTAGCCCCGTTTGATGTGACAATCAAAGGGAGCCTGATTGTCTATAATGACCCCAATAAGAAAGCTATCGACGAGGGCATCAACCTCTCAGGAGAAGGTCAGTCCACCGCCCATCTTGTTACTGATTGTGTTATTGATCCTGGTTTCGATTTAATGACTGAGTGGTTGTGTTTGTGTCCTGCAGGTCTTTGTTTCAAACTTTTCTATGTGAAGCCGATCAAAACCTCAGGAACGGTGGATAAGGGTGAGAAGATTGGCACAATGCTGCCCATGCAGAGCGTTTACCAAGGGATCACCTCGCACATCCACGTCCAGATGTGTAACAGAAGTGAAGACCCCACAGAGTATTTCTCTGACTTATGTCAGACTCGTGTCCCTTCTGAAGAAACGGAATTAATACCAGGACGATTCTGGTGGTTTGATCTGCCACACTATTACGCCTAAGAAAGAAGCTTTTACTTATTCTTTTCTTAACTGTGTCTGTTTTATCTAAAATGGCTTGCACAGCTTTAATCCTTTTGAAAATGGAGCATTTATTCAGCCTTTTGATAATTAAAAAAATTGAAATATTAATTTGCTTTTGACTTTGACTTTAGAGCTTTTATTGTCATTGTGCTGTTTCTTGCACAGCGAAATTGGGTAGCTGGAACACAAAGGTGAAATATTGAAACAGAAACATTGTGGGGCTGTATACAAGTCCAGTTATATAATATCCTTTCAGTCTATTGGTTTTGCACCTGATGGATCTGAACCTTTTTCCAGAGGGCAGGATGGAGGTAGTCTTTTATAATTGCCCTGGCTCTGGAGAGACATCTCTAGCTGGCACGGTCGAGATGTCCAGGGAGACCGTTCACAACCTTGACTGATTGTGAACGGTCTGTGAGAACGTTTTTGATCCATGCACATGTGGCGTGGGAGGGGGGGGGGGGGGGGGGAGGGAGTCCAAATTTACCACCTTGGCTATAAGAAGGCCTGGGATGATGGTATTGAAGGCCGAGCTGAAGTCAACGAAGAGCATCCTCACTGATGTTCCAGGATTCTCCAGGTGATGCAGAGCAGAGTGGAGGGCGGTGGAAACTGCATCCTCAGCGGACCTGTTTGCCTTATAGGAAAACTGCTGGGGGTCGAAGCTGGGTGGGAGGCAGTCCTTTATATGCTTTAGGACCAGCTTCTCGAAGCACTTTGCAACCACTGGAGTCAGAGTGATGAGTCTGTAGTCGCTGAGGCTACTGATGGTGGTGGACTTGGGGACTGGGACTATTGTTGCTGATTTCAGGCAGTGAGGGACAGTGGCATGTGACAGGGAGAGGTTGAATAATGGTGAACACAGGAGCCAGCTGGACAGCCCAGGCTTTGAGCATTCTCCCAGATATTCTGTCAGGGGCAGCAGCTTTCCTCTGATTTACTGCTCTTTACACATTGCGAACCTGGTGTTCTTGGAGACTAAAGGTGTGAGGGCTGTGCTCAGAGGAGGCTGTGGGCAGGGCGGTGTGCATGGTGGGGGTGTCTGCAGTTTTCTCAAAGCGGGCAAAGAAGCGGTTAAGTTCCTCTGCTAATGAGATGTCTATATTATCTGTATTTGTCCCTTTGCCTTGTGATATGTTTCAGGGCCTCCCATACCTTTCTGGAGTTGTTATCAGAGAGGTGATCCAATAGCTTGTTCGAGAAGTCCAGTTTTGCTGCTCTGATGCCTTTTTTAAGGTCTGCTCTTGCTCTGCTGTACATATCCTGGTCCCCAGATTTGTATGCCGAGTTGTGTGCCTTTAACAATGCCCCAACCTAACTTGTCATCCAGGGTTTACAGTTGGGGTAGACCCGGACACGCTTTTCCATGGTGACAGTGTCCATGCAGTGCGTGATGTAACCTAGCACTGCGGTTGTGTGAGTCTCTAGGTCAGGGGTCCCCAACTCCAGGCCTCGAGGGCCGGTGTCCTGCAGTTTTTAGATCTCACCCTGGGTCAACACACCTGAATCAAATGATTAGTTCATTACCAGTCCTCTGGAGAACTGCAAGACATGTTGAGGAGGTCATTTAGCCATTTGAATCAGCTGTGTTGGATCACAGACATCTAAAAACTGCAGGACTTGAGGCCTGGAGTTGGGGACCCCTGCTCTAGGTCATCATGCTCGAAGACACTCCACTCTGCGAGGGCAAAACACTCCTGCAACTGAGCGAGAGCTTCCTCAGAAAAGGTGCTAATGGTTCTGATGATGGGCTTTGTCCTTTTCCTGAGTGGTGTGTATGCCTGGACAACGAGCAGAGAGAGGTGGTCAGACATACTCAGGTGGGGGAGGGGAAAAGATCTGTAGGCTTGAAATTTTGTTTTTATAGCTCACCTGTTTTAATTACAGCTTAAAGTTTGCATTATTAGGGGTGTGATTTTCTTCAGTTTAAGAGGTCAGAATAGTATTTGCAAAGAAACACAAAAATATTGTTTCCAGGCAAATGTGTCTGATCAAAACATATCATTTGAGATGCTTGTCTGCACTTTCCATAGACGTCTACACCTTTCTGCACTCCTTCCTGGCTGAAGAAGTGTAAATATAATTACTTCCATAATTATACACTACGTTACTAAAAATAATTTGCGAGTGAGAAAAGTGGTGGAGGAACATTTCAAATCATTGCTTTAGGAAAAGAAGGACTAAAAAACACTTAAGTACACATAAAACTGTATTATTGGAAAATTGTGCATAAGATATCAAAGTAAAAATAATTATTATTTATAAATAATTATTATTTTTGTTAGCAGCCTGTGTCTCTGGTTTCAAAAGGTTAATATGATGACACTGGGGGTTTTGCGGTTTATTTAAAATTTCCACAACAACACACAAAACACAAAGCTCCAAACCAGTGAGTGGCATCAGAGCGGTTTTAAATAAAGGGCTAATAAGCAACACACAACAGGACACACATTGTTTAATTGGCCTTTAATGACGCTGATTCCGTCCTTCAAATGCTGCATTATTAAATGTTCCTTATTTATTCCACAGTGTAAAAATATCTTTTGCACAGATTTCTGAAAGGCTCAGAGTTTTCAAACTTTAAACCTTTCAGTTTTCTGTGAACTCCATGGACACAAATTTATACTTCAAAAAAGATGAAAGAAAACGTGCTTAAGCAGCAACAAAGTGAAGTCCGGATAGCACAGACATTCAGAATCAAATTTATATGAAAAAAAAAAGTGTCATTAAGGGAAAAAAACAAAAACAGCCGAGTTTGATAGCAAGGTTCACCATTTCATTCATCATTGAAGAGAGAAAAAAACCCCAAAACAAAACCATGTGGGAATTAGAAAATGTAAGCTTCACGTCATCTCGTGTCCTCAAAATGGCCAGTAATATAAATTAAAAGCTACTGTTCCCTTTGAAAATCCTACAAGCTCAAGAAACTGAAACAGATTTTGACAAGGCAAGACAGAAACCCTGCAAATAAACCTTGTGGTGTTCTCCAGGGCTCTTTGAGGACTCCTGTAACTTTAGAATAATCACAGCCTTGTTTTCACAGAGGAGGGTCCCCGCCTGGTGTCACAGTGTTTGCTGTATTACAAACAAAATGAAAATACAAAGAAACACTTCATGCAAGGGAGTATGTTTTAAAAACATACTTTTCCAAAAACAAGAAAACATTTTGACATCCGTACAGTACATCCATGACTTATGTTAACTTACTTAAATATGAGTAACACACCACTTTGTGTTTTGTTTGGATTCACCGAAAGTAGAAGAAATCAATAAGTTAAAAATCAAAACAAAAAGAAATTTCAGGACAACATTTCGATTGAGATGTTAGCACATCGTTTACCAAACTGTCACAATAAAGGATAAAGCCTAATTCTTCATCATCTTTTAACATATATTAATTTTTTAAATACACACTTTTGCACCCAATTATGTTTTGCTAATACATTTTGGTGTGTAGGTAGATACGTAAAGACAACATGACTTCTTCTGTCTCAGATAAGATATCTGAGGAAATTGTATGAATAGCAGACTTTGCATGTGGCGTAAACCTCAAACCCTCTGGGTGAAGTTTTCGGGGAAAACGCCTTTGGCTGAAATATCTTTCTTCTGAAACCAGTGAGACTCCTTCAAGCCCATGAGCCAGCCATCATCCTACAGACACACACAGTACAATCAAAGATTTAACATTTGGTAATTACAGCCTCAGGTAAACTACATATCCATCCATTCACTTCCGCTTATCCTTTTCAGGGTCGCGGGGAGCGCTGGAGCCTATCCCAGCTGTCATAGGGCGAGAGGCGGGGTACACCCTGGACAGGTCGCCAGTCTGTCGCAAGGCTAACACACAGGGACAGACAACCATTCGCACTCACATTCATTTGCACATTCATACCTAGTGACAATTTGGATTATCCAATTAACCTATCCCCTCAAGCTGCATGTCTTTGGACGGTGGGAGGAAGCCGGAGTACCCGGAGGGAACCCACGCAGACACGGGGAGAACATGCAAACTCCACACAGAAAGACCCCGGCCTGATGTTGGAATTGAACTCAGGACCTTCTTGCTGTGCGGCAACAGTGCTAACCACCGTGCCGCCAGGTAAACTACATAAATAATAATAAAAAAAAATTTTTTCTTAGATAAATGACTTGTAAAATTGTTATTATTATTAGTAAACTACATAAATAATAACAATTTTACAAGTCATTTATCTAAGAAAAAAAAGTACATCTAAAATTCAACCAATAAGTATGAACATCTCTATGAACGCAGAAGTTTGGGTAGTTTGCTGCTTTACTCATGAGCATTCAGGAGTGTGTTAACACAATGCCAAAGAGAGAAAGACATCAGCAATGATCACTGAGAGCAACTGTTGCCGCCCACAGGACCTGGACACCTTACAGTCATCAAGTCGACCATGAACCACTAAAGTGTTCTAGAGTAAAAGATGTGGTGAGATGCTTTTAAATCCTCAAGTTTGAGTAGACGTGGCTAGTCACTTTAAATCAAACTTGAATGTTTTTTTCCAGAAAATGTTTGATAATGTGTCGCTAAGCTGAGCTTATTGATGCTATGAGCTGCAGTTCAACATGGTGGCGTTGGAGTCAATTTCACAAGATGAGGAGCTCAATAGCAGGACAAGCTGTATTTTGCCCATGTGTGCTATATAGTCATCTCAGGCACACCATCTGCTGTTCAAACCTTTTGTTTACGAGGGGCTGCTAACGAAAGAAAGATGACACATGGAGGAGGATCTAAATCAGCTTGTTTCAGACAGAGAGCAAACTGATGGGTTCCGGTATAGGATTTAAAAAAAAAAAAGTTATTTTGAACTGTGGATCATGCAAAGCTACTCTAGTGTAGTGCAAGAATAAAAACAAGAAGCTAAAATAAGCAGAATGAGTCCACTTAAACTGACCTGTTCATCTGGGTTGTCAAAGGCCAAAACCAACACAACGTCTCCCATCTTCAGTTCCAGCTCATCACCATCAGTAGCAGCATAGTCGTGTACCGCTTTCACCTGGAGAAAACAAAACAAACGTTTCTCATTTACATCTGATTTGCATATGAAGTCTGTAAAACTGAATCTTTTTAGAAGGTGCAGGATGTTACCTTCCTGTAATTAAGCATAAAAATTTGGTTCACTTACCTTGTAGAGGAACCCTGGAGGGAGTTCGCCATCTGAACCATTGGTCACCGCACTCTGGACCAACAATACACAGAAAAATCAAGATATATAATTCAGGAAGTCTTTGAAATGCTCCATTTGGTTAATGATAGAGAGGTTAGAAGTATGATAGAGTAAAAAGTAGATCAAAGTGGAAGAAAAGAAGATCAGGTTGATGGCTTTTTAGGGTGCTTTCCCCAGATTTGAGGGATTCTTGACTTTTCAGCATCTAGCTGAGGTCCCACCTGCCCCAATCCATCCAACTCTACCTGTGTGTATTGATCATCACCCCAGCCCCCCTGTTCCACATTGGCACCGTCGTTGTCCCAGTTGGGCTCGGTGTATGGCTGAGCCTCATAGTCTGTGTCGTCAATCCAGCCCTCCTCACCCACCGCCGTCTCTGCCTCATCCCAGCCAGGCTGACTATAACTTTGGGTGTTGCTTTGGCTGTAATCCCATCCACCTTGGGCTTCTTCTTGATACTGGTCATCGTCATACTGCTGTTCAACCTCTGTGGCAGTCTGTTCTTGCTATAAAGGTCAAGCGTTGTGGAGCATTGTGACAGGTTTGTAAGCATAAAGGTTGGGTAGGTGGATGGATGAGGGTGGCAGAGGAGCATTTGGGTTTAAAGAGTGTAACAAGAGTCACGACCCAGGGTTTTGCAGGGTATTAAAAAGGAAGGAGGTTTTAAAGCATGAAAGGAAGAATTGAAGAGCTTATTTCAAAGTCCACAAATACAGAAAAATGTAAGAAAAAAGGTGTAGTTGTGGTTTTCTAAGAGAGCCCTTAATTAAAACAAAGAACCCATGCTTACCCAGGAGTCCCATGATGCCTCCTTGCATGGAGCAGTAAGAATTGAGACAAGCAGTGAGACAGAAGAGTACAAAGAATCTTTTTCATAACGATTCATTCAAGTGCACAATTCATGTGATTTAGCCCCTTTTTAAAAGAATAAACTAAGCCAAACTTCAAAAACCAAACACATTGCGTAAACTGTTGATGCACTAATCAATTATTTGCTTGCATTATGAACCTTGAGAGAACCATATAAGCACCAATCACTGTTTTTGGGCTAAATCTGGTATTGCCATTCGAGGTTTTTTTCAATCGTCGCTTTTTAACCACTTTTAATCAAAGTCATCTCAAAGCCTTCTCAGCCTGTTTTTGTTTGATGGGAAAGAGCTAATAAATACTAAATCCAAAACAAAGACAGCAAAGGAGAACCAGCTGAATGCATGAAAATGTTTACAGAACAGCAAAGACATTTCCAGGATATCCGTCTATTGTCAAAAATCAATGAACATCACCAGTCAGTCGATCTGCATGCAAAGCGAAGCTGGAAGAACTTAGACATGCAGTGAAGAGGTTAGATCTTTCCAAATAAAGCCCAAACACACACCAAGAGACTGCAGTTACATGCAGTCAGAATTTTATTTATTTATATTTTTTACTTCTAAGCTTTTCAGATTTAGCTGTAAGTGGGAATTACAACAGCTGCACTTCTGAACGGTACCCTACATTTTTCTTTTTGCACCATTAATTAATGTATTTGTTTTTACATAAACTTTTTGAGTCTTTTGCCTTAGATAGTGTTGGGGTGGAAAGTGGAGGCAAAGGGCCTCAGGTTGAGCTTGGGTTTAACTTAAACACAATCCCTTTACCTGGGCAAAGCACACCCACCTGGGGAGCTGGACAGGTAACGGCCTGAAATACATCCACATCCCAGTCCAGCAGGTTCACCCCTGACCAGGGCTCACACTGCTTCACACACACACACACACACACACACACACACACACACACACACACACACACACACACACACATATACACACACCAAATCCATGTTAGGAAGGTGTTTACATTTGCTAGCGTCTGATAATTTAAGTGATGCTGATGTTCTTTTAAACCAGCGACTCCTCAAGTCTATGCTGCTGCTGCACCCTAGAGGATCTTAAAGTTACTGCAGGTGGGCCATGAGGGGTACTTTATAATGAATGCATTTGTAATTTCAAACTTTAAAATTATGAATACTGATGAATTACAAAGACTGAACTTTTTTCCTTTTTCATGTACCTCCGATGTGCCCGTCTGTCAGGGTCACTCTAAAGTTAAACCTTATTCCCTATTTCACTTTACTTCCTGTTTTATTTTGAAGGTTAGATTCTGGTGTTTTTATGTCAGTCTTTATCAGGCCATTGTTGTATATGCTTTGTTTTCTTCTACTGATTCTCTGTGTTTGTAGATTTAAACTTTTCCTTCCTTCTTTGTGCAGCGCTCTGTGTTGTTTTTTTTATTAGATTAGTAAATAAGGTGCCATTTTGACATTGTCATTTTCAGTCTGCATTTGTCTTTCTGCAGGGATACACTTTATTACCAAAGATAACACTAACATTAAGACTAAATTAACAGTGATTTTGAATCAGGTTTGGGATTACAGCGTTCCTCAGGGCTTTACCCCAGGCCTTTTTTTCCTCACTCAGATACTGTAAAACTCGAGTTTCCTGTTAATAATGGAAACACATATCAGTGTGTTTTACTCAGTAGTGACTTTATCTTCCTATCTTCCCGGACCTAGTCTAACAAGGTATTTCTGTCAAAGTCATACAGGATCTTTTTATAAGTACCCAGAACATAGACATTTGCAGTCAGCCTGACCTGCAGCGTCGTGGTCGTGGAGTCTGTGTTAGTGTCGTGCACTGAGGGCTCATCCTCAAATGGGCTGACATTTTGCTGTTGCTGGTTCGGAGATGGCGTCATTCTTGGTGGAGGCCGACTGGGAGGTGGGCCAGGAGGCGGAGCAGACCTCTGTACATCCAGGAGGCGTTAAATCGAAATCACACAGCACCGCACACATGCAAAAGCAGTGAGGGAGACACAGGCATGGTAGTAAACAGAAGTAATGTATGTGTATGTGTGTGTGTGTGTGTGTGTGTGTGTGTCTGTGTGTGTGTGTGTGTGTGTGTGTGTAATATGATGTTGCTTTAGAGGTTAGGGAATTCATTTTTTCACAAATTTGTTTGTTAATCATCATAAAAATGAAATACTAACTAACAACTGACAATCTAATTAAAGTGCAAACACATTCAAACATTCATAGAGACAATTATCATTTTAATCACATTTTAAGTTGATTTTAAAGAGACGTTTACAGCAAAACTTCCTCTAATGATTTGTTACATTAAAAAAAAAAAAAGGATTAATCTTATTTTTTGACATTTTAGGATTTTATGAAACCTTTTAACATTCAGTTTAGGGTGTTTGGGGATTATTTAGTTGTTTATTTTTTCATTTTACCTTTGGTGCTGAGCTGGCCGACTCATTGTGGTTGGCTCCCTCACTGAGAGAAGACAGAAAGAGACAGAGAAAGAGAGAGAAAAATGAAGGGGAGAGGAAAAACAAGGGAGGACCTGAGCAGGAAATTACTCTGCACAAATAATAAAACATTAAAACCATTTAAACCATACATGCAGTTCTGAGGTATGTCCACAAGAAGGCAGCAATGAACTTTAAACGAACCTCTGTATCACGATTTCAAAAGCGTGCACATGACATCACAGACTTTGGTTATCGGGTATCAAACAACACAAATAGGAAGTATTTAATGTGATTTAAAAGGTCACAGCTTGTTCATTATTACTAACAGTTTGGCTGAATTTCTAATGTGTACTTGCAATTAGAGCAGGGCGATATGGCCAAAAATATTTATCACGATATATATTTGAAAATTTGCGATAACGATATAATTGATGCGAGACAAAATACAACTCCACAACATTACTAGCGCAAAAAGACAACCTACCATTTATTTTCACTTAAACAAGAAGCTGGTTTTTATGTACATTAAAGCTTTATAAAAATGTAACAGTGCAAATGCAAATTCCTTGCTGAAAGTTTAACCAAAAGGCATTTTCAGTAGAAATGGGCTGACATATCCTGAGCATAACCATGTATAATATCCACTGAAGTTAAAAGAGGTGCTTTGTAACATTAAACTGCAGTGTGCAGTACGTATTTTTCGGACCATAAGGTGCACGGGATTATAAGGCACATTAAGCGAAACAAAGCAGTCAGATAAATCAAACTTTATTAAACTCATTCTTCTTGCTTCCTCCACTTCTGTACCATTGATTCATTAATGTTGAATTCTCTGGCAGCTGCTCTATTCCCATGTTGTTGCAGTATATTAATGACTAACCTTGTATTGTGGATGGATTATCTCAGTTGTTCTCCTGACTGAAGTTTGGTCCGTTTAATAATAATAATAATAATAATAATAATAATAATAATAATGATGGATTGGATTTATATAGCGCTTTTCAAGGCACTATTCATTCACTCTCGCATTCACACACTGGTGGAAGCAGCTATGGTTGTAGCCACAGCTGCCCTGGGGCAGACTGACAGAGGCGAGGCTGCCATATCGCGCCATCGGCCCCTCTGGCCAACACCAGTACACCAAGGACACAACGACCAGGAGAGAGAGCCCGGGGATCGAACCGGCGACCTTCCGGTTACGGATACGCTTCCCAACCCCCTGAGCCACGATCGCCCCGTTTACAGCATCCTGCCATGTGACTGAATTTGTCTCTAACTATCAGGAACCTTAACGTTAACTTTTATAAGTGGAAAAGTATTAGTGTTCGTCCTCCAGCTTCACTGTTTATGTTATGCTAACATAGCTGTGTCGCTAGCGATCACGTAGCACATCATTATATACCAGCTAGCCCAACTTCAGTAACCCTACAAACGTCACTGCTGTTTAGTTTCCTGTCTTCATTTATGTTGGAAGTGATAGCAGAGCTGTACTTTTGAATTTTTTCAGAAATCTCTCAGTCAGAACATGCAATATCATGCTTAGGTAACTAGCGAGCTAACTTCCGCTAGCTTCCTGCTAACTTCTAACTCCGTTTAATGTAATACATTTTGTTTTCATGGATGCCTGGGAGTTAAACTTCATAGTTACACCTGGTAAAGCAGCAATGCTGATCGTTTTATTAAAGATGAAAGAATTTAGACAGTTTTTAACTCTCAGTGATGCTGCAGTGTTGTTTGACCTGAAGCATACGGAGTTCAGAACCCAGATTACTCCCAGATTTAGGAGCATCTTAGTCCGACAAATACAACAATAACGACGGCCGCTTGCATGTTCTGCAAAAAAAAGTGCTTTGTCGTGTATCTGACGGACAAACACCAAACCAGTTCCACATCACTGAAGTTGCACCATTTTTACAAACCAATTCTGGTTCATTTGTTTCACTCAACAATCGGCCGTGTGCGTATGAAAACAAAGGCACTGCGCATGCGCGTTTTACTCATATTCTATCGCGATATTTCATTTTCCTATCGTTGCCTAACATTATACCGGTATTACCGTGAACGGTATAATATGGCCCAGCCCTACTTGCAATGTAGAGATGGAGGAATGCCCACATACAGGTTCCAATCTAGGCTGGTGGAAGCACCTGATAACTCCTGCACAGCTTAGATGAATGCTTTTGTACTATATAGATACTATATGTTATTATTCTATATTTTAGCACCTCTGAGTCAGTGACAATGATAATCAACCAGAAAAGCAGGAGGATGTTGTGCCCATCTTTTATATACAGTCTGTAGCCAAAATCAAGCACATGCATCACTTCAATCTTCAGACATGAAGCAGGTGGTTGCATGAAAAACACTCATGCTCATCAGCTTGTTTCCCACCAGGTGACGCCTTAAAGAGCAACAGATTTTACCTCTTTGCACAGTCTTCTGTCTTTGACGCTGCAGTAGCACCTTTTCTGCAGCAGGGGGCATCGTGATGGACATTACTCTCCTTTCCTTTGCATGTTGTTGATTTTTTTTTAAATTATTATTATAACTTTATATTATAAGCTTACTTGATTTGCCTCTGCTCCTCCAGTTTGGTCATGATGTCATTCAGGTTTTCACTGAGCTGTGGAGACGCACAGAGGGCGTGTAGATTACAAACTGATCAGCGTTCACTTCAATTTGATCAGTTAGTTTGACTCACTTTGCTCATTTCTTTGTGGAACTTCTCCTGATGACCTGCCAGGCTCTGGAATGTGTTAACATAGACGCCAACACGCCTACAAACACGCACACACGCACATTTTTAAAAATTTGATCTAAGGTGTCAAAAAAGATTTAGATGAAGAAGATCGACAGTTTTTGACCTGTCCCAGAGTGCCGGAAGCTCGTCCTGTAACTCCACATTCAGCTCCTCAAAAATTTTCTGAGCTCGGCCCAAATCCTCCTCCGCCTACACACACACACACACACACACACACACACACACACACACACACACACACACACACACACACACACACACACACACAGTTAATAATGGCAAATTTCAATGTCTTTAACACATCTCTAAATAAATAGAGTTTTCCATAAGCACACAAGCATGCAGGCAAGTACAGGGTTTCATACAGGAGCTACTGCGAGGGTGTAGATGACACAAGCAGAATGCAAACACTGCTGACTGGGAATCAAATTAAAATGAAGGCCTGCAGACATGATCAGCAGAGTCATTTTAATGAGTAACCACAGATCAATGTAGCTTCCAGGTCTGAAAAGTGAAACCACCACGGAAGAGTCTTAAACCTGTTTTTGTTCTAGAACGGAGGGGGACGGGGGGGACGGGGCCTTTATGACCTCACTAAGTCACTTTCCTGGTGAGTCTGAGGTCTCAGTCGCTAGTCTCAGGTCATACTGCATAAAACACCAAATTAATTGTAAATTATGGTCACTATTAGAGTCAGAAAGAAGAGACACCCAGGATATGCCTGTTGGCTAAAGAATTGCTATTTGAACTGACAAGAGCACACCAATGCACTGTGTGCCCATCTAAATCAAGCTGTATATAAATGTTGGCCAATCAGAAGCATAAAAACAATAACACAACACACAGACTGATGTATAAAAAGAAGATAAACACATACACTTTTGAGAAAATCCTTGTTTTACACAATGATGATGCAGGGTAAAACATTTAAAGAAGTGGCATTTCTCAAAAGACCTATGTGGATAGGACCTGAGGTCTCAATCTTTTACGCCATCTACAATACTGTGCTAAGAGGACGAGAAATGCAGCAACAGTAACAAGTTCTGCGACTTTGTTTACTTTTCTCAGAGGCCTCTGCTTTTCTTGTACTCCGGCAGTATCCGACAGATCTGGCAGCATCGATCTGATGCTGGGAGAATCCCAGCTGACTCACTGGCTGACGACTTGTCTGTCACAAGTTGCTGTGAAATAACTCCACGCTTCACAATGCTGATCATGTCAAAGGACCTGGGTTACAGTTTTCAAGGTGAGGAGGGGGTTGTCAGTGATGAACCAGAGTTTCACCTGGTTGTAGGAGAGGTTAGTCTGAGCCACCTGGTGAGCTGATATCAAACCCTGAGCCCAGCTGGGAGCCGCCATCTCCAACAGGGCTGCTGGCTAACCACACACACCATGCAAGAGAGAGAGAGAGGGAGGGAGGAGAAGAAAGCAAACCAGAATTCAAGACAAATGCAAACATGTTAATTAGGATTTAGTTAGCGAGAGGTTCCACGAGTTTAACAAACGCTATTTAGTTAAACAGTCATTTTGATCCTTTGACTCGAGGTGGTGTAAAGACCAGTGTTTTTTCAACCCTCTGTGAAGGCTGTGCTCCTGCAGTATGATGAGGAACTTTTGCTGATTAGCACATCAGTAAAATATGATTAGGTCAAATGAAATTTTATGTTTTGTTTTACCAGCTGAAATACAAGATTTCTTTTTTGCCTTCACACATTGATGATGCCATTACATATAACATAAAAAAGTCAGTCCACCTTCAGCCAAAGACTCTAAACTGCTCCATTAAACATGCTCAAACACACACAAACGTGCACACACTCTCAGTGACGGTTACCTTGGCGATCTTGGCCTCATCCTTCTTTTTGCCTTTCTGCAAGGAGGTGAAGTGATGGCGGGCGCTGTCAAAGTCCACCAACTTCCTGTCGCGCTTTGCTATACGAGCCTGCAGGAGAACACAGCTTTAAATATGTTTAAAGGGTGTAATGTCATACAATACTGTGCAAAAGTATCAACTCAGCCCTTATTTTATTTATATTTTGTGAGGAAATAGAGACATGTTTATTGAAACATGCAAACATACATGTAAATACAGCATATAGGGCAAAAACAGAGTTTGTACAATTCTATGTCAACATTTGTTCTGTTCTCCGTCAGAATGATCCCACACTGCTTCAATAATGTTGAGGTCCGTGCTCTGTCGAGGCCAATCCATGACTGATAGTGCTCCACTGTGTGTTTTTATTTCCAGATATGATTTTACTACTACTATATCACTATCATGCTGAAAATGAAGCTGTTGCCAATCAAATGCTTTCAGATGGTTTTGCATGGTGGATTAAAATCTGATGGTACATTTCTGAGTTCTTAATTCATCAATTTTAACAAGATCTCCAACACCACAGACTGAAATGCAGCTCAAACCATGACAGAGCCTCCACCGTGTTTTACAGATGGCTGTAGACACGCACTGTTGTACCTCTCTGCTGATCTTCTCCAAACATACTGACAATGCTTTGGATTAATCACTCCATCAGATCGGTTTCCACTGATTTTCAGTCCAGTCCAGCTCTTGTGTAATTTTCATACCTCAGCCTTTTCTCCCTGTTTGCCTTCATTAAAAATGGCTTCTTGACAGCCAGCCTTCCACTGAGACCATTTCTGATGAGGCTTCAGTGAACAGTGAACTTACGGACAGGACAGAGACAGTTTTTAGATCTGAGACTTGTTCTTTTGTCCTCGACTTGTCCAGTTTCCTCAATTTTTTTAAGGACACACTGCACACCATGCAACATCAAGTAGTGTTTACATGTGTAAGAGATGTCTTTAATATAGGAGCAAATTATCAGTTTTTTAAAGTTTCAAGAAAAGCGGATTTTCAAATTAAATCCCAGTGCGTCTACACACTCAACAGATTTTTATTATCCACTTGCAAGTTTAGTGGGTGTTTGATTACATCTTTCAAACACTGCGTTTTATTCAAACACAGTATGACAAACACCTTTTATTTAGAAAAGCCAACATGAGCAGTTGTTTTTGTCCTGTGGTTAATTTTCAGAAACATGCTCACCTTGATGTCAGGAAACTGAGAGAGGTACATGTCCATGTCCTGCAGAGATTTGTCCGTGATGCTCTGGTGGTAATCCAACCACATTGTGTCTGTATCCTGAAACACATAACACAATTACATAAACATCTACCTTTCTTTTTCTTTTTTTTTTACTCACTCATACATCCTCCACGGCACTTATTCTTCTATTTTTTCTGACATTTTAATTTGTAGATGATTCAGGGGGACCTACTTATTTTCTTTTATAGTGGTATAATAGTAACTGTAACTGTGGCCTTTTTTAAATTAATATTAAGACAAAGACCAAAATGCCATTGGTAGAGGGCTGCAAACATGCTCATTTCTGCTGTGAAGGTGTACATTTTAACATGCTCTGGGGACTGACTCACTTTGGAGCCAGTCTCTAGTGGCTATCGGAAGTACTGCCGCTCCAAAGGTTGGCACTTAATTTGGTGTCCCCTGTGTCTATTTATTGCATGAAAAGACCATTTTTTAACCTGTAAACAAGTGTAAAATTGATCTGATTTCCAGAGGTTAACAACCTGTGAACTGCCTTGCATTTGCATTTATGTAGGTCACTGCTCATTTACTTTGAAAGGCTCACCTGGACCCATGAGCTTCCAGCTTTCTCGGCTTGTAAAACTAAAGTAAACTGGAAATCCATATCAACTCCCAGCTTTTCCTGACTGTTTCCTGTACTTCCTTGAAATCCTGTTCATTGAACAGCTACAGTTTAGAGTGCTGCTCACAGTTTTTACACAGTGTTTAGTTGTTGTTGTTTTGCCTGTTAAAATGGTTATTGGCCGTTGTTTTTCAGTCGTTCTGATGATTTGCATACTTTTAAATATCTGCTACCGACCAGAATAAAGTGATCCTAAATGCTTTTAAGACAGCTATTCTAGGTTGTTTCTGGATATGTCGCTACAGTAAAGTCTGTTAAAGAGTCTACACTAAAACCAAACTAAAAGCCCCTACTTCACCAGCGTGTCCCACAATGATCACCAGAATTAGTTTTAAGCTTTTACTTTCCATCGGTCATATGTTTAAAAATTCAAGAATGCTCACCAGTCTGAGTTTTTTGGTAGAAGTAAAGACATTTTCTCTCTGTTTTGATTCTTAAAACAATCTGTCCTGATGAGATCTGTGGGACACACTCAAAGTTTTCTATATTTTACCTCCAGGTTAATGTCCATCTCCTTCTCTATCAACTCCTTCAGGGTGGAAGGAGAGAGCCATGCAGTTAAGAAAAAGAAATTAAGTATGTTAGCGGGAAGAAAAAGAAGAAAAAGAAATCGAAGAAAGAGACACACAAGAGAAATACAGTAATGTATGGAGGACCACAGCCACCTTTTAAAAATTATTGAACACATAAATAAGTAAATAAATAGATAAACAGGAACACAAGTGTTTTATATTTCTTTTTCATATTTGGTGGAATAGCATCTTTATTGTTTATTTGTGTTATTTTGGTGGTTATGGCCCTCCATAGACTGAAGTTTTTATGATATTTTTGTTATAATCAAACAGCTATATCATTTAGCTAATGAACGGATGCTGTTACAGAGAAGAGAGCAGTTCGGGTGAGATGTTTTTATTTCCTGTCTCACCTCAGCCAGCGCGTCCATCTCCTCTTTGCCAAACCAGTCCGGTTCGTACATGTCCGCCAGACAGTCCTGCAACCTCCGCGACGCGTCATGCATGGCTGAAACACAAACAGAAAAAACACACATAATTACACACAAGATGACCAGAGAAAAATAATTTACGCTCTTGATTGTAATTTTACATTTTGTTTCGTTTCTCATAGTATTGCTTGTCTCTTGTTGTTTTGCAGTGTTCTCGTGTTGAGTCTGTTTTTTGTGTCTTTATTATCACTTTGATCCATATTTTTTGGTCACTTAACATCTCTTTGTAGTAGAAACATGCACAACTAGTCCACTAGTCAATTAAATACCGTCTCCTTGTGGCTGAGTTCTGTTGTTCCTACACACTTCCGGTTTGCAGTAACCGCACTCACAGTTGATTGTGGAGTATCTACAAACTGAGTTGTTGTAATGGTGACATGCTGTTGCAGCCAGGCTCAAATTCAGTGAGCTCTTTAGAACGACCCATTCTTTCACAAATGTTTGTAAAGACAGACTATATGAAAGCTTCAAGAAACCATAATAAATGTGTCTGTGTGCAGCATGTTTTGGTTACAATTGACTTAAAAAGTGATATGAACCGACTGGAGAATTCAGCATCAAACAAACTAGCTGCTTCGCTATGATACATGTTAAAGCACAGCTTGTAGCCTTTTTGCCAACTTACTTTTCACTGCTGCCAGGTATGCTTTCAGGTCCTTCTGCAGTTTGGTGCCTTCTCCCTGAAACAGGAAGCACAGTGAGCAACAACAACAACGTTTAAAACAAAAATTGAATGGAAATAAAAATGAAAACTACAATTAGTAAAAGCAATTATAAAATTCAAGCAAAAAAAAAAAAAAAAAACCCCACTGAAACAAAGTACAATGCGTTCCTTTAATGTTACTTTATTGTGAAGGGTAAATCACACAGGAAGTCACTGTTGAGGTGCTAGGGATGCTAAAAAGCATATGACCTTAGGTTTAACTTTAGTTTAATATGTTATGTTTCTTCTATGCTGCCTAGCACTAATATTAACTGGAAAATTACAAGAGTTGCAACAACTATTATTAATCTAATTAAAATACTACTAAGCAGATTTATTTATAAATGCTAATTAGAGGATAAACTAAAATAAAGCACTATGATAAAATATGTTACGACATTAACAAGTGCAGTTTATGGGCATCAGCAGCATCAGAGGTGCGGAAGTTAAAAATGTCTCCAAACCATCTGCTTGTTGAAGTTGGCCACCATCTCCTCAAAGACAACATCTCGGGTCTCATCTGCTTTGCCAAGCTTCTGCAAGACCTGCAGAGAACACAAGAGGACACGGTGATTGATCTAGTCACACATTTTATTTCTGTGGCTATTTTAGATCTATAAGTGGAGGTATGTAGCGGTCTATTTTCAGGCCACTGTCATAGCCAGTTGACGTCTGTGGTTAACACCAGCTGTGTGTGTCAGCTTCAGCGAGGACATCTGAGTTAAAACTTGTTTTTAAATTTCAGCTTGAACTCAGAATTAGGATTAGGGTATTTAGTCCTGAAGGACTAAAACAGGTTTACACAGCAAATCCATGGAGCCCAAGGACTTAAGGGGACCTGTGTGCCAGTGAATCACTTTAAATTTCAAGTTGGAAAGCAGTTTACTAAATAGTAGGTTCAACATACCATATACCCATAAATTCATTCAGTTGCAGCCTTTGTGGTGTTTAATGGTAAAGAATACAACAGTTTTCAAATATAGGCTCAATGTGCAAATTTGACAGAAAGTCAACAAGTACAAATGGATGATTTTACCTTTGTTACTGATGCTCATCAGGGAAACACAAAGACATTAGATGCTATTGAAAAAAACTTTAGACCCTCACAGTTAATTGTAAAGAGATCCAAAATATTCTCCAGGTAATATTACACCTGGGACTTGATTGCACAGTACGCAGTGATATCATGCTCATTACAACCTGCTCCAAGAAGATTAGGTATGCACACCATTAGTTACCATGGCAATGTACCCAGGTAAGAATTGGGTAGTACAGGATTCCCTAATGCACCCTCTGGAAGTTACACACCAAAAAAAACCCCAAAATACACATAAACACGTATAAAATGAGCACAAAACAACCTGGAAGAGATGCAAATGCATCACAGTACGATACAAAAACATGCAAAACTATACATTTATCATAAATAGAAAGAGGCAAAAACACCCACAAACAAACATGAAGAAAAGTTAAGCCAAATAGTTCCTGTTTAGATGAAATGCAAAATAACCCAAAAAAGGAGATATGAATTTTTTTCATGGACACAAAACATGACCACATTTGAAACTGAAAAAAAACAAACAGAAAATAACCAAGAAAACTAAAGTACAAACTAAATAACTGTAAAGAAAAAAATGTTTAGTAGCCAGAATAAAAATGAAAAATGACCAAAAAGGACAGAGAAAATTTTAAAGACAGGTGCAAAAGCAGAAGCAGAGACACAAAGGGACCACATGTAAGAATTACGGACATTACTGTTTGGTCGATTATTTATTTGTTGTAACTTTGCTTCATGGCCTGTTTAGATGGTGCCACATTTGTAAGGAAGATGCATTTGAGGTTGACCAGTAGACTTGAGTATGTGTGTTTGTGCTCATGAAAAACCTGCCAAATGTTTGCTGCCAAAGCCAAACAGCATGCCAGAATACGAAAAACACCCAAAGCAAGAGAAGAGGTGCAAAAATGAAGCGAAAGATAATAACCAGAAAGAAAAGAAAAATGTCCAGAAAAATTCACAAAGGATGCAAAACAACAAAAAGCGATGCACATCAAAATACTAAACAAGCGCAAAGTGAAGAAAACTTTTTACAAAACAACTAAAAATATGAAAAAATAGACACAGTTTCTGTTTGCTGTAGTTTTTGAATCTAAATGACAGGAAAGAGACACATAATAACCCAAGAGAGATTCAAGCTGAGCACAGACAGAGAAATAAATGGACTAAAAATAAACTGCAAATGACACAAACCAATGAAAAAAAACTAAAAAAACAACTAAATGTAAATGCAAAGCAGTGAAAAAAAAACCCCAGACAAAAGAAACAAAAAGCTGAAATTGAACACAGATGGAAGCAAACTGATGGCAACAAAACAGTGAGAACAGATTCATGTTCCAGTCCTTCTATAAGTCATGAACCAGCTGTATCACAATACATCTGAGTGCTGTGTGTGAGACATCTTTAGAAGAGAATTCACTTCATCTATGGCATCTTTTAAAATTAGGGCAGAGTCAGCATGTGTGAGGTCAAAGGTCAAAGCCTCTGTGTCCTGTGACCCGACAGTTTTTTGAAATGACGTTTTTCAATTTTCTTTCTATATGATGTTTGCTACTTTTTAGTTATGTATTGTTTTATGTTTCATATAAATATATTTTTAGTTTTATTTTCTAATGATTTTAATAAAATTAAAAGGTTTTTTTAATTAATTTTAATATTAATAATAATTGAATTTCTGGATTTTGTATGTTTTGGGTTGTTTGATCTTTTCTAAACAGTTTCTACTATTGTTCAGTTATATTTTCTAGATAGTTTTTAAATGTTTCCCTTACTTTCTGAATTTGTTTCTACAAGTGCTTTCATTTTATAGTTTCTTATTTTGTTCAAAAGGTAATTTAAACAATTTATTGACTGAATTTCTTAGTAATGATAAGTATAAGTGACATCTTTTGGCTTCAGTTTTTTTCTTCTGTTGTTAGTTGAAGGTCAGCAGCTAATCTGATCAGATGACTGACTGCAAGCACATGGACGAGCATCCACAACACCTACACCTCTGCCACCTGCCGCCCTAATCCTCTGACGGATACACAAACCAACATCAACACTCAGAGGGGACTTCCCCACTAGTCTGTTTATAACTCTCCAAGAATATAATCATCACACATCAGGAAAAACTTGTTCTTCATCTAAAACATGCACGCTGAAGAAAAGCGTAAAAGTCATGGTCCATTCAGGTCAGTAGAGAAAAAAATCATGAATCAAACCCGAGTTTTGCTCTGTAATGGTTCGTGACTGTGCTGGTTTATCTATCTTTGCGAGGACCTGTGCAAATCTCCAACTACATCAGGACACTTTGGTCAGTCCTCATAGTGGGACAAACCTCCAAAGACCTGTTTCAGGACACAGTCTTAGGTTTCGGCTCATAATCACGGCAGCATAACGTCCTCGCAAAGACAGATGTACAAATGTGTGTCATTACTGTCCACTGCATATTGGTGTCGAGTTTCAACCTCCCCAAAATACACCCGGAGCACACACAGAGGGAGTTTGAGGGGTATTAAGAGTGACGAAGAGGAGGTCCAGGGGCAGCTAAATATAGATTCACCCTCCCATGAGCCCCACCCATAGCAGCAAGGCATGCTGGGAGTCGTGGGAGGGAGGACAAGTGTTCAAGCCAAGCAGGGCAACTTTGAGGTTTGGTAAGTTTGGAATCAAATTACTAATTTTAGAGAGCTAAAATTAGTGGACTTATTATTAGGCATTAATTTGTAAGATAAACTAATTTTGTTTAGTCATTTTTATCTAGATAAATGACTTTAACATTTAAATACTTCATTTAAAAATCTCACATTCTGGTTTTATTTTTGTTTTTTGTAACATTTTAGCAAAAGAAAAACACATTTTAAAACATTTAGTGTCTCTAAATTTTTAGTATATTTTGAATTTCGTCTTTTAATTACTGTGATTTATCTATTGTTGATACCATTTTCATTATTCCTTAAAATTCAATAGAAGGAAGGAAACTATAAATAAATATGAAAACACTCTTAAAATAATTTTTGTATTATTTCCCCATTATTTCTTATAACAACTCTAAATTTCATATTTTAAAAATATGAAAATAAAAATCAGAGTATGTTTGTCTTTCTTCAGTCCGATGTAAACATTTTAAATTTACTCTTTAGACCGGAGGGTGAACTGATTAGAATTTCATGGCCAAAAGCCAAAGATGAAGACGACCATGATGAAGGCCAAAAGGTAAGGGCTGATTTGCTGATAAGAAGCACAAATGTAGAAAAGAATGAAAAATTATATTTTAGATCCTAAAGTTCTGGACATGACTACTTGATAGAGGTGCACATGAAGTAATTATTCTAGTTCTTCTTGTTATTATTATTATTATTATGAATAACCACATTATTAGGTTATCATTAGGTAACAGTTCTATTAACATTGCATTTTTTAAGCAGTTTCATGGAAATTAAAATGCTTTTCCTCATCCTTATTGCCAATTGTGTAATCACAGTATTTTGCTGTATCTTTTCCTTTTGACTAAATTGGTTGTCAGTCTGCTTCCCAACTCCAAATGCAATTTAGAGTCAAATCTTTTGTTTTTTCAAGTCCAGAGCCTCAAAACCTGAAAACAGCATTTTCAATCATAGCCCAGATCCTGCAATAAGGCTTTTGAAACCTGAGCCTCAAGCATTCACAAGAAAATGGTGACTCAGGTCTTTAAAGTAACCACGTACAAGCAGACAGTTCAGAAAACCAACAAACTTTCAAATCACAGAGTGAGTAGCTGATGTTTTAAATTGAATAAATGCTAGAATAACTGTGATGAATAAAAGTGATGAATAAATCTTTTCTTCGGCTTAAATAGAGTTGGTATGGTTATGGTACCACTATGGAAAAAAACTGAACCAATGATCAGTATTTAGCCTGTTTTTTAAACTAAAGTAGCGCTGAACTTTGTAGTTCAGGCAGTTTGACAAAATTACTTAAAGGTGGGAATAACTATCCATGTAGAGCAGTTTAGGAAGAAATTTGGGATAAAGTTTTCATTCGGTGAGGAGAAGGGAGCTCAGGTGGGGGCGTCGACAAAACATTAGGGCACTGGTTGGTGTCACAGGTTGCGTCCTCTTTGACTCCAAGTGCCACAACAGGTCTCCAGCTGTTTTCTAAAGAGCACCACCTCCACTGCCACTACGCTCACAGATTCATCTGTGGAGAATTTTCCCAGCATGCTATGCATCACAGCTGACTGGATGATATTATATCACTATGACAGTCATGGCGGCACCCAGGAAAGTCTCCGGATTGTTGGGCCAGCTGGTCCGAATCAAATTATTACTGTGCACCCGGCCGGTACCCGAGTCGAACCCAAAGTGCAGCAGTAGAGTGTGTGTGTGTGTCTTTAAATTTGAGCTTTTAAGCAGTATTTTCTCAGAATTTTCAGTTAGTCCCTCAAAAGTTTGAGATAAAAGTGCAAAATCTTGATTCATCAATGGCAAAAAGTGCCTGTGTTTTGCTTTTTTAGCTTTAAATCTTCCATAGCTTTGTCTGCAGCAGAAAGGACAACTTAAGGGGTCATTTCTGTAAAGCTCTGCACCATTTTCACATGGTTAATGGCTTGATTAACTGTAGTAAGCTTTAATCGTATCTAGCATGCTCATAATGCTAATGCAACAGGTGGTATTCTGTCGGTGTATACATTTGAGGTTTATGTATTTCTATAGTACATCAAAAAAAAACATTTTTTAAACATAAACATTTAAGTAAAATGCATTTGAAATATATTAAATCAAGGTTTTATTTATTTGTTTTAAATAATGAATAATTAAAGAGAATATGCTTGTTATAAACTGAATATATACCAAATTCCATTAAGTTGTACATATGTAACAATATTAGATGTAAAATTTACACGTACAAAGTAACTGATTTGGACATTCATAATTTTTGAGTGTATAAGAATCACTCAGTTTTACAAGCGTCTCTTCTTCCTTTGCTTCAGGTAAAGTTTCAATCTGCAGGATTTTGGTCTGCATATTTAAAAACAGTCTGATCTCTCTGCTGTGGATGGGAGGACAGACACTGGAGTTTAACAACGTAAAGCGAGCGTGGAGGGCAGCGTGCCAGCAGACAGACAGCTGAAGCCAGCCCCTCCCTCCTCCCCACCTCCCCTCCGCCTCGGCTGCCAGCCTTCAGCGGGAAGATGATACTCTGACCTTCCTCTTTACTCACCGCACCACAGCTCAAAGACTGAAAGCTCAGGGTCAGAAAAAGCTGCGGTCTTTCTGATTTCTTCTGCTGCATGAATGCCAAGATGAATTTCCAGAAAACAAACTACGTATTTCCTGTGTTTTAAAATGCAATCCACTATGTTTTCCTCTTGGACACTGAAATCAGCCAAAGACTTTTTGGTAATATTTCTGGTACCTGGTGTACCAGAAATATTATTAAGAAAGTTGATTGGACTTTCATATGTGCTGGTATTTTAGTTTTTTAGAAAATAAAATCATAAAAAATAGTTATTAAACCATTTTAAACAATTTAACAAATACTCTTGATTTGATTAATTTGACTTTGAGGTATAATTCATTGTCTGCTTGCTTCATTTATTGGTGTTTGAGCTGAATGTTGGATCTGGATATAATAAAATTTCAGTCGCTGATCAGGTGTATTCACAGACTACAGCTTTAGAAATTAAAGCCACTTTATCAATCAAATCAAGTTTGCTGCAGCTGGATAAAAAACCCCTGTGCTGATATTTTAACTTGATTACTCTTTGCCCGATTGATGACTTTAACACAAGTGAAGCCTGATAGGTGAAAGCTCTCTTGAACATGCCGGACTTTATCTCTCTCTCTCATTTTAAAGAGTACCCTCCACCTAAATAAGCTCTCCCATTCAGACACGGGGAACATAGGACATGGATGCCACTTCATTCAGCAGCGAGCGACAGTGGCAGCGGCTGCTATTTAAAGTCCATTCAAGAGAAATGATCAATCAGGCTCTGGTGGCTCAAACAGCAGAAGGGCAGCACCATTTAAATTATGCATCCATATAGCCAGTGTTGCTATGAAAAAGTACGAAAAACATATTTGCTCCATTTTTAATATAATGACATGTAATTTCATTTTAAACTTTCTTGTTATATGAGACAAACTTTTTCCCAACATAAGAAGTTATTTTGTTATTCTATTCGTGTTCCCCTGTGGAGGACTCCTACTGACTCCAGCTGCTTGATGTTGGCGTCTACTAGACAAAATAACAACAGATTTAATTACACATTTATGTTCCCCTCAGGTTAAACTGGTTTATGTTTTGGATCCCATGATCTTCAGGTGCACTTTATGCACACTCTAGCAAAGCTAAACACATTTCCTTGAGCCTCAAATAGTCATATTTCATCCAAATTTTCAGCTGCTCCTTTATTTCCCGAGGAGTCAGGACAGCTAATCTTGGGTGGCATCCCAAAGCAGAACAGAACATGCGAGCTATAGGTCCGTGTCATTAAGCCACTGCAGAAGAAGAAAGATCAGGACCTATTCTGATCATTTCCAGCTCTTTATCCTTTTTACCTGGGCTTTGCATGAGTCCCGGTTTGAAATAATCCTTATTCATCTTATTCCATACTCCCTCAGTGCATCCTCTGTCTGAAACAAGTCATTTGAGCTCCTCCCTCTTTAAGAAAGTTTTCTTCTGACTTGTTACTCCTCACAAACAGAAGGTTCAAACAGCAAGTGGGTGGGGCTTCTGTGGTTTAGATGACCATGGTATGTGCTCTCTGTTACATCACACGGATCCATAAGCAGAAAATAACTGTGTGAAATGTAGAAATTAGGGTAGTCTGTCATCTGAGCTTTTGGTTTTCAGAGCTACTTATGCATAGACTGATCTCATTATCTGAAACTTTGAGCATGATTAATATAAACATCCACCACTGCAACAGGAGAACATGACAGAACATAAACAAATGAAGATTAGGCTCTTTCCAGATATGAGTTTTATTTGTATGCCAATTTACCCACTTTCACTTAGCGCAATATTTACTTATGAAACATTATAAGCTTTTTTTTCTATACTTCCACAGCTTTTAAAATCTTTACCTGATGAAAACAATTTATTGCAGTTCTTGCTACCAAGTGTGGTGCGACAAGTTATCAGGTATTGGGGACAATTACTTTTGCACACTGGGGCAGGTAGGTTTGGAAAATATTTTTCCCTTATGAAGTCAACATTTAAAAACTGCATTTTGTAATTGCTCTGGTTATCTTTGTCTGATATTAAAATGTTTTGGATGATCTGAAACATTAAAGTGTCACAAATATGCAAACAAAAATGCAGAAAACTGAAAGCTACGGTCTTTCTGGAGAACTCCTGTTGCTTTTCCAGGACTATACATTATATTTTTCTCACCACTGGCACGTAACACTCAGCAGAAGATTAAGCAAAGTCAAACCTGACAATAAAAATGTGTGATCTGTGTTGCTCAACTGAATAAATTGTTGTTGGCCTGTGTCCTTATTCTTTATGCTAAGCTAACACAGTTCCCTACTACCAACACTGAACAACTTCTTCACCCAATTTCTGGTCCTGATTTTCAAGAACAATTTGTTGTGTTTATATTTTGAGGAAATTTTAACTTTTAGGACTCAAAAACTAAAATGGCTTCAAAAGGTTTGTGGTGGCTAGATTTAAAAGTGACCGTGGCTGCACGCTTGTGTCATTTTGGGGAGGCAATCTTGAAGACTCAGCAGCTGAGATTTGCAGTATATATGAAATCTCTACGACTGACTGACTGACAGCACTCCTGGTGTGGCCCTGAGGTGATTAGAGGTTAAGACCTCAGCAGGCTTAAGTAAGAAGAGTGATTAGTGCAGACAATAATAACTCAGAGCTGAACACAGACTGTTGATCAGGTTTCATCTGGTCACTTTTACAACTATTTTCTCTCCTCTTTTCTTTCTGTTTTTAATGAAAGACTTTAAAGCCTTTTAAAGTGGCACCTAGATTGCTCACCAAAAACCAATTACAAGCACGGTGACAAAAAATTATCACAATGAAATACTGTTAACCTCCTTAAAAGACAGATTTGACATATTTTAGAAATACTTTACAACTTTCTTTATTTAAAATATTTTAATATTATTAAATGTTAGGACATGTCACATTCCATAAATTCCGAGCTGAGGGGTTTATATGTGACAAACCCCTCAATCTATTTTAAGGAATTTTAAAGGATTTTAATCATAAAGGGGCATTTCTAAATGTAAAATTGACCTTTAACTTGTTTAAAACCTAATGAAAACACGCTTATATAAAACAATCTATTAGTTCCCCCAAAATAAGGAATTTATCCCAATGGCTCAGATTTTACCCCATAAAACACTTTCAATTGTGCCTTAAGTATATTTAAAGCACTCTGATATATTACAGTCTGGTAGCTGGCATGTATAAATAATTTCTTTGATTTAAAATACTTCATACTTCAACTTTCTTCTGTGCCTTAAACCCCTTTATCTAAAATACTTAAATTGGATCCACATTGTTTTTATCTCAAAATGCTATATTGTCTTTAATTAAGTAACTGGTGGCTTCCAAACTATTGACAGTTTACCCCTTAAGCCCATTTAAACTATAGTTTAAACCATTGAAAGTACTTTTGAGATATTGCAGTTTGATAATTGTTATTTAAATACCACAACCACCTCATTTTTACCTTAATTTCAAATGTCTTTAAGACTATCACTGAACTGTATTCTAACTGTGCCATAAATCGACCCATGACTGATAAATAAGGGATTAACTTGCTAATATTTGGAAAACCCCTCAATCTACTGTGAGGAATTTAAATGGGTTTTAACCACGAGAATCACCTCTGGGGTTTATTTTAAACTCTTTTTAAATTCTACAGTACAGTGGATCCAATTTGATATGTTACAGACTCTTAATATAACTCTGCTGTTTGTCATTAATAGCAAACAGTTGAGTGATAAATATAGTAAGTAAATGATTAGCCGATTGACATTTATTGTAATGGGTGTTAACCACAAAGAGCACCCTTGTATATGATCTTGGACCCTTTTTAAACCCATTCATTGGCTACACTGGACTTTCACATTAGTTAAAGATCTTAGAGCACTACAAATCACAGATGGCTTCCATGATATATGACATTTTTACCCCTTAAAACCACCTTAAACTCTACATAGCTTGCCAGTGTTTGATAATAACACCAGCATTCAAACTTCTCATCCATATATGGTAATTCTGGCCTCCTAAAAACACCATGGAAACAGCTTAAATGCTAACTTTCAGGGTTCAAAAGGCTCCAAACAATTGGGTGATGTCAAAGTGGTTGCATCCATCTTTTATCTACAGTTTATAGTTTCCACCTAATTAAGAGTTAAAAGCCTTTTAAGAGATCTTTCATGCTACTGGAGATTTTACCTCATATACTGTAAAAACTATTTAAAGTGCTTTTTTAGTAATTCAGGAAACAGGGCAAAAGTAAAGATTCAACCTGGAGGAGCAAAGGAACAAAGAGCAGTCTGGTTCCACCTGGAAATACATTTTGTTCCATTGAGTGGTAAAATAATGTTACTGTGCCACATTCAAGCCTAGAAACTTATTGTTTTGCTTTTATAATCCGGAAAAGAGCATTTAAAATGATGCACCAAAACAAAAAAGGGGGATTTGGACCATTTGTCCTTCTGTAACTTGTGGCTAAGTTGCCCTGACATGACAACAAAAGTTTGAGGGGGAGCAATCAAATTTCAAATCATACTTCAGGGGGAGGGCCATCCCAGGCCCTACTTTTAACTCAAGGTTTTCATTTATTAATACTGTGGAATTTAAGATGCTATTAAAAAGGTTTTAAATCTCTGAATATTTTATGAAATACAGTTACATGCGGTTTGGATGTTTGGTGAATATATTACGACGCTGCAGTCGATTTAATGGGACAGGCTGATCCAAACTGAAACTTTCCTTAGAGAAAACCTTTTTTGTAGTCCGTTAACTCTCCCTCGTTTGAAGGTACAAAGTTATGGGATCCAGTTTCACGCCAGGACACTGTGTCCCGCTGCCATGCGAGCCTCCTATGCTGATCGGCTGAATGAAAAGTTGACCATTCTTACCTTCTCCTGCGCTCTGGTAAGCCTCTTCTGGACGTTGATGGCCAGTTTCCCGGCGGTGACCCCTTTCCCTATCTCGGCCATGTCGCGCGTGGCGTGGAGGACTCCCCTTTGGTGTCAGGACCAGCGAAGAAGGAGTGCGGCTTAAGTTGTGCCTCTTCTGGATGCCGACGGTGCGTAAAACCCCTCCGGAGGGACACTTGGCTCGCTGTGCGTAACTCTAATCCTGTTGACAGCTTCTTAAAGGTGCAATGCGTAATTTAATCCTATTTGCGTTTAGTAAAACCAAAACAGAAAAACTTAACAGAGTTTGGTGAACAAGGAGGAACAGATTCAGAAATCGTCCTGCTCTCGATTCTAACTGGTAATTGACAGACACACTTGGGCTCGATATGGAGAGATATTAAGTTTCCCCTCAGTCATCCTCTTAAAGGCGCAGCAGGCTGATATTATTAGCCGACAACTGTTGCATACGCGCAACAGTTGTGTTGCCGTCTTTACGCACGGCCCTATTTATGCGCACGAAGCGGGTTTTATGTCAGATGCGAGCGCTAAATCAACCCCGATGCCCCCTCGGAAGGCCGCACATTCATCAGCGGCAGAAATACACCGACAGACACGAGAGCTGACAAAACTCACCTGCTTCTTTTGTGAGCAGCCAGCAGGTGTCAGTAAAGGCACGTCCAGGTAAAACCTCCGCACCTGAAGACAGGTGTCTTGAGGATGTGTTGTGCATCTAATTTAGTCTCTCGGAGTGTTTTTTGTCCTCTTTTTTTCTGGGTAATTGTAAGTTTTGGCAGTGTTATTATAATGACCTTAAATAAAAATATGAGTTTATGACATCTTTTGAAGAAAGGGGGCACGAATTGTGTCTGAACATAAAATATGTGTAAATATCTCCACCTGAGACGTTTCATGAAGCATATTTTTATTACTAGACCAGCACATATCAGGATGGCAAAGGGCATCATATCAGAGTTTGAAAACCTGTTTACACCCTGGTAATCCAAGAGCTCAGAGTACAGGATAAACGCACATGAAGATTGGAAAACTGAGACCTCAGCATCCATCCATCCATTTTCTTCTGGAGCTTATCCCAGTTGTCAGAAGGCGAGAGGTGGTGTACACTCTGGAAAGGTCACCAATCCATCACAGGGCTACCACAGTCTATAATTTTATCATTTAGAAACACCAGTTAACCTAACTCTATGCATGTCTGAGGAAATAATCCAGATTACCTGGAGAGAACATGCAAACTCCAGACAGAAAAGGACCGGGCCTTCATGCTGTGAGGCGATGGTGCTAACCGCTGCACCACCAAAAGATATTTTCTTTCAAAATCGCCACATCTCCTTCTTTCTTCATGATTCCTGCCACCTTGACAAGATTCTCAGTTCCAGACATGCTGAAGCATCTCCACAGCATAATACTCCCACCACTGCTGTTGCTTCACTACACTTTCTTCAAACATTAGCAACTCCTTAACACTGTGACAACTTTGTTTTTATACCCTGTGTAAATCAGAAGAAAATCCCCAGGTCAGGTCAGTTTTTCAAGGGGGCTAATAACACTGAGCCTAGTAATATATTATTTTTTGTTTTGTTTTGTTTTTCTGAAACATTTCAGTTTCACTTCTGTGTCGCTATGTCAAAAATACCCTGCTCACTTGGACCGCAGCTTGTAACCCACTTTAGAATATAGTCACAGGGACAGAAATGAGGCAGCACCACTCGGCTCATTTCCATATAATTTAATTTCAAAAATAAATCTTTTTAATATCTCTTTTCCCATAATAATAACTTCATAAACATTATTAGATTTTCTGTAAACAAATAATATCATAAATACATTCTATTATTCATTCTAAAATCTCTGTATTAAAGCAGGAAAGTACAAGTGTTGGAGAAAAAAAAACAACATTTTGTCCTTTTACAAAGAGCACAGCCCTCCACCCCAACCCAGGCTCCACTATGAAACAAAATCCTTTAAAATTACACCTTAAATCTCACACTAATCTGCCCAGATTTCATAGTGTAGTACGAGTAGCTCATTTGAAAACTGGAAACATCCATTAATTAACAAAAAAGGAGTTTTTCAGGGTTAGAGGTTTGGTTTGGGGTCAGGTGAAAACAGATACAATTTCCGTAATCAGGGAGTTTCGAGGTTTACACCAGATTAAGGACAAATTATGGGATAAATTAAGAGATTATCTGAAATTACAGGAGGCTCAAACCCCTTTAAAACGTTAATAAAACCAAATAACTTTTCTATTTCTAAAACTATGTTTAATGGTTACAAGTCTTTTTAATATATGTCTGTATTTTAACAGTATCTTAAAGGAAACCCTTAAAATACATCACTTTTTTCCCCTCATGGGATTTGTTGTGTTGTTTAAAAATCACATTAAAATTCCCATAATCCAGAAAATATCAACAGTTTACCATAAACAGCTTTCAAAGTAGAAACCTCTAAAATTATAATCATTTTCAACCTATAAGTATCTTGACCCACCAACATATAACCAACCAATTTAAGGGAGACTCATGTCAACCTTACCATCGTCTTAATTTTATAATTAATGGATTTTTCAATTTACGTGTTTTTAGAGTTAAATAAGGATGTTTTAAGGGATTATTGCTTCATAGTGTTTTACAAATATAAATGTCAAACAAAAAAAACATTTGTTTGTGCAGTTTTTTAAATCTGAATGTTCATTTGGTCTCATCTGTGTCACTTCGAGTTTTTTTATTCTTCCCATCAGGCCTCAGCAGGAAGCCAAATGTCTCCCATCGCCGCAGGAAGTTCATTAGGGTCTTATTTGGCTCTTACTTTGCAGTTCAGCTTCCTCACCTGTTGTCCTGAGCCACTCCCAGCGGGTGGAGGCGTCCTGAGTCCAACAACTTCCTCCCCAGCCAGTGTAAAAGCTGCGAGTACCAGTGGATCCCATCACTGTGGCCCCCAGTGGTCCGAGTCCAGCTGTGGATCAGCCTGAGTGGGGCAAAGGCCCAGTGAGCAAGGGAGTGCTGGTCCACCACTGCGTAGCAGGACACCACCACCCCGTCCACCACCACCGTCCCCTGCTGGGTCAGCGGCGCAAACACCCCTTTCATCTCCTTTACTGTCACCCGGCTGATCCGAGACAGACGCCCCTCCCTGTGCTTCTGTCCCGCTTTACCCTCTGACACCAGCACACACTGTCCCGGCTGGGCATTGCTGGCGTACACAGTCCTGAGGGCATTGCGGGCTGGCACCATCCCTTCTGAGCAGTTCTCTTTGGATACAAATATCAGGTGGGCGGCAGTGAGTGAGAGCTGAGCTCCAGCTTCAGTCTGCAGGGTGTAAAAGAGTTTCCGGGTCTTGGGGTCCCGATCGAGGAAAGTCAGGACCTCACTGAACACAAGCTCACCGCTACCGTCACTGCCTGACGAGACGAGGACCCGCTCACCGGGTCGCAGATCGCTGACGGGCTTCTGACTTCCACTTTCCAATATGACCAAGGCCTCACCAGGGAAACAACCTCCAGACTTAGCCGCCACTGAGTGGTCTGAAGACAGAGACAGAGATAAAAGATAGCCATCAGGTTTGGACAGTGTTTAAAATGTATTCCACTACAGATTACAGAATACATGCCCCAAAATGTATGTAGTACTGTATTCCATTACGTTACTCTCATTGAGTAACGTATTCTGAATACTTTGGATTACCTAATATATTATCATGCTTTTTATAACTACATGAATGTACTATTGCTGTGTGATTTATTACTATTACTGAAGGTTACTCGCCATACCAACACTAACTAGATTTTTAAATCGTAATATAAATGAGTAACAGTAGGTTGGACATTAGGTAAGGCTGCATTTTTTGCAGCAATCTCGTATAGAAAACTATTCTGCGGCTATATAAAACAGGTCCGCGGCTCCGAACGGTAATAAAGGGACCTCTGGCTAATACGTCGGGTTCTGTGTGGGGCTCGTAATTTTTAATTTTTTTTTAATTATACATTTGAAAGAAAATGTGAAAGCTTCTGATATTTTGAAAGAAAGTGAAGATATTTTGTTAATCTGCATTATCAAGATAAAAATCTTTATTTACAACAAGTTTTTAAAATGCTTTTCCATAATTTCAAATTTTATTGTAAAAAAACAACAACAAAAAAAGCATATTTTCTTTTGTGTGAGGGATTATATTTCATCACGAACAATATTTTAATTAAAAAAAACCAACATCTTATAAACAATGTTTTTATTTATTTTTTTACATTATTTATCACACTCACAATCCCAAAGTTTGACACAATTTTTAGACTAAAGATGCCAATAAATGTTTGAGATTTTCTGTTAATAAAATATTTGCAAAAAACATCACAATTCGAACCTTATCTCATAGTAATGACTTGTGTCTTAATATGTTATGTTATTTTTCAGCTGGTGGCTCCATAGTTAGTGTTTAACACATTTGCTTGGCAAATGAAAGGCAGCTGGTTAAAATCAGAGACACAAATACCTTCAGGATTTGTTATACATTTGAATAAACAGCACAAAATTGGCTTTTAGAAGTAACACTTTTAATCTAACATCTTATAGTTTTGAGTAAAAATGTATTTAATTTCTAACACTTCGGATCCGTCTCATAGTTTAGACCCATGAGGTCATTGTTTTTGTCTTTCCTTGAAACCCCCCCCCCCCCCCCAAAAACAACTAATAACCCAAATTGTTAAGCTACTTAGATACAATTTATTTTTACAACTTGGATTTATAAATTCATAACTATAACTGTTTGTTTTTGTTTTTTTATTACATTTCTAACTCCCAATCGTGTTGCATGTGCAGTTTTTGGGGGGGCAGTAATAGACTTCCATACTAAAGTTCTTGATAACATAATAAATCTCTCCACCTCCCTTTAGCCAAATATTGACTCTTTCCTTTCAATCGCTGCACATAAAAGAACAATAACCAGCCTGTCAAACACAACCTCCTTCATAAAGGTGCATGTTGGGTCGTACATGTGTCCCCAGCCCAGATTGTGTTCGTGGCAATGAGTTCAGGCACTTGAAAGTAACCCCTGAGGGCTCAAGTCTATCTGGGGATAAATATTTGGAGAAGGTAGGAAAGCCAAGGCCAAGTGATAAGATAAGTCACCTGAAGGAGGAAGGAGCAGAGCAAGAAAACCAGCCAGTCATATCCTGACTTTTGAAATAAAGAAACAACCATTTCTTAGACTAAACTGGTAACATACTTTTGAAAAAGCAAGTAAAATTAATTTGTAGCTTATTAGTAACCCAAAACATTTGAAATAAATAAGACAAAATGTTGACTTGACAGCTTATATTTGTGGATCAGTATGTAAGTTTAATTCAGTATTTATTTAATACATTATTTTTTACATTTTTTTCATAACCTCTGAATTTTTTTAACCACTTCTGTCCTAATTATGACTTTAAAATTACACATTTTGATTCTAGTAATTTCAAAACATGAACCTTGTACTCGTTCATGTTTTCCAGACTAAAAACATCGCACATGTTGCTCTATCTTGTCTTGCTCTTTATTCAAGATTAAATTCTGTAATATAGAAAAATGCCATGACATGAAATCCAAAATAATACGTCTGCTTTAAGATTTTAAATAAACTTGATGAGCAATTTTGAACGTTAACATGGGATAATGATGTAAATTGTGAGCTGAAAGTAAAAACAGTAGTGTTAGGGAAGAGAAGGGTAAATAATTAAGTATAATTTGTGGTGAAAGTTTTGGCTAAATATGGAATCAGTGTAGCTAAACGTTAAAACAAACTATACCTTTTCTAGTTTCAGTAATCTCATGATATATCTATTCTGAATTTTCTATCATTTGTTGAGCGTACCTTATACTGAGAGCAATAAAAGAACAAAAAAGTCCACGTCTTTCACCCAAAATATTACCTTCCTAACTGCTTCATGACATGAGCACAGTGGGAACAGCTCAAGTATGAGGTGAAATGTGCATCAGTAGGAGTTAAAATGCTCCATCAATCCCTCCGTTTCCTCCTTTTCTCACGTCCACCCCCAATTTTTCAGTCCAGTCTTTCATCTATAGCGGTCCAGCACTTTGCTGCCCTCTAGTGGTTGTTTCCTCTTGTTGCTGCCCCGCTTTTAATTGCATTTAAAGGGATTTGGGGGGCAGGGGTGTTTGTTGTCAAAGAGTTCATCTTCCCAGTTTCTTTTCTTTGTCATATTTTGAAGAATTTTGAAGAAAATTAGGAGAAAAAAGAAGAAGAAGAAATCAAAAACATGAAAAAAAATACCAACTTGATTGGTTGCCCTTCTGATCAAGTCAAGTTCTGGGCCCTCGCAACCCGATCTGGGAGGGAAGGAGAGAGGAGCAGGAGAAAGAGGAAGGGAAAAGAGAGGTAAGGTTGGAAAAGGGAGAAAGAAAAGGAAAATCTCAGTTACCACTCAGTGTAAAATGTGTCACTGGGGGTTTAAAGTGGATGCATTTTAATAAGAGGGTGCAACTCTCAGCACATCTGTGTTACTTTTAACTGTAACTTTTCATAACAGACACCCTGAGAACAGTGGCTGTGTGGAGAAGTTTGAACCATGATGAGAACGTGCAGTCTCTTCTTTATACATCCTGATGGAGTCAAGTATTACGAGTTGCATTTCCAGCAAAAATACCTAAAAGTTTTCAAGAAAGTTTGGCATGCGAAATAAAAAGTTCAGGTAGGTTAATTAGCTGCTTTTCTTCACGGTTTCTTGGTGCAGTGAAGTAAAGCACTGCAAGGTCTCAGTAGTCCATCTATCAGATATTTGTGGACAGCATTTAACATTACAGCTCAGTAATAAATGATGAATAGTCTGTCAGGCATTTTATGGTCTCCACTTCTTTCATGCAAAAGTCCATAAAGCTGTGTTCGCACCTACTGAATGTGAACAAATGTCAGCAAACACACAAGCTGTCCCCGTTCAGTTTAAGTCAAAATATGCTTGTGAGCTAACGTTACATTAGGGGAATATTAATGTGGTGCTGGAGAGAGAGAGGATAGGAGCAAAAGATGAGAGATACTTTTTAAAAGCTAAGTAAGTTACATTTAATTTAAATGTAAAGTTTATATGTATGGTCTTGATTCATTTTAATGTTTTTCGCCCAATGAGACACTCAAATCTGTATGTGATGTGTCTTTGAAGTCACCTTTTCGGTGAAAAGATACTGCTTAATACCCGTGAGACTTTTTTTCATAGATTCAACTGAAGAAATAAGAACAAACTATGTATTTAACTATGTATTTTTGTGACAGGCTGCTTGCAACAAAGTGTCGTAAGATACAATATAAAATTGATTCCTTGCTACGTTTTTTGGTAAGTGTAGACACAACACGGGTTCATCCATTGAATTAGGAAACTTTTTTTTGCTTCAACAATTCATAACTCAGTGTTAAGTAGCTTTGCAACAAAAACATTTATCATAAAGTCTCCAGTTCAAGAAATGGAATGAAGATGAGTAAAAAAGCAGACAATTGTGCATAGAAGAACTTTGAAAGACCTTTAGGAAGTCAGGTTTCCGAACTAAGATTTCTGATTGCAAAATATTATCCTTTGACTTTTTTAGGTAAGTTATAGTTTTTTGCAGTTTTTCTAAGTCTGCTAGGGTCCACTTGTGTCCTTACATTTTTTTAATACTTTTGTAATATTACTTATGATTACAAATTTTGTGACAAGGCAGACTCGTCTATGGAGAATGCAATGTTCCAATGCGCCAACTATGCACACGCCCTTCGTGTATGTTGAGTTTCCAGTTCTCTGTGTCCACAGTTTCCAAAACGCAGCATACAGACGCCTGTTTTTTCCCCCCAAACTTTGCCATCTGTGAATTAAGACTGACATTTTGTTTGCAGGTGGTTTAATCAAAAAAGTTCATCCCACAAAAATAGAAACCTGCTTTAAATTTGCCCATTAACCTCTTCAAGGTCACCTCCTTGTGCACCTCTGGACCACTGCAAATCATTTTGATCATGTTTTGTTTGTAGATAAGATGAAGCAATTATGAATTTTAGTCTTCTTAATTCTTTTCCCCATAAAGACAACATCTGACGACCTCCCATGAACCCTCAAGTCTTGACACTTCAAAATATATCAGTACAGACCTGGTTTGACGACCATTAGAATATGTTTCCCAGGGTTTTTTTTCCAAGGAGATCTCTGCCTAAGCTACAGAGGCAGACGTCCTGCATAATTCCTGTTCTGGAAGCAGGCCTAAAATATAGCATAAACCACTCAGTTCAGAAAATAGAAACTAGCTTTACCCCCAGCAGGTATCCAAGCGGTAAAGAGTTAGGTAACCAGGTGTGTGCGGCTGTATTAAGTTCAGATGAGGTGGCTGCTGTGTGAGTAGAGGCAGAAAGCCACAGACAACTCGAAGATGAGTTTTTTGAGGAAGCCTAAGGTGAGTGGTTGTTGTGAGATAAACTGAAGACACAGAATGTAAGAGATAGTGCCTACTTTAGATGCAATAAAACAGTTAGTGGGCAAAGACAGAAGAGTGAAAGTAAAGCAAAGCAGATGCACATATGAGAAATCAGTTTTCAAGAAATCTAGAGTCCATTTTCTTTAAAAAAAAAAAAAAATCTATCTTGACAAAACAATTCCTAGTATTTGCATTTTTACATTTCTGCTCACACAAAGACTGAAAAAAAGAGAAGGATAACACCTCGCTTGGCTTTCATGAAGCATTTGTAGGCTTTAGAAGATTTGCCCCCAAGCGTGAAAGAGTTCAGTTTCAAGCTACAAAATCATTCAGGGGAAGACGATGGTTTTGTTGACTTTCTGAACAATATTTAACCAAAACCACAAACCTTTTCTAACCTTCACCAAGCACTTTGAGTTAATCGTGTCTGTGGCATCACTAGTTGCCATGACTGGAGGCTGAAAAACAAAACCTTCAAACCTTGCAGTGAACTCAACACGGTTCCTTTCTGTGAGGTCTAAAATTAAAAAAAAATGTGGCTCACTGTGAAATGTCTTAAAAAGATTTAACGTCATTAGGAAATAAAAATGATCCTGTTTTCTTTGAGTATTTAAACATTTAGATTTCTTTAGTTTATATTTGATTAAAGCATAAAAGACTTCACCGCGCTTCAGAAGTCACTTCCGATTATATGAATCCTTGCATTTGGACATTTTTGTGCTGCCAGAGCTAATCCAAATAGAGCAGTTTAAGCTTTATTAACAAAACTGCAGTAAAATTACATGCAATTTACCTAGAGGGTGCCTGAAATCTCAGTACATGAATAAATGGCTGAAATAATTACCTGCTTCTAGGTCCCAGGGTGTCAAACTCGATCTGGTCCCAAGTGGATACGACTGCAAAAGTCACTGCCTCTCAATTGTTTATCTTATATCTCTGTAAGCATGTCTTTTCTTGTAAGTGAGAAGTTACAAGAAAAGTACTGGCAGCTTGTTGTAATTAATGTAATTAACAGAACATTTTAATGACTTACTGCAGACAACTAAAAATAAAAAAACAGGAACTTTTCTGTTACGCGACAACTAACAATAAAAAAATTGAACGTTTTTGTTATTTAATAGAAAACTTACTACAAAAAATAACTTTTCTGTTAACTAATGGACTTCTAAAAATAAAAAAACATAACTTTTTTGGTATTTAATTGAATACTAACAATAAAAATAAAAAAAGACTTCAACTCCTGTTTTTTTTAATGTTTCTATGGTTAGTCCAGTGCTTCTTTGCTTTAGTGTCTAACAGGGTGTGGGTGATGTTAGTTTGGTCAGTAATAAGAGTAAAGCCGACACAATACACAGCTAACAGTTAAAAATTGATGCTCTTCTCATTAACAATTTTCACATTTTCCAAAGTCATCCAGGGGTTGAGATTGGACCTTTTGGTGAGCCTGTTCTGGCCCCCAGGCCTCATGTTTGACACCCCTGTTGTAGACACATATTAATATTATCCATGTTTCTGGAACACCTTGCTTCTTACTTCCTGTGATTTGGCGCACTCGCTCACCTGACTTGACACTGCAGTGGATGTGATATTTGGACTCGTAGTAGACCCAGTCGAATCCAGCCTCCACTGCCAGCCGTGCCAGCATGGCGTACTTGTTCCTGTCCCGGTCCGACGTGGTGATGTCCACCGCCCGGCCCTCGTAGTGCAGAGACTCCTCCGAGTGGTGGCCGTCCTCATCCCAGCCCTCGGTGACCCGTAGCCGGACCCCAGGCCACAGGTTCATCACCGAGATGGCCAGAGAGTTCAGCCTGTCTTTGCAGCGCTGCAACAGAGGAGGCACACAGGATGTGTCTGGATCAATATATTTGCATTTTTTATGTGAATATGTTTGTTCACTGGGGACTGAAGCCTCATCCTCTGCTGCTGCGCAGCTTTAAAACCAACCAGGAAAACACAGACTCTTTACAAAGACCCCTTCTCTCGTGGACTTCACCAAACCCCCTTTGCCTCACCCCTCTCCCCCTTGTCTGTGGCTCCAGCCTGCTGTCCCAGCTCAGCCCGGTGTTTGCTCTCTGTGGTGAGCTAACGGAGGAGGGAGGCTATGACGGATGGAGGGGGGGACTGTGAGGTTACAGGGTGGCTGGGTGGGGGTGACATGTGGTGGCGGCTACAAGAACAAGAGGTCCTCAGCGTCCCTCTAAACCTGGAGTCTGGTCAGGGTGAGCAAACAGGAGGTGAGAGGGCCTATTGAAGGACCCCTCCCCTCCCTTCCCATTGCTCCGGCATACACAAATCTCACCTTCCAGTCTGCCCCGTTTATCTAATCCACACCCGAGCTGCATTGTCAGGGCAGCAGTCACGGCGTCTTGGATAACCTCTCAGACAGGCACTAGTCCTGGTCTCACTGTGAGTAAATGTAACTAACAGCAGTCAAAGACTTAAAGATGGACAACAATTAAGGAATTTTAGATATTCCTCCCCCCATTTCATTTTTTTTAAACCCCTAATTTTTGAACATTTTTAGTCACATTAACCTCCTAACACCCGAACTCTTTCATGGCATGCTTTTTTAATTACTCTTTGCTATTTGTGCTGATTGGCACCTGATGAATGTTAAAACAAAGAATTACCAGGGTTTTTCTTTTTTGTTTCAGAGAAAAATGAGATCCAGTTATAAGGACATTTGTTTTAAATTTCAATAGAACAGTGGAAGTATAATGTCCTCTTAAGTGCAAATCAGACCCTTGTAGAGCAAAATTTTGTATTTTGATCTAGACAACCCAAAATGTGATGACCACATATGTGGATGCCAGGTCCCAGGAGGTTAAATTATAGAAAATTAAAAACACAACTATAAGAGGCTGATAATTAAAGATCCTAATTTAAGGATGAATATTTTTGGTTATTAACGTGTAAACCAATTCCAGATGTCACCAGAGGCCAATTCATAGACGGGTTTCAGCTGTGACACTTACTGGCCTGAAGAGGATTTGGGTTGTTTTTTTTTTATGAAGCTTAAGCAGCAGAAATAAACATGTTTAGTCTGAAGAGTTGGTGCGTTTGGATATGTGCAGAGGTCTTTTGGTAAAAAGAGCTTTTTCCTGTGTAAATAATGTGAAAAGGGAGATTTTGAAAAACTTCCAGGGTGAAAACTTTCAGAAATTTATGCTTTTACACGTGGAGTGAAAGGTGCATGCCTTTATCTTCTTTCTGATGTCAGACTGTGAGCCATGTTACTGTTTGTGGACTTTTGATGGCCTAATACTTCTATTCAGTAAGGGTTACATCACCACCTGTTTTGGCGTACTACTGACATTGCTCGATGTCGCTTTGTTACATTTCTGCGTGGGTATTGTTTTTTCAAAACAATCATAGAAAAATCTTTGTTAAAAAAATACATGTGGACAGCTTTAGTTTCCCTCTTCATGACAAATGTAGAGAAGGAGATCTATCGATCAAACTCACCAGTTTAGATTGCATTAAGGCTTAAAGTTTGCATTATTAGTGGACTGTGCAAACAGACCGTCCAAGAAGTCGGTACGCTCTGTCCATGTGATGCAGCGTGTTAACTTAGTTTGATAACCTAGTAAGTCACCTTTTTTTACCCAAACATTATCATCTGGTTGCATAAAAGCAAGAACAACAGAGTCCAAAATGCAAACATTGAATCGTCAAACTACATGACACTGTGGTCATTGTGTCCATCCTTTATATACAGTCTCCTCTTTGTGAAAACTAAAACTAGCTCTGAAAAAACACTTTAGTTTTTATTTATATTTAAGTTAACCAGACTTTTGGGGGAAAAATTAAAATTAACTGATATGATTTTGTGAACTTGGCAAACAAACTAAAATAAAACTTAAAAAGTACAGAGAAAATATACTTAGTTTTACCATTTCTTTGATAAAGATTTTATTTAAAAATTACTGATGAGGGAAGGTTAGACGTGTTTATTGGGACTCTAGATGTCTACAAGACTCTGAGTCAACAGCTTTCAAAGGTTCTGTTTTATTGTAATAACTGTACTTATTTTCCTGATTCTTGCCTTTAGTATAGGTCCAGCTTATAATGATTATTTGAAAGACTCCAACTAAAAACTAAAATGGAACAAAAAAAATCTATTCAGGAAGCTAAACTGAAGCTAAATTGAGTCAAAATGAAATGAAGACAAAGAGTAATTAGAAAATAAAAAACTAATATTGCTGATCAATAAGTGGAAATTTTAGGTCAGGCTTGGCCAACTCCAGGCCTCATTGGTTTTGATGGGTTTTTTTTGTTTGTTTTGTTTTAAAAAGACACTTGGGGATGAATCTTTTGTTATTCATTGAACTTACTTAAAACTGTTTTTGTTTTTTTTCAAAAATTACTCATATTGAGTAATGCGTATTTTCTTTTTAATTACCCCCCCACCCACACACACACAGAGGATAAAAGTTCTGGATACATTTTCTCCAAGGAGGAAACATTTCCTCAGTAGCCAGTACAAAGGCTCGTGGGCATGTTTAACTTCAAATCTCTAATTTAGTCGTGGTTGTGGGATTTATTTCAGATACGCTCTGTTTAGTTTTAATGTGGTTTCTAGTGTTTGCGAAGCCAAGAGCAGCGTAGAGGGTTATCTATCACAAACTTGTAGTGATTAATGACTCCCCGTCGGTGATTATGTTGAGTTTGTCATTTAAATGTTAATAAAACCAGATTTAACGATATAAAGGATACAGTAGCTTCTGAATCTGAAGACTGCCTTAAATCTGCAGTCTTTCTAATGACCACCAGGGGGTGATTCCCTTTGTTGAAGAAAAAAAAAGAAAAAAAAAGAAAGAAAGAAGAAGACTTGATTGTATAGAAGTCTATGGGAAGAGGACCACCAGCTCTCCTGCTCTGTGTGACCTCACTAAACTCTTTCATGATGAGTTTATGGGCTCGGTCATTAGATTTAGTTCTCAATCAATACACCATAAAGCTCATTTTTAAAGTTCATAAATTGTGGTTTATATTGAAAGTCAGAAAGAAATCCAAAATTGACTGATAACCTGTCAATCAGGAGTCATTCATCAGTGGTTTGGCCGATTATTTCCTCCACTATTGGATTTTAAAGCAATCTTGAAGGACGATGCCTTGAATAACAACATTTTCACCAATTTTAATACAAATAAATACAAGTTGTTGACCAAACTGGAGATTTTTAAGCAAAATTTGCCAACAAAACAACACATTTTTATTCTATTAAAGTAATTTCATAATAATTTCATTCCCAGTGCACTGCACATGCATGAAATCTGATGGAAAATCTGCCCTCCAAGATTACACTCACTCCCATCAAATGAAAGGTTAAACAGTCAAACTTTTTTCATCTGCTCTGGTTTTGAATGGAAGGAGATTTTGTTGGTTTTAAGTGGCAGAAATCTTATTAAATGAACTCTGTGTGGCTGGAGGCAGTCTTGTCATTCCGCAGCTGCCACTGAAAGCGTCTCTCAGTGATGCAGCCTTTCATGAATCTCGGCTCATTAAGGCTCCAAACTGGGATTAAACCCCATAAATGTCTTTTTTCCCCATGTTGGCTGTGATAAGAATAGCTCGTGGCTCGGTGGCCACAGATGCCTTTTCACAGCGTTCACTGTGGATTTTTAAAAAAAAACGTCTTGTGTTTTCTCTCTGCGGTCAGAGCAAGGAGCTGAACTTCATAAATCAGACGATAGATTTTGTTGGTTTTCCTTTCAAGGTGTACAGATCGACGGGGGGTTTCTGTAGGAGCGGTTTTAGCACCAAACCGCTGGCTGCACAAACACTGGGCGCACAGACCGACAACATGCGCTTATGCACAACTCTGCGCTGCAAAAAGTGTCCCTCTGAGTCTGAGAAGGTTCTGTTTAGTCTTGTGGGTCCTGTTTTAGCTGGATGAAAGAGATTAAAAAAAAAAAACTACTGAAGAAAACGTTCTAAAATGCAAGTGAATGTTTCCAAAATCAACTTTTTAAAGAACAGTCTCGCTTTTTGTGTATCAGTTTTTACGCATCAAAGCTCCAAATAATCCGCAAAAATCTGCGCAGATTTATCGTGTATGTTGGTAAAACGTTGTTGCACTTTTGCTTAGCTTAACACATGACCTTTAAAATGACATTAAACGATATAAATGCAGTTTTAAAGTGCCACTTTTTGCAGTGCGGCTTCGACCCCTGAACAGTCGCGTCTGTATGCAGCAGCTCAGGAGCGCCCAGGAAAAAGGGAATAAAATCTAAAGAGGCAGGGGGAAAATCCGTATAATTAAGGCTTCAGCACAAGTGAAGTGGGCTATTTTTGCACAGGAGCACTGCGAAAACAAACAAAAAAGTAACGCGGAATAGTAAAAGACAAACAGGAGGCTGTCTCCTGCGGCTTAGGGCTCATAAATTGTGTGCAGGTCTGCGCCGGTGACGAGCAGCGGCTCCGAGTGCGTGCTGCAAAAAATGTCCAGCTTGGAGAAGACCTGTCCCCTTTATGAGCCTTAAATTCATTAATCAAGCTCACACCAAGGAGGCTTTGAGCTTTAGAGCAATTTTCTGGCAAAGTGACACGAGTAAGAAAAAAAAAACCTCAGCTGGGTCAAGGCAAATATCAACAATATCGATACCAATGATGGTAGTACAATAGGGTCCATTCTTTGTTTCTACCCTCTACATTCAGCAAGCAGCTTACTGATGTTAAATTGTAATTTTCTATAGAGATTTAAAAATATAACTCAAGCTTCAACATTTTAAAATTCACAAAAAGCTAAAAGGTGTGTTTTTGTTGCGTTAACTAATTATTGTTGAAAGTAAAATCAATAATTAGTTAACACAACAAATCACGAAAAGTGATTTCATGGTTATTAAATTCGCTAATCAATGACAAATTCCCATACATCATGACACACTGCTCTCACCTATAGGGTGCCGTTATAGGTTAAAGCTATCGGTATTGGTATCGGCAATACTGGCCCTGTATTAACTTGGTATGGTTCATTCCAGAATTCGCTCGAGTGTCCTGATTTTGTAGATAACCGTTATAAATCGGGTTCAGTTAAGAACTCGTTCGCTCATGCAGGTGTTGCACATGTCTGTTCAGCCTCTACTTCTTGCAGCGTGTACAGCGAGGTGACAGCTCCAGCCCGGAGTGCGCGCTTTCATTCCCCACGTGGGTCTGTGGACACAAACGCTCAGGGAGGAAGCCCGCGGTCACAAGACCCAGATATAAATACTTTATTCCTGGGGAAATAGGGAGTCAAATAAATTCCACGCGAAGCCACATCAGTGACGGTGTCGTAAAGATTTCTGACAGTCCAAAAAGGAGACTGTTAACTCGACCAGTGAGGCTAAAAACGAAAACTGTAAACATGAGCACACGCTTGACCCCGGGCTCTAACCAAATACGACTTTTGGCTGTTTCTCCACCAAAAAAACATGATGTAGAAACAGAGGACATAGTGTTTTAATTAAGAGCGACCGCTCGCCGTACATTTTTAGAAGGGGTTGCCCACTTTTTTACGCATGAGCTGCCCACAGTGAACCTCTGATTCCAACCTCTACTGTTCAGCCTTCGCAGGACTTTTAGACTCTATTCAGCTAATCCGTGCTTCGCCCCCGAAGAAATGTCTGAGTTAAACTTGTAGCTTTATTTATTTAAAAAAAAAAAGGACGATAAAGTTTAATAGAGCTGCTGCTGTGATTTAAATCAGTGCCAACTTGGAGAAAATCTGTTTTAAAGCGCATCTTTTTCATTTAAAATCATTAGGGGATGAATGTGATAAAATTATTTTGTTGGCAAAGACCGTTTTTCTTTGAGTCTTTCTTTGAAGGGCTTTGAGTCAACAAGATAACAGCGTCCACGGGTTTAAAGACGGGGCAAAGTGCACAGACCTCCTGCGCACAAATGCCTGCTTCTCTCTGAGCCGGACTGTAGTCGGGCTTAAAGGCACTACAGCAGCTGGGAGGGTTACCTGCGTCATCAGGCGGTCTGCACCTGTGTTCTCCTCATCCTTGAAGATGATGTCGGGGTTGTAGTTGGGGGTGAGCTCCTTGAAGCGCTCGGAGTTCCGGGTAATTTTCCCTTCGTATCTCCCGCTGGCTCCCAGCGTCTTCTCGCCCACGTTGGGGGTGAACTGCTTGTAGGCGAGAGGGACCAGCTTCCGCGGCGGCCGCCTCTTGCCATTGCCTCTGCCCGGTCCGCACCCCTCGCTGACCGGTGACAGGAGGAACGCGCACCCGGCGAGGCACGTCACCAGCGTCGAGAGCAGCATTCCGCCTGGCGGCCGGTGTGTCACCCCCCTCCCACCTACTGCGGGAGGCCAATATGTCTCCGCTGTATTTCTGTTGGAGTGTCCCCTCCTTCCACGCGTGGGTTCCCCTTTGTAATCTTAGAGCGGAGACAACAGAGCAGGACTCATCCCAGAGTCCCCAGAAGTCGCCATTCCCGGCGCGTAAAAGTGGCCAGTGCGCCGCTGGAGCCCAGCTGGAGAGAAGTGAACCTGTTCTCTGCGCCGCTGCTCACGCACTGCGTGTCCCGAGTGCACGCGGAGTGCAGGGGCATAAATAGGAGAGGTGAGTTTATCTTGGCAAGCAGGTTCAAAGCTGTGCCTCTGCGTTGAAACTGTGAGAAACGGGCTCGGAGACAGACGCGGAGGCGCGCGGCGCGTAGGCTGTTGGACACGGCGGTCACGGGGTGTCCCCGCAGCGGTTTCTGTCTCTCGGTTTTCCTCTCAATGCGTCGCTGTGGCGCGCGGCGGCTGGCAGAAATGCTGGCAGGAAGCAAGCCTGCTACAGTGCACACGAGGTGCCGCGGGAGGAGGAGAAGGAGACCGCGCCCTTCTGGACCTGCCCTCTACTCAGTCCTCTCCTCCCATCGCGGCCGCCTTCATCCGTTTATTGTCGGCTCGGGCCTGCGCCGAGGACACGCAAACACAGAGCCACGAGACCCGCGAGGGCCGGTGTCCTTTGGACCCGCGTTCCCAAGGTGAGACGCATGAGGGCGAGCGCAGGTGCGCGCATGACCCCTCCTTCCTCAGTGCAGGTAGCAGCTCTGCTGTGGGCAACGAAGCTGTGAGCACATCAAGCGAGAGCAGGGGGACCTCGACGACACAGAGACCTCGACTTACACAAAAACACACTAAAAGCGAACACGTGACGATAGTTCAGGCTTTAAAGGACTAAAATCGTATAATTCTGCCTCATTAATAAAGGCCCTGAATTCTGAGATCACCTCAAGGTGATGGACGCTTAAATTTGGGTTTGATTACCTTGAGTGACTGCCTTCGTCCATGTTTCAGGCTTTTCTTTTATAAGTGGCTTGCTGAGAGGGGAAAAAGTCAGAAATCATAGAAAATAAACATAAAACAAACCTAAAGGTGACAAATGTTTACATAAATGAGTGCAAAAGCTCAACAGTGACAAGCTGACGCCATTAAGTGCAGTTTTACCTGCCTTATCACCAAAGAACATGATCTACTTTGGTACAGTGCTCCAAAAGGTGCTTCTTTCTTGATTCTGACTCATTTCTTTGTTAAATGCCTTGTTGGAGCTTTCAGAAGCTACAGTATAACCAGCAACACAGTTCAAAGAGTTGGGCTGAATAGCATCTTTTGTGAATCTTTGCTGAGGAGAAAGGTTCTCTTAAATTCAGAGATTACACACATCACAGATGGTTTCACTGGTACCGAATGTAGCTAACTGGAGACACTGGAACAAAATTAACCCTGACATGCTTACCGGCTGCTTTGTTGTCGGGGTTACAGAGACTACATTCAGGGAGATCACTTGAGGATAACTGAGCGGCTTATTGGACAGATCCGGTTTCACAAACCACCCAACACCGTTTCAGAGCCCATTGAGCCCTCTGCTGATGTCACACCCTCCATCACCAGGGGTCAAACTGAAGTCTGAGGCCTGCTGAGGGGTCCCAAGATAAACCAGAAAACAGGAGACCTTTCCAACAACCCTCCACCACATCAGGAAACTCATGGAAACTGTCATCTGATGCAACATGTATTGACCAAAAATGTAATTTTAGCAACTATCGAAGAAACTTAAGGATTTCAATCCCTTGTGCTGACTGTTTTTAAAGTATCATGAAAATTAGGCCCAAGAAAAAGCAGCAGCTATGATTTTTACACAGATGACTGTTTTTTGGTTTGTTTTTGCAGATCGTCATCTCGGGCTCTGGCTGGATTCTTCCTTAACTAATCCTGGACTTTGATGTACCCCCCACCCACCCTGCAGAGAGACTTTGAGGGTTAAACAATTTCCTTCAAACTTTTCTCCAGAAGACCATCTAGAGACAAAGTTACTGTTCTTGATCTTCAATTACTATATACAAGATAAAGAAAAGCGGATTTTAGAAAATGCTGGAATCAAACATTTGTAAGCTTTGTTTAATAAATGGTGGTTGAAATGCTTTATGGAAACAGAATAGAATATCTCACCATAAATGAGTCAATGCCCATAGGCTCCCATTTAAAATGTCCAACTTTACAAAACAAACATCTACAGCATATTGCAAAAAATAGTTTTGCTCTTTTTGAATGGTAGAGCTTGACGGATCGATCGTATCGATACAAATGCTGGTATTGGTATCAGATCGATACTAGAATGATAGAGGATAGAAACAAAGTATCAATATGTAGACCACTGAATTGTGTTAAATACATTTTTTTTAAATTAAAAAAAACATACCCTGTGAAACATGTCTTAACCTTTTTGTGTTCACGGTCTATTATACTTACAGCCTACAGCACATTTAAACAACAGAAGTTGACACAAAGTGCTTTAGAAACAGACACATTTACATTCCAGGTCTCTAATAAATCCAGTTTCAAAGTACACGAAAAGCTAAAAACTATATTTTTCTGTATTGAATATTTATTAATGTGTTCAGAATCTGCAAATTAATGATGAGTCTTCTCATAAGTCATGACAGACTGCTCTCCTTTATGGGTTAAAAATATTTGCTATCAGCAATACTGACTCTGTACTTACTTGGTTTTGGATCGATACCAAAATTTGCTCTACTGCAGTGATTTTGTAGATAACAGCCTTTAAATTGGGTTCATTTGAATTAAGAACTGAAATGACCGGTATTGGTATTAGCAATATTGGCCCTGCATTTACTTGATATCTGATTGATAGGAACATTTGCAGTATCAAATAACACTACTGGATAGTTTCTCGAAATATCTATTCAATTTCCTCTTCAAAACGTGATCACTTCTGCCTCAAGAAAACTAACAATGCAGCAACCAAAATGCTAACACTGACGCTTCCAAATTGAGTCCAAATACCATTTGGGTGATGCCATAGTGGCTACATCCATCTTCTATATACAGTCTGTGGATCAAAAACAGTTTTTCTGCCATGTTAAACTTAGAGAAGCTTATAGAGCATTAATTCTATTTCCTGGTTGTATTAATTTAATAAACCCTCATTTACATTCAGAAACATCTGTCTGTGTTGTCTGTCGTGAAAGAGTCGTGAAAGAGGGACAATTCTGATTGGCTGGTATCCAAAGTTACTCTCAGGTATCTCTGATCAACAAATCTGAACACACAGGTGATCAAAGAGACAAAATCATGATGTGATATGATTGATTTTTGCAAATAAACAACCGAAATGGAATTACACAATCCTCATGTTTCACCACCTTCTTTCTTTTGACCATAAAAGCAGCATTTGTCACTTAAATAAATAACAATAATCTGCTCTTTCAGTGGAGAAAACTGCAATTTTTTTTTTTAACAAATGTCTCTCACACAGAAACTCTTTGGAGCCATGCAAGCAAACACTGACTTCTCAAACTAAAACTTCAATAGCATTCCCGACATGCTGCAACACCTTGAGTCAACATCTCACTGAGCCCTGAAAAAGGAGAGCGGCTCCTCTATCGACCGCTGTCTGCTCATTGTGCTCCGACTGTCTGGGTCACGGAGAAAGCAACTACTTAAGATTGGCGGAAAAATAGAAGCCTGAAGTTTTAGTGAAAAGTTGTTGAAGCTTTTATTTTATAACATTAAAAACTTAATATTCCTTCGAAAGCTGTTTTTGAGTTTAATCTCTTATTATGTTCAATTTTTAAAAAAATTCTGTGGTTTACATAACAAATAACAAACATAAACACCCATTAAAAATACATGTATACCTTTAATTGGCAATATGACTTCTTTAAAAACATTTCACACCTAGTTAAAGATACATGAAGGTTAATAGTTTATTAAAACCTAAAAAGAACAAGAAATTACCTACCTACCAGCTGTCAGTCATCAGTACAATCATCAAAAAGAAAACCTGATCCCACAGTGGTTTTTCTATTTCTATTTTTAACAAAAATGGTAAAAATAGAAAAAAGTATTTATTTAATGACACTTTTAGTCTAAAATCTAAACATTTTTAAAAGTAGGTTTGTAAAAATGTCCTCAAGAGTGTAAAAATTCAATAAGAAGTGTTTTTAAAGGACGGCACTTTTTCTAAATTCGTAATTGTGTGTGCGTCCTACTGCTCGAGATCATCTGAACAGGCCCACTTTCTTCTTCTTCGGTTTGGAGGCCGGTCGCTCTGCAGCGGTGGATGTGACAGGAAGAGACTGAGGAAGACAAAAAACACAAAAGGAGGAATGTTTTTCATAGTCTATTTCCAATTTCCTGTTTTTAAAATCACTCAATCTCTTCTTTTTTCTTCCCCAAGGAAGCATTTAAGCAGGAGACGCATTTCACAGTTTATCTGCTGACTTGTAATTTGAATATTGTAGATCCCAGCTGATGAATTTGGATTTAAAATCTCTTTTAATCTCCAGCTTTGTTGCATTTGTTCCCCTACAAATAACCCTAATTGGTCAAATCTTAAAAAAAAAAAAAAAAAAGTCTTCTGTTGTACCTGCTGCATTTTGGGTCTGTTGACCATCTTGGCTCCACGTGTTTCCGGCTCCCCGTTGTTGGTCTGTTTTTCATTCCCATCAGCCGATTCACTGCTGACAGATCCGCCGGCTGAAGGACGAGGATGGAGATGTTTATTAAACTAAATAATGACTCAGAGAAGCACCAACATGTCAAATCTGCCATCAGTAAATCAGGATTAAACTTGCTGCTACTACAACCGATCAGCAATTTCTAGAGATTTCAAAAAAGAAAAAAGAAAACAAAAAAAAAGACCTGCTGCAGGAGTGGACACTAACACCTGCTAGTGTCCACTCGTGGCTGTATGCCCACAGACTCCTATCTTCGAATGTCCAACTCTTTATAGCAGATATAAACATGTCTACAGCCTGATGCAAAGAATTTCATAGTCTCTAAAGATAGTTTAACCCTTGATATTAGATGGATCTCATACCTCACACATTTGGATTTTGCTGAGGCTAAAACTTAGCATCGTTTCCTCTTTGATTGACAGCAGCTGGTTTGCTGCCTAAAGGGTTCATCACAGCTAACTGGAGTCACTAAACTGGACCACTGGAGTGTGTTTGTACTGCTGATGCTTAAACTGATTGTTTTCATTCCAAAGTTACAGTGCTGTGCAAAAGTCTTGATCCACTCCTCATTTCTTTATATTTTGCTTCCAAGCAGCCAGGCTTGCAATTTGTAATTTTTAAAAGTGCTTTTGACCAGTCGCTCTGCCGGCAAAGGTTTTCTTAAGACACTGGCCCCCTTTTCACCAATTTTCAGTTGAGTCCTTATAGCTGATGATTTTCAGAGGAATGATTTTGTATCTTAAGCTATTTAACACTATGACCTATGAATCATCTTAAGCAACTAAAGTGCACTAAACAGACAACTCAGTGAAGAAACCATTTTAAATTGCATCCTCAGACACTTTGTTACTAGCAGCCTGTGACAAAAACACATCATTTGCTCCCATTTTCATGATGTATCAACTCATCAACACAGATCAGCTGATTGGGAGAAAAAACACAAAAAACAAAAAATGATTTGAAGGGATTTTATTCTTCTTTTTTTTTTTCCACTAAAGTTGAAAATGCAAAACCACTGGATAACTTATGGGTGGCTATGTCCATCTTTTATATACAGTTTGTTGTTTTTACACAGGAGAGTTTTTAAAAACAAATGCAGCTGGTTGTTATGACCTGAGCTGACTCCCATATACAGGGGTTTAACTTCTGTACCTGGCATATGTATTTATTACATTGAATAACCTTTATCTCCAATATCTATTAGAAACCATGTCTCACTGCTTCACATTGTTATAAACTAACTTCTGTTCAAACTGAAGGCTGTGACAGATGTTTTAGCACATTATAGGAAACTGAAAATGTAAACTGGTGTTCTGATTTATTTTGCTTCTGTATTTATGAACATTTATTTATATGAACAGTTGTTAGTTGCCCTGTCCTTTACGTTTGCATGTTGTAAACTTCCCCTTTCATTCTTGCCGCCATCTTTCTGTTACAAATCACCCCTGACACGCTTTTAAGTATCTGGTTGACCCCAGATACTTAAGCTCATCTACCTTCACTGTAACACCTGTCTGCCTCTCATTCACACACATATCTTGCTTCTACCAACTTTTATTCATTTTCTCTCCAGTGCATACCTCCACCTATCCAGGCTCTCCTTCATTTGCTCCTTACTGTCATTACAGATCACGGTGTCATCTGCAAACATCATAGTCCATGCAGACTCCTGCCTGACCTCATCTATCAGCTTGTCCATCACTACTGCAAACAGAAGGGGCTCAGAGTCGATCCTTGATCTAAACCCACACCCACCTTCAACCCATCAGTCACTCCTATCACACGGCTTTCCACTCTCTTACAGTCCTCTCTACCACTTCTGATCTCCTCATGCAGTAGGGCAGTTCTTCTCTTGGATTCAACACATTTATTTACTTTTTAGATTTTTGTAATGGATATCAGCCTCAATATGCAAACTGTCATCTGCAAAGTGTGCAGATGTATGCATTCAAAATCAAAAATATACAACCAAAACTATCACAATGCAATTTCTTTGATGAAGATAAAGAGGAAATATTAAATGCTCACATAAACCTGACTAAATCTTTAAATTTGACCATTAAACTTCAGCGCAGTTGTGAAGCTGTAATGTTCACCTGAAGCGTTTAAGACGAGTTCTGGCTCCTTGTTGGCGTGTTCGACCTCCTCAGCAGAGTGCTGCTCCGACAGTTTGCGCTTTCGTGCACTTCCGTGAGTGACGATGGCGGCGTATAGCTCCTGAAGATCGCCATCGAAGCCCAGAGCTTCCTGTTGTTCAGAACAGAGCAGAGGAAGAGCCTGATGGAGAGAAACAGAACGAGGCAAAACCTGCGTGAAAAACTGGCAAAGATTCAAAGTACTTAAAAGTTTCATATGTCTTATTATTTCTCCAGTGTTGTCAGAGGTAAAAATTGTTCAAGCTCCAGATTTTCCTAAATGTGTTATAAACCCTTGAACCTTTCAACAAGGCTTTATGCAAACTCTGAAAGGTGTGATAACGGATATATTAAAACAGGAATTAACCTCCATGCATGAAAAAAAAAAGAAAACAAAAAGATGCTGCTCTTTTAGATGCAATGTAGTTTTAAAAAGTGCAATATGCACTCAGAGATTAAAAAAAGAGGCAGCCATCTACTGTTACTGGTTACGTGGAAAAGGAAAAAGAAGCACAAAGAGGGAGCAAGAACAAAACAAACTATAGAAAAAAAAAAAAAGACTAGGGCCATAACTGATGGAAGATTTACCAAAATGGGATGTTTGAACCTTAAAAACTCCCATGTAAGAATCCTGGACAAGCCCCCAAATTTGTCATAATGCAACTCATGAGCCATGACAAATAACAGGAGAGAGAGACAAAGTGTACCAATTATTAACCAAGAGAAGCAAAATTAAAAACACTAGGACTAAACCAACACTATGGTGGATAGATCGAGAGACCTAAATGCTCCAGATGCTCCCAGTTACACTGATTAAAAGATGGCTAAATGTGACACAGGATCATCACAGTACAAAGGGTGTCTGTTACATAGTACAGCGCCCTGGCATTCCCTCCCATTCTACTCACTCAAATTCATTCAAACTTACTCTAACCACAAATAAGCCAGCAGTCTGAGAGCGAAGTGCTCTGTTGGGGTGATATAGTACTAGTAAGTCTTTAACATACTAAGATGCGACCTGATGATTCAGTGCTTCGAGCTTTAAATTAAATTCTGAATGTAGCAGAAAGTCAGTGAGGACGAACCACTGTTTGAGAAATATACTCTGTCTAGCTATCCTATTTATCTCTGAGAATATTTTTAGCAGAAGCTGCTTTCACATGTCAAGTTAAGGTCAGATATCATCTGGGCCATTCTAACAAATGGATATGTTTTCTTTTAAACCATTCCATTGTTGCCCTGGCTTTATGTTTAGGGTCGTTGTCCTGCTGGAAGGTGAACCTCCGCCCCAGTCTCAAGTCTTTTGCAGACTCCAAGAGGTTTTCTTCCAAGATTGCCCTGTATTTGGCTCCATCCATCTTCCCATCAACTCTGACCAGCTTCCCTGTCCCCGCTGAAGAGAAGCACCCTCAGAGCATGATGCTGCCACCACCATATATGACAGTGGGGATGGTGTGTTCAGAGTGATGTGCAGTGTTAGTTTTCTGCCACACATAGCGTTTTGCATTTTGGCCAAAAAGTTCCATTTTGGTCTCATCTGACCAGAGCACCTTCTTTTTAATGTTTGCTGTGTCGCCCACATGGCTTGTGGCAAACTGCAAAGGGGACTTCTTATGGTTTTCTGTTAACAATGGCTTTCTTCTTGCCACTCTTCCATAAAGGCCAACTTTGTGCAGTGCACGACTAATAGTTGTCCTATGGACAGATTCCCCCACCTGAGCTGTAGATCTCTGCAGCTCGTCCAGAGTCACCATGGGCCTCTTGGCTGCATTTCTGATCAGCGCTCTCCTTGTTCGGCCTGTGAGTTTAGGTGGACGGCCTTGTCTTGGTAGGTTTACAGTTGTGCCATACTCCTTCCATTTCTAAATGATCGCTTGAACAGTGCTCCGTGGGATGTTCAAGGCTTGGGAAATCTTTTTGTAGCATAAGCCTGCTTTAAATATCTTAATAACTTTATCCCTGACCTGTCTGGTGTGTTCTTTGGACTTCATGGTGTTGTTGCTCCCAATATTCTCTTAGACAACCTCTGAGGCCGTCACAGAGCAGCTGTATTTGTACTGACATTAGATTACACACAGGTGCACTCTATTTAGTCATTGGCACTAATCAGGCAATGTCTATGGGCAACTGACTGCACTCAGACCAAAAGGGGCTGAATAATTACGCACACCCCACTTTGCAGTTATTTATTTGAAAAAAAAAATGTTTGGAATCATGTATGATTTTCGTTCCACTTCTCAAGTGTACACCACTTTGTGTTGGTCTTTCACATGGAATTCCAATAAAATTGATTCATGTTGTGGCTGTAATGTGACAAAATGTGGGAAAGTTCAAGGGGGCCGAATACTTTTGCAAGCCACTGTAGTTCGATCCCATCAACAGTTTTGTTTCCAGTCTGCGTAACTCATGAAGCTAAATATTTAAATATCTACAGTTTCCCAGTTTCCGGACCCTAGGTACACAAATGATGCTTCAAACTCCGCAGTGTCCTGTCTAGTATTAACTGATGAAGGACCATAACCAATAAACAGAAACTTTCTTTTTGCTCAGCCTGAGTTTACCTTAAGGCTGAGCTTGGAATATGAGCTGGTTGATTATCAAGCAGAGGGTTAGGGTCTCATGAGGTAAAGCTGGAGATTTTAAGCAATGTCTCGCATACCTTGGACACTAGGTTGTGAATGTTATAACTAAAACTAAGGTAAAGCCTTCAATTTATGGAGAACCCATCAGAGTGTTTCTCTGACAGAGTCTCTTTATCCAATACTAGATTTCCCCATTTCTTCATCAGTAAGATATGCTGCCACTTCACTTAGAGTATGTAGACTCTTTGAAATATTCCTCTGATCTAAAGCTAAATATCAGCTATATTCTGAGAAATGCTAGTACTCAATAACTAGCTTGAAAATGTAGAATTATTCTTACTGAGAAACAAATGCAGTTTACAGACTAATTCCCTGCTTCAATTTTGGTGCACACCACGCTGAGATATGACAAGTTTTCAGCTAATACCTCGTTGGGAATCACCTTGTTGGTGCAAAAATAGCATTTTATGTCTGTCAAATTGTGTTATCTTTGACATTTTTCAGAAATTCAACTAAGGAAAAGGGAACAAATAATGTGCTTTTGTGACAGGGTGCTAAGTAACTGGCATTGAATACATGCAGTTTTTCTGCATGTATAGCTAGCATGTCAGGTGCCTCACTTGGAATTTTTATTCCAAATAACTAAATTAAAAATCAACTAAACAGCGTTTTATGGATCATAAAGTCTGAAATTCTTAAACTGGAAGTGGTTTTATGTGTCAGGGGGATGATTTTATATGTTTTTTTTTAAATTCCTGACTGCTTAAAGTAATAAAAAGTGAACATCTGAGTCATTTCTCAGGTATTTTTATATTTCTATTTTGATTTTCCTGTTGCCTGCCACTAGCTTTCCTTAATATAACATAAGATCCCCAAGAAGTTTAAATTTTGTCATTAGTTTTAATTCTCCATTTATTATTTCAGTAAATCTTAAATATGCTTTATATTACTTTTACAGGAGTACACTCAGTTTTCCCACCTTAAAACCTTTTAAGCCTACTCAACAACAAACTTGGAAGGGCAAGTCACAGTTATGTGTCTTTATTTTTAGACTCTGATGAGATTTTGCAAGTTTCAGGTGTTAGTTTTCACCCTGCCCCTTCCATTAATTAAAGCTGATAAATCAATAGAAGTGACTTGCAGCCCCTGCCTTTGGGGCATATTTGCTTTATGGCCCTGCTGTGTGGAGTCACATGTCTGAGGTGTGATTGAGGGTGTGTCGGGGTTGCGATAAGCCTCTAATCAAAGCTACATTATTGGCCCAGCTGACTGCAGGTAGAGCGGCGAGCAGTAACAACAGAAACACACACACAAACACACACACTCTGTCTGACAGATAAGGCTTCAGGTAAACTCCTGTGACATTATGCGAACGCACGGCTGGCACATAGAAAAACACTCACCATTCAATAAATCCTTCTTTTTCTCTCAAATGGAGGACAAACTCTCCAAATTAGCTCCTCAAATATTGACCAGGAGAAATTGGTGGTCTCCCCGCTCGCTGTCAGAGCAGAGGGGCTCCTAAACACACTTTGGTCAGGTTTCGAGGTTTCACATTGATTTATTTTCGTTATTTGTTTGTTTAAATATCGTAAAAATAAATGTACACTCTGGCGAGGCTTATTTCTGCTTTGGGCACAGAGAAACCAATGTGCTGAGGGGAGAGAAAGCAGGAGAAAGCAGACCTTATTCTCTTGCTTTTTTATTCACCTTCTCCCTCCCTTCTCCTCTTCCTCCTCCTCCTCTCAAGCTGCAAACCAACTCACTTCATATTAATTGATGTGAAATGCTGAAATCAATTTGTTGGATCCGGAGGCCCCGAAGCGCCAAAATCAAATGTTAAAACTAGTTTAAATCCCTCCTCTTTGCTCCATGGAAGGTGTCACAAAAAGCAGATGAATTTTAATTCGATTTTAACAGAACAATGCGTCAACATAAAGAGGCTTAGTTTCAGCCTCCACCACTAAGTGTTAATGGCACACTGCGAGAACTGATGTGTATAAAATGCTAAAATATTGATGCTAAAAGCCTTACTTAATGTGGCTTCATTGCTTCATATACATTTTACTTGTTGTTAGTAAAAATGTAACTATATTTACCATTTTTATATACGATTCTTTCAGCTGCCCTTCCTGATGCAACCAGAGATTTGAGTCCTTATCACACCAGTTACTTGTAATATAGAGACTCAGCACATTTTCATTTTATATAATATTATACATCATTAGAGATAGAGACTAACAGTCCTGTTGGATTGGTGATAAAGCAATAAATTGCTGCTAACTTTACTAAAACATTCAGTACTGATGCCGCTTGTCACTTAAAGTGTTCATTTTTATTCATCAAGCAGAAGCCTCCAGCGTTTAAACAAGTAAAACTTACACTGAACTGTCAAAAGCTGCAATTCCTGTAATGGCCACCTGAAGCTGACTCCAAACATTGAATCAGTCTCCATAGACTCATGTTAAAATGCTCAACTTCACACCAGAAAAAAAAAAAAACATCCTTACAGCCTGCTACAAAAAATGGTTTTAGTCTGTCATGTTAAATGAAAATTATATTATTAAAATTCTGAGTTATAAACTATGGATGTTGACAATTTCATATCAGATCATTTGTATGTCAAAAAAGAAAATTGGAAAGAAACAACACAAGCTTAGGCTGCTGCCCCCGCGACCCGGCCTCGGATAAAGCGGATGAAGATGGATGGATGGACAACACAAACAGCAACCTCTATGAAAAAAAGAAGAACTACTGAAATCTGCAGTTCCTTTAATATCTACTGGAAGCTCTAATAGTCAGTCCCCATAAACTCACATATTTTTTCAGGTTTAAATTCTCGGTTTATTAACCTGTTTAGTTGAATTTATTTCTGATGCGTTTAGTTCCCTCAGTGTCCCCTGTCTGTTCCTTCCTCTGCCTCGTCTTTCTATGTTTTTTTTAAATCGATGTCCAATAGTTTCCATTACCCGTTTCTAGTTCCCCTGTTGTTTCCAATCCTGAAAAGTTCTCAGTTTAAAAACAGTCCCAACTTTCACTTTTCCACCTCCTTTGTTCTCTTTTGTGTCCTTTTGTTTATTTTATTGAGTGTTTTAAAAAAGTTTCTTTTTTTACCCGTCTTTTGGTCTGTGCCTTTTACCTTATCTTAATGATAACTGATTGCTTTCAGTCAAAGTCAATGCAGTTGTTTGTTTGTTTTTTTTGTTTGTTTGTTTTTTTTTGGGGGGGGGTTATTGATTTATTTCTGGTGTGTACAAATTAGCTTCCATACTTCTGTATTTGAGGAACGGCACGAATGTGACTCCCGAGGTGTGAACACAGCAACCGCAGGATTGTTATCTTCTGTTGTTGGCAAGAAAAGAAAACAGCAGACAAGGAATAAAAAAGGAGATTACAGCAGGTCAATAACCTCTTGACCATTTTGTAGAGCTAAGCTCGGGAAAGCTCCTCCCTGCTATTGTGATAGAGCAAAGTCCACGAGGAGAAGGAACGCTCACCTGGAGGCCATGCCTCCTGAGCCCCTCCCCCATGGCTGCCCTACAGTAAAGCATCATGTGTGGGGAAGGCGATGAGAGGACGGGTGGAAGAGTTGGCAGCGTGCTGGTGTTTCTCTATTATTAGCAGGTAAACAGCTCTGATTTTAGACAAGTCGCTGCTGCAGTTTTTTAAGAGGAGGGGTATGGTGCCTCAGAGTCTCACACTCACTCTCCCTCATCCTCCCCAACCTCATGTTTACGCTCACCTCATTCCTCTCGACCTCGTTTTCTCTCATCGTGACCTCAACTTCCTGCCCCGAATCCCAGAAATCGTATGTTTGAACCCTGAACACTCACACTCACATCCTCTGGAAACAAAAGGCACATTTAAATTGATGAATGAGTCCTGACTAATCAGCAAAAAAAAGAAAAAGAAAGAAAATAAAATCTAAAAAGCTGCAACTACAATCTCAAGATCTGCACAGAATGACGTCTAAGTCAGGTGATTCACTGGTATTTCTGCTAATTGGGCGTCTAACAAAACAAGTAACAACGAATTGGCCTGAGCTCTTCTAAAGTCTTTCAGACTCTCCTTTTTCCCCTCCGGCTCCCTTAAAACACTAATATCAACTGTTGAAATCTGCTTAAAGCACTACTGTCCACACAAAGAAATTACTTAAAGTCTACGTATTTTTCTATTTTTTCAATTTTCCAGGTCTAAATTTGGACCTTCATAGTCATTCTACAGTTTCCCCTCATGCTGATAACAAGGATGCATTTATAGAATCTTTTCAGGTAATAATACAATGTCCTTGTCTACTGACACCCGAGCTAAATTACTAACGTATAATCCTCACTGAGGTGTTTATGTGCATAACTTTGTTAAATAAATAAATAATAAATCTGCAGTAAAGGAAAAGGGTGGAGTGCCCACTCCGGGTCGGGGATGAGTTCCTGCCCCAAGTGGAGGAGTTTAAGTATCTCGCGGTCTTGTTCGCGAGATATGGGAGAAGGGAGCGGGAGATCGACAGACTGATTGGTGCAGCGGCTGGCCTCTCCCTTAGAGATAGGGTGAGAAGTTTGGCCATTCGGGAGGGGCTCAGAGTAGAGCCGCTGCTCCTCTACATCGAAAAGAGCCAGTTGAGGTGGTTCAGGCATCTGACAAGGATGCCCCCTGGGTGCCTCCTGGGCAAGGTTTTCTGGGATGAGGCCCCGGGCAGACCCAGGACACGCTGGAGAGATTACATGTTTCGGCTGGCCCGGATAAGCTGGAGGAGGTGGCGGCTGGGGAGAGGGAGGTCTGGGCTTCTCTGCTTAGGCTGCTGCCCCTGCGACCCGGCCCTGGATAAGCGGAAGAAAATGGATGGATGGATGCTCTCAATCTCGCTCTAAGTGCATCTCCTCACACACAGAGTGGCACACACAGAGGCCGGAGTAATGAGGACATCGTGTTACCTTTAAGGGCAATAACAACTTCTCAAGTGTTAGGCCCAATATGATGACATAGCGAGAAGTCAACAAGTAAAGCGTCATCTGAGCCTTTCAGCAGTCGTGCCGATTGTGAATGTCAGTCAAAACGTTTCACAAAAGCTTCTGACCCTTATTTTGGTTCTCCCGCTGATATGTTGAAATAAAAGCACAGAACAACATAGAAATGAAACAAATAGATGATAAATGGACTGGTTCTCAGAAAGCGTGTTTCCATTCTGCTTGAGCACTCACAGCACTTTATACTACATGCCTCATTCACCCATTCATATGCCTTTTCTACCTAAGTGCTTTCTATCTAACATTCACACACATTCACAGTCAGATGAATGCATCGGAGAGCACCTCGGGGCTAGTATCTTGCCCAAAACCTACTGGTAAAAAAAATAAATAAATGCATCGTACAGCTTTACATAAATCCCAGGGTCTTGTCTGCTCTGACATTATCCACACCTTCACTTCATTTACCTTTTACCTCTGCACGTCCTCAGTGACCGCTCACTGTCGTCACGCCTCCCCTTAGGCTGATGTTAAAAGTTAACACAAAGCTGAACACTCACACTGATTTGTCAGCTGGGAAACTCAATTGGATTCCTCATAAGAGCTCATGCAAACTTTCCATCAAGACTTTCCGGAAGACGCATGAATGCATGCATATGGCTCCTGAATAAACACGCAGTATTTATGTTGATGGAATTTAATCTCTCTTTTCTGTATATTTTCGGATGTTTACACTCATCGACTGGACTTTTTTCCCCCCTTTCAGTTAACAACTTGTATGTTCAATAGTTTTAAAGCACAGTGAAGTATCTTATCAGATTTTGCCAGATTTTCTTTTTTATGTTTTCAAGTATAAATATCTGTATGGCTCTCCAAAATCCTCAGAGAGCAACTTTGTTCTCTCCACCATCAGCAGAGTCCAATGATAGGGAGTACATTCGCTCGCAGATGCACAAACACAGCTGCAAGCAAATATTAGACATCTTTCCAAGTCTGCCTGCAAAGCCGATGCATTAAAGTGCATGTCTCGGTAGATGAGTTTGCCGGTTCATGTATTTTATACCTTCGATTGTCAGAGGTCGCTTAAAACCCTAGCGGACCCGTGAATTCTCTGTCAACTTTTGTTTCAGTGTTTTGGAGTGAATTAGTCAAGCTCACACCTGACAAAAGCTGATACTGAACCATAAACTCTTTTTCTTGATGAAAGCTCCTCAATTTAGAGCCGTTTCAGGTCCAGCTTGATGCCTTGCATGCTTACTCCATGCTGCTCTAAATGGGCTTATGAACTGCAAGAGTCAGCAGTCGCAAACTGCACCCAATGTGTTCACATGCCAATAAACTCTACTGCTTCTGCCGCTGCCGAGTTTTGTGCCCCTGCTCTCATGTTGCTTGCAGGCTCGTGATGTCTTTGCGGGATGCTGCTCTCGGCCGGTCCAGGCTGGGACACAGCCCAGAGACCAGCAGCTGAAGAGGGAGGAAGCAGCCAGGCCACAGAGGGCCTAATTACAGACCCAGATCAGGGACAACCCTGTGGAAACTGTGCGCAACTGACAGAAGACGCAGGAGGATCTACTGTACGTACATGGTTTTGTTATGCAGGCTTTTGCTCCTTACGTAAAGAGGACAAACTGCGGCTGTAGATAATGATTATTTTCATTACATGATTAATAATGTAGTCTGTGTCGAAAAATAGCACCATCACAAGTTCCCAGTGCCCAAGAGATGTTTCCACAAAGCCAAAGGTATTCAGTTTGCAGTGATACAAGCCAGAAACAAGCAGCAATTCCTCACATGTGAGGAGCTAAAGGTAGAGGTATTTTCTTCAGTGGCTGCTAATGGCTATGAGAATTTCAACTTTTCATCAGTCCTTCCATATATGCTCCTTTCAAGAAAAGAAAAATTTTTATATATATATATATATATATATATATATATATATATATATATATATATATATATATATATATATATATATATATATATATATTTATTTGAGTTTTAATTTTGTCAGTACTAAACAGTTTCCATTTGAGTCCAGTGCCTTCAGCTTGACAGAAACCTGAAGCAAAGAAAGTTTTCTCTGATTGTAGGGCCATTACCTTACAATATGAGGCGCCTTGAGGCAACTGTTGTTATGATGTGGTGTTTAATGAATATAATTGAATTCAATTGACGTTCCAGCCATGTATTCCAACCCTAACCATAACCTTATTCCTAACCATAACCAGCGCTTTAATGACGTGAAATAGTGTTTTCCAAAGCGATTTGAGAAAAATGAACGTACATGTGTTGACTGATTCCAAACAATTCTCATATTTCCTAATTTTTCTGATCTCGTCCTTTAGGAACGTGCTGGGTGCCTGGAAGCGTAACATGTTGGCGATTTGTCACCTAGCGTAAAATATTACTCCTCGGGAGTGAGAACATGTTGAATGGAAAGTGCTCGAGTCAAAGGCACCCAATTTCTTTTAGGTTCATGAAGATGTTTCACCTCTTATCTGAAAGGCTTCTTGAGTTTTAAAAGCTGGTGGGGAGTGCCAGGCTTATATAAACTCTAGTGGGGTCGTCACCTTTGATGTGGTTCAAGCCACTTTCCAGCCTACCATCTCATGAGTAAGGTCACAAGTGCTGAGGTGGCAATGGTGGTTAAATCTCCCAAGAAGCCAGTTTTTGTACGTGGGTATTGCTGGGTCTGATATGCACCAGGATGACTTTCTACCACATCAGGGGAGGATGATGATGATGATGTTCTGTTCTTCACTGGTTCATGTCTAAAGGTCTTCACTGACTTAATGGAGGTCAAGTTTATGTTTGAAGTGCAATGACTAGAGGTGGGACTAGTATTATATTGTCAAGTGTCTCACCTGATAATATAATACTATCACAATATTTCACTCCTGATACTATGTTATTGAAATTTTTAGCATTCTGCGACATGCTGAGTTTTTACAATAACAGATGTTGTGATTTATCACCTTTCTTCAACTGCAAATTACATCCTCGAAGTTAAACTTTGTCCATATCCGCTTTATCCAATAAGATAACGTTATCTCCCTTCAGTTATTTTTTTGATGCAAAAAGAGATTGTCAAGCAGAACAACACGTTCACTAAAAACCTGCCATAAATGTTGCCATAAGACAGAGTCAGTCTCCTATCAGTCTGTTATCAGACCGATATCAAACTGATAACAGTCTGGGAGTAAATGGGGTCAAGCTGGCAATTGCATGCAATCTATTCTGATAATACAATAATTATCGGGGATCATCAAATCATCAAATATAACATGTGTTGCTGTCTACATAGACAGAAATTCACATTTAACTATCACATTTGCACTCAGCCACCTTCCTGTTCTATAGAAATATAACTAAAATGCAACCAGCCGTCAGCTAGCTGAATGGAGTCTTGTTGAGTTTCTTATTAACAAAAACTCATTCAGACTAAAGACAACATCTTGGCAGTCTCTTCGCATTTGCATTGCATAAATTAGACAGCAACTACTTGCAAGCCTTCAGCGCAATCTGTCAGAGTGATTGCAGTCAGTCCAAGTCAGACTGCAACTGTTTGCAGAAAGGTTGCTTCCTATCAGGTGGGATGAGCCCTCTTGTTTGTAGTATTCCCAGAATTCATTTAATAAAATATCAATATTTGGTGTCCCTGTACTGATACAATATTACAATGTAGAATATTGCGGTACTATGCTGTATCAATTTTTTCCCCCCTACCTCTACAGAGTATGTGTGTAACACCGATTTACACATCCTGAGAGAATGGTTACTGTCACATTTTCTTGTACAAAAACTTGTGAAGCACCCGTAATGTTATAGATAAAATGACTCCGCTGACACAAGTTACTGTCTGCGAAGGTTCTCAGTGATCCAGGTCATTGTAGTCTAAGGAGCTTGGAAAGAAAAGCATCTGGACTCCTTTAAGTTTCTTGAAGACGTTTCACCTCTCATCCTAGAAGCTTCTTCAGTCCTAAGAGCAACTGGTGGAGGGTCCCAGATTTTTAAGCCCTATTGAGAGTGTCCCTATGAGGGTTGTGAAAGATAGATGGCTAATTTCAGTCCTCTATGTCCACTGTGAATGATCATCTTTGAAAAGAGGGCGGGGCTTTAAGACACCAACTGTCTGCCATCTATAATCGAGTTTTGTGATACCTTCCCAGACACCTTAACGCCCGCTTACATCTTGGGTAATTTGATCTTAGTAAGTCACATGATAGGGTGGGGCAAGGTCTCACAATGTGTTCACCCGAAACTTTGGCTGATGGTGACCCACGCCCGTTTTCACACCTTGGCTCGTGTGATTAGGCAGAGGATCCATAGGGGGTCCACAGCCCTCGTAAGGACACTCCCAATAGGGCTAAAAAAAAATCCGTGACTCTCCATGAATTGCTCTTAGAACTGAAGAAGCTCTGATGAGAGGTGAAACATCTTCAAGAAGCTTTTCTTTTCAAGCTCCTTAGACACAAGTTACTCTATTAAAATAAATAAATGCAACTTTGTCCACAGTCTAAAAAACAACAAAATAAATGAACTAATTATGCAACAAAGACCAGAGAATCAGGAGAAGATGTCCGGTGAACATCTAGCCATTAATATTTATTTAAAGTCTGCTTCACAAACAGACACTAAGACAGACAGTTTTACATTACGGACATTGAAAACTGTCAAAATGAGAACATATTTCAGATATTTAAATACTCTGAGTGTTTGAAATAAGTATTTGAGATATTTCACCTTTTCTAATCAGATTTAGTTTGAAACAGAAGCATACACGTAACGGTGAATCTGATGACTTCACTGGTGGGAATTCCAGGATGTGTGTGTTTTATATTTATATATATATATATATATATATATATATATATATATATATATATATATATATATATATATATATATATATATTTTTTTTTTTTTTTTTACATTTTATTTTTCCTTCTCTATCCATCCACAAGGTTTGTTGCAGAGACACCATTCAAGCAACAACTGGGTTACCAGCAGGGTGAATGCCATTATTGCCCATTCTAGCCCTCCCTATTCCATATGCCATATTTGATGTGCATTCTGACTGGCTGACTGTGATTCCTGACTCTCACTGAGTGAAACAGCTAGTAAAGAATGCCAGCAAATATGAGCTAACTACTTGTCGAATGGTAGTAAAACTTTAAAAAGTGTGACACAAACTAGGAATGGAGACCGTTTCCTCTGAAAGTAAAAGTTGCTCCTTTTGAAACTTGTCGGCTGCAGTGCTGAGGAACAGCTTTTACTTTGAAGGTGAAGCTTCTACATTTTTGGTCTGCAGCACACTTTTCACATTTTCACTACAGCTCTGAGATCAGCTGGACAGTGTTTGTAGACAAGTCTGCCACTTCCATGCAAACTATGACTGCACCAATATGCTAGCAACCAAAGCAAGCAGGAGGAGGTTTGTGCCAACGGTTTGCAGAATACATATTTTTCCATAGCAACAGGTGGTTGCCAGGGGGCTACTGACTGGTCTGTAGGCCTGTGTTTTTGTGGCTTTAGAAGTCATTTTTCCCTGTTGCTGCCCTCAACCTTCAATCACAACAGGTCAAGGAATACTAATTTTTCCCTCATGACTGGTGGTTGCCAAATGGTTGCAGACCAGTCTGTAGGCCTGTGCTACTTAACTAAAATGTTGGTGTTAAATGATAAAAGCATACTGAAATATATTATTCACCCAAAATTCACCCGGAATTTTACTGAAACATAGAAAATTTGTTTTAAAAGAAGTAACAGGCAAGCAGGCAACACTCATTTTCATATGGAAATGACTAAAAGCCTCAGTAAATGACATCATATTATTTTTATCTGTAAAATTTTCTGATAAATGTAAACAAAACCATAAAAAAAAAAAATTGTAGAAATAAAGACACTATTCAGTCATTTTAGTTGCTACAATAGCTCGGTCACTAACCAAGCAAAAACACTGGAAACAACTGAATATCGAGTCTTTAGATATCACCAAGAATATCAGGTTGAATACGGTGACCAAGAAGCTAAATATTCTCCATCACTTTGCTGCTGAAGAGTGTAAATGCTGCCTCTTTCTAGCCTCGCCTACTTACCACGTAGCCCCTGAATTCCTCAGGTCCATGACACAAAGTGCCGCACACCGCTGTTTATGAGCACAACGGTCAATGATTTACAGAGGAGAGACGTAAAGAGAGAAAAACCTTTCTCACCTTCCTCAAATCCTTCTTTCCTCCTGCTCCTACAATAACTGTCTTGTTTTCTCAGCCTCACATATGAAATTATAGAGTCCGGCGCGCCTCCACAGCAAAGAGAAAACAGATACAGATGTTAAAACACACGGTTGCTTCTTCTAGATCTTCAGTTAAGATACATGTTGGATTATTTAGAGTCCTGGTGATGTATTATAGACTGTTAATCACTCAAGGCAGACTTTATCATGTCTTACATTCTTTTTATTGAAAGGCTTTTGTATATAATTTAAAGTACCTCGTGTGTTTTTGACTTTTCCTTCACACCCCCCCCCCCCCTTTGTTTTCCAGTTTGATATGGTAACGCAAAATTACCATAAAACT